>NC_090824.1:131630433-132255433 GCF_028021215.1 Eschrichtius robustus | reverse complement strand
ACACGTCCTCTTTCACCTCGACCCTCCCCAGGAGAACAGGGTCAGAGAAGGGACCCTCGAGAAAGAGGGAGGAACTCTGAGAGATAGAGGATTTTTCCCAAAGACACTGAGTTAGTCCAGAGGAGATTTCTAAAGCAGAAATGACGAACTTTAACTGACAAGATTAAATGCCACCCCCTCCCCAGCCCCGGCAACTCTGTCTACTTAGTGGAAACGGGGCCTTGTGAACGAGTTGAACTCGGTTATGAACAAAGTCACACCTCCACAAGCTCCCCTTTGTGGCTGTTTACTTTATACGTGTCTCATTATCTTGGGTGCTGTAAGCTTTGCTATTTCCATTTTGCAGATGAGAAAATGAAAGATCAGAGAGTGGTAGCAACTTGTCGATGGGCACACAGCTTGTAAGAGAAGGAAGCTGCGTGTGAACTTGAATTTTCTGAGCCTAAGTTCAATGTGCTTTGGGTTTGTTTCCTGTTCTCTCCCAAGCCTCTCTGAGCAGGCTCAGCTCTCTCGGGTGAAAAGAAGGCAAGACGAGATCCTCAGCTGCCTGCATTACTTTCACTCTGGCCCACAGTCACAGGGCACCAACGGGGTGAGTCTACACTTTTCTCCCGAGCCCACGTCTCCTCCAGGCAGAAACGCCAACCAGTTAGTGGAACATATGAGACCAGAGGGACAGCAGCTACTCAAGTCATTAGCTACAATGACCCGATCTGACCTGGTTTAGAGACAGGTCTGCCATCCCCTTCAAGTGTTCAAACACACATCGCTGGACTGAAATATCTGTCCAACACCAACACCTTCCTTCCTCTGTCCCTTCTTTGGATTCCATCCAGATTTGCACCTCACACCTCCCTTAGGGCCATCCGTGTCCACCCTGGATGGTCGTTCTACATCAGAGCCCTGATCCATCTCTTTGCATTGCCATGTTGCTTTAATATGGAGAATAGTTTCTTGTCCTACGTTTAAAATGAAATTTTTTTTCCTAAGTGTCTCAAACCCTACTATACATCTGTGGTGAAAGCTACCCAGAGAACTAGGCATTAACTTTGGCCAGCAAATCTTACAGATACCAGATGGGGTTAAACTGGTTAAAAGCAGGTTATACCTGCTTTTTGTTTTCTAGTAGCTTGAGGTCTGAATTTATGTTGCAAATCAATTTCCCCCTAATTAAATCTACTTATTTCTAAAATGCTAGTTTAACTTGAACTTAGTAATAGATTTTACTGTCAAATACTATTGATTTTGCTCTCAGCACTTTTTACAACTCAAGTTAAGCTGATTATAAAATGCCTGTATAGAAGGGGAAAACAGAATAGACATCACCGTCCTTTGTGACTTTCATGAATTTGGATTATGGCAACAATAGTAGCTAATTTTTTTTGAGTACTCACAGTGTAGCAGGTACTGTGTGCTAGGTGGTTCACACAGAATTATCTCACTCAATCCTCACAATGACTCTGGGAAGTAGATTCTAGTATTACCTCCATTTCTCTGAGAGGAGAGACTAATTAATCTTACCCAAGGCCACAGAGTAGTAGGTGATAGAACCTAAACTAGCACCCAGCTCCTTCTAACTCTAAAGCCCATGTTCTTCACCACTCTACTGTGCTACCACATAGAAACAGTGTCCAATATACCTCCAGATAATTTAGTTAAGTCAGTAGCACAAGAGTTTGACACCAGCGGTACTGAATAAGGACATGTGTGTTTATGTCTACAAGAGTAGTTTAAAAGCCAATCACCTAGTTGCTAACGCAACCCAACATATAAGCCTTCTCCATTTGAATAGTGAAGACAGGGCCTGGCCACCTAGTCTCCTCTGTGATGACCACCTTAGAGCCTGTGACCGAAGTGAATAGGCTCCCCGGCGTCCTCTGGGGCAGTGCTGAGGCTGTCCCTGGTCAGGTAGGCACACGCAGGTGAGACCGGCCCGCCAGTTTCTGGGCTTGCCTGCTGTGGCTGGCCCAGGAGGGACCTGGGATTTGAAGGAGAATGAACAGAAGGCCAGGAGAGTCCTACGTAATCATCAAACGTGTTTACAGCCAGGCCCCAGTTTTCACCACCTCTCCTTTAACGAATCCATTCACCCAGCCGTGCCTGAAAGCCACCTACATTTAACTTTTCACCACCTTGATCCAAGAGTCTGTCAGTTCCTACCAGGAGGTTACTATTATCAGTCAACCGTTTCCCGATCGATGTATGAGTGCCACCTAGGTGTGAATGGAGGTAACTGCAGGCCACCGTCGGTCCTGCACTGTTCTTTCATAGATCTTTCTAGGAGCCCTTGCAGAAACAGCAGGAAGCAATGACTACATGAAGATCCTCATTACATGACTCGATACTGAGCATGATATCTAGAAAATCATACAGATACACTTTCTGCTTTTGAATACTTTGTTATGTAAGACTGGAAAAAGAAGTTAATAAATTTAATTTCCATTACCCCAGGATCATATGCACTGAAATCACTAAATGCCCAGTATGTTAAGGGAGATAAGGATAGGTTACTCCCAGACAATCTCTATCACCTAATTTCTCATCAAACTTGGGCAAATGACATCTTTCTGGGCCTCGGTTCTCTCCACTTTGTCTTCTCAACATTCTCAATGAGGCTGTTGGATAGTGTGATATAAACCATTCTTACAAGGCCCAGTTCCAGGATATAACACGGTACTTCCGTGTGACTGCTTTGAATGGCTGCTATTTTGTTTCAAGCTGGCAGGTGGGACAATAAGTAAAGAATAAATTATCTTGAGACCCTTTGGAGGTGACTGAGGCAGGCACTACCTAAGCGCATGCACATTCTCCCGCCTCCCCTTCTTCCTAACACAACCCTGACAATGGGTTGGCAACGTTGGCAATGTCCCCGGAAGACCAGATCCAGGTTTAGCTAATGGGATGTAACCAGAAGTCAACTAGGTGTTGCTGCTGAGAAAGCTATTGTTTGAGGAAAAGACACAGACTTGGCTGACAAGCACCCTCCGCCCTTCTTCTTGCCTGGAACGTGGAACTCAGTGGGGCAGAATGGCCACCTGGTCCTCATGAGGACACGTGGTCACATGCTAAGGCGCCAGAAGGAGTCTCGGTCCTTGACAAGAGCATCTTCATTGGCCTAGGGCCTCTTCCTCTGGAGTTGTTGTTCCGTGGGAAAAACACACCCTTATTTGGTTAAATCACTATTGTTGGATTTCTGTTATAAGCAGAAAGTCATTCCTAACTGACAAAACAACTCAGGTTTTGCCATTCATTTTCTTACTCAACAAATATTAGAGTACACGCCTGTAACCACGTGACAGTAACTATGCCAGGTACTGATTAACCACGAGGCACTTGTGGTCTGGTGGGATGGGTTCTATGGCAGTGTAACTCATCAGAAGGGACCGGAAGGAAGGGAGGTGGTCAGAGAAATCTCCCCGCAAGGCGACTCCTTAGTTGAATATTCAGAATTAGCCTGGTAAAATTAACCTGCTAAAGAAGGGGAAGGAGGGCTACAGAAGACACAGTTGTTTGCCAACCCAACAGGTGTTTTCCCTTCCTCCATGCTGACATGCCTTGGCTTTCATTCCAATGTCTTCCCCTCTCTCCCTCCCTCCCTCCCTCCCTCTCCCTTTTGACTTTGTTAAATCCCTTTGCTGGTGATTGGTTTAGGAGGGGCATGAGACTCGGTTCTAATGAGACAGGAGGCAAATTCTGCTGTGAGGGTGTCTAGAAGAGCTTTATTCACTCTTCGAAGAAGAAGAAAGAATGGACTCTTCTTTCTTCTGCTGGACCTCATGTCTGCCCGCGATGCTTAGACGCATGGCAGATGTCCTGAAAACGAGGGAAGGAACCCTGAGGAGACCACGCAGAGTTTGGCAGAGTGGAAGGATGAAGGGGACCTTGTTCTCAGTGACATCACCGACTTGCCGTCTTAATCAAGCCTAGAACCACCAGGTGCCCAGGCTTATGCTATGTGAGTTAATAAATCCTCTTAGTGTTTAAGTCTTTTGGACTGGATTTTCTGCTACCTGCAGCCAAAAACATCCTGCTACAAAAGCATTCTAGACAGAAGCAGCAGCGTGTACTAAAGAAATGAGAGATATGACAGAAGATGACCTGTTTTAAGATCTAGAAGTATTAGTACTACCCACGTGTAAGGTGAAAGAGTAGTGTGATGAAGTGACACGGCACAATTAAGCAGAGACCTAAAGACCCTGAAAGAACTACTGAAATTTTTCAGCAGGTGACACTGGTAATTCTGTATAAGGAGGGGCAATGCCAGAGACGGGAAGATCATGACAGTGGTTGCTTTACTCACTTACACCAGCAATGATGAAGACTTGAAGAAAGGGAGCAAAATGCAGAAACTTACTGAGGCAGTTTCCTTGGGACCTGAATCACCACTGGACGTGGTGGGGGGAAGGAAAGAGGAACTGAGGATGACATTCATATTTCTGGCCTGGATAACTAGTTGGATGCTATTCATGGAGATACAGGAGAGAGCATCTATGATGGTAAGGTTGTTTCCTTTGGGGGGAAAGATAGGAAACATTCCATTTTAATTATCCTGAGGTTTGAGGTCCTTGTTGGACATCTAGGTGGAGCCATCCTGCATGTAGTTGCTAAAGGGGGTAAAGTAGGGACTCGTTTCCAAGACTGAACTCAGCCAAACGTCCCCCATGCTTCACGTTGTTATGTATAAGAAAAGCACAAAATCGTAAAGAGCCCATGCACTTTCATGGGTAATATTTGAATCCTGTAACCTTGAAAAGAAATTTCTGAGGCTTTTAGTCAGAAAACTAAACCATCACTTCTTTCCAGTCAGCCAGAACAATGAGCCCGACCAGTCCTTGAACCTCAGGCTTGGATATCCAGCTGCCTACTTGATAGCACCATTGAAATGATTGGGAGGATCATCTGAGAAAAGAGAGAACCTCCTGCTGATCAAGTTGAACATGGACACTGTGGGTCCTGCTGTAAATGTGACTGTGAGGTCAGGAGATACCCAGGTAAGACCTGGTGAAGAATGAACAGATCATATAATCCAGTAGCTCTAAATGAACAGTGTTGAAAAATCTCATGGCTGGTTGAACAAAGTAAGTACCATGTGCTGACTCACTGTGCTTAGTCAATGGACGATTAAAGATGAGAAAGACAAGGTTGGTCACTGATTCAAGGTGTTTCTGGGCATCCATGGAGAGGCAGACATGTAAATCAAAAAGGCAACAGTGAATTACAGGTGTCTTGATAGAAGTCTATTTGGAGCACAACTGGGAGAGGCGTCCATCCTCTCCTGGGACCAAGAGTAACAGTGTTATAGAGGTAATGACGCCTAAACTGAGTCTTGCCTGGTCTACGGCTATTTGCCGTTTGTATAGGGAAGAAGAGACACTCCAGGCAGAAGAAGGAGGGGCAAAGCATAAAACAGAGGCATGGCCTATTCAGAGAGCTGTACCTGGTTTGGTGTGGCTGGGGTAAGTGCCTTCAGCGTGGAGAGGTAGGCGGGACTACATCATGGTGCATACTGAATGCCAGGCTAGGAGTCTGGACTCTGTCTGTGGACAACAGGGGTGGGTATCATGGGCACAGAAGAAAGAGAGTAAATTTACTCTGATTTATATTTTAAAATCCCCCTGGCAGCAAAGTGAAAGCTCAACTTCCATGAAAGAAAACAAGAAAAGAGGCAGGAAGACCAGTTCGGAGGCCCCTGCAATGGTCCAAATGATTGAAGACCTGAAATGAGGCAGTGGCTTCAAGAAGGCAAGAAAGGGGCAGACACAGGAGACTTCAAGGATGTAGAATGGACAGAACTTGGTCACCACTGGATGTGGGGAGGCAAGAATGAGGAAGGCATCCGGCTGGTCTGGCTTGGGAAACCAGTAGAATGGAGGCGCCACTTGCCAAAATCAGAAACATGAAGATGAACAAGGAGGGAGGGAAACATGAGTTCAGATTTGATCAAGCTGAACATTTCCAGGTGGAAATGCATAATAGTGAATTAGTATGAGTCTGGAGCTCCCAAAAGAGGCCTAGCTACAGAGGACACCTTGATTCTCTTGGTAAATATCTGTCTTCTGACCAACAATTAAATTGGTAAAAGACCAGACAAGTTAGGAATGTCACTTGTGGTCACAGAAGAGGTGGTATCAGTCTAAGACACTTCAGATTGATTCAGTGCTTTAAACTCTCCATTCAATACTTTAGAATGGCAGATTTGCAATATCTTAGATGGAAAGACTGCACTCAATTTAGACATCCGTTCCCCAGCACCAGTGCATCAGTCTGTCCATGCTCTGCCCGTGCATCTTTCTATGTGCCTGCCTGCCCACCCCCCGCCCCGTTCACCACACATTTAACAGGCATTCACACCATTTTTAATGGGGAAGGCAGTATACCACATGAAAAGGGCCATTCCATTGCTGGAAAATTCCGTTTCTTAGGAATTAAAAAAAAAAAGTTGACTAAAGGTCTGTTATCTCAGAAAGTACCCTCAGCCTTAGGAGAGGCAGATTTTCAATTAAGAAAAAGCATCTGATCTTCAAGCAACCCACATAACAGAAGGGATGTATGACAGTCTTTACTTCTAGGATTGGCCTCAGGCCCTTTCTTCTAAAAAATAAAATAGAAGCACTTGAGGAGGGACTTCCCTGGTGGTGCAGTGGTTAAGAATCCGCCTGCCAATGCAGGGGACATGGGTTCGAGCCCTGGTCCGGGAAGATCCCACATGCCGCGGAGCAACTAAGCCCGTGCGCCACAACTACTGAACCTGCGCTCTAGAGCCCGTGAGCCACAACTACTGAGCCTGAGTGCCACAACTACTGGAGCCCACGCACTCAGAGCCCAAGCTCTGCAACAAGAGAGGCCACCGCAATGAGAGGCCGCACACTGCAATGAAGAGTAGACCCCACTCGCCGCAACTGGGGAAAGCCCGCGCGCAGCAACGAAGACCCAACAACAGACCCAATGCAGCCCAAAATAAATAAATTTATATATATATAAAAAAAAGAAGCACTTGAGGAGCGTTTGCTATGTGGCTTTTGTTTTGAAATGAGATTTGCCCATTCTGCTTTAATTCAGTACAGAGCTTAAAGATTTAAGCAATGCTTGCTGCAGAAGGGAATGGGATGGGATATAGATTTGAACGTGGCACCCTTCATGCCTTTCAAAAGTACAGCACAAGAAATTACCAGCGATCTGGGATGCCGCAGTTCTGCAAATGCCCAGCAGGGGGAGCCAGAAGTGAAAACGTACAGTTTTGTTGTTTGCTTGCTTCTGAAATGAACAAGCATTTTCAAGGGGTTGTTTCAATGCTTCCTCTTTGCAAAATTTAACGTTATTCCTCCTCATCCCCAATTCCGAAATATGTTGTGGCTTCCAAGCAACATTAAGTGTTTATACCTAGAAAGAGAGGAACCTGTTTTTCTCGTAATTAGAGGTGGAACCCCGGTTGAGCAGAGCCAAGTCAGGTAGAGACTTGTGGGCAGAGGACAGCTTTTCCCTTTGGACACAAAAAGTACGAGCAGCCAGAGCAGCCCAGGGAGGCCAGGTGAGGAAGGGGGAAACACACAGCAGATGGGTCCAGTCTCCCCCAAAAGAAATGCTTTGAATGCAAAAATGAAAACAGGGCAAATCTTTCATTTTTCCCTCCTCCAATTTGTATTTTGAAGGATTACAAACCTAAAGAAAAAGTTGCAAGAAGAGTTCCATTAACATCCACACGCCCTTCCCCTAGATTCAGTGACCAAGTTGCTACACTTGTATTCTCCCTCTGTTCCACTTCTCTCCTCTCCCTCTCCTGTTCATCAATTCCACCAACATTTCTTTTTTTTTATTGAAGTATAGTTGATTTACAATGTTGTGTTAATTTCTGCTGCACAGCAAAGTGATTCAGTCATATGTGTGTGTATATATATATATATATATATATATATATATATATATATATATATACACATTCTTTTTTATATTCTTTTCCATTATGGTTCATCACAGGACACGGAATGCTATACAGTGTGCTATATAGTAGGACTTTGTTGCCCATCCATTTCATACATAATAGTTTGCATCTGTTAACCCCAAGCTCCCAATCCATCTCTCTCCCACCCACCCCGCCTTGCCAATCACAAGTCTGTTCTCTATGTCTGTGAGTCTGTTTCTGTTTCCTAAATAGGTTCATTTGTGTCATATTTTAGATTCCACATATGAATGATATCACATGGTATGTGTCTTTCTCTTTCTGACTTACTTCACTTAGTATGCTAATCTCTAAATCCATCCACGTTGCTACAAATTCCATGCTTCCCAAAAAGACATGTAATTTCAATACTGGACACTAGATGTCACGGTTAACCGGTTCCACACAACCACCCTTCATAAAGTAGTACCAGGGAAAAAGTCATCACCAAGAATTATTAAAGTCACATTTACGTGGTATTGTGCTACTTAATCTATAAAAACTGGAACACAGCAATAAGACAGACTTTCATTAAAATACTGCATGTTCTCTAGGCTCACTTTGAGGGGCTTAAAAAAAAAAGCCTATTTTTCCCCAAGTGAGAAATAATAATAAAATCATATCAAGCACCACTGGAAGACCAGGAATTGAAACCTCCCATTGCATGTGTGAGGTCTTTAGATTGGGCTTTTAGAAAATGATTTGAAACCCATAGCATACAAAAATCTTTCACCCAGGAAAAGCTCATCATAGCTCTCATAAGGGAGACAAACATACTTTGAGGTTTTGTCAAGTACAGTTTTGAGAAAACAAGGCTGGTATCTGGAAACCAACATTTGAATCCAAGGTCTTTTAACTCACATGATTTTATTCAGTCTCTTGACAATCATGGGCCACTACTAATCTTCCTTCCTTAGTCCAATTTGAGTGATTTTGGCGGTAGGGCAAGAAAGAATCTTTTCTCCTGGCACCCTCTCAAGATTTGGTTAGGAGACCAGGTATTAATTGCTACAACTACTAGCATTATGCTGAAAATAAAACACAGGAAAAATAAGTAGGAAAATAGTAAATTTCTAACCATCAGGAGATGAGTTGTTAAACTTTCAGAAATTGATAGGATCCATAAACATATTAAATAAAATTTGTAGAAGATGTTCCTACTTATTGAATGACAGAAGATGGGACCCCAAGAGCTGAGTTGCTCTTAGGGACAGCATTTTTTCCCTGTCAAATCCAGTTTATTCTAAAAGCAAATAGCTGCTAGACGTTTTATTCTGTGCTTTTCAATGAATCTTAATAAATCTAATTCCTTTTTTTTTTTTTTGCCATGGTTTTGCCATCTGGAGTACTTTTCATGATTGTAACTTCTGCTATTCCAGTCCTAAAAGTCATGGAACATACACTTTTCAATCAAGTAAAAATGTATTGTAAATATGAAGGCTTACTAAGGTCCCTAAATGCAGATGGCTTTTCCAAGTGATAAACAAACGTTTCCATTTGAAGGCCATGAGTGCATTAGCTCCAAGCAAAGAGCAAACTTACCTTTCATAAGGTTAAATGCCAGTCCATTTTTTTCTCTTTCAAAGTGTATGTTCTGGTATTCATTTATGAATAGACATACAGACTAATGGAATATACTAGAAAGCCCAAAATACATATCTACATATATACATGCATGCATGCATACATACATATGGTAATAAAGAGGGAACCCCAAAATAGTGGGGGAAAGATTTATTCAATCATGATAAAGGCGTAACTGTGTAGCCATCTGAAACAAAGTAAAATTGAATCCATACCTCATATGACACACTAGAATAAATTCCAAACGGATTAATATGAAATGTAAAAATGTAAAAGCATACAGTTATAAATTACTGAAAGAAGACACAGAAGAAATTTTTTAACTTCAAAGTGTAGAAAGACTTTCCATGACACAAAATCTAGAATCAGACAAGAGAAAATTACTAAATTCACCATTTAAAAAATGTAAAACTTCTGCCTGGCAAAAAGATAAATAAAACTGCATGAGCAAAGGCATAAGTCAAAAGGCTATTTGAAGAAAAAAGCCTTGCAATTTATATCATGCAAAATTCTTTCATGTATGAAAAGCTCCTACAAATTAAGAGAATGATCAATAACCCAATAGAAAAACAGATCACAGGAGAGGAATATAAATGGTTCCCAGGTCAGGAGATCAAGGTGCAGTGCAGGGCTGGGACTGGAGTGGGACAGGTGAGGTGCCTAAGGGACAAGATTTAAGGAGACCCTGAGAATTTCATTTTATTCAGTGCCTCCTTAAATTCTGCATCCAAGGCACCTCACTCATCCTACTCCAAGCCCTGAAGGGATCTTAAACATACGAAAAGATGCACAACCTCATTCAAAATAAAAGCAAATGAAAACTACCCGAGATACAATTTTTCACTTATCAGATTGGCAAAAATCCAAATATTGGACAACACACTACCCTCAGACATTGCTGGTCCAAGGGTTAGTGGTTTCAACCACTCTGGAGAGCAATTTGCCACCCACTGGGCATTAAAATCACAAATACATATGGACTCTTGACTCACTTCTAAGACTTTATCCTACAGATACAGGCAAACATAAAATGACTCACTCATGGGAGTATTCATTGCAGCACTGCTGGTAACGGTGAAAGATTGGATACGACCTGAACATGCATCACGGTTAAATAAATTACGATTAGTTCATATAGTACAGTACCATGCCACTGTCGAATGAAGGGGGCCGTGCTTTAGATATTAAAAGGGAAAGTTCTCCAAGATATGTTAAGTAAGAAAAGCAAGGTCCGTGTGGTAGCCAAGGGGGAAGGGGGTGAGGGAGGGATGGATTGGGAGTTTGGGATTAGCAGATGTAAACTATTACATACATAGGATGGATAAACAACAAGGTCCTACTGTATAGCACAGGGAATTATATTCATATCCTGTGATAAACCATAATGGATATAGCTAGTGGGAACCTGCGGTGTAGCACAGGGAGCTCAGCTCGGTGCTCTGCGATGACCTAGATGGGTGGGATGGGGGCGTGGGGGTGGGAGGAGGAGGTCCAAGAGGGAGGGGATATATGTATACATATAGCTGGTTCACTTCGTTGTACAGCAGAAGCTAACACAGCATTGTAAAGCAATTACACTCCAATAAAAAAAAGAATGTATATATGTATAACTGAATTGCTTTGCTGTACAGGAGAAACTAACACAACATTGTAAATCAACTATACTTCAATAAAATAAACAAACAAATAAATAAATAATTTTTAAAAGAAAAAAGAAAAACAAGGTCCAGACCATATTTGCCAAGAAGAAGGGAAAATAATATAATACGAATGGGCTGGTAAGTGCATGAAAGCATCTGCCTTAAAAAAGGAACTCTCAGAGAGTGGTTATTTCCTGTTGGGGAATGGGAAACGGGGTGGATGGAGACAGGGGATCACATTTTTTGATATTGGAGTCATGTAATATATTATTATCTATTACAAATACAAAATAAAAAATGTGTTTTCCTCTGGCACTGTTGCCCTCGAATATCTATTTCTACCTAGATGCACAACACCTCAGGATACTTTTCTGAAGCTTTTCTAACACACTAGCAGTGCTACTCACTACTTGGTTTGACCTGACTTATAAAAAGATGCCCAAACTTGGTGTCAGGGTGATGGGCTTTCAGGCTCTACCGAAGTCATCATCAGGCTAAGCAGCCTACTTGGTTTTTTTTTTTAAAGTCTGGTCCTCTGTCAATATCATCAGTTAAGAACATGAGCTGACTCAGCAAGAATGTGCACAGGGGCCAAAGGGAAAGGGGCGGGGGGACTGCTCCCCTTGGCTCTGTTAGTCTGAATAGACACTGCCTTGGGGTTTCCACACGCAATACAGTTTTCTGCATCCTTAAAATTTTTATTACGTGCCTTGTGGAAAAGTATCTGCAGATGAGCTTATATACAATGAGCGCTGCATAACTCCGTAGCGTCTGTATCATAACAGGTCATACTCAGGCAGTGCTTCTAGCCTGTGTTTGGTTCAGGGTAGGAATAGAGATGGACTGGGGCAAAGGTGGACTGTTTGTCTGGCCCAGGGGACTTTGCTGAAGCTTCCTCTCATTTCTCAGTTACAAGTGCCAGTCAGCACTCCTGCCAATTTGGATAGAATAGCTCTTTAAGTCCCCTTTGTGGGGAAGGCTGCCCCTTCCTTCAGAAGACCAGGGGAAAGGAACCCTAAAATTCTCTCTCTTCCGACACTCTGGTATAGGACTGACCACCAGGAAGGGCAGGTTGGAGGTTCCGGACATCCTACCCCAATCTTACCTAAGCAAACCCTCTCTCATCTGTTTTGATATTAGAGATCCTGGCTGACCCCCAAACCTGTTCTCGACCCATTATATCATCCAGTTTCCAGGGCAATCTTTCTCGGCTTAGAGAATGACCCAGTGGAGGGCTTTCTATTGCTAAAGCCAGCATGCACCCAGGAAGATGTGTGAGTATCTTGGAGGAAAGAATGGCACCATCAGGGGGAGACCAGACTCACCCAAGGGCAGACAGCAGAAGAAAACACAAAATGATCACCTTGGTATCTATCAGCTCCTGAGCACTGCATAGGTACTGGGTCCTGCCTGGAGAGCTGGCACACATTTTCGCCAGTCCCTGGACCTGCATGGCCGGTAATATAGCCTCCACTTGTTCTCCCGACCCCTGCTCGCCTCGGAGACCTTCCCCTGACACCCCATCTAACATGTGCTCTCACCACTGTTCACTATTTCAGTTCCCTATTAACTTCAAAGTGCTCATCAAAATTTGTCATTCTTTTTGTTTGTTAACCGACTTTTTCTCTTTATTACTTTCTCCATTAAATTAAGCTCAATGTGGGTAGGAACCTTGTTAATCTTTCCCATTTTTTTATCTCCAATGCCTAGCCCAGTGTATGGCTGGGAGCAGTTAAGACTATTTGTTGAGTTAATTGTGCATGTTGCTTGGGTTATTGATGAATGATTAGTTAATAATTCATAAGTATATATTAAGAAATCCAAACTGAGTTTTGTTAGGTAGTGGTCCCAATGTTTGAAAATGAGAAAAATCATAGATCATGGAAAAGAAGTACATAGAATCAGGCAAATTTCATCAAGTTCACTTTAGGTTTCTGTTTAAGATTTCAAGAGGCCCTGAGAACAATCAGGCAGGGCTTGGGCTCTAAAATTTTAATGCTTAGTTAATCCTATTCTTGATCATTTTTAGGAAAAGGGGTTAGGAAAGCCAATTTCTAACTTGTTCTTCGGTTCGTTCATTTACACATTTTTAAAACTGATTCAATTTATTGAATAATCTTAATACCTTAAGCACTGAGGATACAAATATGTATAACACTCCCTCTGCTTTAGGAGCTCAGACACATGTCAAAATTACTGTAACATAACATGATAAGCATTTTAATACAAGCAGAAAGTACTTTTAGAACACAGTTTGCTTGGGGTGGGGATGCAACAGGGAGCCCACCAAGTGTCACATAAGCTCAGAATTCAAGCAAAGTAAAAGCTCTCCACCCTATTTCAAGGCTTGACTCATGCATATGTCTGGCACAGGCAAGAACACTTTGCTCAAAGCAATGATTCTCTTGGTTTCATTCGAGTAACAACAGAACTCTAAGCAAAGCCCACACAATAAAGCCAGTAACCAGAAGAGAAAAAAAAAGCAACTTAGGGCAAATGGGCAGAGAAATGAACAGGGTTGTTTGGTTCAGGAGAGCACAACAGCAGTTTATAGAGGATGGAGGAAATCTGGCTCCTGAACTCACAGGTGCACATAGATGCACACGCCCATCATGTCATCCTTCCCAGTCACGGCAACATGCTGGTCCAGAGCTTATCTCTGGACATGTGGAAAGAGTTACCTTGCTTTAGTTTACTGAATAAATATGAAAATGTCCACTGATGTGTCCTGGTCCAAGCCGAGCAGTGACCCAGCTGGGAGAGGAGGTATGAAAGCCCCCGTCGAGCGGGGAGGGGCGCAGACGGTGGGCCCCGCATGGAAGGTGCTGGCTGACCAGGGATGAAGAGGGCAGGTGGGTGGCAGAAGGGGGTCTTTTCCCTCAACAGAAGGCACCATGGGAGACTGCACTCTCACCCTTTGCTTAGCTTCTTCTTGTCATTAGCTCGGTCAGGACTCAAGAAATTCAGCGTGAATAAAATTAAAAACAAGACAGGAGCCTGGGGAGGTGCCAAGAATTCTCCCTGACCTTCAAAGCCTTGGGTTCCGGGGATTTAGCCAAGGGGCCTTCATATCCTTGTGTTATCAGCCCTCAACTGCCCATCCCAGCCAAAAGAGAAAGCTCTGTGTTGGATTCAAGACTAATTTCGTTTGCTGAAATCCAACAGATTGAGTCACCAAGTACCTCAATTCATTTACACAATTATTTTAAGTACCTATTCAAAAGCAAAGTGCCTGGAATTGCTCCTGGCCTGGATGGGTGGTAGGCAGTGGTGATGGGAACAAATAATCACAAGAAGTGGGAACAGAAGAACAGAAACAGTGCTCAACGGGGTCAGCCAGTGGCTTTTGGGCCGAGCCCACCGGGTGGCCCAAGAGTGGACGTGGAACGGCTCTCCAGGCTGCCAGACAGTGTGTTCATTCTTGTGGAGGCACAGCCCTGCAGGACCCCTGGCTCAGGGAGCAACACATCCCAGCCCAGCCAGCAACAGGGCCCCAGAAGGCCAGGCAGGAGACAGACGATGAAGGGCCTGGACTTTATTCCACAGGCAAGGGGAGCCACAGGTGGAGTTTAAGCAAAAGAGAGGCATAATCCTAATGTGTGTTCTAGAAAGACAGTTTGTTTTGGAAAGACGCAGTGAGGAAAATAAAATCAGAATAGGGGAGACACCTAAAGCACAAGAGTTTCCGCCTATCACATTTAAATTACTCTTTCTGTTCTGATTAACAATTCACCCTAAAAAGCCAATATTAACAATTCACCCTAAAAAGCCAGTATTATCCAACTCATTTTGTCTTCATAACAGTTGTCTGTAAAATGGGGACTGATAATGCATACTGACTGAGTTATTGTGAAGACAAATGGCTTAAGGCATCCTTCTGTATGAACAGCACACATCACAGTGTCTGGCACAGGGTGAACACTCAGAAGCAACTCCTTGCTGTGTGCATTAGCTTCAACACCTTCCTGCGTGGAGGTTTTGCATCAGCCTATTATTTCAAGGCACTTACTCAAGGACTGTTTCTCCACCATCAGGGATTTTTTTCTGGTGGGAGGGAGGGTAGGTCTTGGGGTGAGTCTGACTCTTTCATGATCATTCAAGTTTGAAAGCCCGAGGTTTCTGAAAGGCTGGTCTCCAGGGAGCTAAGGTTGTTTTTTGTGCTACTTTTTAGTTTCTATCCAAGGGACCCTGTTCTTTCAAATGGCTGCTATACCTCTGAGGCAAAGTTCCATCTATTTGCATTAAGTTTCCAGCAAAAATAATATGTACTTTATCAAACTATGAAAATCCAGAATTTTGCAGAGCTTGAAACTGAGATCAAGGGAAAAAAAAACCTCATAGCACACTTAATGTGATGCTTAATGATAGAAATGGTTACTGTGCTCTCTGTTAATTAGACATAAATGCTATTCCATTCCCATCAATGACAATCATGACTGGGTGGGGCAGAGACTTCTCTGAAGACTGGCCGGATGTTCCTATCTGATGTCTAGAGAGATGAGTTTAAGGCGAGGAAGGCAGAATCTCTGTGGGCTTCAGATACACCCTCTTGATTTAGGAAAAGTCAGGGCTAGAGTTCTTTCCCTTCAAAGCCTGGCTATCAATATGCAGTCCTTAGTCTGAGGCCAACATTTAGGATCCTTCATTCCCTGTCAAGAAAGGAAGTGTCACCCAGTTCTGAGGGACTGGCGAGGAATTCCCATGTTCTGCAGCCCCGAGCTCAAGGGTTTCTGCATTCTTACAGCCCCTCTTCCAACTCTTGGATCTAAAACCCCAGTGGAGCTCCAGCAACAGGGTAAACACAGGCTGGCCAGGGAGCGCTCTGCCAGGAGCTGGAACAGAGCATTCCAGCTTGCTCTGGGTGGGCCTGGGGTGGCTTGGAAGTGGTTTGGTGTCAGGAGGACACGCTTCTCCCTCAGCTACTCTTGTGTAGGTTTAGCGCGTATTCTTATTTAATGCTTGTCACTTTTCATTAACTTTTGCGGCAGGCCCGGGTTTGCTTTCAACTCTCTGTGTCCAGCAGAGGCTTTCTGGAGCTATTTCAGATGTAGACACTCCTGTCAGAGAGTGACAGCTCTCTCAGCCACAGGTCAGCGAGGCAGAGAGAGCAACTTGAATTCTGGGCTTCTGATCAAGTATTCAGAAAAGGGCACTTTACCCTTTGAAAGTTGCAAACTAAACAGAACTTCAGCCTGGGAAGCATATGTACTTCTGATTATTTAAACTGAAGTTCTAAAGAGGACTCGACAGTCAGCGGTTCCAACAACATCAATGAGCGAATTTCAGGCAAATGCACAGAGAACAAATACGGAGTAATATCCAAGTTGTCCTTGTAACATCCAATTCCTATTCATCTACTCACATCCTGGGGAATGTCTGTCTCAGTCTTTCAGCAATTATCATCTTCAAACTGTGCTGTCCTACACCACTGGTTTTCATCAATTAGTAAGAATCCATACCCATGTCCTTGTAAGTGTTTGTTTTCCTTTCATATCATCAGCTTAGAGGCACTTAATGCAACACTAAGAAAACAAGCTCCCCCAGTGGAAAGAGACCACATTTCCTCTTCCTTCCAACTCATCTCACCACTGTATATTTACATTTCTGGTTCTTTGTGAACTATATTTTAATCACTGTGCCCTTTAAGATTTTGCTACTCAAAGTATGATCCATTGACCAGCAGATGGGCATCTTTGTGAACTATATTTTAATCACTGTGCCCTTTAAGATTTTGCTACTCAAAGTATGATCCATTGACCAGCAGTATGGGCATCACATGGGAGGGAGCTTGTTGGAAAAACAGACAACTCAACTCTACTCCAAAATAAAATAAAAAGTTAAAAACAAAGAGTCCTCCATATCCTTGCCAAGACTTGTCATTGTCAGCCCCTTAAATTTTTGGCAATCTGGTGAGTTTCCCTGATTACAGGTGAGGTTTAGCACCTTTTCCCATGTGCCTACTGAGCATTTGAAACGTGGCTAGTCTGAGTTGCACTGAAAGAAGTAAAATACACACCAGATTTTGAAGAATTAATATGAAAAAGAATGTAAAAATGTCATTAATAATTTTTATGTTGATTACATGTTGAAATGATAATAATTTGGATACACTAGGTCAAATAAGATACAGTATTAAAGTTGAAAAAAATAGACTACTCAGGCCCTTCCCTAGACCTACCAATGTAGAATCTGCCATCCCCCTGTGATTCACACTACAGTGTAAGAACGCTGCCTCAAAAGATAATGTGAATCTCACAAATCTACAATCTGCAAAAAAAAAAAAAAAAGCAAATACTTTCGCATAGAAAATTCATATACAACAGGACATATGTGGGCATAAGCAAACATAATACTAAGAAAAGCCAGCATGCTTTACTAAGCGCCAGACCTGTTATGAGGACCTTATGTGTATTGGCTCGGGACTCCTCACTACAATGCAGGAAGTAGGTACCATCCTCCTCGTGTTGTAAATGATGTACAGGCACAGAGAGCTTACGGAACTTGTACCAGGTCACACAGTCAATCATGGAAGAGGTAGGATTTGAACCCAAGCAGTCTGACTTCAGAGGGCATGTTTTTTAACCACTAAACTACACCACCTCCCAGCAGTGTGCACCTGTATTCAGGAAATAGAACAGTTGATTCAGGATCTGAAAGAAAAAGCTAGGTTGCTATAAGGTGCATTATTTCAGGTTCAGTAGCATTTAGAAGCAGGAACTAGTTGAGCCGGAAACCACAGAACACTAATGGAACTCCTTTGGGTATTATCTGAGGACAGTAAGGAGGGAGGGGATGCGTGAAACCCAGTTTTTTCCAAACGAGCAGAGATTGGAGGCCAGATGGGTCCCAGCCTTCAGTGTGCTTCCCATCATACTCCCTACCTCTTTTGTGCTGCATCAATGTTCTGGGGGTTTCTTGCTCATCCGAAGACAACCTCACATGCATCAGATATCAAATGACAGCTTTTTCCCTCCTTTATTCACAATCCGAGAATATCCATACTGCTCTGATAAATTATTTTGTATCCTATTTAAAACCTCATTAAGAAAAAGGCTGGAAGGGGAATGGGGGTGCTTATAAATCATACTCAAATAGCTCTAATACTAAACACAGTGGCAATTTACATTCAAAGTAGAACAGGAACTTTCAGACGTGATAGCCAAAGAGCTCTTCCTTTGATGAAACTCAGTCCTGCCAGCAACTTAATTAAGATAGAATCTTAGTCTGGGCTCCAAAGAGTAACTTACCTGCTAGAGTCAGACCTCCACTCTTACATTTATAGATGAAAGGAGGGTCGACATCCAGGCTCCAATTAATGTGGCTGTGGAATTGGTGCCATCTCCTCTGGGGCACCTATTTTTAACCACATGGTGCTTTCTGTCAAAGGGTAGCATCCCACAGGGATTCTCTACAGACCAGAATGTTTGCAGAATGCAGGGCTGGGAGTTCCTGGAACAGACTTCAGAAGTCCAAGGAGGCTAAAAACTTCCTGTTGAAAGTACAACTGCAGCTATAAAGGCACTAGACAACTTTCATTTGGAAGCTGGCCCCAGCTGGTGGGAGGCAAGATAAAATACGCCATGCCCTTAAAATGCCACCCTGATGACTTCAACTGTTTCTTGACTGATCCAGCAGTGCCCTTTCCATAACCTCCACTTCAGAGGGAAGGAAGAAGCTTTGGATCCAACAAGGAAAGATCGCTGAGTTTCTTACCACGCACGTGATATAAACGTGCATAAATCACTTAATAACTGAAATGCCAGAGTGAGACTTGGCAACTCCCAAAGATCGAAAACACGGAGCAAAACAAGCCGCCCTGTCTTACGCACTTCTCCCGGAGTTCATGGTTTGGAGTGGAGGGGACCATAAGTTGTGGGGAGGAAGCACACCACAGCCTGGCAAACAGTGCAGTCGGCAGGCACAGATCAAACACCCGAGAGCCACTCCAGATACGCCAGTCCAGGGGCACTTACCTTGCACTGCCCAGACACGCAGATGGCCGTGCCGTTCTGGTCACAGGGGGTACCATCAATGACCTTCTCAGCCTGCCGTACGTAGAAGCGGTAGCCCATTGCCTGGCAGTTCAGCTCACACTTCCGATTGCCCTTGGCTACCGAAAAAGAAAAACACAACCCAATAATCAATAAGCATCTTTTTTTTCCTATATTTTTTATTGAGATAAAATTCACATAACATAAAATTAACCATTTTAACCAAAGTGTGCATTTCAGTGGTTTTTAGCATATTCACAGTGTTGTACAACCATCCCCGTGAACTAATTCCAGAACATTTCTATCACCCCAAAAAAGGAAACACTGGACCTGTTAGCTGTCATTCCCAATTCTCTCCTCCCCCCAAGACCTTGGCAACCACCAAATCTATTTTTTGTCTCTGTGGATTTGCCTATTCTGGACATGTCACAGTCACACACCTTTTAAAATGCGTGAAAGTTATTAGATCTCTCTCTATTTGATGGTAGAGAGAAGGGGTTGTATCTTGATCTACAGGCACATAGTAGAGATTCGATGCTGAGTGAGTACTGTAAAGGAATTCTTAAAGAATCTCACAATGCAAATAATAGACTCCACTTTTAGACATCCTCCCATGCTTTAACATAGTCAAAATTATATCGTATAAATCAGCAATCACAGTGAGCACACAATGTTTATGTTCTACTTTTTATTATTTAAGATCTATACAATTATATCATTTTATGTTCTTTTAAATGGCTGAGTTTCCTGTAATAATTCCTCCATTACCAGATATTTAAGTGGTTTCCCTATCACCTTAGTTTGGAGTCCAAAGTCCTCAGCAAGGGATAAAACATCTTTCAGGAGCTGAACCTTGGCTACCTTTATAGTCTCATTTCCCCCTGTTCCTCCTTAAATGTGCATTCTATCCCCAACTAAGCACTTCCTCTGTCCAGCCATTGTTTCACTGTTCCTCTGGCTAGCACCTGTTTCTACTCTGCTTTAGTTCCCAGGTCACCCCCTCTGGGAAGCCCTCCACAGATCCTGATCTACTCTATAGGTCCATCCATCACAGGCTGACCCAGTCTCCTCTACTATAAGGTTAAACAAACTTCATTTGAAGCATGGCTTTGAGGGACCACAGAGATGTGTCTATCTTATTCACTTTTATATCCCCAACACTCAGTAGAGAGCTGGGCACATAGCAAATGCTCAACAAATCCCTGAGGAATAAAAGGAGGGATAGATAAATGAATATTGGCCTTTGGGGTTTTTTTTGTTTTGTTTTTGTTTTTGCCTTTCTCTCCTCTCTCCCCACTAGATAGATTCCCTTACCTCGGGGTGTTTCTTTATATTTTTGTTACTTCACAAAAAGCGCTTCACCAGCACAAAGGCTGGTGCTCAATAAATCCTAAATTAATTACTGCTACAACTAATATTTTCAGAGCAATCTAGTTGCCTCCAAAATAAGAATGAGAAAAATGTTCAGGCGAGATATATTTCCATATCCAAGGGAGAAAGACATGCCAAGTACACACTGATTTTGTTTCACTGTTTTTGGAGACAAGACTGATGCTATGTTCAGCCATAAACAGCATGTTCCAGGGTCATGCCTTTGTCTGAAAATCTGATTACTGCATTGGATAATACTAACTTTTTCCTACACAACACAATACATCATACTTTCCCCAGTGTGGCTGCGTGACTGTCATAGCAATGAACTTCCTTCTACTCCAAAGCCATTGAAAACCGCTAACAGGAAATCACGGGCAACCTCTGGGACCGCATGGTTTATGGAAGACTGAAATCTTCTGTGTACTCTGAGCTCTATTGGAGAAATCGAGAGACTTGATTTCCTGCACTGGCTGCCCAAAAGATATAAGAGGTGATCTTGGAAAAGTCAAAGATTACCAGAGACGAAGCACCTTTGGGAATGTCTGAAACCAAACCATCATTTTACGGATTAAACACACACACACACACACACACACACACACACACACACACACACACACCAGGCCTAAGAAAGGAAGTGACAAGTTAGAGGGAAAATTAGTCTCCTACAACCTGCTTTCTCATGTCGTCTATGTATCCAGACCCCATTTCCTCTCTCCCAGCTCCTTACTTTGGGAGGTGATATAGCAGGAACTATCCAGGTGCGTTGTTGCATTTTGTAATAAAAGTGTCTGAAAGGCAGCCTCCCAGAGGGCAAGGGTTTTGAGTTCTCACTTCTCTGGGCTTCCTCCCAATCACCTCTATCCTTTGGAATACTATCACTGGCAGCCACAGCTTTATCCCTCAATATTTGCAACCATACTATGGAAGAACATTCTGAGAACAAAAAAAAAGATGGCTAAACATGAGACAATGACAGCAAATGGCTACACGAAAATAACCCAGAGGAACGGCCTTAAGTCTGGGTTTCTCCTACCTGTGGCCCAAACCAGCTACTAGCTCTGACCCTCTGCCTATGTGGCTTAGGCAGTGTCCCTGCCTTCTCAGACTTGCAACAAGGAAAAGGGGGATCCTAGGAGATAACTGAAACCTGGGGACAAGTGACTACCTGACAAAATTGCCCAGAATCCTGCTGCCTTAGCAATATTGCATGTAGAGCATCTCATAAAATTACATTAGCCCTGACTTCTCCAGACCCTCCTCGTACTCCTCAACCGCTTTAAAATGCCACATAAAAATACATCTGCAGGGCTACAGTTTAATGTTTTTCATGGATGGTCACTTCACTCCTCTTTTCTCCCCTTGAATAGAATTACAGTTCTGATGCCAAGAGCCTCTTCTCTAAGCAGATTTTGTCGTGGTTTCCTCCTTGCAGAGAGAGGGGGCAAAACAGGAGAGCACAAGCTAGAACAACAGGATAAGAGCAAGTGGGCACATCCTTCTCCTCCGCGCTTATCTCCCTCTTACTGCTCTCCCTCTCTGCTCTCATCTGCTTCCTAAAGGTCCTCCCCACCCCCACAGGGAATACCTTTACATTCCACACACCACCGAGGTAGTGACTCTCAGTGTGGTCCCAGGACCAGACGCATCAGCGTCACCTGGGAACTTGTTGAAAATGCAAATTCTTGGGCCTCACTTCCAACTCCTAAATCAGAAGCCCTGGGGATGGAGTCTGGACACCTGTATTTTGACAGGCCCTCTGGGTGATTCTAGTGCATGGTCAAGTTTGGGAACAACTGCTCTATGAAAACATCAAGTAGTGAACAGACTTGGAAGCAGCTGATTGTTCTTACATTGAATCAAAGATGTTCAAATTCCATGCCTAAATTTAAAAGTTAATACAAGCACTATTTTTAATTTAGGATAGTGCCTGGATCTCTGACAGTAAAACAGCCCTCTGATCATTTTTTAAAATTCTGGAGAATATACAAGAAAATTCAGGTTGCTTAGAATAAAGTGACTAACAGCTAAAGGGTTTACCCTCAAATACAGGTTAAATGTTTAAATCACTCATTGAACTCTTTAATTGGAAAATCCATTGATTTAAGAGTAAAGATATTTTTAAGTGATAAAGGGCAAAGAATATAGAAAAAGAGCTAACAGTTATAAAATTTTGGAAGGTGGGAAGCAGAAGGATCCATGGAAATGACTTAGCAGACAGACCCAAGCAAATGGATCTTAAGCAGGAATTGAAACAATGAAGCTACCTAGTATTGTACCATCTCCAGAAGGCAACTTTGGAAATAGGGGAGAGAGCAGGCCTAAAAACAGAAAAATTATCTATAAGCGTATTTAAGAATTAGTCAGAGGTTCTACTTTCCAGAATGGTTAGCTAAAAGCCTTTGAAAATCAGCTCCTTCATAAAAGCAATGAGAACATTGGAAAAAGCTGGAGTGGCTATACTAATATCAGACCAAACAGACTTTCAGACAAACATTTTTACCAAAGACAAATGAGAGCATTTTACAATGATAAAATCCATCAGGAAGACAAACAATGAAGCCCCAAAATACATGAAGCAAAAACTGACAGAATTGAAAGGAGGAACAGACAATTCAACAATAATAGTTTGAAACATTGATACTCCACTTTCAATAATGGATAGAACAACTAGACCCAATAGATATCTATAGAACCTTCCACCCAAGAAGAGGAGAATACACATTCCTCTCAGGTACACATGAAACATTCTCCAGGAGGGAACAAATGTTAGGTCATAAAACAAGCTTTAATAAATTTAAGAGGAGTGAAATCATACAAAGTATGCTTACTGATCACAATGGAATGAAATTAGGCATCAATATCAGAAAGAAATTTAGGAATTTCAAAAATATGTGGAAATTAAACAACATACTTCTAAATAACTGATTAAGAAAAAAAAACCTCAGGGAAAATCAGAAAAAACTTTGAGATTAATAAAAATTAAAACACATCATACCAAAACTTATGGGATGCAGTTATAGTTGTGCTTAGAGGGAAATTTATAGCTATAAACACCTATGTTAAAAAAGATCTCAAATCAATAACTTAATCTCCCACCTTAAGTATTGAAAAAAGAAGAGCAAACTAAACTCAAAGCCAACAGGAAGAAGGAACCTAGAATGGTAATAAATTAAACACACAAGGGAGAGACAACAATAGAGAAAATCAATGAAACTGAAGTTGGCTTTTTTTTTAAAGGGAAAAAATTGACAAGCTTTTAGATAGACTAACCAAGAATAAAAGAGAGAAGACTCAAAATACTAAAATTAGGAACAGAGAGGGGACATTACTACTGATTTTAGAGAAACAAAAAACAAACAAAAACAAAACAAAACAAAACAAACTTCTAGCCAGGGCAAAATAGACAAGAAAAAGAAAAGGCATCCAGATTGAAAAGAAGAAGTAAAAGTACCTATCTGTATTCACAGATGACATGACCTTGTGTATAGATAAATTTTTAAGTGCACCAATAAACAAGTTCCTCAAAGTTACAGGATATAAGATCAATATGCAAAAATCAATTATATTTCTATACACTATCAATAAAACAACCTTAAAATAATAGCATATTTTTTATTGTAAAAATAGCATTTACAATAGCATCAAAAAGAAGAAAACACTTAGGAACAAATTTAACAAAAGAAGTGTAAGACTTACACATTGAAAAATACAAAACACTGTTGAAAGAAATTAAGGAAGATCTAAATAAATGGAAAGAAATTCCATGTTCATGGATCGAAAGACAATATTAAGATGGCAATACTCCCCAAAATTGATCTACAGATTCAGTGCAATCCTAATCAAAATATCAGCTGTCGGGCTTCCCTGGTGGCGCAGTGGTTGAGAGTCCGCCTGCCAATGCAGGGGACGCGGGTTCGGGCCCTGGTCTGGGAGGATCCCACATGCCGCGGAGCGACTGGGCCCGTGAGCCACAATTAGTGAGCCTGCACGTCTGGAGCCTGTGCTCCGCAACAAGAGAGGCCGCAACAGTGAGAGGCCCGCGCACCGCGATGAAGAGTGGCCCCCGCTCGCCGCAACTAGAGAAGGCCCACGCACAGAGACGAAGACCCAACACAGCCAAAAAATTAATTAATTAATTTTTAAAAAAAAAATTAAAAAAAAAAATATCAGCTGTCTTTTTTTGCAGAAATTGACAAGCTGATCCTAAAATTTATATGAAAATACAAGGAACCAAGAACAGCCACAATAACCTTGAAAAAGAAAAACAAAGTTGGAGGACTCATACTTCCTGATTTTGAAACTTACTGCAAAACTACAGTAATGAAGAGTGTGATATTATCACAGGCTAGGCCATAGATCAATGGAACAGACCTGAGAGTCCAGAAATAAACCCTTATATTTATGGTCAATTGATTTTTGACAAGGGTGTCAAGATAATTCAATGAGGAACGAATAGTCTTTGCAACAAATGGTGTTGGGACAACTCTGCATATCTACATGCAAAAGAATGAAGCTGGACCCCTATCTCACACCATATATAACAATTAACTCAAAATGGATCATCAAGCTAAATGTAAAAGCTAAAACTATAAAATTCCTAGAAGGAAGCATAGGCACAAATCTTCATGATTTTGGATTATCAATGGTTTCTTAGATGATATGACATCAAAGGGACGAGTGACAGAAGAAAAAACAAGATAAATTGGACTTCATCACAGAAATCCATTGAGAAAATGAAATGGCAACCCACTGAATGAGACAAAACTTTTGCAAATCATACACCAGATAAGGGACTTGTATCCAGAATCTATGAAGAACTTTTATAACTAAAAGATAAAAAGAGATTCCAATTAAAAATGGACAAAGGACTTAAATAGACATTTCTCTGAGGAAGATATACAAATGGCTAATAAGCACATGAAAAGATGCTCAATATCATTAGTCATTAGGGAAATACAAATTGAAACCACGATGAGATATCACGTCACACAGAGGATGGCTGAAGAAAAAAAAAAAAAAAAAGACAATAAGAAGCACTGGCAAGGATGTAGAGAACTCAGAACCCTCTTACAATGCTGACTGGATGGTAAAATGGAACAGCTTCCTTGGAATACATTTGGCAGTTCCTCAGAATGTTAAATGTAGAGTTACCATATGAGCAATTCCACTTCTAGGAATATACCAATGAGAAATGAAAACATACATCTTCACAAAAACTTGTACGTGAAAATTCATAGCAGCATTATTCATAATAGCTAAAAAGCAGAAACAATCCAAGTGTCCTTCAACTGATGAATGGATAAACATAATGTGGTATATCCATACAGGAAATATTACGTGACAAAAGAAAGGAATGAAGCACTGATATATGCTACAACATGGATGCACCTTGAAAACATTATGCTAAGAGAAAAAAGCCAATCACAAAAAGTCACATATTGTATACTTACATTTATATCAAATATTCAGAATAGGCAAACATATAGAGGTAGAAAGTAGATTAGTGGTTGCCAGGGGCTGGAGGGAGGCGAGAATGTGGAGTGACTACTAATGGGTATGGACTTTCTTCCTGGGGTGATGAAAATGTTCTGAAATTATATAATGGTGATGGTTGTATGACTCTATACTAAAAGCTGCTAAATTGTACTATTTAAATTGGTGGCTTCTATGGTATGTGAATTTTATCTCAATAAAGCCGTTATTTTTTTAAAAAGGACCAGCAGCAGCAGTTAGCTTCCTAGATCCCCAAGAAATCAACACATAAATATCAAGAAAGTTTCTGTTTCTCCAGATTGAAGGAGCCCACCAAGTGCCCAGGACCAGGGTGTTAGGGTGCTCAGATTATCTACCATTACCATCCTAACCCAAGTCAGGATTCCCCCAGCAGCTGGGAGTATTGCCTGCTGTTAGCTCACAGCTGTGTCTTTTTGGAACTTGCCCCCAGCCTAAGGGAGCCGCCTCACCCAACCTCCTTCTCGGGGATAGCCCCTGTCCAAGGACGGGGTCGATATGGTTGTACAATGGCCCATCCCGTCTCAGTTTGGGGTAATTACCAGCTCAGAGCTGTTCATTCCTGCATCTCACACCCCTCACAGGCATAGTTCCAGAATCACTGCCTAATAAACACTGGGCACAAATCTCTGCCTCAGGATTAGCATCCTGGAGATCTGACCTAGTACACTATTATGGCTCAGCTGTGAAGCGCATGCACATAGTCATGCTGTAAGCAATGGTTATTAATCTAACCAAAATTACAACATAATTACATTGAGAGTGTGTGGAATGGGAAGTGTGTATGTGTGGTGAGGTGGAGGGAGAGGATGATGAAAGAGGGCTACATCATCACCTTCAACAGAAAATACCTGAAACTGAAAAATCCAGAAGTAACGATATAAACATTATTCAGAGATAAGAAGGTAAATATCAAAAGAACAGCTAAAATTATTGGGGAGGAAGAAATACTGGAGGGGACAAAGTTTGTAGAGTTATTTGACTCTGTAAGATACATGCATGCGTAACTTAGATTAAACAATAAAAATTATTTTTAAAAAGAATTTAAAAAATAACTCCAACAATTTGGGTTCTGAGAAATGGAATCCTGCACAGTTTCTATCAGTGGTAGGTCCCTTCCATCTCTATTCAAAATTAACACAAAACTATAAAACTCCTTGCTGTCTTTTCAGGAACTCAGCATAAGTGGGAGAGCAAAAATGTTGCTTTCCACGAAAGCAACACGTTGCTGAAGGTTCTAGATTTTAGCCAGCTTTGCTACTACCAAGGCTTGCATTATCTCTTAGTAAGCAAGAGGGAGACTCCTCAAAGTGGCAGGAAATGAGGTTCAGGCTTTCCCCACAAATGCACATTCTTTCGCCCTCCCTTAAGTAGAGAGAAAATTTCAGGTAAGAAAAGAGGAGAGACATTCTGTGAATAAATACGTGAGGCTATTCTTGGAGAATGGATAACATCTGTGCTTAGTTTCGGATCCATTCAAACTTCACAAGTTCACTCCAAGTTTAACACTGAAGCCCTCGTTTCCCAGGCTCAAGTTCCATTTTTTTGGTAGAATATATGATATCCCTGTTCAAGAAAAGCAGCCTCGTAAACGCAGCTCATAAAACTCAGACGTGGCAGGGTGTTCACCCAACACATGCTGATGAGTGAAGTGTAAACGAATTAGAAACGTGCGGATGCACTGTCTTAACTGTGTATGCAGGGTTTATATAAAATAAAAAGGTGTTTGCCCAAAGTCCTAGCAATGGGCACGGAGTTGGCAGCATTTGCTTGGGGGTGAGTAATCCAGGGCAGCCAGAGCCATAGCCATAGCCATGCCGGGCTTGACCTCTGCAAACTACATTATCTACGTGCTAATCCTCCTGTTTATGACGAAGGATCTGCCTGCCCTTGGACTCCAAATTCTGCACTAGACGCAGATGATTACTCTATAAACTGCTTTCCTCCAGACTGTATTTTCCAGGACAAAGTTATGGAAAATAAGAGGAGGAGAATGCTTCTGAGAGCCCAGACTCTACTCTGGAATTAGAAAACTGTTTGAAAAAGTAGGGACGAGGGGCAAGACGAATTCTTAGCTTTTCCTGTTCTGAAGAGGAAATTGTTTGGCCGTGCATTCCATTATCAAACCTTAAATACAAAAGCATACAGCTTATCAATTACGGACAATAATACCCCTAACCTTCTATCCCACACTGCAACTGTGTGATTTAAACTTTGAATCTTATTTAATTGACAGTCTTAACAGACTTGGAGATCTGGACTAAAAACAGTACACAAAATGCCTTTTTTTAAAAAAATTTATTATTATTATTATTATTAATATTATTATTATTATTTTATTTATTTTATTTTTGGCTGTGTTGGGTCTTCGTTTCTGTGCGAGGGCTTTCTCTAGTTGCGGCAAGCGGGGGCCACTCTTCATCGCGGTGCGCGGGCCTCTCACTATCGCGGCCTCTCTTGTTGCGGAGCACAGGCTCCAGACGCGCAGGCTCAGTAGTTGTGGCTCACGGGACCAGTTGCTCCGTGGCATGTGGGATCTTCCCAGACCAGGGCTCGAACCCGTGTCCCCTGCATTGGCAGGCAGATTCTCAACCACTGCGCCACCAGGGAAGCCCCAAAATGCCTTTTTTAAATCCTGAAAAATCACTGGCTCAATGTTGCATAGATGTTAAATTCCTCTTAGCACTGCTCACACTTACACACATTTCTAGTAGGTAACACTTTAATGGTGGTTCTCAAACTTTAGTGTACTCAGAATCACTTTGAGGTTTCATTAAAACACAGTTTGATGGACTCCAGCCCCAGAGTTTCTGATTCATTAGGTTTCTGATTCTTGCCAAACCCAGCATCTGCCTTTCTAACAGGTTCCCAGGTGATGCTAATGCTGCTGGCCCGGGAACCACACTTTGAGAACCATTCTTCTAATTGGTGCTATTGAACCAGGATGGGGAAAGGAGACCCACCCAGCGACCAGACCACTAGTTGACACCCTGGGAATGCACTGCCAAAGCTGACACACAAAATGATGTTCAGCTAACTAAATCAAAGGTTACAGTTTTATACATGCAAGCCAGCCAGTCGAGACTGTAATCAAGAGGCCATTCAAGGAGGAAGTTCCCTTCTGAGCTGGCAGGTACGGTCCATACTATGCAGGAAACGGAGAGGGAAAAGGAACTTCTCTTTCTTTAGCATCTGCATTTGCCTCTGGCTGCCTAACCTCTTCCTGCCTTTTACAATTTTTATGTCTACTGTTTACTGAGCACCTACTATGTGCCAGACTCTTTATGTACATTGACTCAGCTAATCCTCACCCCTGGAGGCTCAGGCAAGCTCATCACAGCACATGGCCCGTTTGAGGGGTGAGAGACATACTCCATGGTGGAAGTAGAGAGCGAGGGCAGATGAGCTGAGATGAGGCTGCAGAGGCAGATCGGCAGCCCAGGGCATGCAAGACCATCATTCTTGTAGAAAGAATGAACACACTTGTCTTGAGTTCTACGAAGCACCATGGCTAGCATTCTTTGCACTTTTCCTGATAGCAGAACGTGGAACAGCAGTAGCCTCCCATTTGGAGAAAGTTCCTAGACACGTAATTTCACAGGAATTGGTTAAGCCAACATTGTCCAAGTTACCCAACCTTTTTTCTGAAATGTGTTCTTTTTCTCTCATGTCATAGTAAATCCAAAGCTGGAAAAAGTGACTGAAAACAAATACCATTATGGAAAAAAATCATGCTGTTCAAAACTCTTCAAGCTGTGTGACATGTAGCGCTACATCTTAAAATGTTACATTTAATAAAAAAATGAAAGTGTGAAAGGGGTTCTGTCAGTAGAAAGCCAGTTTGGCCAACTGTCAGGAAAGCAGCTTGACAGCTTCAATAGAAGTGGGAGGTCATAACCAGTTTCTTATGGGAAAATATATATCTATCTGAGCGGATGTGGATATATTAAAATACGGCATATATACATATCCTCCAGCAAAACAATGTGGCTGGGGTTTTTCTTGTTAAGGACTGAGGCTGTTGAGAGCTCCGAGAAGGAAGCTGGGGAAGGGAACTCTGGTACAAACTGCCCTGTAAAGTAAAAGTCTCAGAGGCCAGGGAAACTCAGAGGCAGAGGAAGTGACACCATCTCTGCAGGCAACACCCAGAGGAGGGTGGCTTGACTTCCCATCTCCTGCCATTATCATAGTAAAAAATATATACATGTATAGGTATGCGTGTATATGTGTATATTTACATGTGTGTAGTATGTATATATGTTGCATGTATCTGGGTGTAGGAATGCCTGTGTGCATATATTCGTGTGTATATGTGTACTTATTTACGTGTGCATTATGTGTATAAGTGTGTTCATGTATATAAGTGTGTATGCACACATGTATCTTCCAGAGTCTGTTGGCGCCAGGCCAAAGCAATCAAGAATGATAAGAACACAATATGAGCTGATGCATAAGGTGGCAAAACATTGCATGAATGTGTGGGCAGATGTAGCAAATCCACATACCTGAAAACCAAGCAGTGGTTCTAACAAAGGCTCTCTCTTCTAAACATTTAAGAGCAGACATGGTAAGACACTAGAAAAAGAAGGTTTCAGCAGGAAGAAAGTTTTGAGAGGCCATCAAAAGCCATTTGATGCCTTGGTATGACAAATTCTCAGAATTCAGGGGAAAACTTCAAGGAGCCCCAGCTAACCTCAGACTCAGCTTTCCCTTCTGGGGCTTCATAAAACCCGCTGAAGAATGACTTTCATCGCGTTACCACTCCTCTTGCAGCCATCCCGAGTTCGTCACTCTCCTCAGAACGTCTACTTCCAGCCCCTAAGATGGGGTTCAAGGACATCGTTCTCTACAAGTGGGTCTTTCACTAACGACTCAACTATTCTCTTCATTGTTCTGGAAACACACCGTGGGCATTCTCACCTCTGTGGCTCTATTTCTTTTGTTCACCTCTCCAGAATGTCCTTGACATTCCAATCTACCAACACAAACCCTACCTCCAGCATATGATTGTGAAATACACAAACTTAAAAACTGTGACAAGTGCTGTGAAGGCAGAGTCTCCCAGGGAATATAGAACAGAGAAATGCACTCTGTCTAAAGTATCAGGAAAGGCTTTACCGAGGAAGTGACTTTTGAACTGAAATCTGAAGAATGAATTAGTTTTATGAGAGAGGGGATGGAGAGGAAGCCACCTCAAGCAGTGGTACCAGCCTGTGCAAAGGCCCTGTGGTAGGAGGAGTGGAAAGAAGGCCAGTGTGGCTGGAGAGACAGCCCGGAGAGGAGTGAGCCTGGAGGGGTGACCCTTCTTTAAGTCCACAGTTCTCATGATCTCTCTGGATCAGGGTTGCCAGATAAAGTGCAGAATGCCCAGTTAAAATTTTCAGATGCATAAGATATGTTGTATGGGACATACTTAGGCTAAATACATTAAAAAATTATTTGTTTATCTGAAATTCAAATTTAACTGGACGTTCTTTATTTTTATTTGCTAGCAACCTTACGCTGGATACAACCAAAGGACATATTTTTCTACATAACTCATTTGTATTCTCTACCACAACAGGTCTTATTTTTTAGCTGGCTTCAGTTCTTTCCATCTCTCATGACCTCAATCAGAGAACCTCAGAGCAGGAAGAGTCCTAGAAATCAGGTAGTCTGACCTTCTAGCTCCACAGATAAGAACAGGCGGCTCAGAAAGGCTCCGGAGCTGCTCAAGGTCACAGATAAAGACCCCGCTGAGGCATCTTTCATGCCCTCCTGCTGTGCCTAGGACAGCGCTGGGCACATTAAAACAACAGCCTAATCAATTGTTTGATTGAATTAACAAGCTCATTTACATGCCTCTGTACAGAGGGGGATGAATAGATACAATCCCAGACAGCCAGGAGCTTTCCAAACAAAATAAACAGCCAGCCAGACAGAGCAGAGGCCACTTGCACATGCACAAACACAGGGACAGACACAAAGAACCCCAGCCAGCGGCTGCTTTGACCAGCTAGACTCCTGCTTTTTTCCGGAGGCTCTATAAGAGCCAGGAACCAAGAAGGCTCTCCTCCTTGCTGGCTTGGTGAATTTACTCTTGCATGGTGGCCCATGGAATTGACATGACAAGTGTGGAAAGGGATCATTTTTACCTTAAGATGGGAACTGTGACACTGAAAGGCCTCACCAGCCAGCCTCGTTTGTCCCTTTCAGGTCCTAGTTATTTGCTAAGAGACTTTTTTCGGGCCTTCTCTGCAGGCAGAACACGTTCTGTCCAAATATGCACAGCCACCCAGAGAAAAAGGCAGGGGTGGGACCCTCCACCACTATTTACCAAACGAATGCAACATTCAACCCGACTGAAAGCAGGGGAATAATCCCTCTGAGTAAGCTTGGCTTTCATTCCTCCACAGGACTTGAAAAGATGTCAATCCATCCCAATCACAATCAAATGCAAGCATTTCACTTCCTGAAGACAAACAAGGATTTGGACAAATGAGAAACGGAGGCTCCCTTGTGGAGGCATGAAAAGGGAATTCAGCAGCCCCGGCTCCCTCGCTAAGAAAGCACTGGGAAGGATGTTCTTGCCGTGGCCACACAAAGCGTGGCATGAGCTCATCACGCCAGAACCTAATTGAAACCTCAGGCTGAAACAGTGTTTTGTGATATCTGGGGGAAAGGATGGGCAAAGACAAAAAGGAAAAACAAAGGATGTGTACAGAAGAGGCATGAAAAGCGGCCCACTTCTTGACTGTTGGGATGATTTGGATGGTGGCCATTGAGTTAAAAGAGGTGCAGCCTTCCTTTCAATCTCAGAGACCCAAAGCCGTTTTGCAGAACTAGCTGCTGCCAGCATTGCGGCTCCCTAGGCAAGGCCTTCAGGGTCCATTAGCACCTTCAAAATGCAATTTAAAAATTGTATCTAAAGAAATGCAGCAGAAAAGATGCTGGTTAGACCTTTAGACAAACCACGTAGCATTCACGAATCCACTGAAAGGCATAAAAGGGAAAGAGAAAGAGCGTGGCTCTGTTACGTCCTTTCCTAGGTTTGAATCTGAGTTCTGCCGCTTACTAAGCTTGTGTCATTGGACTAATTATGTCTATGAACCTTGCTTTCCTTATCTGTTAAAATGGGTATGCTAATGCTTATCTCACAGTCTTGTCTGAGAATCAAATAAGAGAAGGCTTGTAAAAGCACAGGTGCAAATATTTGTTCACTTCCTTTCTTCTCCCCCGAAACTAGATGTCCAGGGAAGTGACGAAGTCTGTGTTTGGAAGCTTTAGTAAGAACTGCAGACATGGAAATATCTGACTTTATTGAAATGTGGCAACCCTTGGAGGCTGGAGGTAAAAAGATGCGCTAGGTGGTAGTCCCCCCTAGTTTCAAGTCTTTATTAAAAGTATTCCCTTGTCAGTAGGTAGTTAATTGACGTTAGGCTGTCTTCAAAGCTCTGCGGAGCTGCCCGTTCTTTGAATATTCTTTGATAATTGCCGAAACAGCGTGGCCAAGTTAAAATAAGCCTGGAAGACGAGTAGGGAGAGCGGTTCCATGGTGTTTTGGCTGCACTTCAGGACTCCAGCTGCTCAGTAGCCAAACCTTGGGAACGCTGTTTAAGATCTCATTATTCTATTTTCTTTCTCTTTATGGTTCTTGCAAATAGCCACCTGCAAGTTTCATTTCGTTATTGGATCTGTATAGAGAAACGGTTTTAATCCGTCTTCTGAGAGTCTGCTGTGTTCTAAAGGGCCAGCATCCCCTGCAGTTCAACCCTCAGCCACTGACAAATATAGGTCTTAGTGAGGGACTCGCTATTCTTTTCCTTCAGCAGAAGTTCCCATCGACAAGCACACTCTGCCTCAATGAAAAGCATGTGACAGACCGGGATGCCTGGAAAGAAGGCACCTCTCCCCATACTCCAACAGTACCTAGTCACAGCCAGTATACCTTTGTGAGATTATTGGTTCTTTTCCTAGACCCAGTCCCCTACTTCACCTTGACTATGTAGCCATAGCCCGATGTTCTGGATTCCTTTGGGAAGATTTAGCCAGCCATAATTACCTAAAAAATCGGGGGAGGGGGCCAGAAAAAGAATTCTCTTTAAATGCCTAATAGAGTTGAGATAAAAGGATGTGATCTTTTTGACTGAGTAATCCAGCTTATCCTCTACTCTCCTCTTCACTGTACTAGGCAGATCAGGCTCCAGGAAAACTTCCTGGATCATCCAACATATTAAACGCAGGGCACTGTGACAAATGGGCAAGCACATGTTTAGAGCAACGACACTCAAGGTCTTTCTGTGGGTTCAGAGTGCTGGAGGTCAGGAGAAGGTTATGTGACAGAGTAGACAGAGGGAGATGTGAGATGCAAAGCTGGATTCAACCTTGTGGACCTAAGAAAGTCAAAGTTTCCACAGCTCCCTCTGCAATCCAGAAATCTTCCAATAGTTCTAACCATATTTCCAAGTCCTCTCTACTCTTCCCCCACTGTTCTCCTTGTCCAGTTAAAGCCATACAAAGATTTCACCAAAAACAGATAGCCCCATGAAAATCAAACTAGATAACATAAACAGAGAGGGACTGTAATATAAGCTCTTTTAAACCTTTGGCCTAGATTCCATTGGGCCCATCCTCTCACACCTCATTTTTTTCCTACAACAATAATAGCAATGTTTACAAGAGCCAAAAAAGTGGAAGTAACCCAAGTATCCATCGACAGATGAATGAACAAACAAAATGTGGTATATACTTACAATGGAGTATTATTCAGCACTAAAAAGGAAGGGAATTCTGACACATGCTACAACATGGATGTATCTTCAGTCATTATGCTGCGTGAAATAAGCCACTTAAAAGAAGACACTGCATGGTACCACTTACATGAGGCACCTGGAGTAGTCAAATTCTTAGAGACAGAAAGCAAAATGGTGGTGGCGGGAGTTAGGGGGAGGGTAAAATGAGAAGCCATTATTTAATGGGTACAGAGTTTCAGTTTTGCAAGAATAAAAGGGTTCTGGAGATTGGATGCACAACAATGTGAATGTACTTAACACTACTGAACTGTATACTTAACAACAGTTTAGATGGTAAATTTTGTTATCTGTATTTTGCTACAAATTTGAAAAAACGGAACTAGAGTCTTTACATTCAAAAGTCTGCCCCTCCTCCCATTATATTCCAAGGCTCAAATCAACACTCTAATGAAACAATACCTAAAATTGGTGGTCAAATTCCAATAGCTGGATGATCCACCAGATCACGCTGCCCCACAGAGATTTGCTGTCTGCTCTCGTCAAGTGAAGTGGGCATCAGCTGTCCTTTGCAAACAAAGATGGCATTACTGACTCCAAACCAGCAAAGCATGGGTGAAGGTTGCTTCATTCCCCATTACTTGGGATACATTTCCATCGCTTTCACCCGCATTCTCCTCCTGAAAGGGCCTGGCACATACTGGGTACTCCATATGGGTTTGGTGAGCAAATTAATGAGTCACTAAAAGGCTTAAGGGGAATGAACCAGGCAGCTATATGACAGAATTGTAAGAACCCCTCGAGAGTGTTAAAAACACAAATTGATTGCTCTTTGTGGACAAATCCGAGGGATGATTTATGTGAAACAAGGTAAAGTAGGTTCTTGTTGAAGTCTCAGATTTTACCGGGAATGTGTGATATCCTGAGTGCAGTTTTGATTTGTCTTCTGTTTATGTGTGTAAACCACAAAAGCAGTTAACTGTTGATGGCCAAATAACAAATGTCTCTGCCTCTCCCCAGAGAGATTAAATAGCTCTGGGTTGAGAAAAAAATAGAAGATCAAAAGAAGATCCAGACTTCCCGGCTGGCAGGCAGCAAGAGGTCCCCTGGCCAAGGGAGGGTAACCTTTGCTTGAACTTAGAGGAATGTGGAAAAGGGGTTCTGGGCTGAGAAGAAAATCTGTAAGATGCTTCTCCTAAGCTGTGCAGACCAGAATTCTGAGCTACATGCCTGAAATTCCCTGACCTGACCATAATATTTACTTCTAAGCCTTTGCCGCATATACTTATAATTAACAAAAAAGATGTCTTGTTTTCTTTTTTTAAAAATGATGGCACATAAAGCAAGTTCCGGGTGAAAGTGGTATCCTTGTATAATTGGTCCAATACTTTTGGGAAAATAAGGCAGATATCAGGTGACATAATTCATACCCACTGATCTATTCATCCCCCTCCTGGAATTTATTCTAAGACTAAAATCTAAAAGAAGAGAACATATTACAGTTTTCCTGAAAATGTATTTGAATGAATTTTGAGTTCTTTTTAAAAAACTCATTAGGAAAAAGACTTTGGGGGAGATAAAACATTATCCCCTTTACACCTAAGGCCGTATTAACCCCTATATAAGCCCTGATTCATGGGTACCACTTCCTTGATTTAGAGACAATCACCAACCACAGCATCCTGAGCAGATCTGAAAATGCTTATCTAACACCTGAGATCACCCAGACAACACTGTCCTCAAAAAGATCCCATTCTATAGGCACTCAGACAGGTTTTTTTTTTTTTTAATGTTAATGAGTTATGCCTAGCAGCTAGCTTGCAGTGCACAGCTATTCAATTCTTCAAACGGGTGATAAAAGCATCCTGCCCAAGTCCTCAGAAGCCTAAAACAAAACGCAAGCAAGCTGTGAAAACAACTTGACCCCCATGCCCACGGTTGCAAGGGAATCTCCAGGGCCCAGGAAAAAAAGAAAAGACAACAAAAACAGAAAACCCTGAAACCTAGACTCCTAAAGTAGCAAGTACTATAATGCAAATGTATGTTGATTAGAAGGCAAATAGAACCCTTTTCAGCCTATGGTTTCCAAACACAAAGCTTGGAAAACAATTGATTTTCTCCAAGTTCTTCCAAATAGAGAAGGAAATAACTGGGGAAGACTTTCCTCATTTTAACAGCTGACCTCTGACTTTGGAACCTAGGTAACGCCCACATTTTCTCTTAAAAAGTGTTATTTACTTAGTGATCGGAGTCTACATATTTCAGACTCTCTGTGTCTCCCTCCTAAGAAACAAGCCATCCCATTCTGGAAAGTAGGAAGGCTGGGGCTGTGCCCACCTGTCAAACTTCTCTTTCACATGGTAACATCTCCATCTGCTGGAAAGTTAGATGTCTGCATTAAAGGCAGATAATGTTAGTTTTACTGTCCTATAAATCTAGGTCAAATTTACATTCCCACTTTCTCGTTCATAATCCTTGCCATTTTATTTGAAACATCTGGCTTTTTTCCTTATTTCCGAGGCCCCCAATGGTCTTCATCCTTGTGGCATTTGCAGGACCTCTCCCAACCCCTGTTCACTCCCTTCCCCACGATTTGGGCAGGTCCCCATCAGTCTTTCTTTAGAACTGTACATCCTTAGGTTAGTCCAGAAACCCTTCTCTGAAGCTGGATATTGTTTACCTGGAGGTCAGTGGTTCCCGTACCCACCCCCCGCCCCGGGCTGGCATTCCTTTGAACTATGATCTTAGCTTTTCCCAGCATGAGCTCCTTTATTTGGCTGGGCAAAACTGTTCAATAACTGCCTGTTTTGTCTTTGATTTTTAAAAATAAATAAACACACAAACATTTGGGCCGTGAGGACAAGGCTGTGGTTGCCCCGCTCTTGTTTCTGGTGCCTTCAAGTCTCTTGCTTTTCTGTACGTTTGTGTGGATTCCACCTTGGCCAGACACCCACTCAGTGATTAGCCCCAGGAAATACAAGTGCACGTGGCCTGTGTACACGACTACTTCTCTGTCCTTTCTGTTTCATCATTAGCATCACTTTTCAGAATCAATTCCTCCATGCCTTTAGTTTACTCTCCATTCTGCCATTCCTTTCTTTAAAGTAAACAACGTGCAATTCTATTTATAAATTATTGCTTCCTGGTATTAAACTCCCAGTCCGAACCTGAGCAGCTTTCTGGGCTTCCATCTCTTTATTTGTACAGTAAGGAAGTGGGACTGATCCCTTAAGTCCACGCTATTTATGATGGTCAGAGGAAAAAGAGGCCCAGGCAAGTAAAGAAGCCACCTGCTTCAGTAGCCTCTCAAAGACGACAAACTTGGGAGTCAGAGGTTGGCAAGGAACTAAAAGCTAGGCTGATCTTGTCCTTCTCTTAGGAGAGCTGGTGAAGGACAAGCTAGCTATGAGAATACCTGACTATAAGAAAACGAGAGTCAGATAAGCCCAAGAGGACCCAACCCTCCTCCGGCTACCTAAAGAGAACTTAGAACTGTAGAGCTGAACAGAAAGGCAGGCCTTTCCTTGTCCTCCAAGACCATCTGCTAAAATGTACCTGAGAAGGAGAAAATGAGAAAAGCTAAAGAAAAACGCCTTCTCTCTCTTTCTCTGTCTCTCTCTCTCTCTCCACAGCTGCCTAGTCCAGGGGGTAGAAGGCCTAAATAATTTTGATCTCAACAACTGGTTTAAAACATGTTATCTCCTTTTGCCTAGAAGAAAGAATTAGGTTTATTAAGCAATGACTTACAACAATAAAAGATCCATAAAACTGATGCTTTAATTAATGGCTAATATGTAAGCTTATTGCATTAAAAGCAAGCGCATAATGGAGTAGAACAGTGGATGTGGCAGGACTGAGTTCCGGCCCCCAGCACTTTATACCTGTGATTATTGTACTATGTTGTTTTCCTACTCACGCCCACACTTAGATCAGGAGTTCCTTGAGGACGATGGAACCTGGTCTTCTCATCCTAGTAGCCTAGACAGAGGTCCTCTCACACAACTGGTATTCGATAAATGCTTGTCAAATTGAAATGGACCAACCAGAGCCGATTCTAATGGTCCCTCAACATATGGAGAGCAGATGGCTGATGATCTACTTGCCAAAGTGCTGGCCCCTTGTTCATCTGATGTGAGCTCTCCAGGTCTCCTTCATGGTGCCTTTACAAGAATTAGAATACGTGTCCCTTCCTCAACACACTTACTTCCTCCTGATAGAAAATTGTCATAATGTATTGACACCATTAGAAAAAGCCACTTTTTGCCATCTGCTGGAAAGTTGTCACAGTAAATATGCAAATCATTCATCTTTTGAGTCAACAGAGTCATAATGAAAATATGAAGAAAATCAAAACAATAAAGATACCTATAGAGGAAACTTGCACAAGCCTCTTAGATAGCCTTATCCACCAGAGGGCAGACAGTAGAAGCAAGAAGAACTACAATCCTGCAGCCTGTGGAACAAAAACCACATTCACAGAAAGATAGACAGGATGAAAAGGCAGAGGGCTATGTACCAGATGAAGGACCAAGATAAAACCCCAGAAAAACAACTAAATGAAGGGGAGATAGGCAACCTTCCAGAAAAAGAATTCAGAATAATGACAGTGAAGATGATCCAGGACATTCAGAAAAAGAATGGAGGCAAAGATCGAGACGATGCAAGAAATGTTTAAAAAAGACCTAGAAGAATTCAAGAACAAACAAACAGAGAGGAACAATACAATAACTGAAATGAAAAATACACTAGAAGGAATCAATAGCAGAATAACTGAGGGAGAAGAACGGATAAGCGACCTGGAAGACAGAATGGTGGAATTCACTGCTGCGGAACAGACTAAAGAAAAAAGAATGAAAAGAAATGAAGACAGCCTAAGAGACCTCTGGGACAACATTAAATGTAACAATATTCACATTATAGGATCCCAGAAAAAGAAGAGAGAGAAAAAGGACCTGAGAAAATATTTGAAGAGATTTGGGTCGAAAACTTCCCCAACCTGGGAAAGGAAATAGCCACCCAAGTACAGGAAGCACAGAGAGTCCCAGGCAGGATAAACCCAAGGAGAAACACACCGAGACACATAGTAATCAAATTGGCAAAAATTAAAGACAAAGAAAAATTATTGAAAGCAACAAGGGAAAAACGACAACATACAAGGGAACTCCCATAAGGTTAACAGCTGATTTCTCAGCAGAAACTCTACAAGCCAGAAGGGAGTGGCAGGACATATTTAAAGTGATGAAAGGGAAGAACCTACAACCAAGGTTACTCTACCCGGCAAGGATCTCATTCAGATTCGATGGAGGAATCAAAAGCTTTACAGACGAGCAAAAGCTAAGAGAATTCAGCACCAACAAACCAGCTCTACAACAAATGCTAAAGGAACTTCTCTAAGTGGGAAACACAAGAGAAGAAAAGGACCTACAAAAAAAAAAAAAAAACAATTAAGAAAATGGTAATAGGAACATATATATAGATAATTACCTTAAATGTGAATGGATTAAATGCTCCAACCAAAAGACACAGGCTTGCTGAATGGATACAAAAACAAGACCCATATATATGCTGTCTACAAGAGACTCACTTCAGATCTAGGGACCCATACAGACTGAAAGTGAGGGGATGGAAAAAGATATTGAAAGCAAATGGAAATCAAAAGAAAGCTGGAGTAGCAATACTCATATCAGATAAAATAGACTTTAAAATAAAGAATGTTACAAGAGACAAGGAAGGACACTACATAATGATCAAGGCATCAATCCAAGAAGAAGATAGAACAATTATAAATATAATGCACACAACACAGGAGCACTTCAATACATAAGGCAACTGCTAACAGTTCTAAAAGAGGAAATTGACAATAATACAATAATAGTGGGGAACTTTAACACCTCACTTTCACCAATGGACAGATCATCCAAACAGAAAATTCATAAGGAAACACAAGCTTTAAATGGCACAGTAGACCAGATAGATTTAATTGATATTTATAGGACATTCCATCCCCAAAACAGCAGATTACACTTTCTTCTCAAATGCTCATGGAACATTCTCCAGGATAGATCACATCTTGGGTCACAAATCAAGCCTCAGTAAATTTAAGAAAACTGAAATCATATCAAGTATCTTTTCGGACCACAACGCTCTGAGATTAGAAATCAATTACAGGGAAAAAAACGTAAAAAACACAAACACATGGAGGCTAAACAATATGTTACTAAATAGCCAAGAGATCACTGAAAAAACCAAAGAGGAAATCAAAAAATACCTAGAGACAAATGACAATGAAAACACAACGATCCAAAACCTATGGGATGCAGCAAAAGCAGTTCTAAGAAGGAAGTTTATAGCAATACAATCCTACCTCAAGAACAACAAACATCTCAAATTAACAATCTAACCTCACACCTAAAGGAAGTAGAGAAAGAAGAACAAACAAAACCCAAAGTTAGTAGAAGGTAAGAAATCATAAAGATCAGAGCAGAAATAAAAGAAATAGAAAGAAAGAAAACAGTTGCAAAGATCAATAAAACTAAAAGCTGGTTCTCTGAGAAGATAAGCAAAATTGATAAACCATTAGCCAGACTCATCAAGAAAAAGAGGGAGAGGATCAAATCAATAAAATTAGAAACGAAAAAGGAGTAGTTACAACAGACACTGCAGAAATACAAAGCATCCTAAGAGACTACTACAAGTAACTCTATGCCAATAAAATGGACAACCTGGAAGAAATGGACAAATTCTTCGAAGGGTATAAGCTTCCAAGACTGAACCAGGAAGAAATAGAAAATATGAATAGACTAATCACAAGTAATGAAATTGAAGCTGTGACTAAAAATCTTCCAACAGGGACTTCCCTGGTGGCGTATTGGTTAAGAATCTGCCGGCCAATGCAGGGGGCGCGGGTTCGAGCCCTGGTCCGGGAAGATCCCACATGCCGCGGAGCAACTAAGCCAGTGTGCCACAACTACTGGGCCTGCACTCTAGAACCCATGAGCCACAACTACTGAGCCTGCGTGCCACAACTACTGAAGCCCATGTGCCTAGAGCCCATGCTCTGCAACAAGAGAATCCACCGCTATAAGAAGCCCGCACACCGCAATGAAGAGTAGCCCCAGCTCGCCGCAACTAGAGAAAGCCCGTGTGCAGCAACAAACACCCAATGCAGTCAAATAAATAAATAAGTAAATAATTAAAAAAAAGTCTTCCAACAAACAAAAGTCCAGGACCAGATGGCTTCACAGGTGAATTCTATCAAACATTTAGAGAAGAGCTAACACCCATCCTTCTCAAACTCTTCCAAAAAATTGCGGAGGAAGGAACACTCCCAAATTCGTTCTATCAGGCCACCATCACCCCGATACGAAAACCAGAGAAAGATACTACAAAAAAAGAAAATTACAGACCAATAACACTAATGAATATAGATGCAAAAATCCTCAACAAAATACTAGCAAACAGAATCCAACAACACATTAAAAGGATCATACACCATGATCAAGTGGGATTTATCCCAGGGATTCAAGGATTCTTCAGTATACGCAAATCAATCAATGTGATACACCATATTAACAAACTGAAGAAGAAAAACCATATGATCATCTCAATAGATGTAGAAAAAGCCTTTGACAAAATTCAACACCCATTTATGATAAAAACTCTCCAGAAAGTGGGCACAGAGGGAACCTACCTCAACATAATAAAGGCCATATATGACAAACCCACAGCAAACATCATTCTCAATGGTGAAAAACTGAAAGCATTTCCTCTAAGATCAGGAACAAGACAAGGATGTCCACTCTCGCCACTATTATCCAAGAGAGTCTTGGAAGTCCTAGCCACGGCAATCAGAGAAGAAAAAAGAAATAAAAGGAATACAAATTGGAAAAGAAGAAGTAAAATTGTCACTGTTTGCAGATGACATGATACTATACATAGAGAATCCTAAAGATGCCATCAGAGAACTACTAGAGCTAATCAATGAATTTGGTAAAGTTGCAGGATACAAACTTAATGCACAGAAATCTCTTGCATTCCTATACACTAATGATGAAAAATCTGAAAGTGAAATTAAGGAAACACTCCCATTTGCCACTGCAAAAAAAGAATAAAATACCTAGGAAATAACCTACCTAGGGACACAAAAGACCTGTATGCAGAAAACTATAAGACACTGATGAAAGAAATTAAAGATGATACAAACAGATGGAGAGACATACCATGTTCTTGGATTGGAAGAATCAATATTGTGAAAATGACTATACTACGCAAAGCAATCTACAGATTCAATGCATCCCTATCAAATTACCAATGGCAATTTTTACAGAACTAGAACAAAAAATCTTAAAATTTGTATGAAGACACAAAAGGCCCCGAATAGCCAAAGTGGTCTTGAGGGAAAAAAACAGAGCTGGAAGAATCAGACTCCCTCATTTCAGACTATACTACAAAGCTATAGTAATCAAGACAATATGGTACTGGCACAAAAACAGAAATATAGATCAACGGAACAGGATAGAGAGCCCAGAGATAAACCCACGCACCTACGGTCAACTAATCTATGACAAAGGAGGCAAGGATATACAATGGAGAAAAGACAGTCTCTTCAATAAGTGGTGCTGGGAAAACTGGACAGCTACATGTAAAAGAATGAAATTAGAACACTCCCTAACACCATATACAAAAATAAACTCATAATGGATTAGAGACCTAAATGTAATACCTGACACTATAAAACTCTTAGAGAAAAACATAGGAAGAACACTCTTTGACATAAATCACAGCAAGATCTTTTTTGATCCACCTCCTAGAGTAATGGAAATAAAAACAAAAATAAACAAATGGGACCTAATGAAACTTAAAAGTTTTTGTACAGCAAAGGAAACTACAAACAAGACGAAAAGACAACCCTCAGAATGGGAGAAAACATTTGCAAACGAATCCACAGACAAAGGATTAATCTCCAAAATATATAAACAGCTCATGCAGCTCAATATGAAAAAAACAAACAACCCAATCCAAAAATGGGCAGAAGACCTAAATAGACATTTCTCCAAAGAAGACATACAGATGGCCAAGAGCACATGAAAAGCTGCTCAACATCACTAATTATCAGAGAAATGCAAATCAAAACTACAATGAGGTATCACCTCATACCAGTTAGAATGGGCATCATCAGAAAATCTACAAACAACAAATGCTGGAGAGGGTGTGGAGAAAAGGGAACCCTCTTGCACTGTTGGTGGGAATGGAACTTGATACAGCCACTATGGAGAACAGTATGGAGGTTCCTTAAAAAACTAAAAATAGAATGACCATATGACCCACCCCAATCCCACTACTGGGCATATACCCAGAGAAAACCATAATTCAAACAGACACATGCACCCCAATGTTCATTGCAGCAGTATTTACAATAGCCAGGTCATGGAATCAACCTAAATGCCCATCAACAGACGAATGGATAAAGAAGATGTGGTACATATATACAATGGAATATTACTCAGCAATATAAAGGAACGAAATTGGGTCATTTGTAGAGACGTGGATGGATCTAGAGACTGTCATACAGAGTGAAGTAAGTCAGAAAGAGAAAAACAAAGATCTTATATTAATGCATATATGTGGAACCTAGAAAAATGGTACAGATGAACCGGTTTGCAGGGCAGAAATTGAGACACAGATGTAGAGAACAAACATATGGATACCAAGGGGGGAAAGTGGGGGGGTGGTGGTTGTGGTGGTGTGATGAATTGGGAGATTGGGATTGACATATATACACTAATATGTATAAAATGGATAACAAATAAGAACCTGTATAAAAAAATTCATTAAATAAAATTCAAAAATTCAAAAAAGAAAAGATACCTACAATGTAAATACTGACCCTGGAGATGCAGTAACCTGTTCAGTGCACAGCCTGAACAACTGTGCAAGGCAGATGATTTCTTTCAGGCATCTATGTGACTAGCCTTGAAAAACCGAGCCTATGAGCTGGTGGCAAACGGTAGAACTATTTATGTTCTGCTACTTTCATGTTGGCTTCAGAAGAGTCACTGACAGAAAGAGGCGGGATTGTGTGTGTTTGTGTGTGTGTTAGGGAATTGGGAAGGGGGCAAGCAGTGATCACAAGTTAGATCACAAGGAATCTAAAGAATGACTTCTCTCCATCACAAAGTTCTCAGGCCCAGCAAGTCTGATCTGTAAACTTGTCCACAAAAGGATTTCCCTGGCAATACACTGTTAGTTTAGGTACCAAATAGCTGTCCTGACATGGAATGGCCCACAGCACTCTGGGTGCTGTCCATCAACCCACAGGTATACTCATCAGGTCTGTTCTCTTTCCTTGTCCTCTCTGCAGATTTACACTGCAGATCACCCCCCCTCCCTCAGTGCTCTCCTGTCCCTTTGCATCCCTAGCACTGCAGTCTCCAGGTTGCCCTCCTCCTGGGCTGTTCCTCCCCTGGTTCTTCTTCCTCCACCCCGGATAGGCATTCTCCGAAGGTCATGCCTCAGAGTCTGAATTTCCTTCTCCACTCCCCCCTTTTCATCTGTTTCCCGGGATGGAGGGCACCCACATGCCTGTTCATCCCAATCTGCACACAACCTGTGGTCCTGGCTCTCCATATGCCTGTACAGCATTCCCACTGGGACATCCTGACTTCACCACAAACTCACTTCATAGCTAAACTCAAGCTCTCAACTTCCTCCCACTTCTGTTCTTCCCCACTGGACTGCCTGTTTCGTGTCAGGGGTGCCGTTATTCCAGTCACATAGCTTCAAAACAGTGTCATCTTTGACTCTTCTCTAGCCCTTAGCTCCTGCATGAAGTCACCCATCCAGCCCAACTCAGTCCCTCTCGGGAATGTCTCCAGTGTTTCGTTCACATGTCAGTTTCTTTCCACTCCTGCACCCAGTGCCACATCAAGCCTGGATAACTGTGGCAGTCTCCTCTTGGTCCCTGCCCTGCTCATCACCCTGAGCACACTTGCTACGTCACAACTCCTACAGAACCTCTTTCAAGTGTCACCACCTTTTCCAACTCAGAGCCACTGATGGCTCCCTCCTACAGCGCAAAGTCCAAACTCCAGAGCTGGGGAATTAAGACCTTCCATAATCTGATCTTACCAATTGTTTGCCAGTGTTTCAGTCCAATGTGCCTTGGAATGGGTTCTTTTATTTTTTAATTTTTATTTTATTTTGGACTATAGTTGATTTACAAGGTTGTGTTAGTTTCAGGCGTAGAGCAAAGTGATTTAGTTATACATATACATATAGTTATTCTTTTTCAAATTATTTTACCATTTAGGTTATTACAGAATATTGAGGAGAGTTCCCTGTGTTATACAGTAGGTCCTTGTTGGTTATCTATTTTAAATATAATAGTGTGTTTACGTCAATCCCAAACTCTGACATGGGTTCTTAGCCAAGCCAGACCGGTCTTCTAAGGGGACCCGATCATTTTTCACATTCTGACCTCTGTGCCTTTATTTGTACTTGGTGCCACCACCTGGAATCCCTTTCTTTTCTTTTTTTTTTTTTTTTTAATTTAATTTAATTTAATTTTTTATACAGCAGTTTCATATTAGTTATCTATTTTATACATATTGATGTATACATGTCAATCCCAATCGCCCAATTCATCCCACCACCACCGCCCCCCACCCCGACCCCGCTTTCCTTCCTTGGTGTCCATACTTTTGTTCTCTACATCTGTGTCTCTATTTCTGCCTTGCAAACCTATTCACTTGTACCATTTTTCTAGATTCCACATGCGTGCGTTAATACATGATATCTGTTTTGTTGATAAGTGGGGCAGGCTGAGGAGACAGCCAGGACTAGGTGTGTGTGAAGATTAAAGTGTTTGCAAATGGGAACAAGGGGGAAAAGATTTGTTTTTCTCAGGGCACATCAAAATTATGTATGTTCAAGGGCAGATCCAAAATGATCTGACCCAGCCACAGAAGGAGGTCACGAGGGCAGCTAGAGAAAGGTCCCAGTGCAGAACAAGGGGTTGAGGGGCTGGTCAAACAGTGACAGGGCAGGCCATCAACCAAGACCCAGAGGAGTGGTGATCAGTATGGGAGAGGTCCAGTGGCCCGTACTGAAGACCCAATTACGGCAAGACTAGTGTCAAGGGGCAGGACTCCCAAACTGGGGCACAAGAAAGGAGGGTGGGTCCTAGAATACTAGAGCATGAAGGTCAGAACAGAACCCGCAGCCAGACTGTCAGCCCTAAGCATGGTCTTCACCTTGTCCTGCATAAATTCAGGATTGGCTCCAGATCAACAATGGCAGACACAAGGGACCTGAGTACTCCTTATTCCTGCACACATGGCAGAGGTCAATAATTGATCATGGCACGTTTTCCCTCTGGGCCCAGAAATAACTTCAGAATCCTTCATACAAGATCTCCAAACAGCCACTGTCAATCAATCGAAAGTAGCACATGAGATACATTCTATTTGTCATGCCTGGTCCCAAAGTCACAGGTAGGGCCAAATCTGTATGTGAGAGTTCACTGGCTCAGCTGTAAATAACACGGAGACAGAGTTGCAGGGCGCTAGGTCAACGGTTCTCTAACTTTGATGTGCATCATAATCACCTGGAGGGTTTATTAAAACCCAGATTGCCAGGTCCCACCTCCAGGGTCTCTAGTTTTGTAGGTGTGGGGTGACGACAGAAATTTGCATTTCTAACAAGTTCCCAGATGATGCTAATATTGCTGGTCCAGGGACCTCAGTTTGAGAACCACTGCACTAGGTAAAACCATATCATCTCTCGTCTCGTTCTTATCTCTCGGGGCCAGCTGGAGTCCTTTCTCCTGGGCTTAAAATGACCTCGTCCATCTCCACTTTTAGAGAACATTATCAACACTGTGTATACGATCTATCGACAAACATGTATCGTGCTGGGAGTAACAGAGACAGGCAAAGTCCCTGTTCCCAGAAGTCACAAAGAATTTTATAGTCAATTACAATTCAGTGTGAGAGGTCCTGTGACAGGGAAAGCACAGGCAGCGGTGGAAACACACAGAGCACCTCACTCGGTCTTAGAAGATCAGAGAAGGCTGCTCAGGGGAACGTGAACCTGAGCTGGACCTGAAGGATGAGGAGAAGGTAATCTGGAAGGGGGGGGAAGAAACTTACGTATTGCCTGGGGTTGTTTACCTTTTGCACACACACCTGTATATACACACACGCTCCACCTTATCTCCACGTCTAGACAGTAACCAACCTGGATGAAGAGCTGATCTTTAATCCACCCAGGCATTCCTTAGGAAGCTGGGCTCTAGCAGACGTGGACGTTTTTATTCATTGATGGAATGCATACTTTTGCAACAGGCTGGAGTTGTTCTGTATTTAGGAAGGCATGGGAGAGGATGAGTGGGGAACGTGAGGACATATGGGTTTGGCTGAAATCCCCCCGGCGATTTGGTGCTTTCTGTGGCTGTGAGGATTTCTCTAATCACCTGCAGGACAGGGGGCTCAACACCAAGCCCTACTAAACCCTGCCTCAGCCCGGTATGCCGCTTACAACTGGCAGCACATCTGCAGACGGTGATTAATGGCCCATCGTCCTAGCCTTTGTGTCCACTCCCAGTCCAAGCCACCATCTGTGAACAGTCTCTTGCTTGAGTAATAGCTGTCTCGAAAATTGTTTTCCACGTTTATAAACAGAGATGGGGCGTTTTCCTCTGCTGTCTTAATTTCAAGTGATTAGGCTGAGCTCATTCCTGCAAACAACCTCATTATTAGAATTCAAAGTTTGAGGGTCAGGGCCATTGCTCACCCGCAAGCTTCATTCCCCAAAGCAGCCTCTGAGGAAGCTGGAGGGAGGCCCCAGTGCTCTGATGAGGTCAAGGCAGCTTTTTCTGACCATTGAATGAGTAGACGCTGCCACCTTCTCCCCAAAACTGTCCCTTTCTGATTTGGAAAGTTAGATGGATATTTTCTTACCACATCGCCTATCTCACCACACTCATTTATTCTTATTTAGAATGTGGTTAGCTCATGCCTTACTTTAGGTGGGATAAGAAGTGACAGATATCCATTAAACTCTTCTGGTCTCTACTCCATCTTTGTCTCTGCAGAAGATAGCACAACCTGACACGTATTAAATGCTCAACAGATGGAAAATGAATGAAATAATTAAGATGCAGTTTCAAGGGGACATTTGAAATGAAGAAAACGACCCATGTGTTTTGCATAGACCGTTACACGCCCTCCACTTCCCCCTTTTGAGAGCTTCACCTACCCCACAGTCAAGGGCATCTGGGAAGAAACAGTACAGCAGTGAGTGCTAGAAACATGTGCTTGCATCCCCTTCAGGGAGTACACACATCACCCAGGCCATGTGCAGCTGTTCTAGACAAAGAAAACACAAGCCAGGATTGTGCTTATCATTCCAGGTCTGCCCTCTGACCTAGTTTGTCATTGAACTTGGTCCAGCGTTCATATAACAAACTGAGGAAAGGGGTACCCCAGTGATTTTACAACTGATTGCAGACCAGCAGTTCCAGCACTTTTTAAATAATGATTTTGCAATTCCCAGGGACCAGTGTGTAGCACTTGCCTGTGCAAAATGCTTTCTCCAAGAAACACTCATTTGCGATGGGAACACCCTGCTTCATGAACTGCCTATGACCCTGAGGATGGAAAGCCAGAGGCCCACTGTGCAGGGTCTGAGACTTTGAGAAGCAGAATTGACCATGAGAACATCTGCCCCGACCGCCGTGTTTCATGGGGAGGCAATTCACCCAGGGGCAAGTTAGTGGCAGAGTTGGGCCAAAAACTCACGTGTCCCGCCTCACCATCCAAAGTTGTTTTAGAAGTGGAGAACGCCTCCCCACCAGATCTTATGGATCTAGAAGAGACCTCCTGCTTTCTTGAGAATGAGATAACAAAAATGTAGTTGAGTCTCGGGTATGCTAAAGTTTTCGATGAAAGTTTGCTGTGTTGGTCGTAAGCACTCCATAATGGCTTCGTTTCAGTCTCTGGGATCTCCTGTGTGTAACACCCTGAACTAGGAGCCAAGTTAAGAGAAAGCCACAGAACTCTATCCAGCAATGAAAAAGCAAATACATAGTCTTCAAATATCCATGGAACAGTTACAAAAACTGCCGATGTATTAGGCCACCATACAAACCTCACTACAATCTAAAAGTTAGAATGCAGGGCTATATTTCTGCTCCCAAAAGAAACAAAGCATAAAACTAGAAACTGATTCTAGAAGACTTATTTTTAATCTATCCGCTTGCAAGTTACGGACATTCCTTGAAATAACTCTTTTGATTAAAGAGGCAATCAAAACCAAAATTATTAACTATTTTGAAGAATTGTTTCCAAGCCTAGCCCTAACACTATCTGAACGCTCTTGGACAAATCATATAATCACTCAATTTCCTTCTCTCAAGAAAGAGTTTGTGACAAGAATTAAAAGAGATAATATGAAAAGGGGTCTAGCATAGACAACAAATGCGACGCCGGCTCTAAGGCCAAGCTTGTGTAACTGGATGTTAAAACGGGCCTGTTCTGTCCCCTTTTCAGCTAAAATAGGAAGACAGTGGATGCTACATTTTGAAGGGAATACAACACAAAATTTCAAAGTTGAAGGGCAAATACATGACTTGAATCCCTTACTCACAGTGAGCATAGAATAGTTTTGAGAAAATGGAGCTTAAGAGAGGATATCTTTGGAGAGAGTTGTGCTGGCATTTCCCCCTCCCCAGGGGAAAGGGTGGGGCTCTTCTTCAGGTTGAGAGAAAGGAACTTCAGTGAGATCATTGGAGGGTTTGATTTGGTCTCCTTACAATTACTGGGACACAGAGCCGTGGGTCTAATTCCTGCCTGGAAAATCTAAAAGATTAGATGCTCTATTGGTACCAGCAAAGGAGAAGTGTCTGTTGGGCACTGTTTTCCTAGAGATCGTCAGGGCAGATGCTCTGTAAGAGCTTCTTGTGGACCAGAAGGTGTACTGTGGAGAGAGTGAGTCTGGATCTATTTAAATCCCACCTAAGAGGATTCCATGGGAAAGTGACAGAAGCCCAACCGAATGGGTCTGAAAGCTGAGGAAAGGAGAGCTGGCTGGCGGAAAATGCAACATGTGTGTCAGGGAACATATAGGTCAATGTTCCCAGTAAGCATCTCAAAAGAGCCCACAGAAAAATCCATGAGGGAAATAGTTGGCTCTATAGACCTTCCACGCCCACCCAGTGAGGACACCTTACAACAGGACTTGTCAAGTCAGAGCTTTCCTGCCTTTTCCTCTTCCCAGTCCATATACCCAGCAGAGCCGGCAACGCTGGTCACAGTTATGAGCGAGGATGTGTGAAAGCAGAGCCAAAAGGAAACTCATCCTCTTCTCACCTGCATTGGCTCCTAATTTAGAAAGAGGAGCAGATCTAAATTTAAAACAAGTTGGAAATTATTACGTAGACTGGTCACTTAAAAACTAAATTGAGACTGTGTTGTCAACTTCCAGTGTTCCAAGGAATTTATATTACCTGAGAGTGATGAGAAAAGTCATAGGACTGCCTGAGTTTTCAATCAACGGCAGTGGAAGAACTTCTACTGAAATACTTTTAAAAAGGCAGTGAGAGAAAAAGAAAAGTTGCTTGTAATTACATCCCATGAATTTCTTGTTCAATTTACTGGCTGCACTTACAAGTTATATCTCCATTCCATCCATCTCCATTCAGGATGCTGGGATACCAAGGGCTCCAAAGGCAGCCCAAAACCTCCTTTCAGTTTATAAAACCTCTTCCTTGTCCCCCTCTCCACTCCCCCATATATCTCTAAAGTTTCAGCAGATTGTGCTGTTGAAGGCTATCGCTGAGAAAGGGAAATACATGATAGAGGGATTCTGAGAGATAGGAAAAGGATGGAAGGAGGCTTTTTACTAGAAGGGGAGAGTTAGGGCAACCACAGCTCAAGGAAGATAGGGTAGGAATCCCAGGCAGGCAGAAAGAGAGCTTGATGGAGTGGAGACAGTGCCCTTGGGGTTAAGCCTCCTCCTCTGGAGACCTGCCCGAACCACCACTTTGGCGGCCTTGTTACTGTTACATCAGCAACAGTGACGTGAGGTATAGAAGACTGACAACCAGAAGGCAAGCAGGGAAAGTCAGAGCTAGAGCGTTCTCTGCTTCCCCTGGAAATCCTCATGCAAATTCCTTAAGCAGCACCCACCCAATCAAGTGGGTCATGGCTGGTGGGCTTGCTCTCTCTCTCTCTCCACACACACACACACACACACAGACCCCCACACATACACACACACACACACACACACACACACACACACACACACGTAGGGAGAGAAACAAACACAATTTTATGAACTAAAGTTAAATGAGCTTCATTTTCAACGATCTGATTTTTTTGTATTTTTTTTCTGGGATATGTAGTTTAGGTGTCAAAAATAACAGAATTCCTAAGATATTTTATTGTTTAGGTGGAAGCCATGGGTGAAAATATTTGTGATTAGGGCTGTCCCCCCCAAAGTGCAATTTAACAGGGCTTTACATAACCATTAATTCACATGCACAATATATGTTCCATTTATAATCCATCCCCAAATAAGCTGCAAGCAATTTCATACCGTTTTGTACTTGCTACGACCAGAACACATGCCCCTACCATAACACGCTTTAAAACGCGGTGCCATGTGCTGGCCAGAAAGAAAACACAAATGGTCCAAAATGATGTGACGAAAATAAATAAAACTGAGTTGCAAAAACACTAATAATCGTGCTGGGAAATGTTACAAAATCTGGAAATGCTGACATGCAAAAACATCTAATCATCCATCAAGACTTGACTTGGTGGTCATCTCTGTTAGAACCTCCTGAACCCCCAAAGGGAAACTAGTATTTTCTGGAACCGCTACCTGCCGTTTCTTTTAGCGAATCTGAGAGCTGGGTATCGTTTGTTGCATTTGAACAGATAAAGAAACCAAAGCTCAGGTTGCTGAAGCTACTTGCCCAGGGCACACAAGTTAGTGTCTAGCGAGCACCTCAGATGGAAGGTGGGAAATTAACATTATACCCTACCAGTATACCAAACTGCTGGGGCCAGGCAAAGTGGTAAGTATGAAGTATGTGCTTTCTCATTTGATACAATGGTCTGTGAGGCAGTTGTTATTACCCCCTAACCAGCTATGAGCAAACTGGCCAGTCTTGCTGCATGTCAGAGGGGTGTGAAGTAGCAGTGCTTGGACTCAAATGTGGCTTTTCTAACTCCAGTACTGTGCAATTCCATGTCACCACGCTGCCTCTTCTGAAATGGTCCCTGGAATTGTCCACTTCATTCACTTTCACTGGTCAAACATCAGTCTTCACCTAGAGTACTGCTGGTAAATGTATCTCCCTCCTGTACCTTCTATGCCACAGGCTCAAGCATCTGCCACAGCTGCCCATCACTGTCTGAGTTTGAAAACCGCATGCCTAGATTGCAAGATCTTCTATAATCTAGAGTACCATGACTTTACTGAATGTTATTTCTATCACACAAAATTGGGGAAAACTTTGAAAGAACAAAAAAAGATTTTTGAGCATGTTTTCTGGTAAAATTAGGCACTGTTTAATAACCTTTTCTGGATGACCTAATTTTATAGGTCAGTGCCTTTCGTAGTCTTTAGCTGAGCTCTTTTACGACTCTATAAATGGTAGAAAACTGATAGTAATGCAAATGATTTTTGTCATTTGTGGAGACACAAATTATAAGCCCCCTTGCTTCCCCAGAGGCTAGATTTTAATCTACAGCCAATTCCTTTCAGCACGCCGGTTGGCCTTTATGTGTGCTTGCTCTCTCCTTCGAACCAGCTGTAACATCGTACTGGTTCCCTCATTAGTTAATGAGTTCAATAAAATCTTCGACACATGTTCATTTTATATTTGAAAGCGCATCATGATTGTACCTTTTCCTAAAAAACTATTCCTTAACACTGTTGCCTGAGATACTTGGGCTGAATTCCTCACTAATTTAGAAACACAGTATGTTTTCTCCTTTCTTTTTCAGTTCCTCCCTTCCCAGGGACCACAAATGCACACATATGTGTACACAAACACACATGCACACACATGCACACAGACCAGGAATTTCAGCCCTTTGCCAGGGGGACAAGGGAAAGGGAGAGAGCGAAATCCGATGATAGCAAACTGGGAATTAGGTAATAGCAAACTATGGCCCTCAGGCTAAATCTGATTTAACCACCTGCTTTTGTACATAAAATCTTATTGGAATGCATTCATTTGTGCGTTAACTATGGCTGCCTTTGTGATATAACTAACAGCAGCATTGAGTAGTTATGACGGAGACTATTTGGCCCGCAAAGCCTGAAATATTTACTATCTGGCCTTTTACAGAAAAAGTTTGCTGACTTCTCAATTAGACACAATCTTTACCTTCTACAGAGTTCATAATCTCGTGAAGGGAAGTAATGAGTATACCTAGATGAAAATCCAAAAATGACAATAAAATAAAGTGAGTCTCCATGGCTGGGAGCGTTTAGGGGAGAAATGAAACTTAGATGGGAGTGCTGAGTATGGCTGCAAATGGCTAAGGAACTTCAGTAATCTCACAGTAGAACACCAAAGCCATGCCATGCAAATGATTAGTTTGTCTACTTATTTACTTGTCACAATTTTTCTTTGTTACTGCAAAATAACCCTAAGCATATGGAAAGGCAGTATGAAATACTTGTGTGCTCAACTCAACTCACTTTACTATTTTGTCATATTTGCTTTGCTTAAGATTTTATTTTCATAGTCTTTAATTTGGGAAGATTAGGCCAAGTTTCCTCTCTCATTAATTGACCGTATAATGAAGGAGATCCATGGAGTATTTAGTCTACTCTAGATCTGAAGAAGGTCCCAGTATTAATGGTTTGTTTGTTTGAAATTCTTGCTTTTCTTTTGTCTCCTTTCCATTAAATAAAAATGAGATTCATATGGTTCAAAATTCAAGAGGTACAAAAAAGTAAACAATGAAATATTTTCCTCCTACTTCTGTTCCCCAGTTACTCATTATTATAAACAATATCGAAAGTTTCTTATGTTTCCTTCCAGAGATATTTTATGTATATTTGAGCAAATATGTATGTATATTTATTTTTCCACTTTCTTTTTACAATTTTTTTCTCTTCACCCAATACTTTGTTTTGACAAGCCATCCAGATCAGCACATACAGAAATTCTCATTCTCTTTTTTCGAAATTTCATAGCATTCCTTCATATGGATGGAGTATAATTTATGTGACCAGTTTCCTTTCCAAGACATTTAGGTTATTTCCAATCCTCTGCAATTGCAAACAATGCTACAATAATCACGTGCATTTGTTGCTTCCTCTAAACATAAGAATAACTGTACACTGAGAAGTAGAATTGCTAGGTCAAATAATACAGGCATTTATAATTTTGATAGATATCACCAAGTCGTTTTCCATGGAGAGGGGACCAAAATTATACTTCTACCAGCAAGGTATGAGGAAGCCCATACCCTCACCAAACCAGGTGCTATTAGTCTTTTTGATCTTTGCTGCTCTAAGACATGACAAATAGTATCTCACTGTAGCTTAAAATTGCACTTTCCTTATTATGAATGAAGCTGCGCATCTTTTCATATAGTTAAGTCATTTGTATTTGCATCTCTAAGAACTGTATGTTCAAATATTTTTGGTTCATTTTCTTTTGGGCTATTGGTCTTTTTAAGGGGGAGGGAACTGACCCTTTAAAATCCATCCAAGTACGGCCATGATGGAGTCGGGGGACAGAGAAGTAAGGCAGTAAGTAAGCTTTTAAACTCTTTCCCAGATAAGTGGAACATGTTAAAGAACCACGTGTAGGTTTTACCCATCAGTGGCTCCCCATTACCTATAGAATCAAGTCCAGGCCTCTTAGTATGACATCCAGGGCCCTTCATGCTCTAGCAACACCAAATACCTTGTGCTACCACGTACCCTGCCCTAGTTCCCACCTCTTACTTTTGTCTCTCAGGCCATTCCCTCTGTCCTGATATCCTCCCACATTACTTTGCTCAGACAACTCTTTCTATAAACTTGGAGATTCAGTTCAAGGAAATTCTTCTGGGAAGAAGTCTTCCCAGAAGCCCAAATTGTGTTACATGCCTCTCCTCTGTACTCATATGGGACCATGTGCAAACTTCCATTAAAATTATCTCTAAGGTACCCATCACCCTTATTAAACTATAGTCTCTTCAAGGGCAGGAACTGGGTCTTCTCCCTCTTTGTTCTTCTAGCCTAAGGAGGACAGTTTGTAAGTGCTGACCGACCTGAAGCTCTATAAAAAATTAACCAGGGCTTCCCTCGTGGCGCAGTGGTTGAGAGTCTGCCTGCTAATGCAGGGGACACGGGTTCGAGCCCTGGTCTGGGAGGACCCCACATGCTGTAGAGCAGCTGGGCCCGTGAGCCATACATAATTACTGAGCCTGCGCATCTGGAGCCTGTGCTCCGCAACAAGAGAGGCTGCGATAATGAGAGGCCCGTGCACCGCGATGAAGAGTGGCCCCCGCTTGCCACAACTGGAGAGGGCCCTCGCACAGAAACGAAGACCCAACACAGCCATAAATAAATAAATAAATAAATAAATAAATAAATAAATAAAATTTAAAAAAACAAAACAAAACAAAAAAAAAACCTTTGTTAAAAAATTAACCATATGATTTTGAATATGCTCTCTTGGGGTCTTGGTTTCTTCCTCTGTAAAATGAGAGGGTGAGACTGGATGACTCTAAGGTCCTCATTAGATCCATGAATATATGAACTGATGGTTGAAAGAGGCATCTCATGAGGATTTGTATGCTACTGAAGTACACAGTGGATTAGGAGCTGGGGAGAGTGTCAAAACCCAGTTAGGAGACGGTTGTAGTGAACCAAAGATGAAGCACAACAAAACGGAACTCTACAAAGGTGGTAGCAGTAGAATAGAACAGCTAATAATATCATCTATACCATTTTTCTAGAAATAGAGACACAGACGTAGAGAACAAAGGTATGGACGCCAAGGGGGGAAGGGGGGTGGGATGAACTGGGAGATGGGGATTGACATATATACACTATCGATACTATGTATAAAATAGATAACTAATGAGAACCTACTGTAGAGCACAGGGAACTCTTCTCAATGCTCTGCGGTGACCTAAACGGGAAGAAAATCCAAAAAAGAAGGGATATGTGTATACGTGTAGCTGATTCACTTTGCTGTGCAGTGGAAACACAACATTGTAAAGCAACTATTCTCCAATAAAAAAAATTTTTTTTTAAAAGAATAGGACAGCTAAGAGGGACTTTTTTAAAGCAAAAACATTGATGGGTCTTGGTGGCTGATCAGATAAAGATGGCGACCATCAATTCCTTCCTTCACTACACACACATGCCTCTTCTCATAACAAGAGATCAAGCCTAATAACTCATTCCACTGAGTCTGGACTGGCCTTAGTAACTTTCTTGACCAATAAAATGTGGTGGCAGTGAAGGTCTGGGACTTCTAAAGCTAGGTCATAAGAAGCCTTGCAGCTGCCAGTGGATTTTTTAGAATGCTTGCTCTGGGGAGAGTCAGCTGCCACGTAGGAAATTTGACTGCTCTAAGACCACCATGCTGTGAGAAAGTGCAAGCTAGCCACATGGAGGGATCACACTGGGAGAAAGAGATGCCTGATCAGCCCCTAGCTCTTCCCAGCCCAGGTGTCAAATATTTGAGTGAAGGAACGTTTAGATGGCCCCTGCCTTGGTCACCATTTGAGTGCAAGTACAGGAGAGAACGAGCAAGAATCACCCAGCTGACTGCAGTCACTCAGAATAATGAGAGGTAATAATAAAAAATAATAAGCTGTTGCTTTAAGCCGCTCAGTGATTTGTTACATAGAAATAGATAGCCAAAACATAAAGGAACCAGCAGATACAAAATAACAGAGTGGGAAATGCAGAAGATGGATTCTCACGTACCTGGGTTTCAATCCCAGCTTAATTTACTACCGAGTGGCCTTCGGCAAAATTCTTAATCTCACTAAGCCTCAGTTTGTTCATCTGTGAAATGGGATGATTATAGCTCCTACCACCCAGGGTTACTGTGAAAATCAATGAGATGACAAAGTAAAGACACATAGTACGGTGACTATAGGCCTTTACTGAATGGAAGGTATTATAGCAATAGAGGAAGAATCAAAGGTAACTCAAGATTAATGGGAGAATGGTGATATGAATGATGCAATGGGGGTCAGGAAAGAGTATTAGGCATGTTGAGTTTGACATCCAAGGAGAAATTCTTCCACACCTTCAGTGAGCTCTGGGCCTCCTGCCGCTATCCTAGATATGTACAAGGCCCTCAAAACTAATTGCCTGACTGATGCACAGCAGAAGAGAAGATGCAAAGGAGAGAACCGGAGGATGGGAAAAGGAGTTGACTTTTAGACTGAAGATGATGGTAACTTCTACCACGTTACAACAAGTGACAAGGACTATACTTGCCATACACAGCCAGCCACACTATAATAAAATGGATCCTTCCATCCAAATAGCTGACAGGCTACACAGAGGCAGGCTGTGCGGAGAGGGACAAGGGAACTCATTTTTGCCAAGTTTTCACTAGGTGTCAAGCCCTGGGCTAATGTCTTTACATACATTCTCTCTTAATCTTCTTGACAATCCTATTAGTGTTATAGCCATTTTACACATAAGGAAGCCAAGGCTCAGAGAATGAAAGTAACTTACAAAAGGCCACCAGATAGTAAGTAAAGATGATGATGACAATGGCATTGACGCTAAGTAATATGAGGCACTGTTCTCAGCACTTTATGTTCATGATTTCATTGAATCCTCCCAGCAGCCAGAGGTAAATACTATTTTTGCATCCATTTCACAGCTGGGAAAACTGAGGCACGGTGAAGTTACATCTTTGTCCAAGGCCATCCCATTGATGAGTGGCTAAGGAAGGATATGAATTTATGAAATCTGGCTCCAGAGTTGAAGCTCTTGAAAGCCCCATGCCTGTTCCTGTCACACGGTGAGGCTGCTTCTAAATGGACACCTACCTAATGGGATTTCAGCTGGAGAGATGCCGGAAGTTCCACCTGATCACACTCTACAATTAAAGTACAGTTACTAAATACTCCCTGGACTGCTAATGAAGAGCTTTCACTGTCAGGGCAACCCTGATGTGGGAACTCTCCCTTAAGCCACCACCAAGAGAGGCGAGGAGCAGAATTCAAGGAACAGCTGGGAACGAGGGGAGAGATTCTCTGACAGGACGTCACGAGGTGAGACAGACACCTTTGAGGGTCTCCAGCCAAAGGTGACTAAGCCCTTCAAAGCCCAGAGAAGGGGAAGGCCCGGGGGAAGTCCGTGCTATGGGCACTTGTCTGGATAAGTGGGAGAAGCCAAAGGGGATCCGGCCACCCCTCCCCTAAAAGGCCAGGCCTTGGGTTCTCGTTTCCACAGCATTAACAGACAGCAGAGCCATCTCTTAGAATGTGGCTCAGGTTTGAGGTATTTCGTAGGAACCACAGCACAGGGCCAAAATGAATGCTTTTTTCTCCCCTCTTCAAATCAGTAAGGCAATCGGTAGTATGACGGGGACCAGGAAAAACCCCCAAACAGATAATTTTGCAAAATAACATAACTCAGTTATTTTCAGACGGCAGAAAGGGAAAATCCATTTCTCGCCACATTTAATTTTGTCACTCTCTTTCCTTTATCCTTCCCAAATCTCAGTCCCTGCATCTGGAATGTGATCCTGAAGTGCACTCTCCATCCTCGGCCAGAAAGGACTCCAGTTGCTAGATTCTGCCAAGACACTTAATCCAGCCCCCGCCCATCTTAAAACTGCAGGCCGAGAGCCAGGAGGGGAGAGGGAGCAAGGGCATGGGGCCCTGCACGGCCTCCATGCCTCAAATACTTTCTCAAAGCCTGGCCGCCGCCCTCCCCGCACTTGGCAGTACAGCTCACGCCCTCTCGGAGAAGCCATCCTGCACAGAGTCGCACCGGGTCGACTTGCTGAAAATCACACTGACGAGCATCCTGCACAGCGTCTCCCACCCGGGCCAGGAGTGGTAGCCAAGGAAACGCAAGCCTCCCAGCTGAGCCATCTCAGGGACAGCAACAGGGTCCTCACGGCAGCAAAGACGCGCCACCACACACTGCCTGTCCCAAGCGTGGCAGCCACCAAATCAAGGGGCTGAGAGCAGTAAGTGCTTGGGTGGGAGGTGGGAAGCGAGGAGGAGGGGACATTCCTTTGCTTCCTCTCCACCAGCTATACAATGATAAGCATGAGCATTTGGGAAGGAGTGGTCCTTGGCCCGGATGCTGCAGGACACAAATGGGGCAGCCATCATGTCCTGTGCACCTACTAAGCTCTGGGAGCACGGACATGGATGTGCCCTTCTTACCCCAAATGCACAAAGAAAATATCTTTCGCACTTGTAAGATGGGGAGAAGCAGAGGCTGAGCTGGGCAGCCCCTGTCTCTCTCTGCTGTCCCCCAGGCTAGACCTGACTGCCTCCCTGGGCCCTGTCCCTTGGTGTCTTTGGGTGCACAGTGCTGCTAATGTCCTGGGAAAAGAACTCCCCTTAAAGAAGGAGCTGTGAGGGCATTCCAGGTCCCCTTGGTGCTGAAATAGCCACGGCAGACTCCTATCTGGTTTAAGACAGAGAGCGCTGTGAGCTCCAAGGGGGTAGGTGAGCCGCACTCCGGGAGCAGGGTACCCCTCGTGAGCTTTGATGACCGTGGCCTCCTCCACCCCAGCTTGCTTAATACAAGAAGAGTTAGGGCTTCCCTGGTGGCGCAGTGGTTGAGAATCTGCCTGCTAATGCAGGGGACACGGGTTCGAGCCCTGGTCTGGGAAGATCCCACATGCCGCGGAGCAACTACGCCCGTGAGCCACAACTACTGAGCCTGCGCGTCTGGAGCCTGTGCTCCGCAACAAGAGAGGCCGCGATAGTGAGAGGCCCACGCACCGCGATGAAGAGTGGCCCCCGCTCGCTGCAACTAGAGAAAGCCCTTGCACAGAAACGAAGACCCAACACACAGCCAAATAAATAAATAAATAAATAAACAAACAAACAAACTTATTAAAAAAAAAGAAGAGATAGTATCCCCGCTGAAGTTTCCTTCTTCTTTCCTCCATCCCTTTTTCCTTCCCTCCCTTCCTCTCTTACTTTCCTTCCCTTTGCTTTCTGTTCATTCATTCAACACATTTTCATTGAGCACCTACTACGCACCAAGTACTTTTTCTAGCCTCTGGGGACACAGCAGGAAATGAGGCTGCTAGGTCTCCACTCTCACCAAGTTACATTCCACTGTGGGGGGGCAGGGGGCGAGAGACAATAAATAAATGAACAAACAAAGAGCTCCCCCAGCTTCTTTTTGGATTGAAAGTGTGATGGGGAGAACCAGAGGGGGGGACCAGGAAGGGACTGACTGCACGGCCACTTTGCTCTGGGTGCTCACGGAAGGTCTTGGGGCCCCAGAAATAACCATGTGCAGAGACCAGTCATCGACCTCATTGGAAGAAGAAACTGAATAGAATGTTCTGGAGAAAAAACTAATTAGAGCTAAGCGGAAGAAGCTGACAGACAACTTGGAAGAGGCGAAGACTCCGTTTTTGACACATGAAGAAGATACTACATCACGCCTTACTCCTTGCCACCGGGTCCTGCTGATGGAAACTCGGTCGTGCGCCAGCATCCTCCATGGGCCCTGCCGTCCACTAGCTCAGCTCCCCGAGGCCCAGACCTGGCTGCCCAAGAGCACATTCCCAGCTGAGCAGGGGCTGGGCCAGCCACTTCCTTCCTCCCGCAACTGCTGACCAGCCCAGCACAGTCCCGTTCACCTGGTGATCCCTCCTCTCCTCTCAGGGCACCACTGAACAACACAATCTGGTACTTGAGCTTCCGGTCCACACTTGGAACAAAAACAAGAAACCAACCTCTGGGACGTTAGGGCAATCAACTGCGAGACATTCATTTAGAGCCTCTATTTTGTGTGTGTACACGTGCGTGCACACACACAAGAGGCAAATTTCAAACCAGCTGGAGGAAAGCATGTCTTGCTCCGAAAGTCATCAGGTTTGGAAGGCAATTTCACATAAAGAAGAACTCCTTGGTGAGTTGGGTGTAAGGAGGCCAGGATTAACACTCACCTTATGCAGTTAGCGTGTTATATCACTCTTTTATGGCTTGCGGTTTTGCTCCAGGAAAACCTTTATGTGAAACACTAATTGATCTGCAGTGCATTGAAATCTCCATAAAGAGGACCCTCACGCCAAACAAGGTCATGTATATGAAAAAATCTAGCACAGGGCCTAGCTCATGGTTGGCGTTCAGCAATGTTATTTTTGTTTTATAAAACATCTGTACTGGTTTCGTGTGAAAACAACAGGATTCCCTGGGAGGAAAAACTCCTCACCTGCAATACTTTATCCACCCACCAAACATGGGCAGAGACACCACACAGGCCCAGGAGTTGCAAGGAAGAACAAGAGGGCCATGAAGTTGACAGAGGGACATCCTACACGATGATGTGCTCTGGGTATAACCAGAGTTCTATATGTGAAAGGCATTCATTGATTACCACCTCCTGCCCCCATCTTGACTGGGCAGTGATGTAGGATTCACTGTAGATTGGAGAAACTTGACAGATAACCTAGTCCCCATCCCTTAGGCCTGGAGAGATCCTGTGGCCTGCCCATGGCCACTCAGTGGACCAATATGTTGTCTGGTCATCTCATCCAATGCTCATTAGCAACTGTAGGGGTGGGAATCATGTTAGCCTAAAGTTTCTAAAGGTGAGACCGCATGAAGCAAGCTCCATGACACCACTGGCTTTGCCCAGCACATAATAGGCATGCAGTAAATTGACACTACATTAATAATAGAGGAGTCTTTAGTTCATCAAGTACTCTCTGAGCCACACTTTTGAGAAGTATAATCTGGGATTAAAATGAAGAACCAAAGGTGTCTTCTAGGGACTTCCCTGGTGGTGCAGTGGTTAAGAATCCGCCTGCCAATGCAGGGGACATGGGTTTGAGCCCTGGTCCGGGAAGATCCCACATGCCATGGAGCAACTAAGCCTGTGCACCACAACTACTGAGCCTGTGCTCTAGAGCCCGTGCGCCACAACTACTGAGCTTGCCCTCTAGAGCCCATGTGCCACAACTACTGAGCCGCGTGCCACAACTACTGAAGCCCATGTGCCTAGAGCCCACGGTCCGAAACAAGAAAAGCCACTGCAGTGAGAAGCCCGTGCACCGCCACAAAGAGTAGCCCTCGCTCGCCGCAACTAGAGAAAACCCGCGCACAGCAACGAAGACCCAACACAGCCAAAAGTAAATAAATAAACAAATTGGAAATAATTAAAAAAAAAAAAAAAAGATAGCTTTAAAAAAAAAAATACAAAGGTGTCTCCTCAGTCCTTACCTAACTGGATCAGTCTAAGGCCACTCTGATGCCTCCCTGCTGGACCCTCTTCCTCTCTGACTTCTGTCCCAGCTCCCTGGCCTCTCCTTCTCAGCCTCCTTCATCGGCTCCCCTTTCTCGACAGCCCCTTGGATCCTGATGCTCCCCAGGGTTCCATCCTCAGCCCCTTCCCTCCTCAATCACCTGGCAATCTCATTTGCTCTCCCTTTTACACATGTGTGAATCTCATTATCTGTTCCCATATAACTTTCCATGTCCACAAAGGAGGAAACGAAAGCTGAGTCACACCAGCAGCGAAGGATTGGGACAGGATTTGAATTCAGGTCTGTCTGATGCTCAAATCTATGCCTTCAATGCAAAGAAGCTGAGATCTTATCATCCAGGCTTTGAAGAAGTGTTGGGGACATTGCATTCTGTAGATAACCTATACATTAGCGGCTCCTATTATTTGGGGGACTAACAGACCCTTTTTAGAATTGTATAAAAGCATGGACTTTCTCCAAGGGACCTGACATAGGTATGTATTGGTAGAGAAAACGTTTGTATGCAATTTAAAGGGTGTCCTGGATCTCCCTGAAGCTCATCAGTAACTCCGTCTGGGTCAGAAACCTCAAATTTAATAACGTATCCTGTAAAGACAGAGAAAACATCTTTGAAGTATTTTAAATAAAACCATGGTTTAGGTGTTCCTTCTCGTCTGCTCTGCATTGCCTCTCGAAAGCAAACTGAAAACTGTATCACATCATGGATTGTTTTGCAAACAGATTAAGTGCTTTCTAATGAATCATTGGACACTTTATTGACATGGATCATCTATTGTCAAAAACTGCACTAGGCCCAAACAAATTAAAGATGTTGTGTCCCATGAAGATTTTATTTTCCTCATCCTCCACGGCTCTTCTAGGTGTGACACCCCTGGATGGAAACAGAGAAACCCTGCTTCTGCTTCACGTGGCATGTGTCTGTTGATATCATCAGGGTCTGATGGATATGCTGTGATAACTAAATGAAGCACCAAACACAGAGTGTTCAGCAAAGTGTCTGGTACAGGAGATGGTGTTGAACAAATGGGAGTTATTGCCTGCCAGGTCCTTGGAGAGCTGGCCACAGCTGCCTTTATAGACTCATCTCCTGATCTCCTACCTACTCCACATCTAGACAAGCCACAGAGACAAAAACAGTATTTCCCAGAGTTTTCAGGCTTCTGGACCTTCGCTCATACTGTTCCCTCCTCCTAGACAGCCCTTCCATCCATGTGTCCACATGGAGAATTCCACCAAGATCCAGCTTAAAAGTTCTCATCACAAGGAAAAAAAAAAATTGTAACTGTGTCTGGTGACGGATGTTAACTAGACTTATTGTGGTGATCATTTTGCAATATGCACAAATATCAAATCATTATGCTGTACACCTGAAACTTATATAATGTTATATGTCAGTTCTATCTCAATTTTTTAAAAAGATCCAGCTTAAAAGTTAAGCTTTCCATTACCCCTCCCCCACCCAAACTCTGGTTGGAGTTCCTTTTCTTTTCGGGGGCGGGGCTCATAAAGTGTTATGATAGCTGCTAAACTTCTATCAATCATAGCACATATGATACTGGGTTACAAGTATTCCCTTCTTTCTCCTGGTATCTCGAACTCCCCGGAACTCCTGAGGACAGGACCCATGTCTTTAACATTTGTATCCTTAGCAGACCACAGAAGTTCTCAATAAATACTCTTTGGAATGACCTCAACTACACTAGCAAATCCTCTCAAACTCTTTCTAAGTCCCAGGGTGTCTAGAAGCTTTAGTAAAGTTCAATATGTTCCAATTTACCTGGTTTTTAAAGACCCATACCTTTCAACCCCGTTCATAACCGACACAGCAGACACAGTAATGCCTGCTACTCTGTTATGGAGCCATGACTACGTGAAACATCCTGTAATTTATCTCCATAGGAAGCCATCGCCAAGGGAAAGAAACACATCTGCTTCTCAGAAAGAATGGCTGGCAACCATCAGGGCTTCGGATAAACTCAGGCCATGTGTCTTAAGTCAGAGGTTTACCTTGTGGACCGATCATCAAACCTTAACCTGGCTGAGGACTGAACGTAATAGAAGCAGTAACACCAGGAGTGAGTGTCCTGGAAGTTTCTATCTTTCCAAATGAATATTCAACATGTTCCTGATTGGAAAAGGATGCTTAAAAAAAAGAAAAAGAAAAAGAAAAAGGACCAGGAAGGTATCAACTAATTCAAATCAACAACTTGCCAAAAATAAAGGAACATTGTAATCTTTTCTTTTGTTTAAGTAATAGGCCCACTTTGGACGCCAAAGTGAGACGTACAGGGCTGTCATGATTCTTCAAAGGGGGCTTTTATCAGGTAGCTGCACACATGTACTGAGAAGTTTTAAAAAGAACCAAAGGCTGGCAAACTGTGGGTGGAAAAGCTAAATGGCAGAAAGCAAGGGGTTTCCTAAATGCAGACCAGAGTCGGCAAGTAACCATGAGTTGGTAATTGACTTCTTAACCAATATGGCTCCTGGAAGGGAGTAAGGAGACAGCAGCAAAGGCACGGACCGAGCTGGGAGACATGTTGCAGAAGGGGAACTGGTTTCCATGTTGTTTCCAGGCCAATCTGGCCACAGAGAAAACCATCACCAGCCCAGGAGAGGGACCAGGCAAACGCCGTCTCTGGTGAGAACCTAGAAATAGCTGTGGCCAAGAGCCTGCAGTCTCGAGCCAGACAATGAGAGCAAGAGCACATGTGAGAAGCATTTAGATATTATTTTGAAGTTATAAAAGGTTGTTTAGTTTTTGTACCGGGAGGAATTTAAGAGCAGACAGCTGGGAGAAGGAACGAGATTAGAAGTCTCATGAAATCTGTAAGTTGGGAGAAGAAACAGTATTTAGAGGGTAAAATCAATCAACAGAAGCAATATAGTTTAAGGGCCTATTATTGTATGTGTCTGCATTACTTATGCATACTTTTCCTAAAGAAAGGATTTTTTTTTTTTTTTGTAATAATGACATACATATAGTGTGTTACAGTGGGAAACGCAGAAAGCTCAGCTCAGCATCAGGTAGCCGATTGGCCCTGGCCCTCACTCGCTGAGTCTGGGCCTCTAGGCTTGGGCCAGATGCTCTCTAATGCCTCTCGCAGTGCTCACGTCCCGTGATTGATTTACCATGCAACATTTAATTGTGATGCAGGGCCTTTTTCCTACAGAGTATACATGGACTTCTACTACTCCCCAGTGGCTCCCCAACCGCTCACCTGATACCCCAGGACCACAGCTGGCCCTGGAAAGCATTTCCCAAACAGAGGTAATTGGTACCCCAGCTGGAGCTCAAGCAAAGCTGCTCCAACCGTGGCTTGTGGTCAGACTTGTTTGATTATGCTCCTCGAACACAGGGACCCGAGTGGCCTCACGAATCAGCTCAGCTTAAAGGTGATAAAAATCACCCATCCTCCCAGTGGTGTTTCTTAGAATTACCAACAGGCTTAATGCAATGAAGAGGTTAGAGGTGTGTCCACATGTTTTGCCTGCAACTTATAAAGAGGAGACTCCCAAACCTGGGGGTGGCACACCCTTGTCACCAACTCTGTTCTTTTTCCCATTTGCCCTTCCCTCAAGGTCTCAGCTTATCTCCCTGGCTCTCCTCCCCACCTTCCTCCTAACCGTCCATGGACATCTCAAGCTTGTTGGCCATTCTTTCTACTTGAATGTTTTGGAACTGAAGAAATTTGACTTCAGAGTTGTGTTAACGGCAGGGTTGGGAGATTTTTATTTTAAGAGAGGAAGAAGGAAAAAGAAAAATTCGAGTCACAAAATGTTCGCTCTAGAAGTTACAGCACCTCGGCTCCCAGAGGGGTAGCCGCTTCACCAGTCAGTGGCAGCCCCAAAGCAGAGCTCAGGGCTCTTGATTCCCAGCAAAGAACTTGCTTCTGTTCCACTCCTCCACTCGGCAGGGAATGACTGTGTGAATTCTAAGGCACTCGGCTCCCCACCAAGAATGCACGCTTCAAAATGAAGGTGCCGAAAAGAAACACTGAACAGACCCCAATATCCCCTCATGTTAGATACTGGAAAGCGTAACTTTGGGATATTTTTAGTGAGTAAATGTCATCAAACTCAGGAACAAAACAAAGTTCAGCTTAAAATAATGAAGCTCAAGTTAATACACCCCTCCTCCACGGTTTCGGCATCACAATTCACTATTTTTTCTTTTTTTGGTACTTTGCAGTTTCTACAATTTTAAGACTGGAAATCTATCACACCAGCTGGACAAGGATACACTATAAATGTGCTAGAATAAAATATAGATGGAGATTTAATTATCATGCTACTCATGCTTTTTAAATAACAGTGTGTCAGCACTTCCATAAACCGATTTGCATTACGTTAAAATTAATGGGCTGTAAACCTCTGCTCCTGGAGAAACATACCGTGTCTCTCCCTCCTGCTCTAACCTCCCTCCTGAGACCAGCTGCTTATCAGCTACCCCGGCTGGGCCCACATTCCATCTCCCCCTCAGTTACAAAGCCCCCGAAACCTCTAAGAGTAAGGATGCCATCCTATTTCAAACACAAATGTACGCACACAACAGCCTTGTCGCATTTCTCCAAAACACGTGAAAGCAAAACAAAAAGAAAAACCAATCCTTTGATTAATCGCTCAGCAATCCTCCTCTGGCCGCAGTGATTTTTGACCCATGCTGGGCGTGGCCCACTTTTACCTGTGAAAGTACCATCGAGTGAAGAAAAGATTGGAGATGCGGGCTCCCAGAGGGAGCGGGTCAGAGAACATACAGGACTGTCCAGACCGAGGCCACGTGCTCTCGGGGCCAGGCAGACAGGGAAGTGATGAGAACAGCCGGTGGCCATGTCTTCAAGGAAACTGTTAGTGGAGGGAGGACAGGACATGGAATAGCATGTAGAGAAAGGAGCAGGTCCATGTCACTGCTTTCCCGATAGCGGACATGTGCACGACTGGGTGAAGAAGGAAAGAACTGAGCAAGAGAGAGGTCAAAACAAAAGAGAGGGAGAGGAGAGAAGATGGCGGAAGAGTAAGACGCGGAGATCACCTTCCTTCCCACAGATACAGTAGAAATACATCTACACGTGGAACTGCTCCTACAGAACACCCACTGAACGCTGGCAGAAAACGTCCGACCTCCAAAAAGGCAAGAAACTCCCCCCGTACTTGGGTAGGGCAAAAGAGAGAAAAAAGAAATAACAGAGACAAAAGAATAGGGACGGCACCTGCGCCAGTGGGAGGGAGCTGTGAAGGAGGAAAGATTTCCACGCCCTAGGAAGCCCCTTCGCGGGCAGAGACTGCGGGTGGCGGAGGGGGGAAGCTTCGGAGCCACGGAGGAGAGCGCAGCCACAGGGGTGCGGAGGGCAAAGCGGAGAGGCTCCCGCACGGAGGAGCGGTGCCGACCAGCACTCACCAGCCCGAGAGGCTTGTCTGCTCCCCCGCCGGGGCGGGCGGGGGCTGGGAGCTGAGGCTCGGGCTTCAGTCGGATCGCAGGGAGAGGACTGGGATTGGCGGCGTGAACACAGCCTGAAGGGGTTAGCGCACCACAGCTGGCTGGGAGGGAGGCCGGGAAAAAGTCTGCAGCTGCTGAAGAGGCAAGAGGCTTTTTCTTCCCTCTTTGTTTCCTGGTGCGCGAGGAGAGGGGATTCAGAGCGCCGCCTAAACGAACTTCAGAGACGGGCGCGAGCCGCAGCTAACAGCGCGGATCCCACAGAAACAGGGGCGCAGAGGAAAAAGCGGAGAGACTCCCGCACAGAGGCTCGGCGCCGAGCAGCGCTCACCAGCCCGAGAGGCTTGTCTGCTCCCCCGCCGGGGCGGGCGGGGGCTGGGAGCTGAGGCTCGGGCTTCGGTCGGATCGCAGGGAGAGGACTGGGGTTGGCGGCGTGAACACAGCCTGAAGGGGTTAGCGCACCACAGCTGGCTGGGAGGGAGGCCGGGAAAAAGTCTGCAGCTGCCGAAGAGGCAAGAGGCTTTTTCTTGCCTCTTTGTTTCGCTGCGCGCAAGGAGAGGGGATTCAGAGCGCCGCCTAAACGAACTCCAGAGAAAGGCGCGAGCCGCGGCGATCAGCGCGGACCCCAGAGACAGGCGTGAGACGCTGGGGCTGCTGCTGCCGCCTCCAAAAAGCCTGTGTGTGAGCACAGGTCACTCTCCACACCGCCCCTCCCGGGAGCCGGTGCAGCCCGCCACTGCCAGGGTCCCGTGATCCCCGGATAAATTCCCCGGGAGAACGCACTGCGCGCCTCAGGCTGGTGCAACGTCACGCCGGCCTCTGACGCCGCAGGCTCGCCCCGCCTCCTCCGTACCCCTCCCTCCCCGCGGCCTGAGTGAGCCAGCGCCCCCGAAGCAGCGGCTCCTTTAACCCCGTTCTGTCTGGGCGGGGAATAGACGCCCTCAGGTGACCTACACGCAGAGGCGGGTCCAAATCCAAAGCTGAACCCCAGGAGCTGTGTGAACAGGGAAGAGAAGGGGAAATCTCTCCCAGCAGCCTCAGAAGTAGCGGATTAAAACTCCACAAACAACTTGATGTGCCTGCATCTGCTGAATACCTGAATAGACAACGAATCATCCCAAATTCAGGAGGTGGACTTTGGGAGCAGGATATATTAATTTTTCCCCTGTTCCTTTTTTTTTTGTGTGAGTGTATATATATATATGCTTCTGGGTGAGATTTTGTCTGTATAGCTTTGCTTTACAATAGCTTTATTTTGCTTCACTATATTATAGCCTCTTTCTTTCTTTCTTTCTTTCTTTCTTTCTTTCTTTCTTTCTTTCTTTCTTTCTTTCCTCCCTCCCTCCCTCCCTCCTTTCTTTCTTTCTTTCTTTCTTTCTTTCTTTCTTTCTTTCTTCCTTTCTTACTTTCTTTCTTTCTTTCTTTCTTTCTTTCTTTCTTTCTTTCTTTCTTTCTTTCTTTCTTTCTTTCTATTTTTTCTCCCTTTTACTCTGAGCCGTGTGGACGAAAGGCTCTTGGTGCTCCAGCCAGGCATCAGGGCCGTGCCTCTGAGGTGGGAGAGCCAACTTCAGGACACTGGTCCACAAGAGACCTCCCAGCTCCACGTAATACCAAACGGTAAAAATCTCTCAGAGATCTCCATCTCAACATCAAGACCCAGCATCACTCAATGACCAGCAAGCTACAGTGCTGAACACCCTATGCCAAACAACTAGCAAGACAGGAACACAGCCCCATCCATTAGCAGAGAGGCTGCCTAAAATCATAATAAGGCCACAGACACCCCCAAAATACACCACCAGACGTGGATGTGCCCACCAGAAAGACAAGATCCAGCCTCATCCACCAGAGCTCAGGCACTAGTTCCCTACACCAGGAAGCCTACACAACCCACTGAACCAAACTTAGCCACTGGGGACAGATACCAAAAACAACGGGAACTACAAACCTGCAGTCTGTGAAAAGGAGACCCCAAACACAGTAAGATAAGCAAAATGAGACGACAAAAAAACACACAGCAGATGAAGGAGCAGGGTCAAAGCACACTAGACTTAACAAATGAAGAGGAAATAGGTAGTCTACCTGAAAAAGAATTCAGAATAATGATAGTAAGGATGATCCAAAATCTTGGCAATAGAATAGACAAAATGCAAGAAACATTTAACAAGGACGTAGAAGAACTAAAGAGGAACCAAGCAATGATGAAAAACACAATAAATGAAATTAAAAATACTCTAGATGGGATCAATAGCAGAATAACTGAGGCAGAAGAAAGGATAAGTGACCTGGAAGATAAAATGGTGGAAATAACTACTACAGAGCAGGATAAAGAAAAAAGAATGAAAAGAACTGAGGACAGTCTCAGAGACCTCTGGGACAACATTAAACGCACCAACATTCGAATTATAGGGGTCCCAGAAGAAGAAGAGAAAAAGAAAGGGACTGAGAAAATATTTGAAGAGATTATAGTTGAAAACTTCCCTAATATGGGAAAGGAAATAGTTAATCAAGTCCTGGAAGCACAGAGAGTCCCATACAGGATAAACCCAAGGAGAAACACGCCAAGACACATATTAATCAAACTGTCAAAAATTAAATATAAGGAAAACATATTAAAGGCAGCAAGGGAAAAAAAACAAATAACACACAAGGGAATCCCCATAAGGTTAACATCTGATCTTTCAGCAGAAACTCTGCAAGCCAGAAGGGAGTGGCAGGATATACTTAAAGTGATGAAGGAGAAAAACCTACAACCAAGATTACTCTACCCAGCAAGGATCTCATTCAGATTCGATGGAGAAATTAAAACCTTTACAGACAAGCAAAAGCTGAGAGAGTTCAGCACCACCAAACCAGCTTTACAACAAATGCTAAAGGAACTTCTCTAGGCAAGAAACACAAGAGAAGGAAAACACCTACAATAACAAACCAAAAACATTTAAGAAAATGGGAATAGGAACATACATATCGATAATTACCTTGAATGTAAATGGATTAAATGCTCCCACCAAAAGACACAGGCTGGCTGAATGGATACAAAAACAAGACCCATATATATGCTGTCTACAAGAGACCCACTTCAGACCTAGAGACACATACAGACTGAAAGTGAGGGGATGGAAAAAGATATTCCATGCAAATGGAAATCAAAAGAAAGCTGGAGTAGCAATTCTCATATCAGACAAAATAGACTTTAAAATAAAGACTATTACAAGAGACAAAGAAGGACACTATATAATGATCAAGGGATTGATCCAAGAGGAAGCTATAACAATTGTAAATATTTATGCACCCAACATAGGAGCACCTCAATACATAAGGCAAATACTAACAGCCATAAAAGGGGAAATCGACAGCAACACAATCATAGTAGGGGACTTTAACACCCCACTTTTACCAATGGACAGATCATCCAAAATGAAAATAAATAAGGAAACACAAGCTTTAAATGATACATTAAACAAGATGGACTTAATTGATATTTATAGGACATTCTACCCAAAAACAACAGAATACACATTTTTCTCAAGTGCTCATGGAACATTCTCCAGGATAGATCATATCTTGGGTCACAAATCAAGCCTTGGTAAATTTAAGAAAATTGAAATTGTATCAAGTATCTTTTCCGACCACAACGCTATGAGACTAGATATCAATTACAGGAAAAGATCTGTAAAAAATACAAACACATGGAGGCTACACAATACACTACTTAATAACGAAGTGATTACTGAAGTAATCAAAGGGGAAATCAAAAAATACCTAGAAACAAATGACAATGGAGATACGACGACCCAAAACCTATGGGACGCAGCAAAAGCAGTGCTAAGAGGGAAGTTTATAGCAATACAAGCCTACCTCAAGAAACAGGAAACATCTCGAATAAACAACCTAACCTTGCACCTGAAGCAATTAGAGAAAGAAGAACAAAAAAACCCCAAAGCCAGCAGAAGGAAAGAAATTATAAAGATCAGGTCAGAAATAAATGAAAAAGAAATGAAGGAAACAATAGCAAAAATCAATGAAACTAAAAGCTGGTTCTTTGAGAAGATAAACAAAATTGATAAACCATTAGCCAGACTCATCAAGAGAAAAAGGGAGAAGACTCAAATCAATAGAATTAGAAATGAAAAAGGAGAAGTAACCACTGACACTGCAGAAATACAAAAGATCATGAGAGATTACTACAAGCAACTCTATGCCAATAAAATGGACAACCTGGAAGAAATGGACAGATTCTTAGAAATGCACAAACTGCCGAGACTGAACCAGGAAGAAATAGAAAATATGAACAGACCAATCACAAGCACTGAAATTGAAACTGTGATTAAAAACCTTCCAACAAACAAAAGCCCAGGACCAGATGGCTTCACAGGTGAATTCTATCAAACATTTAGAGACGAGCTAACACCTATCCTTCTCAAACTCTTCCAAAATATTGCAGAGGGAGGAACACTCCCAAACTCATTCTACGAGGCCACCATCACCCTGATACCAAAACCAGACAAAGATGTCACAAAGAAAGAAAACTACAGGCCAATATCACTGATGAACATAGATGCAAAAATCCTCAACAAAATACTAGCAAACAGAATCCAACAGCACATTCAAAGGATCATACACCATGATCAAGTGGGGTTTATCCCAGGAATGCAAGGATTCTTCAATATACGCAAATCAATCAATGTGATACACCATATTAACAAATTGAAGGAGAAAAACCATATGATCATCTCAATAGATGCAGAGAAAGCTTTCGACAAAATTCAACATCCATTTATGATAAAAGCCCTGCAGAAAGTAGGCATAGAGGGAACTTTCCTCAACATAATAAAGGCCATATATGACAAACCCACAGCCAACATTGTCCTCAATGGTGAAAAACTGAAACCATTTCCACTAAGATCAGGAACAAGACAAGGTTGCCCACTCTCACCACTATTATTCAACATAGTTTTGGAAGTGCTAGCCACAGCAATCAGAGAAGACAAAGAAATAAAAGGAATCCAAATCGGAAAAGAAGAAGTAAAGCTGTCACTATTTGCAGATGACATGATACTATACATAGAGAATCCTAAAGATGCTACCAGAAAACTCCTAGAGCTAATCAATGAATTTGGTAAAGTAGCAGGATACAAAATTAATGCACAGAAATCTCTTGCATTTCTATACACTAATGACGAAAAATCTGAAAGTGAAATTAAGAAAACACTCCCATTTACCATTGCAACAAAAAGAATAAAATATCTAGGAATAAACCTACCTAAGGAGACAAAAGACCTGTATGCAGAAAATTATAAGACACTGATGAAAGAAATTAAAGATGATACAAATAGATGGAGAGATATACCATGTTCCTGGATTGGAAGAATCAACATTGTGAAAATGACTCTACTACCCAAAGCAATCTACAGATTCAATGCAGTCCCTATCAAACTACCACTGGCATTTTTCACAGAACTAGAACAAAAAATTTCACAATTTGTATGGAAACACAAAAGACCCCGAATAGCCAAAGCAATCTTGAGAACGAAAAATGGAGCTGGGGGAATCAGGCTCCCTGACTTCAGACTATATTACAAAGCTTCAGTAATCAAGACAGTTTGGTACTGGCACAAAAACAGAAATATAGATCAATGGAACAGGATAGAAAGCCCAGAGATAAACCCACACACATATGGTCACCTTATCTTTGATAAAGGTGGCAAGAATATACAGTGGAGAAAAGACAGCCTCTTCAATAAGTGGTGCTGGGAAAATTGGACAGGTACATGTAAAAGTATGAAATTAGAACACTCCCTGACACCATGCACAAAAATAAACTCAAAATGGATTAAAGACCTAAGTGTAAGGGCAGACACTATCAAACTCTTAGAGGAAAACATAGGCAGAACACTCTATGACATACATCACAGCAAGATTCTTTTTGACCCAGCTCCCAGAGAAATGGAAATAAGAACACAAATAAACAAATGGGACCTAATGAAACTTAAAAGCTTTTGCACAGCAAAGGAAACCATAAACAAGACCAAAAGACAACCATCAGAATGGGAGAAAATATTTGCAAATGAAGCAACTGACAAAGGATTAATCTCCAAGATTTACAAGCAGCTCATGCAGCTCAATAACAAAAAAACCAACAACCCAATCCAAAAATGGGCAGAAGACCTAAATAAACATTTCTCCAAAGAAGATATACAGATGGCCTACAGACACATGAAAGAATGCTCAACATCATTAATCATTAGAGAAATGCAAATCAAAACTACAATGAGATATCATCTCACACCGGTCAGAATGGCCATCATCAAAAAATCTAGAAACAATAAATGCTGGAGAGGGTGTGGAGGAAAGGGAACACTCTTGCACTGTTGGTGGGAATGTAAATTGATACAGCCACTATGGAGAACAGTATGGAGGTTCCTGAAAAAACTACAAATAGAACTACCATACGACCCAGCAATCCCAATACTGGGCATATACCCTGAGAAAACCATAGGTCAAAAAGAGTCATGTACCAAAATGTTCATTGCAGCTCTATTTACAATAGCCAGGACATGGAAGCAACCTAAATGTCCATCGACAGATGAATGGATAAAGAAGATGTGGCACATATATACAATGGAATATTACTCAGCCATAAAAAGAAATGAAATGGAGGTATTTGTAATGAGGTGGATGGAGTTAGAGTCTGTCATACAGAGTGAAGTAAGTCAGAAAGAGAAAAACAAATACAGTATGCTAACACATATATACGGAATCTAAGGAAAAAAAAAAAAAAAAAAAAAAAAGGCCATGAAGAACCTAGTGGCAAGACGGGAATAAAGACACAGACCTACTAGAGAATGGACTTGAGGATATGGGGAGGGGGTGGGGTGAGATGTGACAGGGTAAGAGAGTGTCATGGACATATATACACTACCAAATGTAAAATAGATAACTAGTGGGAAGCAGCCGCATAGCACAGGGAGATCAGCTCGGTGCTTTTTGACCACCTAGAGGGGTGGGATGGGGAGGGTGGGAGGGAGGGAGATGCAAGAGGGAAGAGAAATGGGAACATATTGTATATGTATAACTGACTCACTTTGTTATAAAGCAGAAGCTAACACACCATTGTAAGGCAATTATACTTCAATAAAGATGTTTAAAAAAAAAAAAAAAAAAAACAAAAGAGAGAAACAACTAAAAAAGGGAAACAACATTTTTGGGTGCTTTTCTGGGCTGGGCACTTCTGTATCCAATTTATCCTCCATATACACTATGTTTAATTCAACCCCCAAGTGTCAGAGAAGCCTCATTTTAAATGAAAACACTGAAATTCAGAGAAGTTAAATAATTTGTCTATGATCTTGCTGTTAAGAAGAACTGACATGGGATTTGAACCCGGGTTAGTTTGACTTTGCTGTCCCGGTTTCCCCACTGCTCCATGCGGCACAGCCCTGGAGGATGAGCTAGATCTGAGGCCACAGGTAGGAGGACCATCCAGAAAAAGAGAATATATGTCTGAAATCCAGAATGGATCGCTATAGAGATTGCAGTACACGATGCATTTGTAAGGGAAAGTGAATTTCATAATTAAAAGGTGAAAACCCGCCTCTCCAAATAAGAGCACTGCCCCCCTTTCAAGGGGCTCACCCTGGAGACTTGGCGCTTACTCCAAAGATGATACAGTTACTCAAAATGCTTATATGACTCCTTATTTACATGGAGTTATAGAACATGTGGCGCATTCCTTTAAATAGCTTGGTGGTTATAGGTGTTCATCTTTTGGAACCAAATCTGCAGCAAAAGGCTGTATGGGAAAGTGTAAATTTTAATTAAAGGCAAAAACAGCCATTATAAATTGGTGTGACTATAAAACAGAGACACTACATCTTCAGTGGCCCTGCCTGTCTCTGAACACAAGCAAGAGCTAAGCTCTGAGCTGTTTTCTGAAATGGTGGTATCACCAGGGTGTAGACTCTTGCGGTATCTCTGTTGAAAGACAACATTCACCTAGATATCAAGTTTTGCGGAGCAGGTGTTCTGAGAGAAGACAAAGGAAAAACAGAGGAGAGAGTTAACACTTCTGGGATGCAGCATCTCAGACATCCAGGACCTGCTGCTGTGGTTCTCAGGCCAGCAACACCAGCACCCGCTGGGGCTCATTAAAAGGCAGAATCTCAGGCCCATTCCAGACCTCCTAAATCAGAGCATCTGCATTTTTATATTTCCATGTGGTTCTGCTACATATTAAAGCTTGAGAAGCACTGATCTGGAGGAGGAGGCCCTATGCCAAAGGTTGGGTACTGAGGAACTGAAAAGACAACATGGAATCAAGGTTCCCACAGATAACCTAAAAAGCAAGCTTTTCAAAAGCTCAGACAAGCAGGAATTTGATTCCACTCATTTTATAACTACTGTAAGTGTAAGCCCAAGAGTTTCCAAGACAGTCTCAGTTTCAAATACTCTGTTCCATTTGCAGACCACATATTATGGACAGTCTGGGACAATGGATGGACTGATGCGTACTGTGAATGAGTACTTAGGGGTGAGATTAGTGAAGCTGTTACCATGTGGGTATGGAGCCAGGCTAGTTAGCGTGGAGGACTGCCAAGTGTTTGGATGATCAACTGATCATCTGAAAATGAAAAATTAAGCTGGAGTTGGGATGAAGAGCAGTCAGGGAAGGATCAATGTCAAATTAGGAGGAAAAAAGAGTGGGTTTATGCAGTATATAACAGAGCTGTCCGATAGAACTTTCTGTGACAGTGGCAATGTTCTATATCGACACTGTCCAATATGGTAACTGCTAGTCACACGTGGCTATTGAGCACTTAGAAAATAGCTAGCACAACTAAGAAGCCTGAATTTTAAATTTTATTTAATTTTAATTAATTTAAACTTAAAAGTTACATGTGACTATTGGCCACCATACTGGACAGCACAGGCATATTTAAACACTATGGATAGGAAACCAGCCCCTGAGCCTGCCTCGGGCCCAAGGAGGACCAGCAGAATCCCCACTTAGGGAAGGGTCATTAGTGGGGCACTAAAGGTACCAATCAAGGAAGGAGAAAGGATTGAATGAGTAGATTTAGACATACAGAAAATGTAGATCCTGATAAAGTCAAACTCTTTGCCTTTAAAAGTGTGTGTTTAGGGGGCTGAGCAAGGGAGATGTTCATCTGGTGGTGGCCTGAGCAAGGTGCCAGAGCCCTAGTGGGAGAAAGATGGCATTCATGTGGGAGGATGATCTGGCACTGAGTGGGCATCTACATAGGACAGGGGTAATGGTAGCAACGGAAAATTAACTACATGTAAGGTGCTTGAGCAAATAAACATACAAAGCATAATGGGAGCTGGATTTCTCATCATCAGAGAAAACAGTTACAAATATGGAAAGAGAGAAAACTGGAATGAACCTTATGATGTTGGATTGAAACTTGAGATATGAGTATGAACTCACAATTATATATATATATATATATGGACACAGAAATTAATAGATTGATATGGGTGTAAATATGTATGTATATACATACATATTGCCTAGCTACGTCCACCTTGAGGGCCTGGGAGCAGCAATGCCCCAGTAGCAATAGGTACACCCATCTTCCAGATCTTGGCTTCTAACTTCCATTCCCCACTTAAGTGAACCAAGTCTCCTTGGAAAAATGGCTGATTCCCAGGCATAGATTGGAAAAACACAACATAAGCTTTGAATATCTTATTGTGCCAGAAAGTGAGGAAGTGCTCAAAGAATGACGGGGGCGTGTCAAAAAAGACACAAGTTGACAGGACTCCCACTGGCTCAATTAGGACAATTTGAGCCTAAAAATAAGGAATGATAGTAACAAATCATAAACCACTTCTCTTTTAGAGAAATCCATGTGTCCATACTGATATAAATAAATGATTGAATAAAGGAACAAATGGACATCATGTACCACTTGCTAGGATACAATAAGGACACACCATCCCTTCTGTGATTTTCCTGCTAAAAATGTACAACCTGAATCTAATCATGAGAAATCTAATCTAATCTAATCATGAGACAAACCCAAACCGAGGGCCATCCTACATAATAAATGGCCTGCACTCTTCAAATATGTCAAGGCCCTGAAAGTCCAGGGAAGACTGAGAAATTATTCCAGATTGAAGGAGACCAAAGAGATAAAACAACTAAATATAACATGTGATTCTGAACTAGATACTTTCGCTATGAGAATATTCTTGGGACAATTGATGAAATGTGAATGATGTTTGATGGTAGTAATATATCAATATTACTTCGCTGATTTTGATGGACTTATTGTGATTATGTCTGAGAATGTCTCTGTTTATAGGAAATACAGCATGCAGGGGTAATGGTGCATCCTGCTGGCAACTTACTTTCAAATAGTTCAGGAAAAAAATAATTCTGGGTACAGGATTTGCATCTTTTCTGTAAATTTGAGACTGTTTCAACGTAAAAAATAAAAATAAACCATGGTTATCTATTTGGAGTCCATGGACTGTAATGGGAACTCTTTGGAGACATCTCAGAAAGATGTTCTCTAGCAAAAAGAGGGAACAGTGTGCAGGAAATCTCTTCCCTTCCACCTAAGGTAGACATTTATGTGTTGACGCTGATGCCTGGAGCCGTGGCAGTCACCCTGCAAATAGGGAAAAGCCACTAGAAACTCAGAGAAACCATCCCAGAGACTGATGTTGTTGAGCTGCTAAACTAGCAAGCCCACAAACTAGCTACCTCCAGATTTCTTATGTGTGATTTATTATCAAATTCAAAATTGTTTAAGTTAAAAAAAAAATCTGCCATTAGGTAGCATTAGCTCTCCTGTTTGAAGAAAGTGGTCCATCAAAGAGTTCAGGACTCTCTTCTTCTACAGGCCTCTCAGCTACCCTTGGCCCTGCATTATTGCCTTCTGTATTTCAGCTTCCCATCCTCCACCTCCTCTGGCCTGAGACTGGAGTTGCTAACATATGAAATACGCTTCCTATTGGCAGGCTGCTAGGGTACAACTCCTCCTGACTCAAAGTCAGTCCCTCCCTTCACCCTACACACACACACACACACACACACACACACACACACACAGAGAGAGATAAAACTGCCCACTGAGACAGAACAAAAATGTACCTTACAGAAATGAGAAGTCACACATATATTTATAGCCAATGTCACAGACCCCATCTAGACTAAGGAAGGTCAAGGATAAAGATGAAGAAACCTGACAACGGTCTTCTTTTGGACTTTAAGCTTCATGCTCTCCCCCTTGAATATTTCGCCTAGTGCAATCTGCACCTCTCTTTCCACACTTTTTCCTTATGACTACATCCATACTCAGAATTCTTGGCTCACTTTCCTGCCATCACACCTAAAGGGCATCTCCCACCTGGGTAGCTCTCACTGGTTGGAACTGAGAAATAGACGTTGATACCACACCATTTTCAAATCCTTCCCACAACCCTGCAGATTCTGGTGAGCAAGGTCAATTTGTTGGGTTGACCTCGTACATATGAACACAGAATCCACAGAGGCAAGCATGAGAAATCCTTCTGAATGCTTGCGATACAACCCAGTATTTCCATGGCTCTTTTTTTTTTTTGAGTGTGAAAATAATGCCCGTACCTTAAGCCCAGAGAAACTTTCACACTGTTTACTATTTTTCCTAAATTATCATGTCTGGCAAGAAACTAAAGGTAAGCTTACAGCACAGTGCTAGGTGTCAAGGAGGACACCACAAAGGGTAAAGGAGGTGAGGTTTTTTAAGCAGACACCCAGCTAGCTAGCACCTCGCACGTGTGTCTGGAGAGGCAGCTCACACGTGTTTTGGAGACACGGCCAATGCTTCTTGATAATCAGGAGGGAGTAGAGCGTTAAATAGTAGAGAGTGACCGCCCCACCCCCCTCAAAAAAATAGATCCAAATCCTAACCTGGGAACTTGTGAAGGTGATTTTATTTGGAAAAAGGGGCATTACAGATGAAAGTAAGGATCCTGAAATAAGACCAGCCTGGATTTAGGGTAACCCTAAATCCAAAGACAGGTGTCCTTATGAGAGGTAGAGGTAGATCAGAGTCACAGACACAACAAAAAGAATGCCATATGAAGAAAGAGGCAGAGATTAGAGGGATGCATCTACAGGGTAAGGAAAGCCACGGATTATCAGCAGCCATCAGAAGCTAGGAGAGAGGCATGGAACAATTCTCCCTTAGGGCCTCCAGAAGGAACCAACCCTGTCAACACCTTGATTTCAGACTCTGCCCTCTGAAACCATGAGAGAATAAATTTCTCTTGTTTCAAGCCATCAAGTCTGTGGTCGTTTGTTATAGCAGCCCTAGGAAACTCATACAGTGAGCAAGGCAGGGCATTTAGGGGTGGGCATTTAGGGGTGGGCTCTGTCCAGAGAAGAAATCATTTTCGCTCCCAGGTATGATAACATAAGACCAGTAGGCACAAAGTCTCTGGCATGCGAATGAAATGGAACTTTATGGGGTGTGGCAAAGGTTACTTCTCTGAAGATCCTTTTGGGTGCAGAAGTAGATGGTGAGATAGCAGAGAGCCTCAAACAAACTAGGATGGCAAACACCTTCTGAGACTCAGCACCTGACTTTCTCAGAGGGTCTAGGTGGGCCCGACATCAAAGACCCCAGGAGTTAAATTCACCATGAGGAAAGGGGCATCTAGTTGGTGTCCTGGGCCCCCATCTGTGATGCTGGGTGGGGAAGGCCGCTTCAGGTGCTGCTTACGGCTGGGGCTGGGCTCCCTCCAACACGAGGACCTGGCACAGCGCTCATTGTGTTGAGAGCAAAGTACGTGAGAGTCAGCCAACGAGGCTGCAACTGTGGGCTGCACCCAGGGGTCACTCTGCAGCCCTGTGGGGTCTGTCCCTGCCAGCACCTCAGGGCAGGGGCATAAGGAGACATGGAGAGCCAGGTGAGGGAGTCTAGAGAGTGGAAGATGTTGTACCATGTGGAGGTCAGTTCAATGGGAGGTCGGAGAAGGAGAGACACTGATGCTGAGATTGCACTTCCGCTGTCTCTTCTCTCCTGTTCTCAGGCCGCCCCCTGACTCAGGGCCCTCCAGAGTGTCTGCAGGGAGAGGACCACAGGCCTGAGCCCAGGACACACCCCCACTTCTTTATCAGATTCATCATGTACATGATGCATAGTTCACATTACCTACAACAGTCTCTGTAACACAAACGGCCCCTCCGTTCCAGCTTCCCAAAGCATACTTTAAAATCTCATGGGGCATCAGGGACTTCCCTGGTGGCGCAGTGGTTAAGAATCCGCCTGCCAATGCAGGGGACACGGGTTCAAGCCCTGGTCTGGGAAGATCCCACATGCCACGGAGCAACTAAGTCCGTGTGCCATAACTACTGAGCCTGCGCTCTAGAGCCCGCGAGCCACAACTACTGAGCCCACGTACCACAACTGTTGAAGCCTGCACGCCTAGAGCCCATGCTCCTCAACAAGAGAAGCCACTGCAAGGAGAAGCCTGCGCACCGCAACAAAGAGTAGCCCCTGCGCACAGCAACGAAGACCCAATGCAGCCAAAAATAAACAAACAACTAAGTAACTAAATAAATAAATTTATAAAAAACAAAAAAAGGAAAAAACCTTATCAGCTGCGTTATTTTTAAACTCCAGGAAGAAAATGGAACTGAGTAGATGTTGCTAAATAATATCTGCTGTTCCATTTTTATAAAAAGCATTTCAGTCAATTGATGTATTGGTTTCTCTAACAGGATATCCATCAACCAACCCACTCATCCATCCTACTGTGTGTGTGTGTGTGTGTGTGTGTGTGTGACGCATCAGAGATGCCTGGAATTATGTTCACCTACTGTTAACAAGAATTAATTCTCAGTGGTGTAATCTGGAGTGATTGTTTTACTTTCTTCTTGGCTTTCATCTGGATTGTTGAATTCTTTACATTGGACACACACTACTTTTAGAAAAAAAAAATTAAGGCATTCAGGTCATTATTTTAAAAGAAATATAATAAAATTCCCATAAGTGGAAATAAATAGAAAGAAAGAAAGGAGGGAAGGAGAGGAAAGAGGAGGGAGGATAGAAAAAAGAAGGGAAAGAAAGGAAAAAGAAAAGAAATGAAAAGAAACTGGAGACAGAGAGAATGAGACCCACTCAGAAGAAATGGTGACGTCATTATCTAGATACCCACCTTAGAAACCCGGGTCCCAGTGTAGGCCCTCCTATCCCATTTTCACAAGTGAACCCCCTTGGAAAGCTTATGGAAGGGTCTCTGCAGGCTCATTAAGGCCCAAACACCGGCCACCTCTCCTGCAGAGGAAAGACTGGGTGGTAGGGTAACGGGAGGCCGCCACAGCCAAGGCCAGCCAGAGGGCGGGCAGCGCGATGAGCTTCCCATGCCGCGTGGAAAGGGCCACACGTCCTGGTTCCTCTAGCTCATCCCCTTGAGGATTTAGTTTGAGAGGCCAGAACCTTTCAATTTGAGGGTGGCTGACATTTTAGACTCTCTGGTTCAAGCTCTCACTTAGAGTTCCAGGACTTCTACCATATCTTGGACTTCAAAGTGTCCTTCCACAAGTCCCTTAACTTCTCGGAGCCTCAGGTTCCTCATCTATGAAGCAGGGATAGGAGACCCATCCTAGCAAAGGGCCAAATCCACCATGTACCTTAGCAGGCAGGTCACGCTGCCCTTCCTCAGCAAACCCAGCCTGGTCAGGACTCAGAACACAAAGCAGATCAGCACACATCTACTGAGACCATGCTAAGCTCCACAGCTGTAATGGAGCCTAGAGATCAGATCAACATCAACAATAATACGCTGAGCAACCACAACGCTGAGCAATTATGTGCTTCATACATCTTTGCCGTTTAATCCTCACAACATGCCTAGGAGGTGGGTTCGTTAATTGTTCCCATTTTATAAATTAGGCAGTTGAGGCACAGGGAAGTTAAGAACGCGCCTCAAGTCACAAAGCTTGCAGACGGTAGTGCTGGGATTTTCATCTAAGTAATCCATCTCTTCCACACTATACCTTATGCCTACTTGATAATAAATAATATACGGCTCTCATTTTTAATGAGGTTACATTTTTAGATAGGGACAAGGCACTTAAATATAAAATAATGCACCGTGATCAGTTTAACAGGACATGTGTGCTAACCCAGGCGGGAAATAATAAAATATCTGAGAAGGTCAAGGAAGATTTCCTAAGAGTGATGAAACTCAATCTGGGTTTTGAAGGACGAATGGAAGATTTTCTGGGTTTAAAAAATAAAGAAATCAAAAGGAGGCAGAAGCAAGAGTTTGGATAGGCAGAGGCAAAAAAAAAAAAAAAAAAAAAAAAGCAAGAAACAGCACAGAACACTGAAAAAGTTTGAGATGAAACATGCTAAGAATGCTACACTGCTATGAAGAGCAGGGCACAGTGCACAGAGGGAGTGATATTTCAAAGGCTGAAAACAAGGCTGACAAAAAGATCCAGGATCCAGGATGAGATCAGGACAAGATGGCCTGGAAGGAGGCGAGCCTCAGAGACGGCCAGCGGCTGGAGCGACACAGGGTGACCGCCCTGCAAGAAGCTTATCCTATAAACACCGGCCACACAGGCCTAGGGGTGACCCCTAGGACAGACGGGTAGCCCCAGAATCCTGATCCTGGTTTCCAGACAGTGGCTGGACTCTGGCCTCAGCTCTGGCCACACCAAACTGGAGACTGCAGTCTTCGCCAGGCCCACTCTGGTGGTTCAGGTTGGACGTACTTTTCTATTTTGTCCCATTTACCTCCTCTCTTACCTCCCACGAAGTGTTGGTTACTGCAAGAGGCTGGTTACGAGTGCCTTTTCCTTCTAATAATCTCAGTTTTCCATCACCGATTAAGCAAACCCGAACAATAGAATTTGCTCAGAAACAAAAAGCTGAACTCCAGCCCTTTCGAGCCAAAGGCACGTGCCTCTGTAACTCCTCAGTCAATGGCCTCCTAACCTCCCTGCCTTCCTCTAAAGAGACACCATAAAAGGAGAAATCAGAGCTGAAAGAACCTCACTGTGGAGGAGATCAGCATATTAATTTATACAGTCCGCATACTCCTGGCATTACCTCACGGCCTGATTCTAGGTTCCACATGTGAGTAGGAACTGGAGCGGCATGGAGCTCCCTGACGTGCAAGACTGGCTTAGACACAGGTCCAAAGAACACTGATCGTGCAACGTGTGAGCAGACTACTTTTGGAGTCTCCTGCGCTACTGCAGAGAGCTCGGAGAGGTCAGGGCGGGAGGGCCGGAGCCACCACCAAGGAATCCTGACATTTCAAAGCACGCCAAGATTGCAGGACTGGCTCAAGGTTGCTCAGCCAAGGAGGGAAGCTAGGATTCAAAGCCCAAACTTCTGATTCTTCCATGTTAAAAACCATACTTTGAACCCAGTTCTTGGGGAAATAAATAAGGTGATAGCATTTGAGGAGGAGAGGATGGGGGAGTTTAAGAACAGCACTGGGAGGGGAAATGTGGACACAAGCCTTTGCTGGGTACCACTGGGTGATAAACTGTGTTTAACAAAGTTCTGTTAATCCTCACCATCCTTGAACGAGGTCGTCAGTGCCCCGATTTATTTATCCAGGGAGGGAGCTGAGGTTGAAAAAGGCTCAGAAACTGGACCAGTCAGTTAGTGAATGAGAGTCCAGATTAGAACTCAGTCTGACCTTCAAATGAGCATTCTGCCTACATCACACCGCATCCGGGAGTTACCTTACTAACCCCTCAAGCTTTCCAGGCATGTCTCCGGGTGTCTCAGCCCTCCATCAGGCCCGTGTGGGGCACCCAACACGCAAAGCCTTATCTTCCAGCCCGGCTGGGGCCTCTCTGGCCCGGGGCCCAGGCTTCCGAGACCTCCAGGGTTGAACAGAGACTTGCTGCATGGATGGCCTGCCTGGGCAGAACGTCCGAGGGCTCTCTCACCCCATTCCTGGCTGGGAGACCCTTTTGCTATTTATCAGGCCAGACCAGTTTATCCAGTTCCTATTTAGGATGACTCTTTACCCGTTAACTAGTTGATTCTTGTAAGGTTTAGCTCACACGGCAAGTATTTGTGGTTTCGTTCCCGGGGCGACAAGACACTGAATAACTGGGGCCAGGCCCTCCAGGGCCACGTTTCCTCCCAGCTCCCTTGGGCTCAGCCTGCTCCTCCCTCCTAGGGCCACCAGGGGCCATGGGGCCTGGCTCTACGCGTCCACCTGGACCCTAACACAGCCGCCAGGTTCTCTGGGCCTCCAGGCTGGGTCCACCGTCCATTCCTCAGGCTCGGTAGCTTCAGGGACGACCACCCCCTACAGTCCTCTCTTGGGTTGGGAAATGGCCACTCAGCTTTAGAGCAGTTCTTATGGGTGGGGCTAGAGAGCAACTGAGTGCTGCATCCAGTCGAGCCACACCCATATCCACAGATGTCCTCTGCCTAGCCCAGGACTAAGTGGTCATTCTAGCCCTTCTTCTTCTTCCCCTCTTCCCCCTCCCCACCAGACAGACACGTATGCATACACTATCTGATCTGTCCTAAGATCTGGAAGGGCTGGGCAGACAACAAAAGGCCCTCAAGCAAATGGTACCCATGCAAAGAACGCCCTTGCTTCCCTAAGGCATATGCTTAAATATGACCAAAGTCACCTCCAGGTGACCTTAAAAAATAGTAAATAGCATTTTTCCTGATGGTGTGAACACCTCGCTCATTTTGACAGGTTTGTGCATCATTCTTAGAATTTCACCCACTTCCTACAGAAAAATCAGATTGAGGTTCCATCTGTTTGCTGCTTCAGAAACTGTACCTGAATGACCAAATAAGAGAAAATACGTTATGAATTTTAAAAAATCTTTTGAGGGAGAGAAATGATGAGTTGCTAGATTAGGGTTTTGAACGCATGTCTTACAGAAATTTAATACGTTACGCCTTTTAAAAAAGTCTAATTCTCTGAGATCTATTGTTTCTTTGCACATATGGTACTTTAAAACAAATGGAGACGTGGTTCTATGTGGAATTTAATGAATGACTAGTGGTAACACCAACCGTTCCACGTACTGATCATCAACTTTAAGAAAAGCAATCACACCCAAGTGACCACTTTACTTTCTTCCTTACATGTTAAAATGGCCAAGTAAAGAATTCCTTGCTTCAAATATTGCTAATAGGAATTTTAACTTTTCGGTAACTTGAATTTGAATTTGTTTTATGTTTAAATGAATTTCAGATTCAACAAATTATTATAAACTTCTAATAAAAGGGTCTTCATATATTTATTAGATGCCTCTTCTTTCCATGCATCATGGAGAGACACACCACTCAGACCAAGGCTGTAATATTAAAAGTTGAAAAACTATTGCCTTAAATCACTTAACTGTTTAAATAGGTTCTAGAAGCGTGAGCATTTGTGGGAGAGAGAAAGAGAGCGTGCATGCATCTCTCACACATAGGGGTATGGCAGCCGCCACTACAGTGCCCCTCCCTAGTGAATTAAAATTGAAAGGCCATCCACTGAGGTGATTTCTCCCCAGTTTCAGAATTTTTTAAAATTCATTATGCTTTGCTGCAGTCCAGCCCCTCAAGTTTGGCCTTCCACATCATTCCCTTACAACCCACCCCCGTGCCCTTCCAAGAAGAAGGATGACCTCAAGTGGGAAACAATCTCCAGCATCTGCTTGGGGCTTTGATTTCGTAGGTTTATTTTACACATCCTAATTCTGCGGGAAACTCCCTGCAGATGTGGAGGAGCCCTTAATAGCTGACCTCTCGTTAAAAGACAAACAGCCAGAAACCAGAAACATGACCGGGAAGACAAACAGCTGTTCAGGTCTCAGCTGCTTGCCAGAATGGCAACATCTTCAGAAATGAGCCTCATACGCATCTTGATGGAGGAGGTCAGGCCTTGAGGTTCCTTTGTTTGGTTAGAGATGGTAAAAGCATGGCGCATACGCCCTTCCACCCCTCTCCCACACTCATGACAGACATCACTAATCAATCCCTATATCCTTTTCCTCTGAATCTGAAATCAACCCCAGAATTCTTCTCAAAACGGAGTACAGCCAGAATCCACGGTACCAGATTAATTCTATTTGCCATCCTGGAGGCTAGGTTCGAAAGGGTGAGGATTATACAAAAATCCTCACGAGGAAGGGGGTACTTCGTTCAATTCCTAAACAGAGTAGAAAGTTCTGTTTCGTTGAAGTACCATCTCCGAACCCAACAACGCTGATTTAAGCAAAGAGCCTTCAGCTAAAAGATGCTGGTGCTGATGTGTTTGCATTTACTGAACGTGAGCTGTGTGCCAGGCGCTCTGAGCACCTCACATGTACTGTCTCATTTAATTAATAAAAGATGACTCTGACGCTAACATGACCCAGGATCCAAGACTCATTTCTCAGATCCAACATGTTCCACAGATGAGTGTAGCCCAAGTCACACAGGACAGCTGCATGCCAAGAGTGCTCTCAGCCTCCCAGGACCTGAGCTCCATTAATTCTGCTCAAGGGGGAGGGCCTTTCTAAACTCCAGCGCAGGCCTGGCGCATCTGTTCCAGTCTGTCACTTAGCCACATTCTATTTCTGAATAAGCAGCTTCAGAAAGCAGCACACTCTGTTACACAGTCCACCTTTGCCCCAGATGAATAGCACAGCTTCCATGGAGAACATACATTTCCCTTCCTCTATCTACCATATCTGATGACATTTCTGAGAGCTGTGAGGCTGACAGACCTATCCAGCAATCAGATGATGTCAAAGGCTTCATTTCAAAGAACTGGAGACAGGAAAGCTGTTGTGTTTCTTCTCTTGGGCTTGGGTCAGACCCTGGCCTGTTGAGTCATTTGCCCTGATGGGATGGCATTCGGCCACACACTTGGATCCTGGGTGACAGCCTTGCACCAGCTGCTCCCAGAGCTGTAAAGTGGGAAGATAAGAATGATGATGAACATAATAGTAAAAAATGAGAGCTACCAATTTTACTGGATGTTCAGTAAGCACCCTTGCAATGTACCAAATGCTTCACATATAAACTCTCATGTTTAATGCCCCAACTCTCTCCTATGACCTATCCATGTAGAAAGGCTGCTAATGTTTATCTCTTGGAGAAACGGTTCTAGAGAAACCATGGATTGGTTTCAAAGCTAGGATTTTGAAGAGGGGCTTTAACGCTGTCTGCCCATTTGCAAGAAGGAGAGAATTCTCCTTGTTGTTCACATATTATATATCCCGAAGAAAAACGATGCATGTGAACATGCTTTGGATGATTTTGTGGAAAGGAGCTAAGTTCTCTGTTTATGACTGTTCTGGTTGTTGATATACTGCTCTGGCTCCCTGTTTGCTGGATGTATCTCATCACACAGTCCTCCATAATGTGAATTCTAAATCTTAAAAGTGGTCTTTCTTTAAATACTTTCGTTAACCGAACCAGCACCAAAAACAGCAGGCTGGGAGGTTGTGAGTTTCTCGAGGGCAGAGATTGTGTCTTACTCATCTCTGAGTTCCACATATCTGGCATAAAGGAGTCAGGCTAGAAATGTGACTTGACGATAAAGGACTGGAGAGTAGGAGAGGGAAGGAAACCACAACCTTCGGTAGAACTATCTCGTCAACTAAAGTTCACACTTTGTCCACAAGCATCTACCAAGCCCTGCAAGAGAGAGAGGTTTGTTCCTGCTTGGTACTGCCTTAAAGATCAGATGTTTGACACAAACGTTACCTCTAATGAGAGGGAAATAGCATTAAGTCAAGTATTAAGTAAAGACTTCATATGTGTCTCTAATGACAAGCACAGCCCCTAGTATCCTAGTCTGGTGGATTCTTGGGAGAATTAAAAGGCCCACCTGATGGCCTGGGATTGTCCTCTAATATCACTGCCCTTCTCAGTGTACCAGTTGCCAGACACTCAAATCCATACTTTTCCTGTCCAAAATTGTAGATGCCAAAACAACAAGGCTCCTGGCCAAGAAAAGACAAAGGCTCAACCTAATTAGAGCATGTTGAGGGTGAGAAAGCTCAAATCTGAGAGGCCCACACATCAGAAATGGGAAATAAAATAGGCAGCTGTTTGGAGTCCTGATGGGCAATTCTCCACTTCCACGATACATTAACAGTCACAAGGGCAGCAACGAGGGGGCTTTAGGTGGGCTGGGACCCACTCCACAGAACGCATGCCTGATCTGAAGGCTGAACCTCCGTAAACTCCTCCTGACACAACCTCAGCCTGGAGATTCCAAAGGAAGGAAGCCCACTCTCTTGGGTTGAGCTGCTAAAGCTTGCATTATACCCCTCTTCTTCAAGCAGGAAGCAGAAAGCACAATGCACAGGGGCTCTCTCCTCCATGACCTTGCAGCCAGCAAAGAGGGAAGATGTCCTTCTCAGCCCAGCGTCCCAGTCTTCCCATAGAAGCACCACAGTTAGGGAGGCCTAATGGGGGTGGGGTGCTCAAATGGAATCTGGATGAGCTAGATTGGACACCAAACTAACAGTCTGCAATCAATGGATTCATCACTCAAATATTTACTCGAGAGCCTTCTGTGTACCAAGCACGATTCCAGGTATTGATTACACAGCATGGACAAAACAGACAGACCCAGCTGCCTTCAGGGACAATGAACCCTGCCTTAACCTTGTGACAGCCCCTGGGTCATAAAATGTTAACCTCGCAAGACTTGAACTGGGGTTCAAATCCCAGGCGTGCTGCACTCTACCTTTGCAACCTCAGGTGCCCAGCTTCCCTGGGTTTGTGGGGATGATTAAATTAAGGTAGGAATTTGAAGGACCTTAAGTAGAGTCCTTGTCTCCCCACCGCCCCTGGTCTCCTGATTCCAAGCCTGGCATTCTTCCCTCCATATTCTACAGCCAAGAATTGCCATACACACATGTACCCATGCATACAGATACATCAACCTTAAAATAAGATGTCCCGTTCTCTACATCTTTGATCTCTTATCCTCCCAGCCACCTGCAGTGTAGGTATCTGTGGCGCCTCTGAGAACGATGTCCTTTGCAGACCTTCAACTACAGGGAGTGTAACAGACCAAGGGCCCCAGCTGCTGGGTTCTGAAATTCATCATTGCAGCAGCACTGGCTCTGCAGTGAGCTGTGCTTCCCAGAGACAATGGCTGAACCCAGCAGGGGTACAGAGGCAAGTCTGTTCCTGGGAGACACGGATCCTCTGATAGCCAACTTTGACTCCAGGGCTCCCCGATATGGTCTTCCTTGGAAATCTAGGATCCTTCCCCACAACCTTCCCTCCCTGTCTCCTTCAATCGAGGACAGACCTGCATTGCTGTCTGACCATTCTCCTAGCCCACACGTTTCCCCTAATAAAACCTTTGCCCATTTAATCCTGTCTTGGTGTCTGCTTCTTGTAAGATCCTGACAAACAGAATCTCATTACCTCTGTATTACAGATGGGGAGGCTGAAGTTCAAGAAACAAGCACTGGCCCAGTGTCACAAAAGGGATGAGCAAAGAGCTGCAATTCGATATTAGCTATTTGGGAATCCAAATGACACAGACACCGCCCAACCCTCCACAGAGAGCCCCAGAGACAGGGCCTAAGGTGTTTTCTGCGAAGCTGGACGCCTTTACCCCAAGTCCCACAACTGATTAGCGGTGGGCCAAGACCAAAGCCTAGGTTTTCAGCATCTGTATCTGGGATTCCGCCTCCCGCCCCGCCGTGCTCCAGAGCCAGACCGCATCAGAGCCATCCCAGAGAGAACGCGCCTCTGCCGTTCACCCCGCCCCGTGGAGCCACAGCAGGTTTTTGCATTTAGTAAGTGTGTTTGGAGACAATCATTTCATAAAAGTTAATCGGCTCTGAGTCGGAGCCAGCTGAGACTGATAACTCCAAGTCTCCCCAAACGTGGAGTTCAGATGCAAAGCCACATTTGTTCCCAGTGATCTGGCCGCCTGAGACCTGACCGTCTTCAGATGAAACCAGGGGTTCATGTGTCCGCATCCAAATATTCTCGGCCTGCCCCAGCTGGAGGTTTCAAAGCTGCTTCTCCAATGCCAGGAGGAGCCTGAGGAAGGGCAGTCACCCCTCCATCACCACTGCAGGCCAAACACCTAGGTGGCTGGGGGGAGACGCCCAAACACCACCGCAGGAAAACCAATCAATGGTGTCTCGATGACTGTAGCAGAAGACTGGAAGGGGAGACAAACAGCTTTGCCGGCCAAAGGCCACTGAGGGGAGTACAGAAGGGAGCTCAGTTCTCTGTCTATGCCCCGGGAGACTCACAGGTGGGAGAGCAAATGAGCACGGCCTTCCTCCCCTCTCGCCAAGGCCAGCTTGCAGGGACAGCTGGTAAACAGGCTAATTAGCGTCCATGCCATTCACACCTCTGATGTGTCAACTGATGACGTCTGTTTTAAGTTACTCACGGAACTAGCCTCTCTCTTACTCTTGGCAGCCAACAGGGCAGTGGACCAGGGTCAGCCACGGCAGAGACAGAGAGAAAAAGTGAGAAAAAGTGAGCGGGTTTATAAAACAGTATTTTAGGTCAGAAGGAACACAGTGCCTGAGCACTGCCTTCAACTGGGTCCCGGAAGAACTTAGGGCAGGAAGGAAAGGGCTAACGGTTATTGAGGGCTTTGCTGAGTGCCACACACTGTGCTAATTGATTTACGTGCATTATGTCATCTAATCCTCACGGTAACTCTAGACAGTCAGTACTATCATTATTTCTACTTTACAGAAGAAGAAACTGAAGTTCAGAGTGGTGAAGCAACTTGCCCAAAGCCTTCCAACTAATAATCGGTCAGGCCTGGGGTTTTTTTTTTTTTTTAATAAATTTATTTATTTATTTATTATTTTTAGCTGTGTTGGGTCTTTGTTTCTGTGCGAGGGCTTTCTCTAGTTGTGGCGAGTGGGGGCCACTCTTCATTGCGGTGCGCGGGCCTCTCACTATCACGGCCTCTCTTGTTGCGGAGCACAGGCTCCAGACGCGCAGGCTCAGTAGTTGTGGCTCACGGGCCCAGTTGCTCCGCGGCATGTGGGATCTTCCCAGACCAGGGCTCGAACCCGTGTCCCCTGCATTGGCAGGCAGATTCTCAATCACTGCGCCACCAGGGAAGCCCAGGCCTGGGTTTTAACGTCAGTCTACCGTCGGAGCTCACTCTACCCCGCAAAACAATGCATGATTCCCTGTGTTTTCTGAATACCTACTGTGTACCTGGTGTTTTAATTACATGACCTCATGGAATCCTTACAATAACCTTACAAAATCCATGTCTTACCCGTTTCTGAGAAGTGAGAACAAAGACTCAGAAAGATGAATTTAGTAAAAGTCGTATAGCTATAGTCACACAGGTGGGGTGGGGCACAGGTTGGAACCGAGTCTGACTGGCTCCATACACCCTAAGTCCTTCCCATGGGCACCCAGGGGCAGCCAGAGCCACTATTCACACGGCCCAGGAGGGCAGTATTATGCTAGCAATGACCCTGAATACTGACTGCGCGTTAACAATGGGCTCACTACCAAACCAAGGACTTTGCACATATTAACCTCATGTGATTGTAACCACAGCCCTGCCAGGTAAGTGGCATGACCTCGATTTCACAATCCGAGGCTCAGACAGGCAGGGCCACACAAGTACTGGGAGCAGAGCTGCAGTTCTAACTCAGACCCACAATACCGCCTGCCAACGTGGTGTCTTACAGGACACAGATCAACGCAATCATCACCTTTCCACTGAGTTAAAGTATGCTTTTTGGCTGAAGAATCCCTTTAAAGCAAGTTGTTAAGGAATCAGCAAAGGAAGTTTCGGGGTTTCATCCTGAACAGGATTCCCTAAAAGAACCTTCTAGAAGTTACGGGCAGGGTGGGTCACCCGGACAACTGGCCACCTTTCTCTCCCGTTGAACTTTCCTCGGACCCGAGCCTCCGCCGTCTGCCTCTGACTTCCCAGGACACGGCTCTGGCCTTCCAAAGTCAGCGAGATTCCAGCTGAGGCCTGAGCTCACACTCGCCTGGCCCCCTCCCTATCGCCAGGCAGCCAGCTCCTTGTTTTTCCTCCCATGATGATGGATACGACCTGTCAGGAAAGCTGGGAATATTTTAAGCTCCTAACTGATTTTTATCTAAATTTAACTTTGGGCCACAGCATCAGCAGAGTTCCGTCCAGAGGGCAGCCAGCGTTTTCATGGTGACACATCATAACGAAGGCTCGGTATTTCTCAGATGCCCTGGCTGGGCCTGAAGCTAAAAGATGGCAAAAGGCTGTTTAGGAAAAAGATCTTGATCTTGTAGGACTAGAGTCATCAGACTGCAGATGGGAAGGGAACCATAGATACTATCCAACCCCCGCCCTCCCGTTTAACAGATGGGGAACCTGAGGCCCAGTGAGCCTAAGTGACTGGAGCCACAAAGCTTGGTCTTGCTTTTTTTCCATGACATTGTGTTGCCTCTAGGGAACACAGTGAACAAACCAGATGTGACATCCGCGGAGGGCCGTACTTTTTAATTTTATAAATCATAAAATCAAATGCTCTGTGTCATGGAGCTAAAGTTTGTTGAACCCTGATCTCTAGTCAGCAGCACTAACTGTCTGGTTCTGCATATTTAATGAGCCCATGGAAAGTGGACTTTTTCCAAGGGTCAGGGTTTTTAAAAAATTCCAATCAAAAAATGTCCGTGCCATACACTGTTTTCTTTCCCTTGCTAAAATGCTGGCTTCTGGAGAGCAGGGCATTATCAGTGTAATTCACTGTTCTACTTCCAAAGCCCAGAATAGCACCTGGCACTTGGTGGACAAAGGTTAAATATTTATTAAAAAGGCAGACTGGCTGAATGAATGAACAAATGGGTAAATATAAGGAAGAGAACCATCAGGCCAAACTGACTCTTGGTAGGAAGGGGAGAGCAAAGCCACAAGTGAAATAATGTGAAATTACCCTTTTCCCTTCCTGCCACCAAGGTATGCAGTCACTGATAACTTTCAGGAGGATTAGATGAAAAGTTCTTGCATCATCTTTCCATAAAAGGCAGATCGAAACACCCAAATGGCCACTATCATCCACACAGCTGGCTAGATTATATGATTGAAGATTGAATTAAGAAGAAAAAGAAATAAACAGTATGGAGGTTCCTTAAAAAACTAAAAATAAAGCTGCCATATGATCCAGCAATCCCACTCCTGGGCAAATATCCAGAAAAGATGAAAACCCTACATCGAAAAGACACATGCACCCCAATGTTCATAGCAGCACTATTCACAAGAGCCAAGACATGGAAGCAACCTAAATGTCCATCGACAGGTGAAAGGATAAAGAAGATGTGGTGTATGTATATACAAGGGAATATTACTCAGCAATAAAAAAGAATGAAATGTTGCCATTTGCAACAACATGGATGGACGTAAAGATTATCATACTAAGTGAAGTAAGTCAGACAGAGAAAGACAAATATCATATAATATCACTTACATGTGGAATCTAAAAAGAAAATACAAATGAATTTATTTACAAAACAGAAACAGACTCACAGACATAGAAAACAAATTTACGGTTACCAAAGGGGAAAGGAAGGGGGGAGGGATAAATTAGGATTATGGGATTAACAGATACATACTACTATATATAAAATAGATAAGCAACAAGGATTTACTATATAGCACAGGAAACTATATCAATATCTTGTAATATCTTGGAAAAGAATCTGAAAAAATATATATATGTGTATATATATACATATATGTATATATATATATACATATATATATATATATATATATATATGTATATATATATCTATCACTGAATCACTTTGTTATACTCCTGAAACTAACACGATTTTGAAAATCAACTATACTTCAATTTTAAAAAAGAAGAGAAAGAAATAGAAAGAAGAGAAATAAAGACAAGGACAAAAATACAGTGACACAGACTGCTAATAAGAGGGGTCACAGTGGATCCCACAGCTGGATGCAACATTAGTCCAGAGGCCTCTCCTCTGAGCCAGGGTTTTTAATATTTTTAGAGTCAGATCACCTTGGGGTTTGGGAACAGAGGACACACAGCCCAATCAGCGAGGCAGTGAAGAGAGTAGCTTTCCTTTTCATCCTATTCCTCACTTCAGTATCTTTGTGGGGAAAGATACCGGCCTTCGCTACAGTACACTTACTTAAATTAAGAAATTACCATTCTCTCACCAACACGACTGAATTAATTAATATATTCTGAGGCTCCAATGGTATTAGGTGTCCCAGGCCCCACATGGTAACAGGTTTATTTTCACAAGCAGGTCACTAAATATATAAACATAAAAGGTTGTATTTGTATATATTTGAAGGCACACGATACGGGGAGTGAGGTGAAGAAAAAGGACAAGAGAAAAAGCAGGATTTATAAAAAGAAATCCAAATACAGCTTTATTTATCGAATGCCCATTATCTGTTCAGCTCTGTATCATAATGAATTTTTAGGGGGAGGGAATCTGGATAAAAGAAAGCAGATGATATTCAAAAAATAAATATAACAGAGTTCCTGACTTCATAGAGTTTTAATTTGTTAGGGAGACAACAAACACATATATAAAATAAATATACATACTTAGCGTAGTAAAGCATTAGTGAACTGTTTTATAAAATGCATGATTCAGAAGTCCCAAGAAAGGAAGCTCTAGGTGGGTCAGGTTAGTTAAGGAGGGCTTCCTGAGGGAGGTGACAACAATGTGGTAGATGGAGGCTAAGATTTAGACTGGCAGGAGCTGTTTGAAACAAATGTGGGTGGCAGGACAGTGTGAGCCCCTCCACAAGCATGGGAATTTATGCATTTCATAGGAGGAAAAAAGGCAACCATAAAACAATTAAAAAGAGGAAATGGAATAAGACGTGTGGTCCATTGGAGAGTTCAAATTGCTAATTGAATATCCTTTTCATGAACACAACTACCATTTACTGGGCCTGCCCATCATCAGCTGCTTTCACACGTACTGTCTCCTTTGGTCATCACTACAACCTGAAGGGAAGGTCCTGTTCCCATTTCACAGGTGGACAATCAAGAATCACCGAGACTGAACATCACAGAGCCTATAGAAGATTAGAGGCAAAATGTTGCTTGGTCTGTTGGCCTCCCACACCTCTGTTCTTTCTACTCTTTCTCTTTTCTGAAATAGTTTCATTCTGTCCACCCCACCCCTCCTCCAAATTACTACTCTCTTTTCCTGACTCTGCATCTCAGCTACAGCTGCAATACAACCAGAAAATCACTCCTGATTCATGTTAGCAATACATTTTTTCACTTTCCCATCATCACCACCACCACCGCCACCATCACCATTGTCATTATCACTGTCACCAAAAGTACCACCATCACCATCAACATCATCACCACCACCACCATCACCATCAACACCATCACCACCACCACCATCATCACCACCACCACCATCATCACCATCAACATCATCACCACCACCACCATCATCACCACCACCATCACCACCACCATCATCACCATCATGACCATCACCATTATCATCACCACCATTATCATCACCTGCCATTTATTGAGTGTTCACACTGGACCAGATATTGGCTCTGTATTGGGCACTAAGATTAAGCCCTTGACACACATTCATTCACAGAATCCTCACAACAACCCTGTATGGTATGTATCATTTATTATCTCCACTTTGTGGATGAGGAAACTGAGGCTTGAAGAAGTTAAATCACCTGCCCCAGGTCACATCAGTGGCTGAATCTCGGTTCAAAATGCATCTTTCCTTTCTCCCACGCCATCCGCTTCATGCTATACCCAACTGACTAAATTCTCCCTCCCCCGGCAGCTTTGCAGAGCAGTTCCATGAAATTATTAAGCAGATGTTCTTGCTCTACTAGAATGCAACATTTACTACCGAGGCGGAAATTGTTAGAGGATTTGCCATAATGTATTTTACATGCATGTCATTAGAATTACTCAGGGGTAAGAGGAAAAAAGTTCCCAGTAAAAATTTTTATTTCTTTCTGACTTTGATGTCATCATAAACCCACAGTGTCCCCCTGGACAAACTATCCAGGGGAGATTATTTTGTTTAATTTACATCATACTCAGAAGTCAAATGGGCTCTAATTTAGCACTTCCTTGGACTCCGCTCTGATCTGGGCTTGGCGTTTCAGAAGCTGAGCCCCAGATGCACAGGTTTGGGAAAAAAAAAACCCTGTGCAGTCAATGTTGCTAGCCCACTGTGCAGATGTGGAAATCAAGGTTTGCAACAATCACAAAACATGTGATCTTGTGCTCTGACTTGAGTACCAAGGAAGATGGGGCTATGACATATCCTACATTTGAACCCCCTTAGACCATACTGAGGACCCTCTTTTGGTGTCAAGGTTCCCTGCCTCCTTTTCATCCTCACATTTGCCTCCTTCCCTCCACATATAGAAACAGGTTCTCAGTCATCTGTCTCTCTCCAGTACCAGACTCAGGATGGGCTGGCAACAGCCTGGTACTCAGGGACTATTGCCCCGAGGAATGGAGAGAAAACTCATGGTCGTGAAATCAAAGGGAAAGGAGGCAATCGTCCTGGAGATTACAGATCAGAGTCTGACTCCTATGGATGAGAGAAACGATTCCTGGACATGTGTGAGGAGTTTGTTACAACATTGTGTATAACAAGTAAAACCTGGAAATAATCCCCACATTTTCAGTCAAGGCGGATGGTTATATAAATTACTGTACACTCATATAATGAAATAACATAAAGCTATATAAAATGTTGCTATAGTACATGCAGTGTCACAGGGGGCAAACATTTGTTCTTGGGAGGTAAAAAAAAAATCTTAGATACTGCAATTATTTGCAGCCCTCCCAAGAACCATAATATATAATCAGATATACAGTATATCTGTGGTATTAAAATTTCATGGTAGTATTAAAAGGACTCCTTAGTGAAGCAGTAATGAAAAGAAGGCCAAGAAACACTGCTGTAGAAGAATCATTCACGACAGGGGTTGACATTAAAGATGCTACACGAGAAAAGCAGGTAACAGTGGCGTGACACTGCTTTGGTAAAACACATACTCACTGATAGAGTGAGAAATTCACTAGCACTGGAGAAAACAGAAGTCATAATTTCAGTAGTATTCTTAGAGTAGTGGGGTTACAGATTATTTTTATTTTCTTCTTGCTTACCTGCATTTTCTAAAGTTCCTATCATCAATATATTCTTTATGAGGAAAAGGGCTCTGTGTGTGTGTTTCTAAGAGTCAGATTCTTGTATTAACCTTGTGCTAAACCAAAGGGAGCAGCAGAGCCATATAGGCAGCCCTTGATTTTTGCTGCTTCATCCTTTTTCTTTTTTCTTTTTTGGCTGCATTGGGTCTTCGTTGCTGCGTGTGGGCTTTCTCTAGTTGTGGCGAGCAGGGGCTACTCTTCGTTGCTGTGCGTGGGCTTCTCATTTTGGTGGCTTCTCTTGTTACGGAGCACGGACTCTAGGCGCGCAGGCTTCAGTAGTTGCAGCACGTGGGCTCAGTAGTTGTGGCTCGTGGGCTTAGTTGCTCCACGGCATGTGGGATCCCCCTGGACCAGGGATGGAACCCATGTCCCCTGCATTGGCAGGTGGATTCTTAAACACTGCACCACCGGGGGAAGTCCAGCTGCTTCATCTTTTATTTTTCTTCCCATCAACCAACTTTTCTCTTGCAACCTTGGGACACTCATTCAACTTAACTGTAAGGAACTGCTACAGTGCCCAAAGCTTTCAGCTCAGGATGACCTTCTTGGAACCCAAACCAGTCAGAAGCTCTATAGCCAGTATTCAGGAAATCTGAGAAAACTGAATGGGCTCCACTCCCCACCCCTCTCCTGCTATGCTCCCCCGCTCAATTCCTCACTGGCTGCCTGAACAATCTCATCTTCTTTCCAATGGGCCTCACTGGGGTTTAGCTGACTCTTTCTCCTTTTAAGCTGCCACCATTTATCTATCTCTTGGGCCTCCTGCTCCTGCAATGCTGGCCACAGGACAACAGGGGTTTCTCTACTCTCTTCATGATCTTTAATCCTTTGCTGTGGTAGTCAGCCTCCAAAAGGGCCCCCAAATGATCAATGCCTTCTGTGATTCACCACTCTGTGTAGTCTCCCCACACATGGATCAGGACCAGCCTGTGTAATCAACCGAGGATGACAAAGGTAAACAGTCTATGACTTCCATTACTAGGTCATTAAGGATGTGGTACTTTCCACCTTGCCTCTTTGATTGCCTGCTTTGAAGAAAGCCAGCAACCATGTCAGGAAGATTCTCAGCATCCCTGTGGAAAGGCCCAGGTGGAGAGGAACCGAGGCCTCCTGCCAACAGCCAGTGCCAAATTGCTAGCCCTGCAAGTGAGCTGCTTTGGACATTTATGCTCCCGCCCCAGTCAAGCCTTTAGATGACTTTAGCCCCAGACATCTCATGAGCAACACCAAACACAACCACCCAACCAAGCCACTTCTGAATCCCTGACCCACATAAATTTTGTGAGATAATAAATATTTATCGTTGTTTTTAAGCCACTCAGTTTGGGGATAATTTGTTATGCAGCAATAGGCAGCTAATACATTTGTGTTTTTAGAATTCTACTACCGCCTCCCCCCCACCCCCGATACTGTGTGAAATAGACAGGGTTGAAAATTTTAAAATAGGAGGAAATCACAATGATTCAACAAACCCATTAAGTTATTCTGATCTTCTCCTTGGACTAAATTTGCTCACTTTTTTCTGACCCTTTTTCCCAGATGGTTCTGATAACCAAATATCCTCTAGCAAGGGCTGAGTTTGTTCAGTCAGCCTACCTATAATCTCAGCCTCCCAGTCTCTTTACCTCATGAAAATGCTCTTTTCCAGCAAGTGAGCCAGTAGGTATAAATCAGGCAGACTAGGGGAACATTTCTTCAAAGTTCCTGAAGAGTCACCTATCCCTTCCAGGCAGAATTCCACAACAATGTTTGATCTGCAATGGATTTTTTAAAACTATTAATAGTTTTTTAAAACTATTAGTAGGTGCATTTCAGTATACTCCGAGATTGATTTCAACTTAATTTGACCCATATTAAAACCCCCAAAAGAAATCTATGTTATCATTTTTACTCAGTTCTAAATTTGCCCTTCAGTTCTCGTGGATTTTGATTGTTATTAACATCTGCAATTGTTGACTCTGGCTTTTATTTGTTTTAGCTGCTTTTCAAGGTTTTAAGTAATATTTTTGGGCCCCTATTAAATTGACTATAATATTTTAAGATTCTTTTCAACTTTGCTCACATTAGCTCATTTGTTGCTTTAACAGGTCTTAAGTCGTTTCAGCTGTTTTTTGGTTAAATAGTCTAACTTAAAATTATCATCTGATGTTACAGCATTTTAAGAATGCAATTACATTTATTTCAGTGCTTTTATTTATTTATTTATCTATGGCTGCGTTGGGTCTTCGCTTCTGTGCGAGGGCTTTCTCTATTTGCGGCAAGCGGGGGCCCCTCCTCATCGCGGTGCGCGGACCCCTCACTATCGTGGCCTCTCTTGTTGCGAAGCACAGGCTCCAGACACGCAGGCTCAGCAACTGTGGCTCACGGGCCCAGTTGCTCTGCGGCATGTGGGATCTTCCCAGACCAGGGCTCGAACCCGTGTCCCCTGCATTGTCAGGCAGACTCTCAACCACCGCACCACCAGGGAAGCCTTTTTAGTGCTTTTATATTCGTAACTGCTTTTAATATTTTAAGACCTTATTTAGTTCTAACCTATTCTTGGAATAGGATATCAAAGTATTGTGGGGAGAGGAAAAATTATTTTAAGAGACTATTTTAACCTTATGTTTTAACACAAAGAGCTGATACAAAAGTTCTGATGAGGTGAGTTCCGCCAAAGATCTTGGTCCCAGCTCTGGCTGTCCAGTCAAATAACTGAGTCAAAGTCATCTCACCTCTCCAAGTCTCAGTTTGCTCATCTGTAAAATGATGAGGGTCAACTCATCAAGTGGGGTCAACTTCGGAAGGTGGCCTGGCAACTGTTATGACAGCAGTTCCTTCACAATTTTTGCCATCTCATGGACTAAAATTTCAAACTTTTAAAAATTTATTTTCAAAAGAAATTTCATCTTACCCTGTAAGTGGAAAACCCACATCAATTTCCATCCATGAAAGGTCGCAAGAAAATAAATACAAAGGAAAGCCAAACGATGTTATTAAATTTTGGGTGAATACTGTCAAAGGCTAGCTCCGTTTGAGAATTGTTGGAGATAACTAACACCCAACTGAGACATTTTTCTCAATGTTAAAGAAAAAAAAAAGATGTATCGTGGGGTTGAAAAAGAACTAAAAAAGGATGACTTTCTCATTCTATGATTCAGTGTTAGGTAATTGGGTTTCTTGGTTCCACCTAAAGTCAAGGGATGTGCTACCACCAGCAGTGTGAGTCTCACACTTTCTGAAAAGCTGACGAAAGATACGTGGTGGAGCAAAACATTCAGTGATATTCCAGGAATGGGTTTCCGTGGCTATTCAGATCTTCTCTTTTACGTGTTGTCTGTCTCTTTACTAATCCACGATGGATCGCATTGTATTAAAAGGCCAGAAATGTGAGTTGACCTATTTTAAATCTTAGTAATATCAGGGACCTTTAAGAAGGGGAATAATTTGTGATATAAAGGAGAGTCCCTTTTTCTAGAAGGCGGTATCCCCATGAAAAGAAGTAAAGGAAAGAGCATGGGAGAAGGGGAGTTGCTCTAATACAGAGACACTCAGCAAACAATTTTGAGGTTGTTTCAGTCTGGGTTAGCTGGTGGTCCTTAGTACCCTCCAAATATACAAAAGTGTTTTATGAACTTCAGTCTTATACCAAATGTAAGGCATTACGGAATTATCCCATTAGACTGTGATGTGGTTATTATGGTGACAACAGAATGACCTCACCCAGTTTACCCTGATTTGGGACGATGACTCATTCAAAAGCCAACTTGGGGGAACTGGGGTTCACAGGGGTGACTCAGCAAACTCTGAGCTCAGCAAACATGAATCCTTAAGTCAGCATTTTCCAAAGCACTTTCTTAAGAATGTTAGTGGTGAGAGATTCCTGTTTAAAAAAAAAGCCCAATTTTAAAAAAACTTCTGTGACCCTTTACCCTTTGGTAAAGCCTGGTTACTGTAACTTCCTTTCAAAAATTTATAATTCCCATTAGTAGAGTAAAAGCGTTGAGAAGTCCTATAATAATTTGCTTACCTTTGTTTAAGCACATGTCTGTTACTTGTTCGCCAAATAAGCTTTCATTAATAGCTTAGCAAAATGCATGTTCAGGGCCACCCTAATTGATTTCTACCAGGGCGCCACCGACAGGGCACTCTGGGACCAGGACAAAGAAAAATGTTGAGGAAGAAATAGTGTTCTGTTTTCTTGAATGCTTTAAGGAAGAGTGTTTTCACTCTGGAATTAATGTAAAAGAGTATTTCCCAGAAATTTTAAGAACTTTGGGACATTTTAGAGATTTTGAAATCCTTGTTTCATGTCAGTATTTTAGTGTTCCTTGTTTCCTTGATCAGACATAGCAAGAGTGTCCTAAAGAGACCATTTAGGACCATGGTGTGCTGAAAACAGACCTGGACCAAATATCAACAAATGTGATCACTTAAGAGAGGGTTTTGCAAGCACCAAAGTAAGGCACAAGTGCTAACTGTGATCCCCCGAAGGTCCGGCTCTAATTCAGATTCTGCCATTAACCGACATTATGACCCAGGGTGTGGCCACGACCGTTTTGCAGATGAGGAAACTGAGACTGAGAAACAGAGCAGCTTGTCCGAGGCCATACACCAAGTTAGGATAATTCCACTGGCATGTAGGGTACCAGCTCCCAGCTCAGCGCTCTCTCCATGGGCTACACTTAGGCCCCTCTGCCTCCTGCTACTCAGGTTCACACCTGACATCATCTGACCTTTTTCCAGTTAACCTGGATGTCTGTCTTCCTTCTGCCCTAAGTCTTAGATTCACTGCCCCTAGTATCTTGACCTTAGTGGCTTCTACCCCAGAATGAAATGATTCTGTGTGGTTCTGCCGTCTCTGGGGTCCTTCTGATACTGATGGGCTGAGCCCCAGCCTCAGCTACGGGCCCTTGACTCTGTGTTTGTGTTGGTCCGAATGACCTTAACGACTCTGGCCCCATCAGTGACTCTGTGGCCAAACCCTGAGTGCCTCCCAAGAACTTTGGCCTTTCCCATCAGGATGATTATTCCAGGAGCCTTCATCTTGGACCAGGATTCCAACTCTTTATTAAGACTCCATCTCTCACTGTGGCTCAGGAACAAAAGGCCCAGGTGCAGAGGACACTGAATTAGCCCTGCTTCCAACCACCCTGCCCCCATCCCTCCCACCACTCCCTGACTCCCCCGTCTGTCTGCACACCTGATCTCCTCAGCCTTCATGCTGGTGGCCATCCACGGTGACTGTCCTACTCTATGTTGACCAGGAGGCTTGGCTGTTTCAAGTCCTTGCCTTTCCAAATTCACTGCCTTGTTTCTGGCTCATGGCATGCCTCCTGTGAAGGGCCTCCCTAACGACTCCCCCCATGGGAGGCCCAAGCAGATTAGGAACACATAACTCCACGCTTCCTGAATCTTTCCTCCCTCTACAGCCCCCTAAAAGCCACTGGCAGGTGGATTTGGGGGCAAGAAGTACCCTATTCCTGGGTCTATATGTTCTAAGCTCCACTGTTTCCTCTCTTGATAATAACAATAGTGAGAGCCACTAACATCTACTGAGCACTGACCAAATACCAGGCATTTTGCTAATCAAGCACTTTAGGTGGCTTATCTCATCTAACACCATTGGAACCCGATGAAGATAGGTACTGTGATTACCCTCATGCTGTCTGAGGAAAAGTTCAAAGAGGTTGAATAATTTGTCAGATATCAGTTTTAAGTGGTGGATCCAGGATTTGAAACCAGGCCATCCCTAATCCTCAGCTATTCTGCTACCCTCTTTCACAGGCAACCTCACCCTTGGAATCTTAAGGAAAAACAAATTTCCCCAATGGGAACACTTTACCATCTTCCAAAGAACTCCACCTGACGTACACAGAGATGGGTTCATGGGAGACAAACACCCTTTTTCCTTTCGTGGCTACTCATCACTTTTAATTCTCTCAATCACAAATCTGTTTCACAGGTAAAGGGAATAGAGAGTTAGTCACTTTCATATCGACTATTTTAGACACCGATATCCAACCCTGAAAGTAATCCCTCGGCAGTTTATTCAAACTATTCTTTTCTTTTAATTTATTTTCAACATCTTTATTGGAGTATAATTGCTTGACAATGGTGTGTTAGTTTCTGCTTTATAACAAAGTGAATCAGCTATACATATATATATATTCAGACTATTCTTACACAAAGCAAACACTTAAGCAATCTAATCTGTCTAAACATTTACATCTCACCCAATCGTTTTTAAACTTCGGGTTCTCCCAACACATTCTGAGGGACCTTGGATGGCAGTTCCCATGGCTCATTTTGTGTTGCATAAAAATATAAATGTCAGGGTTGGCAATGGTTTATTAGGTCTCACTGATAACTACAAAGTACAATACTTTGCGTATTTTTCCGACATGGGCTTTCCCAGAACAGGCAGGAAAAATAGTCTTATATGAGGGTCTCCAGATTTTGGCCCTGACACCCAGTACACTGTCTTCTGGGAACTCCACTGAGATGCTGGGAACATAAACCTTCCAGCCATCTCCTGCTGCTCCCTGGGGGCCCTGCATGCCCTAGGCCCAGGGAGCCCTGCTCTGCTCAGCAGCTGCACTGAAGAAGCGCATCTGCAGGATTGGTTCTACTCAGTCCTCTGGCCTCTAGAAGCCAAGCCTAGAAGCATGCTGTGTCCCCATCCCTACCAGCAATGGGCTTAGATTGGGGTCTACTGCACTTAAAGAGCCAAATGACATCCAGGCCGCTGCAGAGTCACAGTTCTGTATCACTCACCCTCAATAAAGGTACACCTGTGTCTGACCTATAGATTCCACAAAAGTCTGGGACAATCACCTCGGTAATGCCTCGGGCTTCCCCATTCATTCATTCATTCACTCTCTTGTCAACCTACCCTCCTTTTTTCCATTCCTCCTTCCTTCCTTCCCTCCCCTTCCTCCTTCTTTCAGTCCCCTTTCTTTCTTTCTTTCTTTCTTTCTTTCTTTCTTTCTTTCTTTCTTTCTTTCTTTCTTTCTTTCTTTCTTTCTTTCTTTCTTTCTTTCTTTCTTTCTTTCTTTCTTTCTTTCTTTCTTTCTTTCTTTCTTTCTTTCTTTCTAGTTTTTCAATGAACCCTTTCCATAAGGCAGGCACTGTGCTAGGTGCTAGGGAGACAGGGGAGTGCAATAAACATGGTCCTGCTCTCACAGTGAATCATTTCTGGATCTGAATGCAGGCGGGCTCCTATATTTATCCATAACCACCTAATTTATTTCCTCTTCTTTCTAAACACATAGCTAGGCAGCACCTCCCAGGACCTCTCGTAGTCAGATGCAGCCACGTGACTTGACTGAGCTCTGGCCAATGGAGTATGGATAGAAGCCATGTACACTACCTCCCATAAAACTCCACATGCTTTCTCTCTTCCGTCGCACACAATCCTGTGGCAGAGGACCCACTGGAGGTCCCCAAGGCCAACAAGGGACATTGATCCATAAGGTGGAAGGAGCTAAAGTCCCTAAATAACTTCGTGGAACCAAGCACTCCCATCTACCCACCACCCACTCACACTGGTGTGTGATGTGAGCGAGAAATACATCCTAATTATGTTAAGTCACTGAGATTTGGGGGTTGCTTGCTGTAGCAGTGAGCCTACCCTGACCAATACTCAGGCATGAGATTGACTAATTACATCGTGTTTCTCTGGCAAGAATCCTAAGAAGGTGTTTCTCCCAGGAATATTTAAATTTTGCCCAACTAGAAGGTCTCAAACTTAGCTTAATTCTTCACATGGGTAGCAATCAATACATAGCAGCTTACTGTTGCTTCTGCAGCATTTAACAAGGGTTATTTTTAAACAAACTGGTATACGACAGAGGCAGTTTGATGAATCAGTGAAGGAAAGATGGCCTATTCAATAAATGGCTGGGACAACCCCTCCATAGAAAGAAAATTAAAATTAGATTCATCGTTCACATCACACGAAAATAAATTCCACGCCAATTGAAAACTTAAATATAAAATGCAAAACTTTAAAGCTTTCAGAGGTGCAAATAGGACAAAGTATTTAATACAAAGAGGAGAGAAGAGTATCTTGAAAAGAACCCCAAAACAGAAACAAATAGGAAAAGATTGGGAAAAACCGACTGCATTCAAATAAAAATTCAGTATAACAAAAGCTTTCATAAAGTTGCAATAATCTAGAACAGGGGTCAGCAAACCATGACCCATGGGCCATAATCTGGCCCTCTGCCTGTTTTTTTGTGAATAAAGTTTTATTGGAATACAGACTTGCCCATTTGTTTATGTCTACAGCTGCTTTCACGCTGGAATGACAGAGTTGAGTAGTTGCCACAGAGACTCAGTGGGCCACAACGCCTACAGCATTTACTAACTGGCCCTATGCAGAAAGAGTTTGCTGATACCTACCTGGTTTAGAAGAAAGTAATTGCAATACACATAGCCGACAAAAGATTAGCACACACTCATTTCACTCATGTGTATAAGGAGGCATTGTCTGCAGGGGCTAATAAATGAAAACAGCCTAAATGTCCATCGATGTGAGAATAGATAAAAAAAATTGTGAAGTGCTTACACACTAGAATATTATACAGCAGGAGTGAATTAGATCTGCATGTATCAACAAAAATAAATTTCAGCTAAAACTTGCAAAAGGTAAGATACAATATGGTACCATTTTAAAAACACATTGAAGAAATATTACATATTTTGTTTAGGTTCGTACATAAGTCACAAATCATAAAAACACGCAGAGAAGGATATTCATTGCCTTCGGTATATTAGGTTCTGCTAAGGAGATTAAGGAATAAGAAGAAATGATGAGATGCGTTTTAGTTATTTCTGTATCTTTAAAAATTTGTATCAAATATGGCAAAATGGTGGCATGTATTCAATACTAGTAGTGAATACACCATGTTTTATTACCTTCTACACCTTTCTCTACATTTGAAATTTTCTAATTTAAATAACAATAATATAAAATAAAAGCATAAAAAGCTCCTGATCACCACTACTGGATAAGCCTTCTAAATATAGCTACCAAAGTACAAGGCAAAAACAGGTGTGTCCCCAAAACTTGGGGGCAGTGCAACTTTGTAATAACACCAGCTCTGCCAGTTAATAGCTGTCATTTCAACTCTCTAAGAGTCTCCTTTTCCTCACTCTGAGAATAAAGATAGTATCTATCTCATAGATTTCTTTATAAGAATTAAATGAGATAATCAATGCAAAGCATTTTGCACAATGCAAACACATAATTGTTCAATAAATGATAGATATTATAATTACTATTTTTATTATTATAAGTATACACAGTACTATTTTTATTATTATAAGTACAGTCCTGAGCATAAATTGGTAGAACCAATACAAAAAGTAAGATCCACATTAATCATTAGTCACCTTAAAAGGCAGAAAGTTTGTCAAAACAGGTAAGAAAGACTTGGCTAGCTTTATTTTTTAAGGTGGTCTATGAAAAGCAATTCATAATATGAAGAAGGACTACTTATTAGAAGGGGGTTGTCTGGATTCTCAAGAGGGTAAGTCCTTGGAGCATGAAATATCTCCAGCTATATCCCAGGGAGAGCTTGGCCTGGACAAATCAGATGAGTGTCTATTTTTTGGACACATGCTTTCTGATCATGAAAAAGGAAGCATCAGACTCCAAGACTTTAAGCCTTCTTAGACTTCCTCTGCTCAAATTCAATGGTCAAGTGATCTTTAAATAAAAATACTATAATATCAGTAACTACCACGGTGCTTGGCACTTACATGTTACGTCATGTAATCCTCACAATTCAGTAGAATAAATGATTACTATTCTATTTTACAAGTAAGAAAACTAGGGTTCCACGAACTTAGTAAGATTACACAAAGTCACACACTGTAAGCCAGAGGGCTGAGTTACCAACCTATGTTCAAGTCACCCTTGTCCAGCTGAACAGCTCATGTTCATTACATCACATCAGGATAACTGCTCTTCCTCTGGAATAATAACTGGCTTCCCCTATACATATTCCTCTAGGGAGAAGAATGTGAGAACCAGCTAACATGTCTCTACGTCACCTGGTAGTTGCATTTATTACTCTTAATAATTTGAAGCTCATGTAATTAAAATCCCTAACACCTCATGTCTGATTCTGCAGGGGAGAACCAGACTATAATGTAGGCTTCAGACAAGCATCCCATCTTTAAGGGAGCTGCCGGAGTGGCTACCTATTTCCTCTCCTATTTTGACATTGCTATTTTTTCTCTGTTCAATTTCAGCATACTTATTACAAAATTAAGGCAACGGGAGAAAGAACACGGTTTACGCAGAAGAAGCTGGTCTCAGGAAGGAGTACGACTGACCATTATACAATACTATTATTTAGCCCAGTAAAGCATGTGACACGCCCTTAAACACTTCCGTATTACACTTGCAAGCCTGGCAGAAGCCTGACTCAGCAAACCAAAGAGATGCTGGCACAAATTATTTGGCACAAGTATTAAGAGGCACCTCTTATTTCTCCTTCAACAACTTCACAGGATAGTTATTGATAGAGTAAAAGTAGAAAGGTCCAGTTCTGACACAGGCAATTTCTACCAGCCAAGGTGTTAAACAAAGACTTTTTCATGAGCTCACTTCTACTTATTCTTTACCCTGGTACCATAAGAAAAAGATAATTAAGCCCAGAAATTTTCAGTGGGCTCTCAAAAATCTCTCTCCTTCCTATGGCCCTTTATTCTTAAAAATCTATTTAAAAGCTATAATACAAACTCTGGGGTTATTAGAGAAAAAGAGAATCTTTAAACACTAGATGTTCAAAAAACAAAGTAAATATGTGTCTCAAGATGCCCTATAAGCTTTGTAGTATATAAATATCAGCCAATCAATCAGGGCCAATCATGGAAATATTTAATCATGTATTTCAATAAAATCCTTTCTTGGAAAACTCATTCAGAGATAACAAGGGCTACAATATGATCACCAAAAATATGGCGCCATATTGAAATCGTACAAGGTAATGCACGGGTATCATACGATTCCTGTTCTAAACGTTTTTCATAAGGATGCAGTGGCCTAAATTCCCCCATAGAACAGAAATGTGGTGCTGGGAAAGTAGAGAGGAATCCAACTTAAGAATGAAACTTAGAAGTGAACTTTCGAAATGAAAGTTGTTTTGAACACATCCCACAGTGTTTCAGCTCTGGATAAAGGTTGGATTCCTTTAACTACAGCCATGTTCATAAGTGTTGTCAAACATTTTTAAAACCTGAAGGACTCTTCCAAGACCTCATGATTAAAGTAGTGCAGTGGTTAAGAATCTGCCTCCCAATGCAGGGGACACGGGTTTGAGCCCTGGTCCGGGAAGATCCCACATGCCGCGGAGCAACTAAGCCCATGCGCCACAGTTACTGAGCCTGCGCTCTAGAGCCCGTGAGCCACAACTACTGAGCCCACATGCCACAACTACTGAAGCCCGTGCGCCTAGAGCCTGTGCTCCGCAACAAGAGAAGCCACTGCAATGAGAAGCCCACGCACCGCAACAAAGAGCAGCCCCCCTCGCCGCAACTAGAGAAAAGCCCACGTGCAGCAACGAAGACCCAACGCAGCCATAAATTAAAAAAAAAAAACAGTGAAAATGTAACTTTTGTGTTGACTTCATGGTTCTTTCTGCAGACTCACGGGCCACTTTCGAGCAGGGACTAGTCTGCAAATGGGGATAAAACTCTCTGGGGACAACCAACAGTTTTCCACACCAGGCCGAAATCATCCTTGGCGGCACAGAACAAAAAATAACAAACATTAAGTATTCATTGTTAAGTCTTACCAGTAGATTGCTAAAATTTTCAAGTCTAAAATTCAGCCCGTATGAGAATCTGCTTCCAAGACAGGGCCCCGGCCATAACTAAAGTCACACACCACCTGATTCCCCTACTGCAGTGATTTATCTCTGTTGCCATTCCTGGCCTCCATCTTGCTCTTCATTCTCGCTTTTCCAACTTCTGCTGAATGGCTCTCCCTTAATATCCCAACTTGATTTCCAATTAAGTACATTTAAAGCTAAACCCACCTTTTGAAAACAAATAAACACACAAATGAGTTCTTCTTGCTCCCTACCCAAAGGCACACATTCAGTCTCTTTCTCGATAAACTGACTCTTACCAAACCTTTCAAAAGAGCTATGATCGTATGACTAAAATGATCCTTTCTAACTCACCCAGAAACTTTCTTAGGGTCAATGTTCTCTAAAGACTGGGAAAAGTTGTAGGACTTTCAGCAACTTGGTATTCAAAGCCCCTCCTGACAGAAGAATCCCGCAGGAAAACACTCCATACATCTAGTCATCCGTATTAACACATAAGAGCTCATTTAAAGGACAGCTGTCATTTGCTTTTGTTAGTAGAAGCCTGGACTGTGTTTTTTCTGACGACCTGAGTCCTAGTTCTAATAGAGAAAATTCGGCTAAAGAGATGATCATGTACAAAAATGATACTAATAATGGCACGAAAGCCACAGCGACCTGCTGTCAGTACTAGTCTTCTGAAATGAAGGGAGCCTTGTGTAGATAGATGACAGCCAAGACCTCAGCTGCATAGGGGCAGGGGTAACCACAATAAATCAAAAGTCAAAAACGACATGCTTCTCCTGAGAAACTCTTCTCCAAAAGGTAAATGCTCTCTTCCCCTTAAAGCAGTATTTTTTTAAATTTTGAAATTATCCATATATTAAAACTAATTTTAACCTACATCTACTCATCCATTCTAGTGAATATTTATTGAGCCCCACTATGCACCAGGCACTGTTCTAGTAAGTGGAGATACCCAGTGAACGAGACAGAGGAAGTCACGGCTCTCACGGAGTTTTCAAGCCTAAGCTGTGAGGAGAGGTCTTTCCTAGCAGGACAGGCCTTGTGGTTAGTAGCACATGTAAGCGTCACTGCTATTAGAGTCGATAGCTTTTTTGATACTCATATACTTCTCCTGGATGACCAGAGTCTCCATCCGCGGTAATCTCGTTATAAAGGTCATGATAGCCACCACGTCTCAGGCTCATCCTAGCTACTGGGCAGTTTATAATAACAGCCTCATTAATCCTCCCAGCAACTCAGAGTTAACAAATAAAGAAAATGAACTCAGAGAGGCAGAACACCTTTGAAGGTCACAAGATTGGAACCTATATGTGTCTGGCTCCAAAGCCATGTTAGCCACTGCCCTCAACTATGAACACCATCCTCTCTCACAACGATGGGCCCTCTCTGCCTTCCAGCCCTGCGGTCAACCCCCGGGGGCGGTCTTGGGAAGACAGCTCACCATGTCAAGAACCTGGTGTTTAATGGTAACTGAATCTGTCTCCATCTTTCTGTCATTCCGTCCTGACACGGCAGATTGCAGGGGGTCCTCTAAGACTCGAGTCTGTCCTCTGGGGACTGGTACAGTCTTGGGTTGGAATTTGTGCTTTGATGTATTGAGCAAGAAGATGAATAGAGAAAAATGTTTTGTCCCGGATTGGTAGATGACTGGCTATATGATTGTCATTTCCTTATCATCTATCAGCTCTGGGTCATGGGGAAAAGTCTCCTAGCTCCTTAGGGTTTTCCCCAGAATCCTTATCAGAAAACACTTGCCTACCTTTCACCAGCAGCACAGCGGTTAAGGAAAGAGGTTAAAAGAATATGTGTAGGACCACTGGCGACTGATGGAAGAGAAGCGTTTCAAACAAGCCTCGTGTGTTTATTGCCCAGGCCAAGAAGAGAAAATAGTCTTTACTGGACGCATGTATTTGATAGCATCTGGATCCATTTAGTAAGCATATTTATTTCACAACAACATGAGACCATGATGCCAGGATGATTAATGATCTTTTATATTCTACCACTCTTTTTGCATAAATCGACAAGTCTGTTAGGGAGATTAATTATCTGATATGGGGCAAATATGCATTTTTGGTTACTTCTTTGTAGCAGGGATCTCTTACATGGAATACCTTTTACCATGGACAAGGTTGGAGAACATTGGAAATCCCTGTAGGCGTCTTCCAAATTAGGTGAACCTGAGTTCTTGGAAAATAATCTCAAGGTTCTTAGGTAATGCTCTTCTGTTCTCCCGAAGGGAAACATTGATAGAATCCTCAAATTGGGCAAGAGACAGAAAGGAGGAAAGAGAACTTGAGCCAAGATTTCAGTGATAAGACTGAAAATTTTACTGTCAAACATATTTTTCAATATGCAGGATAATACCGTACATTATAACTATACTGGAAATAGAATTAATTGGGATACACTGGGATAGAAGTGCTATGTTCTATGTGGCAAACTTCAGAATAAGTGATGTCTCCCCTGAACTCCAACCAGAGGATTTAGGGTCTGAAGTAACAATTGTCAAAGCACCATTCAACCTCTGAAGGGAGCACAAGTCACAAGTCTCCCCCTTTCCCCTTCACGGCTCACCCGGTGCGGGGTGACCCGGACAGCCCCCACCAAAGGCCCTGCAGGTCACAGCCAGATGGGACAGGCTTTCTCACGTTTCACAAAGAGTGAGAGGCCCCGGCCTTTGCATGATTCAGTCCTTTCAGTTTCCCTCCCAGGGCAAGTGCAGCATCCTGGGTGGTTTCTGGGACGGGCTGCCACCTTGGGAGGCCCCCTACCCACAGCTGGAATAAATGGAACGGGCAGCTTGGGCCCCCTCTGCTCTTCAACCCCTAGTGCCCTTCCTTGGGGAAATGTCCTTCTCCACTTTTGCCCTCTGATCCCGAAGGTCACAGCTAGGGCCAACCAGGGAAAGGGAACCAAAGGGGCCTGCTCTGGGTCCAGGCAAAGTGGTCCTTGTGAACCAAAGTGGAGCAGCCTGGGGTTGCTGGCATGATGAGCAGCTTAGAGGCGTCTTTAACACCCAGAGAGTGTTAAAGGACCTACGTATGCCCGGTGGTGTTCTCTAGGTAAACATTACCTGGCGTAACCACACCAGGCACAATGTCAGGCTAGGACTAACCTAGAACACCAGTAAAACGTCCTCCTTAAGGACTCCCAAAGGCCAGCACAGCACCCAGTTAGGAGGAAGTATCACCCAGACGAATGGCACTAAATGCAAGACTCCAGAGAAGGAGTATCAGTAGTAATATGGGAAAACCTGAAAGGGAAGATTCTGGAAGAGGCGACACATTTGAGACCCACTGCCAATTTCTATCAGGCCCACCACCTTGGTTCTTCCTACAAAATCAAAAACAGATAAGCAGAAACCTCATGTCAAATGTACTGCTTTACTCACAGAAGTGGCTTGCGTGAGGTCCACACTTATAAGCAAACACATATCACATTAGCCTTTACAACTTTAGAGCCCATTTATCATTTGTCTCCCCATTCCCTCTTCAGCCAGAGCAGACATCAGCATCTGCCAGAGATCTGCAAGAACTTAGCCCATGCTGACTGCCCGCTTCCTGCCCTACAGCTCCCTAATTGGAGTCTATGTGGGCCTTGCCTGGAGGTTTGGCCACCATCCCAGCTGGCACAGGGAACGTATGGGTACCCGAAGCTAGATGTACTGACTGCCAGAATCACGTGGGGAGCTTTTATAAACACAGATTCCGAGGTTTCTCCCAGACATGGCAAATCAGAGTCTCCTCCTGGGCGAGGGAGTTTTGGAATGAGAATGGCGAAGGGTTTTGAGAGGCACACAGTGCACAAAGGCAGACATTACATCAGAAGCTGGGAGACCTAGAGCTGCATGTAGTGTTCTCTGGATGCAGGCTGCCATTTCTAGGGGTCAAACCAAGGCTTCACAGGGAAGGGAAGGCCCCCTGAGGCCCTGCACCCTGCAGAGTGGTAGGGGGAGAAGGGCTGAATGAGAAGCCAGAAGGCATAGAGCTTGGGGGGCCATGGTGGTGGAAGGAGTGAAAACGGGTACTATCTCCCCAGATGAGGGGAAGTGACTGACATCATTACATGCCCCTCTGCAGCAGCCAAGCAGACTTGCTGCTGGCCCAAAGAAGGGATGTGTCCACTGGGCTAAGTGTGGGTAGGAGTGTGTTTGGAGACAGGAGCCCCAAATCGTCATTACCTGGCTGCCTTACTTACTCCCCATGGACACCCCCAAAGCATCCCACTTGGATCTTGGGTGTGAGCAGGCCCTTTTGCAGGTGGTGTGCACCATGCCGGAGATGGGACCCGCTCTCAGGAGCAGACCAGAGCCTCTCTGTCGGATGGGATCTGCTGGCCCTGCTCTTCTCATCTCTCTGACTATGGCCTTCCCGGCTGTGTGTTCTGGCTGCAGTGCCTGTTTGCGGCCCCTGTGGTTCTGGTGACCCACTGGCCTTCCCTCTTGGGGTCACCAGAGTTTGGCTTCTCTATTTGGGTCTCAGGTCTGCCCTGCCAGCCCTCACCCTCTGCCACTTCTGGTGTTCTCTCCAACCTGGGGAAGAGAATCTCTATGTAGCCCCAGGCCCATGAAATCCCACCAAACAAGGACTGAAAGCCCTGCCAGGGAAAGGAGACTTCGACAGCAATACTTGGCAGCTCATCTCTTACGTGCAGAAAGATTTTCCGGGTTTGAACCTACTACTTTAAACCTCGGTCTTCAGAAATATGTCCCCAAATAAACCAACCCTAACCTTGCTCCCACGGAGAGACAACTCCAGTCCTTGTCTGAGCACAAAATCAAAATGTCCTGTAGTTGGCTGTGGCACCAGCATGGGCATCAAGCAGCTGAAGTCAGACCCCAACGAGATCCTCTGGCAGGAGGAATCGAAAAGCACCCCATCTTTCTAATGTCATGTACTGAAAAGACTGAGTGATGTTTCCTTCCCTCCCAACAAGTTCCACTGGCTAGAAGAGAGGATAGTTACCTGGCAAGTATCCAAGCAGAACACAATTTCAACTACCTTGACACACACACTCAAATTAGAAACATGGAGTTGTAACTTGAAACTCAAATTACTGGAGAAGATCTTCAGATACCCCAGAGAAAATCATTATAAAAAAGATACTAAACTACTCAAAAGAAAGCACAAGAATCACTCTAATGTTCATCTGGAAAAAGGACAGCCCAGAACAGCAAAGAGAACCTTGGAAAAAAGCAGAGTAAATAAAGGGGAATCAGGCCTTCTGGATATGAACACATATTACAAAGGAGTTATAATGGAATCATATTAGTAGGATATAATAGCTTAAAAATATATCTTATAAAATAGAAATATAAAAAATATAAAATTAAAAATATATATATATCATATCTTATAAGGTGCTGTAAGAGCTATTCTCAGAGATGTTTTATGGCCCTTATTGATTACTTACTAACAGACAAATATTGTCTAAATGATTTATATACAGTCACTCATTTAATCATCACAACAATCATATGCAGTAGGTACTATTTTATCATCCCCATTTATAATGGGGAAACTGAGGTCAAGAGAAGTTAAGCAACTTGCTCAAGGTCATACAGTCATAGAGTTAGTAAGTCAAATCCAGACAGTCTAAAACCAGAGTCAGTGTTTGCATCCATTATACTCAGCTGCTTCTTTAGCAAAATCAACTGAAATGTTCTTAGTAGGATACACTTAAAATAGGTTATTGTCAATTAACTCAAAATAGTATTGTGTGGGCCTAAAATGATGGTTACTAAATAAAGTCTGGAAAGCTGCTTGTGATATAATATGAAACTTTTTAAAATGCAGAATAAAAGATGTACAGACGCTCTGAGTGAAATAAATATATATATGGGACAAACTGGAAGGAAATATATATCTATGGAAGCAAGCTTGATGATTGATCTAGGCTAGAGCAGTGGTCCCACCCCATCCCAACTAAATCTGTGTCTGGAATTGGGAACCAGGCTCCAACAGTTTTTAAAGATCCCCAGGAAATTGATTCCAGTGTTCCATCATGTTTAGGAACTTCTGGTCTAGAGTTCAGAGCCAGGTAAAAGAGTCCAAAGAGAACCAGGCTTTTCTTTTATCCCCTATAAATGAGGGCAAATAAAAGTTTTCTAGAAATCTAAAGAGAAGTTGTCATTAGCAAATAACATCAAGAAACAATTCATAAAAGTAGAAATATAAATGGCCAGAAGACCTGGAAAAGTACTCAGAAAGAACTTAAGAGATAACATTTTTTTAGAACAGCAAAGATGGAGAAGAATGATTATCCCCAATACACAAAGGTATGTGTTCAAAGATGTTTACTAAAGCATTGTTTCAAATAGTAATATCCTACAAACAACTTAGATAGCAATCGATAGGTGGTTAATAAAATATATTATGATCCATCCATTACATAGGATACTTGAAGCCACTAAAAATCATGATCTAAGCCTCTCTTTGTTGGCCTAAAAAGCTGTTTACAATACATTTTTAAGCGCAGAAAGACAGGCTAAGCAATATTATGTACACTATGATCTCAGTTTTTGTTAAAAAGCTAAATAACATATAGAACAAATTAATAGTTACTTCTGCGTGAGGGAATCAGAGCTGATTTTTTTCTCTTTTGCCTTCAGTCCTTATTTCTGTTTAAGAATGTACAAACAAAAACAACAGAAACTCCCAACCTTTAATGAAGCAAGTTTTAGGTAATTAGAGGAAAATGCCCTTCGGGTAGAGAAGTTTCCCTTGTCTTGCAGGAAAGGCACAGATTATTTTAAATAAAACAAGCACTGTCCAGATTTTATCTTCTCCTTTAGCAAATTCTTATGTCCTAAAAGGGATTTTTCCAATTAAACAGATATTGTTTTGGACAATGGTAAAATCTCAGAGCAAAAGAGTCCTCTGGCTGTGGTTTCAGAAGCTGGGAGTTGGTTCTTTGGGAAGAAGATGTTTATCAAGGCACTTTGATGCTCCCTTAGAACTTGCCAACACAATCTGTTTATTTTATTATGTAGCTTGTAATTTCTTAATTTGAAACTTAAGTTCTCATATACTGTTCTACTGCCAGACATTACATGAAGAGTTTAAAGCAGACAAAGCAATCAAAAAGAACACATTATTCTCTAGATATTTACTGGTACTTTTAAACTCTTAGACTAGTATCTTCATGGATAATTTTGGAAAAATTGGTAAGCGTTAGGGCTTTAAAAAGTCGAACTCTGCCTAGGATAGGACTGAGCGATTTAGCAGGAAAAGTGATAAGAAACTTCTATGAATACAGCACCTGGTCCAGAAATAACAACTAAACCAATCCCTAATAATCAGCATTAATCAAACCATCCCAAGTTTCCAGCCATCCCTGTGCAGCTCTGAAAGCCTCTTCTAGACAAAGGTCCTTATCTTGGAGAGATGCTCCTCTGATTCCCAGTTAAAGGTACCATTTATGTCCTTCTGTTAACTCTGGTAGTTTTTGAAAAAAATAAAAAATAAAACATATAGGAGTGGTGTATCCTTGAGGACAGTGTAAAAAAAATAATATTTGAGAAAAAGCTGTTTTGTTAGGTATTCGGAGGGAACACAGCTGTAGACAGAAAACTGTTCTTTAGATGAAAGCTTGGCCCTCATTTTACAATAGGGCTGCTAACTTATGAGGATGTTCCAGACTGATGCAGTGTAAGAATATATTCCACACCAGTTTTTTAATAACCTTCAAAAGGCACATTTATGAAAATTCCATTCCTTATCCCTAGTAGTGTGAGAGTTGACCATTAGTTTAGGGCTTTCTGGGTCTAGAGAGCATGTACGTTCAGCAATTTTCTCTTATTATACCATTCCCCCACCCCCACCCAGGGTCCTCAGCTACAGTGTTTTTCAGAACTTGCTTTCTAAGAGGTCAGGGTCCCTTCCAGTTCCAGATTAAGGGGCAGGCCAGCAGGGAAACTGCCAAGATGCCAAAATACAAGGAAAACCTAACTAGAGAAAGAAAATAGGATTTGCCAGAACTCCTTTCAAAGAGGGCTCTGTAAATGGTTGAAAGTCCTCTGATGAAGGGGCCTGTGGTTGTCATGACAACCGTAAGGGGTATGCTTGAGTGACAGTAGGCGGTCACCAAAATGCTTTCTCAGGTAGGTGATTCCTGTTAAGCACATTGTTTTTATTTTGCTCAGTGATGCATGCAAGTTTGGGGCCAGAGGTGAAATGCCCAGGACAACAAAGGAGCTGCTGCCCCAGTGGTCCTCCTTCTCCCTATCACCCTGCACAGCTTCTCTAAATAGTGGAACAAATATTTGAAGAATATCAAAGCATCCACAATGCTTAGCTTGCCCCTATCAAGAAGCCAAGCATTTGAAAACAAAAACTACAAGATGACCTAAGTTTTAAAAACCTCAAAATATGGTAAAACGTTTCAAACAGTTCCATAAAAGTCACCCAACTCTAGCTCTCCTCTTTTTAATTATCGTTCTGCTCTGTGTTTCTCAATTGCGCTGTCCAGCTCAGCAGGATGAAGTACAACTGAGACCAGAGACTCACAAAAGCCAGGGCAGAATCTGAGAGCATCAGGCTGGTGCAGAAGGAAGGGACAATGGAGATGCCTGGCACCAGACCCGGTGGTCCCCAAGTTGAAAGCCATCTGAGAAGGAATGCAATAATCTGTGGGAATTTGGAAACTGCACACAATGGGAAGCATCATTGTAAAGGACATTGGAGGCTTCGAAAGATATCCAGCACCTGTGTCAGGTACTGTGCTAGGTGGTTTTCATTCCTTATTTCATTTGATCTGAGTACTAATTCTGTAAAGTCAGAACTGCTATCCCCAATTCACAGATGAATAACCTGAGGCTCAAAGAGTTTAAGAAGTGTGCCCAACTTCACATCATAATAGCAAGGGCCTGAGCTAGAATCAAATCCGCATTTGTCTGAATTCAATATCCATGCTCTTCTCAAGAGACAGACAGAAAGCACAGCCATCTAGGAAGAAGGCAGTGTCACTGGACTTGACATCAAGAGACAAGTGTTCTATCCTGGGTTTTAACTCTTCCCAATTGGGACAAGGCACCTAATCTCTTTGGGGGAGACGATATGCATGTTGATGAAATGGGAGGGTGCAAGAGCGATGACAGTAAAAAACGACAATCCCTGTTATAATAAAACCCAAGAGGCTCATTGAGATCTGATTCAGAGGTGCCCACTCTGGGCAAAGAGCACCAATATCAGGGCAGGCGAGGAAGGTAGAAGCTGCCAAGCTGGGTCTCAGACACACCAAGAGGGCTCCTAAGCTGAGCTGGATGGTCACGAGAGGAGAGCTGAGGCCTGAAGGGCATCCTGGGGACCCAACAACAAAAATTCTACTTCTCCAACCATGGAGGGGATTAAAATAAAAGGTCAGCATTGGACCAGGGGCTTAAAGAGAAATTAGCCATAAAACTCCAGATTGAAGATAGAGGTAGTGTTAGCCACGTTGAAGGAGGGAATATCTAGGTGAGCCTAGAAGAGAAGAAATGAAGCCTCATCAAGTGAAAAAAAAAACAGTGAGGCCAGACATGTATAGGTGATTTTACAGTATACTTAGCTGATACCCTGGTCCAGTAGCAAAAGAATGAATGTGTTTTAAGTGGGTACTGCAGAACAGTAGGATGGCCAGTTAATAACGGAAGAGGGTCTTGAAAAAGAACAAAATTGGAGCACTCAAACTTCCCAATTTTAAAACTTACTACAAAGCTACGATAACAAAGACAGTGTGGTATTACTGACATATAGATCAATGGACTAAAATTGAGAGTCCAAAAATAAACCTTTATGGATCTACTGTCAATTGATTTTTGGACAAGAGTACCAAGATCATTCAAAGAGGAAAGAATAGACTGACTGAACAAATGATGCTTGGACAACTGAATAGCCATACACAAGAGAATGAAGTTTGACCTCTACCTCATACTATATCCAAAAATTAATTCAAAGTGGATCAAAGACCTGAAATTTAAGAGCAAAACTATAAAACGCTTAAAAGAAAACATAGGGGTAAATCTTTATGTCCCTGGATTTGGCAATGGATTCCTAAATATGACGCCAAAATCATAAATCAAGACTAAGTCATGAGGAAACAGGAAGTCCTAATAGACCTGTAACTAGCAAGGAGATTGAATCAGAATCAAAAACCTTCCAACAAAGAAAAGCCCAGGACCAGATGGCTTCACTGGTGAATTCTACCAAACATTTAAGGAAGAATTAACACTAATCCTTCTCAAACTCTTCCAACAACCTGAAGAGAAAAGAACACGTCCAAATATTTTATGAGGCCAACATTACCCTGAAATCCAGAAAAAGATACTACAAGAATAGAAAATTACAGGCCAATAACTCTGATGAATACAGATGCAAAAATCCTCACCAAATAGTAGCAGTATTAAAAGGATCATACACCATGACCAAGTGAGATTTATCCTTGGGATGCAAGGATGGTTCAATATATGAAAATCAAATAATGTGATATACCACATTAACAAAATGAAGGATAAAAATCACATGATCATCTCAATAGATGCAGAAAAAACATTTGACAAAATTCAACATCCTTTCATGAGAAAAACTCTTAACAAACTAGTAATAGAAGGAACTCACCTCAACATAATAAAGGCCATATTTGGAAAGTGCACAGCCAATATCATACCCAATGGTAAAAAAACTGAAAGCTTTTCCTCTAAGATCAGGAACAAGGTAAGGATGCTCACTCTCGCCACATCTATTCAACATAGTGCTAGAAGTCCTAGCCAGAGCAACTAGGCAAGAAAAAGAAATAAAAAGCATCCTAATTGGAAAGGAAGAAGTAAAATTATCTCTATTAGCAAATGACATGATCTTATATACAGAAAACCCTAAAGAGCCCACAAAATACTGTTGGAACTAATAAATAAATTTTATAAAATTTCAAGATACAAAATCAATACACAAAAATCAGTTGTATTTCCATACACTAACAACGAACTATCTGAAAAGGAAATTGGAAAACAATCTCATTTACAAGCGCACAATAAGTAAAGAAATAAACAAAATACTTAGGAATAAACTTAACTAAGGAAGTGAAAGACTTATACACTGAAAACTGCAAAACATTCATGAAATAAATTAAAGAAAACAAATGGAGAGAAATTCTGTGTTCATGGGTTAGAACACTTAATATCGTTAAAATGTCCACACTACCCTAAGAAATCTACAGATTCAATGCAATCCCTATGCAAATCCCAATGGCATTTTTTACAGGAATTTTTTTAAAGTACTAAAATTCATATGAAACCACAAAAGACCTCAATAGCCAAAATGATTTTGAGAAAGAACAAACTGTAGGCATCACACTCCTGATTTCAAAATATATTACAAAGCTACTGTAATCAAAATAGTAGGATACAGGCTTAAAGATAGACATATAGACTAAAGGAACAAAATAGAGAGCCTGGAAATCAAACCACACATATACAGTCAACTGATCTCCAACAAGGGTGCCAAAAATACATAGTAGGGAAAAGATAGTCTCTTCAACAGTATTGGGAAAACTGAATATCCATGTTCAAACAATGAAATTGGACCCTAATCTTACACCATACACAAAAATCAACTCAAAGTGAATTAAAAAGTTAAATGGAAAAACTGAAACTATAAAACTCCTAGAAGAAAACAGGAGGAAAGCTTCATGACATTGGTCCTGGCAATGATTTCATGGATATGCTATCAAAAGCATAGACAATGAAAGCAAAAATAGAGTGGGACTACATCGAATGAAAAAGCCTATGTACAGCAATGGAAACAATAGAGTGAAAAGGCAACCTACAGAATGGGAGAAACATATTCACTAATCTTGTATCACATAAGGGACTGCTTTCCAAAATATATAAGAAATTCTTTTACATGTAGCTGTCCAGTTTTCCCAGCACCACTTATTGAAGAGGCTGTCTTTTCTCCACTGTATATGCTTGCCTCCTTTATCAAAGATAAGGTGACCATATGTGCGTGGGTTTATCTCTGGGCTTTCTACCCTGTTCCATTGATCTATGTTTCTGTTTTTGTGCCAGTACCAAACTGTCTTGATTACTGTAGCTTTGTAATATAGTCTGAAGTCAGGGAGCCTGATTCCTCCAGCTCCATTTTTCGTTCTCAAGATGGCTTTGGCTATTCAGGGTCTTTTGTGTTTCCATACAAATTGTGACATTTTTTGTTCTAGTTCTGTGAAAAATGTCAGTGGTAGTTTGATAGGGGTTTCATTGAATCTGTAGATTGCTTTGGGTAGTAGAGTCATTTTCACAATGTTGATTCTTCCAATCCAAGAACATGGTATATCTCTCCATCTATTTGTATCATCTTTAATTTCTTTCATCAGTGTCTTATAATTTTCTGCATACAGGTTTTTTGTCTCCTTAGTTAGGTTTATTCCTAGATATTTTATTCCTTTTGTTGCAATGGTAAACGGGAGTGTTTTCTTAATTTCACTTTCAGATTTTTCATCATTAGTGTATAGGAATGCAAAAGTATGAAATTAGAACACTCTCTAACACCATACACAAAAATAAACTCAAAATGGATTAAAGACCTAAATGTAAGGCCAGACACTATCAAACTCTTAGAGGAAAACATAGGCAGAACACTCTGTGACATAAATCACAGCAAGATCCTTTTTGACCCAACTCCTAGAGAAATGGAGATAAAAACACAAATAAACAAATGGGACCTAATGAAACTTAAAAGCTTTTGCACAGCAAAAGGAAACCATAAACAAGACCAAAAGACAACCCTCAGAATGGGAGAAAATATTTGCAAATGAAGCAACTGACAAAGGATTAATCTCCGAGATTTATACGCAGCTCATGCAGCTCAATAACAAAAAACAAACAACCCAATCCAAAAATGGGCAGAAGACCTAAATAGACATTTCTCCAAAGAAGATATACAGATTGCCAACAGACACATGAAAGAATGCTCAACATCATTAATCATTAGAGAAATGCAAATCAAAACTACAATGAGGTATCACCTCACACCAGTCAGAATGGCCATCATCAAAAAATCTAGAAACAATAAATGCTGGAGAGGGTGTGGAGAAAAGGGAACCCTCTGGCACTGTTGGTGGGAATGTAAATTGATACAGACACTATGGAGAACAGTATGGAGGTTCCTTAAAAAACTAAAATTAGAACTACCATACGACCCAGCAATCCCACTACTGGGCATATGCCCTGAGAAAACCATAATTCAAAAAGAGTCATGTACCAAAATGTTCACTGCAGCTCTATTTACAATAGCCAGGACATGGAAGCAACCTAAGTGTCCATCATCGGATGAATGGATAAAGAAGATGTGGCACATATATACAATGGAATATTACTCAGCCATAAAAAGAAACGAAATGGAGGTATTTATAGTGAGGTGGATGGAGTTAGAGTCTGTCATACAGAGTGAAGTAAGTCAGAAAGAGAAAAACAAATACAGTATGCTAACACATATATATGGAATCTAAGAAAAAAAAAAAAAAAGGTCATGAAGAACCTAGTGGCAAGACGGGAATAAAGACACAGACCTACTAGAGAATGGACTTGGGGATATGGGGAGGGAGAAGGGTAAGATGTGACAGGGTGAGAGAGTGGCATGGACATATATACACTACTAAATGTAAAATAGATAGCTAGTGGGAAGCAGTCACATAGCACAGGGAGATCAGCTCGGTGCTTTGCGACAACCTAGAGGGGTGGGATAGGGAGGGTGGGAGGGAGGGAGACGCAAGAGGGAAGAGATATGGGAACATATGTATATGTATAACTGATTCACTTTGTTATAAAGCAGAAACTAACACACCATTGTAAAGCAATTATACTCCAATAAAGACGTTAAAAAAAAAAAAAGAAATTCTTACAACTTGATAGCAAAAAACCTAATAACCCAATTTTAAAATGGGCTAAAGACATGAATTGACACTTCTACAAAGAAGAAAATACAGATAGCCAATAGGTACATGAAAATATGCTCAACACCACTAATCACCAGGGAAATGCAATCAAAACCACAATGAGATATCACTTCACAGCTGTTAGAATAGTCATTTTCTTTTCTTTTTTTTTTTAAATTTTACTGTAGTATTTGGACTTCCCTGGTGGTGCAGTGGTTAAGAATCCGCCTGCCAATGCAGGGGACACGGGTTTGAGCCCTGATCCAGGAAGATCCCACATGCTGCAGAGCAACTAAGCCCATGCGCCACAACTACTGAGCCTGCACTCTAGAGCCCGCGAGCCACAACTACTGAGCCCGTGTGCCACACTACTGAAGCCCATGCACCTAGAGCCCATGCTCCACAACAAGAGAAGCCACTGCAATGAGAAGCCCATGCACCACAACGAAGAGTAGCCCCTGCTCACCACAACTAGAGAAAGCCCAGATGCAGCAACGAAGACCCAACACAGTCAAAAGTAAATTAATTAATTAATTAAAAAAATTTATTGAAGTATAATTGATTTACAATGTTGTGTTAGTTTCAGGTGTACAGCAAAGTGATTCAGTTAGACATACATATATATCTATTTTTTTTCAGATTATTTTCCCTTACAGGTTATTACAAAATTAGAATAGGTATTTTCAAAAAAAACCAAAAGACAACAAATGTTGGCAAGAATGTGAAGAAACTAGAACCCTTGCATGCTGTTGGAGTGAATGCAAAATAGTGTAGCCGCTATGGAAAACAATATGGAGATTCCACAAAAATTAAAATAGAACTACCATGTGATCCAGCAATCCTACTTCTAGGAATGTATTCAAAAGAACTGAAATCAGGATCTTGAAAAGATATTAGCAATCCCATGTTCTTGGAGCACCGTTCACAATAGCCAAAATGTAGAAACAACCTAAATGTCCACTGATGGACGAACGGATTAAGAAAGTGTGGTAAATCATGGAATCGTACTCAGTCTTTTAAAAAAAAAGAAGGAAATCCTGCAATATGCGGTAACATGGATGAACATTGAGGACATTATGCTAAGTGAGATAAGCCAGTCACAGAAGGACAAATACTGCGTGTTTGTGCTTATATGAGGTACCTAAACTAGTCAAAACTCATAGAATCAGAGAGTAGAATGGTGGTTTCCAGGGGTTGGGGGAGTGGAAATGGGGAGTTACTAATCAATGGGCATGAAGTCTCAATTATGCAAGATGAATAAGTTCTAGAGATCTGCTGAACAACATTGTCTCTGTAATTAACAATAGTATATTGTATACTTAAAATTTTGTTAAGAGGGTAGATCTCATGTTGTGTTTTGACTACAGTAAAATAAAATTTTAAAGAAATAATGGGAGATATACAAGTGGCCAACAAGCACATGAAAATATGTATAATAATGAAATAGGGCACAGGGCAAGAAAGAGGGAGAAAAGAGGACTAAGGCCCATCCTAGTTACATTTCATATTATCTCATTTAATCCTCACAAGAGACTCCATGATGTTAATATTATTAGTCCCATTCTGCAGACAAGGAAACAGAGGCTCAGAGCCATTAAGAAACCAGTCACAGCTAATAAATGGCAAGGTTGGGATGAAGCTTCTCAATAAGTTACTAAAATCGCAGCAACCAAGATTATAACTTAAAGAAAGAGGATGCTTTCAGACGCACTGAAAACTGGACCCTTGATTTTATGGTACTTTTACAGTGTGATAACACATAAAAAGCTGTGATAAAATTTTATGTCTATGAAGCCAGGGACACAAAGCCTTGGCCTGTGTTGAGGATAATGAAGGACAGGTGCTGCACAGATTTATGAATACGACTTGGCCAACTCCCTCAACCCCACCCTACATAACTGCTTCTCGGATCCAAAGACAAACACCAAGAAATAGTTGGCAGGAATATGCATCTTGCCCTAGAGGCACAAACTAATAGAAACAACTGGCCTCAGGGAGGCTTTGGAGACCACCTGGTCTTAGTGGGTCCAAACACACATCCACCGGCCCGATGTATCTGGATCACCTGGGAAGCTTGTTAAATGCAAATTCCTGGGCCCCACTCCAGACCCCTGGGGAGTTAGGCCCAGAAATTAGAATTTTTAAAAAACTCCCTAAGGGAACCCTTATACATTGTTGATGGGAATGTGAAATGGAACAGTCACTTTAGAAAACAATTTGGCAGTTTTCTAAAAAGTTAAACACAGAATTACCATATGACCCAGCAATTCCACTTCTAGGTATGTACCCAAGAAAAATGAAAACATACATTCCCACAAAAACTTCTACATGAATGTTCTTAGCAGCATTATTCACTACCTGCTAAGTCCATCACCTGGGCCAAGTGTCCATAAACTGACAAACAGATAGACTAAATGTGGTATATCCGGACAATGGAATACTATTGAACAACAAAAAGGAACAAACTGTTGATACCTAATACATTAATGAACCGCAAAGACATGTTAAGTAAAAGAAGTCAAGTGCAAGAGATCACATGTTGCATGATTCTATTCACATGAAATGTTCAGAAACGATAAATCTACAGAGATAGAAAGTGCATATATTCTATGTTCTAAGACTGATTTATGGTGATGGTTGCACAACCGGGTAAATTTACTAAAACTCATTGAATTCTTACACTTGAAATAGGTAAATTTTATATTTTATGATACATAAAATATGCCTTAATAGAGTTGTTTCTTTAGAAAAAAAAAAAAAAACCTCTCTGGATGACTTTGAAGCACCAGCAGATTTGAGAACCACTGAATTCCAATATACTTATCTTACGATGGAAACTGAAACCCAGAGAGGGAAATGATTCACCCAGTGTCACAAAGTGAATTTATACAGAGTCAGAATGCCTCTGATCTGTGACTACGGAAAAGGAAACAGAGAGCCGGGGATGACCTGCTGAAATGAACCAAAGGGAACATACAACCTTAATGATTCAGTCCCCACTAGACCCTTTTCCCCCTCAAAGAGCAGGAAGCTGGCTTGTTTTGCTTGAATGATCCAGGAAAGGGGCTCAGGAAGCAGCTGGAGGGCATAGACTTGGAGTCAGGAGGCCTGAGTTCAAATCCTGGCCCTGAGAGTTAATGGTGACCCTGGGCAGGTCATCCCACCTCCCTGAGTCTCATCGTGTTCATCCATCTGTAAACGCAGCTGATAACATCACGCTCCCAGGATCACCGTGACCCCAGTAGGGAAGACACGGAATAATCCAGGCAAGAGATTACTCCAGATGATTTCCTTTCCTGCCTAACTGAAACCACAGGTGTCCAGCCCAATCTGCTTATCTAAACGCCACAACTAGAACATCCCTTCCAGCTTACAGGGCACTCACAGGCCCTTTCAAGTTCTCTGATGCAGGCACCACAAACCCACCCCGATCTTGGTCTTATCCTGACTTAATCCAAGTCACCAGGTGTCATAAAACTCTGGAAAGGGGGAAACAGGATTGTATTTCTTTACAGATATGACAGCCCCAGACTGAGAACAATATATATTTAAAAAATAACAACCTTCCGAGTGGCCACCAATGCATCAATACTGGATTGGGTGTGGTGTTATTACAAGACCAAGAGAATGTAAAACATCCTGTAATATATCTCAGTAGAAAATCTTTGCCAAGGGAAAGAAATCTGTCTTCTATCTAAAAGGAATGTTTGGTAATTGTTTGGGCCTTGGATAAACTCAGGCCATACATTTTGGGGCCAGCCGTTTACATTATGGATAATCATAGAGCCCTGATGTGAATATAGACATCGCAGACCAAGAATAGTAAGGGACCGAGATGGTCATGGCAGCTTTGACACTTAGGGAGAGACGGGCAGCCTGTGTCAGGATGGGGAACATTTAGGCCAAGATGCTTTCTGAGAAGGAAAAATGTAAACCCTGGTACCTCCTGAACTGAACCCATCTCAGTGGGTTCTGAGCTCTCAGCCTATGAGATCAGACAATCAGACAGGAACGTTGATGTGGCAGAGGCGAAGGTGAGAAGGGACCCCTTCAACTCGGCTTGCTTAGGCCACATTTTCTTCGCTTTATTAGCTCTAAGAGGAATCTGACTCCTTGGAGGAAACTGCTTGTGTCACTGACTAGTTGGCTCCTGGTGACTGAACTGGACAGAGATTAACAGGCATTCTTTGTAAAACGTCACTCGGGACAGACAAGAAGACAAAAGAAACGGCAGCTCCCCACTTACCACGGCAGAGCAGGCTCAGGCCGGGAGAAAGAAAGCCTAACCTGACAGCATTTAGCTCACAGAGGTGTGAAAGACTTGTTGAAAATGTAAGCAGCAGTAGCAGCAGAACATAAATGTGCACAGGAGAGGCTAGAAGAGGGCGAGGACTAAGGCAGGATAAATAGGAAGAAAAGCAAAGGGTAGGAGGACAGACATCTAAAATGGGGATGGCAAACACTTAGCACAGGGGCTGCAAATGCCCCCACCCCAGGATGCATGGTGGCCCCAGAATCCCCCATGCAGCCCCCAGGCAGCCACTGGGAGGAACTGGGCTCCACGGACACTTCTCAGGCCTGAAGAGAAAGCCAAGATTTTCACATCCAGTTAAACATGGAGGAGTGACTATCAGCCTTCACCTCCTCTCCCTCCCAAAACCCTACTAAAGTGTCAGTAAAGCAATTAAAAATACTGTAACCCACAAGGATAAAGGCAACAGAAAGAAGACATCAGCGAATCAAAGGTTTCAGCAAAGTTGGTAATAGAGTACACGTTTTAAACTCAGAATCCGCCGTGAAGGATCTGCTGAGATCAAAGCCAACCAGCCTGACAACCCCAGCAGCTCAGGCCTTGGAGGCATAAGTTCCATGAAAGATGGGCATCAGGGAAATGAAAAAAAAAACAGCATTACTGTGACTTTATGAGGCCAGACCACTTTGTATTCTCCATCTCCCGCTCTGAGCAGGCAAGAGGTTTATTCTCGGGAGAAACTGAGGAGGGGCTGCAGACTCAGGAAGCAGACGTGGTGGAGAACAGAAGCGAGGGATGAGGGACTCCCAGAACACCAGTCACACGTCCGCCTCCCCAGGCAGGAGATTAAAGAATTCTTCCCTGGAGAAAATGAATAACCTCAGAGGAAAGACATCCATACACTGACATGTGTGTGTGAGGTTCCAACAAAAAGGCCAGCTCAAAAATCTGTTCTCCCCAAAGGAAGCTCATCAGCCAACTACCCGACCTGTGTACGTAGAACTTTCACGTAGCTTTTAGTGACTTACTGTCAAATATAAAAACTCACTAAAGGTCGGCAGATCTAACAGGAAAGGCAGAGTCAAAACAAACAGAAAAATAACTTGGAGGTGAGGGGAGATGCAGAGCAAATAAAAAGAACTTTGAAAAATCCTATTATATTCTTAGAAAGTGAATACATTAAGATATCACATCCATGAAACAAGAACAGGATGCTATGTTAAAGAAGTAATCAGAAAACAAGAAAGAGCTCTTAGAAATTACATGGTCATAAAATTTTAAAGGTCAACAGAGAATCTAGAAGATAGTCAAGCAAACTCCCCAAAAAGTAGAACCAAAAAAGCAAAACAATGGAAAATAGGACAGGAAAGATAAGAACATTTGAGACTCTATCCAAAAAGGAGTTCCAGAAATTAAGAACAGAGAAAATACAAAAAAACTTATCAAAGAAATATTAAAAGAAACTGCCCAAGAATGCATTTCCAGCTTGAAAGGTCCATCATAAGGTATGCATATGATGCAATGGACACACACAAAGGTCTGCTCCAAGGCATCTCATTGTGAAGTATGGAGACACCAGAGATTAAGAGAAGACCCTAAAAGCTTCCAGAGGCAAAATTCACACCCCTCGCAAAGCAAGGAGCATCAGAATGGCATGAAAGTCTTCTCTCAAGCAGAATGCTGGAAGACAATGGTGAAAAAAGCCTTCAGAATTCTCAGAGACAAAGGATTTCCAATATTGATTTCTAAAGCTAGTTTAATTATAAGTCAAGCATGGGGTGGAATAAACACATTTTTTACATATGCAAAAACTAAAGATAAAATATTTCCCTTGCACCCTTCCTTAGGAAGCTGTTAGAGGATGTGCTTCAGCCAAGCAAAAGAATAAACCAAGAAAGCAGAAGATCATAGAACACAGTAGACAAGGGCCAACACAAGAGAGGATGCTAGCTATGCCCTCAGCCTAGAACACAACCAACAAGTCCAGATTGGACAGAGCAGGAGGGTGGAGAGATAAGGAGGGAAGATCTCCAAGAGAAAACAAAATATAAATGGTAGGTTATTTTATGTATTTGAGCACTTGGAAAAATCGAGGGATGTCAGAAGGATGCTGTTATAGTTAATTTGATGCATCAGCTCAGTGGGTCACAGGGTGCCCAGACATTTGGTCAAACATTATTCTGGGTGTATCTGTAAGGATGTTTCTGCATGAGACTAACATTTGAATCAATAAACTGAGCAAAGCAGATTGTCCTCCCTAATGTGGGTGGGCCTCATCCAACCAGCTGAAACCCTGAATAGAACAAAAAGGCTCACCCTCCGGTGATAAGAAGGAATTCCTCCCGTCTGACTGCCTTAAGCTGGGACATCAGGTTTTTCCTGCCTTTGGAGCCAAACGGAAATATCAGCTTTTCTTGGGCCTCAAGCCTACTGCCTTTCGGACTGGAACTGCACCATTGGCTCTCCTGGGTCTCCAGCTTGCCAACTGCAGATCTTGGGACTTGCCAGCCTCCAAAAAGCATGTGAACCAATTCCTTATAACAAATAAGTAAGTAAATATATACATATATACACACATACATACATCCTATTGCTTCTGTGTCTCTGGAGAATTCTGACAAATACAGATGTATTGAACTATTTAGAAAGAAATAACGGTAACATATGAAAGAACTGTAGTGAACAGTATTTCCATGGTCATAATTATATGAACAATGACTATTTAAAAGTTCAGTTACAACTACACGGGGAAGGTTGGAGGAGGGGGGAGCGGGGGGAAGCGGCGGGGAGGGGGCAGTAGTAAGGCTGGGAGTGATTGGTTTAAGAATGCTAAATCCAGTTACTTTACAATAAGTCAAGAAGGAATATTCAAAATGGATAACTCACATTGTCTAGAAAAATGGAGGTAAATGCCAAAAGAAACAGCTCAAGAAGTTGAAGACAGTTGCCTCTGGGGAATGGATAGGATTTGGGGGGAATACTGTTTTTCATTATAAGCCTTTAAGGACTATCTGATTTTTAAATTATATGCATATGTTCATAAATAAAAGTTAATTTAAAAAAGGAAAAAGAAAGGAAACCAGATTTTTAAGATAGATCAATTAGGGTGTGATTATACATGTTAACAATAACTTAATTGGAATTGGCAGTAGAGACAAACCTTCCTGCCACCTCTAACACGTGATGACAAGGTTACTTATTTGTAATCAACAGCTTTTTATGCAGTTAAGTGTTTCATGGCTTATAAACAAGATTCAAAGGTAACTAATTTATATATTATGACCAAAAGAGATATCTATACAATCAAAATTTTTTTTAAATTAAGTACTAGTGAATGATGTATCTCTGCTCTTCTTAGTAATCAAAGCCTGAAATAAATCTAATTACCATGCATTCAGCTTCCTGGAAGCAAAGAATTTTTCCAAGTGTTGGATGTTATTGTAAACAAGCTCATTTTTAAAAGCAACCTAGTAAGTGGATAGTTGTGGAGGTCCCAAAGAGACACTAACAGGACAAGAGGGAAGAAAATCTAAACGACATACAAATGAAAGCTGGGATTTAGACTAAAATTTCCAATGACAGCATCATTCATGGATGTTAAAAGTGCTCTATTGTGCTATTGCAAACACCAAACCCACCTTAGCTGGATTAAACAGAAAATATATTTAAAGGACATTGGGCAGCTCACAATCTCCATGAGAGCCAGCTTGGAAGCTACTCAGCCAGGAACAGAGGACATGCTGAACCGGCACCTGCCCCCAAGGCTACACACCACATGGTCACCATCACCGACAGCTTGCACCATCAGTACTACCAAGAGGACGTGGTACAGGGACCGAGGCAGTTTGATCCAGAGCAAAACTTCCAACACCCTTCTCCCTATCCCATCTATTGCGGGAAAGGAAGAACTGGTAAAAATTCTTTGGTGTTTGATGCATATCTGCTTTAGGAAAAGGTGGGTGAGGAGGTGTTCAGTATGTGTGGGTGCTCCCCCAATGCGCTGGCACCATCGCTTCATTCTGGATTATTCAGCAGGGAGGGATCATCCAGCTGGGAAAACAGGAAAGTGAATTCCAGTCATTTCTCCCCTGTCAGGAGGAAGCCAAAGCCACGCCCTGTGATAAACGATGAGCCCCAAACAAGAGCTGAGAAGGTGTCAGGCTAAGGCAATATCAGGCAGTTTAGAACTCTACACTCTATCCACAATAATTAGATTACTGATTGGTCCACTTAATGTCCTCCATACTTACTTAATAGTTGCCTAACTAGTTCCTTTGAAAATTGGACCTCAAGAGGGAACCCACAAAGGCACGGCCTTGGTATCTATCTTAGTCTAATAGAAGCAGAGCTACTATTCTATTCAGGAGGAACGGTATGGGGCGTGAGGCAGGGAAGGACCCATCTCCCATTTTCAAAAAGCAGTACTAATAAATAGAAACCTCCACCAGTTGGGGATTTGCCCACTGGAAGTGTTTTCTTTGTTTCTTTATGCAGAAATCCCCCGTGCAGAAGACCACAGATCCCTGGAAGGTCCTGGTGTAACCGTGAGGGGAGCCTGAAGACAGAAACTGCACCAAGTATTGTCAGCAGATTGTGTAACTAATAAGTCTCACACATGTGCATAGGCGCCATTTCAAATGTATGCGGATGCTGTTGTGATGAGTAAGATACTGTGATTTACTGAATGAGCTGAATCAGCATTCATAAGGACGTTCTTCATTACGGATGTGATCAATGTGTCATTCTCTGCCTGCCTTCCTTGACCCATTCTCTGCCTTTCTTTGACCTGCTCTGTGTCTCAGGAGGGAGTCCTTGCCCTTTGACTTCCAACTGGACTTGACCAGGAGGAGGAGGTGGGATGATGAGAGGAGTCCAGGTATTTATTTTGACTCTCCATTCCAACCCTCACCTGCCCTTTGACCCAAGAAGGTCATTAGACACCTCCAGACCTCAGTTTCCCCATCTGTACAATGGGGGAATGACTCTGAGGTATATTTCAGTGGCTGTCCCATGTTTTTACTTCTTGGAGCCTCAGAAAGAATAGTTATTCACATCGGCCAAATCAAATAGGTATTCATTCCAAGCTGATATTTCCTCGCTGAGGTCAGAATGCCTTCTTTCAAAAAGAGATCAAAACGACAGGATAAGAAAGTTTTTGATTTGTCTTTATCTCTTTTCACATTAAATGTTCACTGAGGACTTATTCCTTTTTACCATCTAAACGCAGGCTTGAACTCAGTAAATACCAAGCAAACAGTTATGTGGGACTGTAAGATTCATTTTTTTCTAAACATTTTATATGTCTCATTGGGCATAAACTAGGGCATTTGCTGCAGGAAGTATCACCCAGAATCCTCTGCAGGTAGCCTCTCTGTACTAACAGGGCATGCTGCACATATTGTATAAAATTGCACAAATGTGAAAAGGAGTTGTTTTCTTCCTCAAATTTTCCCCCAAGTATCATAGGAACTGTATTAGCCCTTAGCCATAGAAGTCATTCATTTTTAAGTGAAGAAGGGTTAAAAATTCCTTCTTGAACTTGAAGTCTCCTAACACAGTTTATCAACCCAAGAAGAACTGTACCCGACTCCAGCGGCTCAGAATATCAAAAGCAAAATATGAAGCATCTGAAATATGCAAGTTCATCCTCTTGGCATTTGACCCCATGGTGGTCCTTGACTCCTGTGTGGCAGGAGGCTTGTCTTAGTTTCAAAATCGTGCAAGATTATTTTCCACAAAATATGTTTGTGGAACATATTATGTTGCCTCACTCAAAGCTGTTTTTAAAGTCTACATCTATCAGTTTCCCAGAAACATATTCCTATTTCTCTTCACCACATGAAGTTTGATTGTTTTTTCGGGTAATGTCTGGAACTGCTCTGGATATAAAACATTTAAATTTAAAAATATTCTCATGCATATGAAAGAAGAATGTAAGGACATTAATATTACCCCATAATGCTTATTACAGATAGTGCAGTGGGTAAAAATCTAGGTCTGTAGGCTTATATAAAAACACTATGGGATAATAAGCATATTATTTTCAGTTTTTCTTGGATGCTATTACACTTTTCTAAATATTAAATATTAACACAGTATTCTGTAAGATGATGAACTTTCTTCCATTTCCTTCTGTAAATACAAGCATCTGACACTGCTGTATTCAACCACCCAAAAGGCTACTCTCGTACTTTCCCTTTGCTACCTAAGTATTTCATTTTCTCTGGTATATTTTCCAGGTAGACACAATTTTTAGTGTTAATTTATTTGTGACTATGAGTTTAACTCAAGTATGATCCTTCCCAAACGGGAGTCAGCATACTGCTAGGAATGATAACCATTTGTTAAAAAGTGGAAGTTTGAAGTATAAACTTTAAACAATCAAAAATGTGGACAATAATAGGCAAAATTCAAAATAATTTGAAATCAGCCCAAGTTTTGAAATTTCCTCACTATAAAACTGACAACAAGTAATGATAACAATAGCAAAACAACAACAAGAATAATAGGATTACCCCAAACCCAACTTATAGCAAACTGGTCACAATCTGTCTAAAATGCATAGGATGCATTTATATGTAAATGTCAATTTTTTTAAATGCATTCTATGTATACATCAAAGAAAGAGTTTATCATTGTAGATATACAAATGAACCTAAACCTGACTTTTTTTATTATGGTGGAAAAAAAATCTGAGGATTGGCTGCATGAAAAAAGTTTCCTGCAATGATATTTATTAATAAATTATGCAAACTTTTGAAGAAAAACCACTAGGACCTTTTTCAATGTAAGAGAGAAGTTGGGATTTGGAACAATCCATTGGAAAACACAGTTAGTGAAGCCCTAAGTTGCTTGTAGCTTTCTTCAGGGTTAGTTTCAGAAACACCTTAGGAGATAAAGTTCAGTCAAGAGAACATCTGGTGAAGCCCTGATATGTATACATGAATTTTTCTGGTTTGGATCAAAAAGAGATAGGCTAAAAAAAATCAATACTACTACCAAACAACACATTTTAAAGTATTCAACAGACACAAGTAAAGGAGCATCTAAGGAACTTTCCAGACAGTTGAGAAGTATTAACTATTAGTCCACTTATGGTCTTTGCTGCTTCTGTTTATAATATCGTTGTAAAGGCTTGTTAATGTGCAAAATGTTTAGCTGTGAAATATCTGATGAAGTAATTTTTAGCAAGGTATGATTATTCCATTCCATTCCACTCATAATCATAATGGTGCTCACATATCTGAAAACGTACAGACAGTGGCTAAAATTGAGAATGACAGCCTGGATGGAGGCTGGTGAGTGCACTCAAAACTGCTGTAGCTTCAACAGAGAACACACCTTAAAAGGAAAGAAGGACAGTGTCTGACTACTAAACTTTTTAGACACATTGTAATAAAAAGTGCATCCAAAAGCTTGCTCTATTACCTCGTTGAATACTGGCTGTTGCTGGAGGAAAGACTAGATCTCAGCTAATGTTCTTAAACTGACTATTGAATTGGTTGTTTTTCTTAATGCAGGAGCAACTGTTCTCAAAATAAAGGGTAAAGACCTGGATACACTGAATTATTTTGATATTCACAAATTGACCTCCTTGGGAAAGTTTTTTTTGCACGGCTGAAATCCCTCAACCCACCACTGCAAGGCAGAACTGACTGCTGCAATAAAAAAGTTTGACTTATATGAAGAGCACAGACCCCAGGAACTATATGTCTTTGAGGCAGTTTATTTATATTAATGGCCAAAACAAAAAACACCAGTTTTTTTCATAACTGAAATCAGAAACGCTTTGGGTCCGTCATATTATAGGAGTAACTTGGTCTCTCAGAGGAAGAAATACTCAGGGAAATTTTCAGGAGCCTGAAAATACAGCATGAAACCACTTCTTTGGCAACATTCTGGGCATCTTCCCACGTACAATACCCCAACACTTATTTGTATGAGTTTATGTTTTCAAAATACTGTAACGCCAGGAAAGAGGGAGAAGCTGTCTGGACCTAGAACGTATTATTATGCAGCATTAGCAACCCAATTTTTAAAAATAACCAAACAACAGTATCTCACATTTTCCCTCAATGGTAAGCAATATAAATTAATTTTTCTACTAAGACGAATATGTATATGTTATCATGTACAATGAAAAACCCTCGTGCATTTGTAAGAATGTATAGACATTCCTAGCCTTTCTTTGTGTTACTTGAGGCCACATACCCAGGGTTCTCACTTACCTGCTCTGGGATTAAATGCACTTGAGAGAAAAGGTATCAGAAGCACTATACCTCTGGTTTAAGTAGAATATTACGGTACTGACATAATTCCATCCAACTAAAATGTGAAATTCTGGTAAGAGACCAATGGGCTGCTCTTTCCTAAGATAAAAGATCCAAACAGGACAGAAAGGAAGGTCTTTTTCTCCTAAAGTCTCCATTTAGAAGTCTCAGTTTAAAAAGAAACAACACTAAAATAGATAACTAATGAGAACCTACTGTATAGCACAGGGAACTCTACTCAATGCTCTGTGGTGACCTAAATGGGAAGGAAATCCAAAAAAGAGGGGATATATGTATACGTATAGCTGATTCACTTTGCTGTACAGCAGAAACTAACACAACACTGTAAAGCAACTATACTCCAAAAAAATTAATAAAAAAAGAAAGAAACAACACAAAAAATCTCCCATGGTAACAGCAATCTTTGTGATGAGTTAAAGCTATTTACTACTTTTTTGATCTATCGGATCTTAGCAAATTGCTAAACCTCTCTGAACCTAGATTGAAACTAAACGTAATAATGGCACCTATATTATAGAAGCATTCTGAGGATTCAGTGAGATATTTCCTGTAAAGAAGCTCAGCATAATGCCTACCACACAGGAAGCAATTGCTAAATATGACTGTTATTAGGCACCAAGTCTTTAGTAAGTGCTGGATACAGTGCCAAGTGCTATTGAGAAGTTCAGGAGTAAAAGACATTTCCCCCCAACATCAAGATTTTACAGACTAGTTAAGGAGATGATACAAGAAACAAGTGGTATAAAACCATATTTGGGAAATAGGGCTAGTAGACTTAGTGAGTTCAAGTTATTGGTCTCACTGGCTGTGTAAGTTTGACCAAGTAACCATGTACAGTAAGAGATAAAAATATCCCACCTGCCTATCTCATAGGGTTGTTAGAAAAGTTACAGAAATAATGAAAGTGAAAAAGTTCTGGGGGCTAGAGAATTTTATGAGGGTTTGTATTTATTGCTGTGATTTCCATTACCGTTGACCCTTGAACAACATGGGTTTGAACTGGGCAGGTCCACTTATACACAGATTTTTTTTTTTTTCAAGAGTAAATACTACAGTGCTACAGGATCTGTGGTTGGTTGAATCTGTGGATGTGGAACCACAGATATGGATAGGGTCAAGGCTGAAAAGGACACAAAAGTTGAATGAGGAAGAAATCAGTGACGAGTAAGGCAGTCATGGAAGCCTTAATGGATCTGATAAGCACTGAGTGGGTCCCAGAGACTAGCCGGGATTTGGATAAACAAAAGGGAAGTGGAGGAGATCTTAGGCAGAGTCAATACATGAGCAAGTTCATGGGGATGTGCCTGGTTAGAATGGAAAGTATGTGAAGTGAAATGGTAGGGAAGCAAACGTGGGTTACTGTGGGTGTTTGACTTTGTGGATCCTCCAAGCCAAGGAGCAGATATTAGATTGGCCATGTTGGAAGCAAGGCACCACTGCACAAGCAAGAGGATAGTGCTAGAAATAAGACCATGACAATAACCGGGATCAACAAAACATGCACATAAAAGTGACACCTCTCCCTCCCCCTCCCCCTCCCCCTCCCCCATCCCTCTCCCTCTTCTTCTTTTTTCCCCTTTCACTTCTTTCTTAGGCTATGGTACAGTTGGGTAGGGAATATCATAAATTAATGAACTGTTAAAACACTTTAATCCAAGCACCAGATAAGGTAGGGTCTCCTGATACTGCTAAACACCAGTAGTTTAAGTTAGATGCCAAACATTTTCTCATTTTGTAAAATGTGTAACAGTTTAGATCCTGAATAAAAGTTGAGTAAAAAACATTCATTTGGAAATAAAATACTGCTTAGCTTGAGTTAGCTGATCTTGTTTTTGGCAAAATAGTAATAATAGTAATAACATAATAGCTTACATTTATTGAGCAGTTACTAGGCACAAGGTGCATGAATTACTTCATTTAATGTTCTTCAAAGACCTCTGAGGGGATACTACTATTATCCGCATTTGACTGATGCAGAATCTGAGGCCTATGGTCAGCAGAGTCAGGTACACATCAGAGTTTTAAAGGCTATTTTATATGGGCGTAAACCAAAGGTTATTGAATACGATGATGACTGAGCATAACAAATAAGAACCTTTGTTATGAAGCAGCTTTGAAAATTAGAATCATTCATAATGCAAAATTCTTTGGGGTTAAAAAACAAATTAATAATTATTGAATGAGTACCTTTCATATATGTAAATTAATTTTTCAAGTGGAGAAATGATTATCTTCAAATTTCCTAATGCCATGAAAAGGGGATTCCACTTAACATAATACATCTATTCAGAAACAGTTGTATAGGAGAGACCTTCAAGATGGCAGAGGAGTAAGACATGGAGATCACCTTCCTCCCCACAAATACATCAGAAATACATCTACATGTGGAACAACTCCTACAGAACACCTACTGAACACTGGCAGAAGACCTCAAACCTCCCAAAAGGCAAGAAACTCCCCCATGTAGCTGGGTAGGGCAAAAGAAAATAGAAAAAACAGAGACAAAAAAATAGGGACGGGACCTGTGCCTCTGGGAGGGAGCTGTGAAGGAGGAAAAGTTTCCACACACTAGGAAGCCCCTTCACTGGCAGAGATGGGGGTTGGCGGGGGGGAAGCTTCTGAGCCACGGAGGAGAGCGCAGCCGCAGGGGTGCGGAGCGCAAAGCGGAGAGACTCCCGCACAGAGGATTGGTAACGACCAGCACACACCAGCCTGAGAGGCTCGTCTGCTCACCCACTGGGACAGGTGGGGGCTGGGAGCTGAGGCTCGGGCTTCGGAGGTCAGATCCCAGGGAGAGGACTGGGGTTGGCTGCGAGAACACAGCCGGAAGGGGGCTAGTGCGCTACAGCTAGCTGGGAGGGAGCCCGGGTAAAAGTCTGGACCTGCCTAAGAGGCAAGAGACCACTGTTTCAGGGTGCGAGGAGAGGGGATTCAGAGCACCGCCTAAAGGAGCTCCAGCGGCTACCAGCACCGACCCCAGAGACGGGCATGAGACGCTAAGGCTGCTGCTGCAGCCACCAAGAAGCCTGTGTGCAAGCCCAGGTCACTATCCACACCGCCCCTCCCAGGAGCCTGTGCAGCCTGCCACTGCCAGGGTCCCGTGATCCAGGGACAACTTCCCCAGGAGAACACACAGCACGCCTCAGGCTGGTGCAACGTCACATTGGCCTCTGCTGCGGCAGGCTCGCCCTGCATTCCGTACCCCTCCCTCCCCTTGGTCTGAGTGAGCCAGAGCCCCTTAATCAGCTGCTCCTTTAACCCCATCCTGTCTGAGCCAGAAAAAGACGCCCTCAGGCGACCTACACGCAGAGGCAGGGCCAATCCAAAGCTGAACCCTGGGAGCTGTGTGAACAAAGAAGAGAAAGGGAAATTTCTCCCAGCAGCCTCAGGAGCAGCGGATTAAATCTCCACAATCAACTCCATGTACCCTGCATCTGTGGAATACCTGAATAGACAACAAATCATCCTAAAATACAGGCGGTGGACTTCGGGAGCAACTGTAGACTTGGGGTTTGCTTTCTACATCTAATTTGTTCCTGGTTTTATGTTTATCTTAGTTTAGTATTTAGAGATTATCATAGGTAGATTTGTTTATTGATTTGGTTGTTCTCTTCCTTTTATATATATATATATTTTTTTTCTTTTTTCCTTTTTCTCTTTCTGTGAGTGTGTACGTGTATGCTTCTTTGTGTGATTTTCTCTGTAAAGCTTTGCTTTTACCATTTGTCCAAGGGTCCTGTCTGTCCATTTTTTTTTTCTTTGTACAGTTTTTAGTGCTTGTTATCATTGGTGGATTTCTTTTTTGGTTTGGTTGCTCTCTTCTTTCTTTTTTTTTCTTTTTTTAAATTACTTTTTAATTTTTTAATTTTTAATAATTTTTAATTTTTTATTCTAATAACTTTATTTTTTTCTTTCTTTCTTTTTTTCTCCATTTTCATCTGAGCTGTGTGGCTGACAGGGTCTTGGTGCTCTGGCCAGGTGTCAGGCCTGTACCTCTGAGGTGGGAGAGCCGAATTCCGGACATTGGTCCACCAGAGACCTCCTGGCTCCACGTAATATCAAACGGTGAAAATCTCCCAGAGATCTCCATCTCAACAACAAGACCCAGCTCCACTCAACAACCAGCAAGATACAGTGCTGGACACCCTATGCCAAACAACTAGCAAGACAGGAACACAACCCCACCCATTAGAAGAGAGGCTGCCTAAAATCATAATAAGGTCACAGATAGCCCAAAACACACCACCGTACGTGGTCCACCCCACCAACAAGAGAAGATCCAGCCTCATCCACCAGAACACAAGCACCAGCCCCCTGCACCAGGAAGCCTACACAACACGCTGAACCAATATCAGCCACTGGGGGCAGACACCAAAAACAACAGGAACTATGATCCTGCAGCCTGCGAAAAGGAGACCCCAAACACAGTAAGTTAAGCAAAATGAGAAGACAGAGAACTATGCAGCAGATGAAGGAGGAATGCAAAAACCCACCAGACCAAACAAATGAAGAGGAAATAGGCAGTCTACTTGAAAAAGAATTCAGAGTAATGATAGTAAAGATGATCCAAAATCTTGGAAATAGAATGGAGAAAATACAAGAAACGTTTAACAAGGACCTACAAGAACTAAAGAGCAAACAAAAAATGATGAACAACACAATAAATGAAATTAAACATTCTCTAGAAGGAATCAATAGCAGAACAACTGAGGCAGAAGAACGGATAAGTGAACTGGAAGATAAAATAGTGGAAATAACTACAACAGAGCAGAATAAAGAAAAAGGAATGAAAAGAATGAGGACAGCCTCAGAGACCTCTGGGACAACATTAAAAACACCAACATTTGAATTATAGGAGTTCCAGAAGAAGAAGAGAAAAAGAAACGGACTGAGAAAATACTTGAAGAGCTCATAGATGAAAACTTCCATAATATGGGAAAGGAAATAGTCAATCAAGTCCAGGAAGCTCAGAGAATCCCATACAGGATAAATCCAAGGAGAAACACGCCAAGACACATATTAATCAAACTATCAAAAATTAAATACAAAGAAAAAATATTAAAAGCAGAAAGGGAAAAACAACAAATAACATACAAGGGAATCCCCATAAAGTTAACAGCTGATCTTTCAGCAGAAACTCTGCAAGCCAGAAGGGAGTGGCAGCACACAGTTAAAGTGATGAAACAGAAAAACCTACAACCAAGATTACTCTACCCAGCAAGGATCTCATTCAGATTCGACAGAGAAATTAAAACCCTTACAGACAAGCAAAAGCCAAGAGAATTCAGCACCACAAAACCAGCTTTACAACAAATGCTAAAGGAACTTATCTAGACAGGAAACACAAGAGAAAGAAAAGACCTACAATAACCCAAAACAATTAAGAAAATGGTAACAGGAACATACATATTGATAACTACCTTAAATGTAAATAGATTAAATCCTCCAACCAAAACACACAGACTGGCTGAATGGATACAAACAAGACCCGTATATATGCTGTCGACAAGACACCCACTTCAGACCTAGGGACACATACAGACTGAAAGTGAGGGGATGGAAAACGATATTCCATGCAAGTGGAAATCAAAAGAAAGCTGGAGTAGCAATTCTCATATCAGACAAAATAGACTTTAAAATAAAGACTATTACAGGAGACAAAGAAGGACACTACATAATGATCAAGGGATCAATCCAAGAAGAGGATATAACAAGTGTAAATATTTATGCACCCAACATAGAAGCACCTCAATACATAAGGTAAATGCTAACAGCCATAAAAGGGGAAACTGACCGGAACACAATCATAGTAGGGGAGGTTAACACCCCACTTTCACCAATGGACAGATCATCCAAAATGAAAATAAGTAAGGAAACACAAGCTTTAAATGATACATTAAACAAGATGGACTTAATTGATATTTATAGGAAATTCCATCCAAAAACAAAAGAATACACTTTCTTCTCAAGTGCTCATGGAACATTCTTCAGAATAGGTCATTTCTTCGGTCACAAATCAAGCCTTGGTAAATTTAATAAAGTTGAAGTCGTATCAAGTATCTTTTCTGAGCACAATGCTATGAGACTGGATATCAATTACAGGAAAAAATCTGTAAAAAATACAAACACATGGAGGCTAAACAGTACACAACCTAATAACCAAGAGATCACTGAAGAAATCAAAGAGGAAATCAAAAAATACCTAGAAACAAATGACAACGAAAACACGACGACCCAAAACCTATGGGATGCAGCAAAAGCAGTCCTAAGAGGGCAGTTTATAGCAATACAATCCTACCTCAAGAAACAGGAAACATCTCAAATAAACAACCTAACCTGACATCTAAAGCAATTAGAGAAAGAAGAACAAAAAAACCCCAAAGTTAGCAGAAGGAAAGAAATCATAAACAGCAGATCAGAAATAAATGAAAAAGAAATGAAGGAAACGATAGCAAAGATCAGTAAAACTAAAAGCTGGTTCTTTGAGAAGATAAACAAAATTGATAAACCATTAGCCAGACTTATCAAGAAAAAAAGGTAGAAGACTCAAATCAATAGAATTAGAAATGAAAAAGGAGAAGTAACCACTGACACTGCAGAAATACAAAGGATCAGGAGAGATTACTACAAGCAACTCTATGCCAATAAAATGGACAACCGGGAAGAAATGGACACATTCTTAGAAAAGCACAACTTTCCGAGACTGAACCAGGAAGAAACAGAAAATATAAACAGACCAGTCACAAGCACTGAAATTGAAACTGTGATTAAAAATCTTCCAACAAACAAAAGGCCAGGACCAGATGGCTTCACAGGCGAATTCTATCAAACATTTAGAGAAGAGCCAACACCTATCCTTCTCAAACTCTTCCAAAATATTGCAGAGGGAGGAGCACTCCCAAACTCATTCTACGAGGCCACCATCACCCTGATACCAAAACCAGACAAAGACGTCACAAAGAAAGAAAACTACAGGCCAATATCACTGATGAACATAGATGCAAAAATCCTCAACAAAATACTAGCAAACAGAATCCAACAGCACATTAAAAGGATCATACACCATGACCAAGTGGGGTTTATTCCAGAAATGCAAGGATTCTTCAATATACACAAATCAATCAACGTGATACACCATATTAACAAATTGAAGGAGAAAAACCATATGATCATCTCAATACATGCAGAGAAAGCTTTCGACAAAATTCAACACCCATTTATGATAAAAGCCGTGCAGAAAGTAGGCATAGAGGGAACTTTCCTCAACATAATAAAGGCCATATATGACAAACCCACAGCCAACATCGTCCTCAATGGTGAAAAACTGAAACCATTTCCACTAAGATCAGGAACAAGACAAGGTTGCCCACTCTCACCACTATTATTCAACATAGTCTTGGAAGTTTTAGCCACAGCAATCAGAGAAGAAAAAGACATAGAAGGAATCCAAATCGGAAAAGAGGAAGTAAAGCTGTCACTGTTTGCAGATGACATGATACTATACATAGAGAATCCTAAAGATGCTACCAGAAAACTCCTAGAGCTAATCAATGAATTTGGTAAAGTAGCAGGATACAAAAGTAATGCACAGAAATCTCTTGCATTCCTATACACTAATGACGAAAAATCTGAAAGTGAGATTAAGAAAACAGTCCCATTTACCATTGCAACAAAAAGAATAAAATATCTAGAAATAAACCTACCTAAGGAGACAAAAGACCTGTATGCAGAAAATTATAAGACACTGATGAAAGAAATTAAAGATGATACAAATAGATGGAGAGATATACCATGTTCCTGGATTGGAAGAATCAACATTGTGAAAATGACTATACTACCCAAAGCAAACTACAGATTCAATGCAATCCCTATCAAACTAACAATGGCATTTTTCACAGAACTAGAACAAAAAATGTCACAATTTGTATGGAAACACAAAAGACCCTGAATAGCCAAAGCAATCTTGAGAATGAAAAATGGAGCTGGAGGAATCAGGCTCCCTGACTTCAGACTATACTACAAAGCTACAGTAATCAAGACAGTATAGTACTGGCACAAAAACAGAAATATAGATCAATGGAACAGGAGAGAAAGCCCAGAGATAAACCCACGCACATATGGTCACCTTATCTTTGATAAAGGAGGCAAGCATATACACTGGAGAAAAGACAGCCTCTTCAATAAGTGGTGCTGGGAAAACTGGACAGGTACACGTAAAAGTATGAATCTAGAACACTCCCTAACACCATACACAAAAATAAACTCAAAATGGATTAAAGACCTAAATGTAAGGCCAGACACTATCAAACACTTAGAGGAAAACATAGGCAGAACACTCTATGACATAAATCACAGCAAGATCCTTTTTGACCCAGCTCCTAGAGAAATGAAAATAAAAACAAAAATAAACAAATGGGACCTAATGGAACTTAGAAGCTTTTGCACAGCAAAGGAACCCATAAACAGGACGAAAAGACAACCCTCAGAATGGGAGAAAATATTTGCAAATGAAGCAACTGACAAAGGATTAATCTCCAAAATTTACAAGCAGCTCAATATCAAAAAAAACAAACAACCCAATCCAAAAATGGGCAGAAGACCTAAACAGACATTTCTCCAAAGAAGATATACAGATTGCCAACAAACACATGAAAGAATGCTCAAGATCATTAATCATTAGAGAAATGCAAATCAAAACTACAATGACATATCATCTCACACTGGTCAGAATGGCCATCATCAAAAAATCTAGAAACAATAAATGCTGGAGAGGGTGTGGAGAAAAGGGAACACTCTTGCACTGTTGGTGGGAATGCAAATTGATACAGCCAATATGGAGGTTCCTTAAAAAACTAAAAATAGAACTACCATACGACCCAGCAATCCCACTACTGGGCATATACCCTGAGAAAACTATAATTCAAAAAGAGTCATGTACCAAAATGTTCATTGCAGCTCTATTTACAATAGCCAGGACATGGAAGCAACCTAAGTGTCCATCGACAGATGAATGGAGAAAGAAGACGTGGCACATATATACAATGGAATATTACTCAGCCATAAAAAGAAACGAAATTGAGTTATTTGTAGTGAGGTGGATGGACCTAGAGTCTGTCATACAGAGTGAAGTAAGTCAGAAAGAGAAAAACAAATACCACATGCTAACAGATATATATGGAATCTAAAAAAAAAAAAAAGGTTCTGAAGAACCTAGGGGCAGGACAGGCATAAAGATGCAGACATAGAGAATGGCCTGAGGACACGGGGAGGGGTAAGGGTAAGCTGGGACGAAGTGAGAGAGTAGCATTGACATATATACACTACCAAATGTAAAATAGATAGCTAGTGGGAAGCAGCCGCATAGCACAGGGAGATCAGCTCCGTGCTTTTTGACCACCTAGAGGGGTGGGATAGGGAGGGTGGGAGGGAGACGCAAGAGGGAGGAGATATGGGGATTATATGTATATGTATAGCTGATTCACTTTGTTATAAAGCAGAAACTAACACACCATTATAAAGCAATTATACTCCAATAAAGATGCTAAAAAGAAAAAAAAAAGAAACAGTTGTATACAGTGAATGTCTGTAAATCAAATACTAACTATATTTCCTTAAAGAACTTCTCTAGGGTAAACATGAAGAGTAAATATTTATTAAAATGAAAAATTGTTTTGCAATCTGAATAATCATCCAAAAATTTATCTGTTTTGTGAATTTGGATTTACAGCAGACTCTTGACATTCCTGAGGCATATATCTGGAACCTTCTTGAGTTCCCAGATTCACAAACACAAAAATATTTATAGAGGCTCCCAGCTTTTTCAGGAATCAAATATCCATGGAGAGTTTCCTGTTCATAGCCTTATGCTACACACTACAAGTTAACCATACTTTCACATCTCATGATAGGTTTATATCTCACTTGATTGCCATTTTTCACAGAAACAAGCAAAATTTTTCTAACTAATTAATGAGCATTGTTGCAAATGCACAAATAAGTGAAGAAAAATAAAGCTAAGTGACACTTTTCCAGACACACATCTTGCAAAGCAGACTTTTCAGATTCATATCTCAGTCAGGGGATCTCACACAGTGTCACAAACCTGCAAGTGAAATCCAGAAACACCTAGGGTCTAAACACATTTATCAAATTTGCTTGAGCAAAGGACATGGGCCATACCGATAAAACCCATAGAAATGCCATTGTTCTTGCTAACCCAGGTGTTACAGAAGTCGACTGAACCTTTTGGTGATGAGTCCAGAAAATTGGATTATAGAAACACTGTCCACATGAATTACAGGAATTTGCCTGCTCATTCAAAATACCTATGTTTTGTATGGTCGGGGTTGGTGACAATCAAGGTTGGATGTTTCTGCTGCCTTCAGTAGTGGGACCCCATCACAGCAGGCGCAGAGGCTCCAGAAGGCTGGACCTCCTGGAAGCACTGTGCTGGAACCCTCAACCTCTGGCTGGGTTTTCACCCCCGCCAAAGCAACACCCACCATGAAAGGCAGACAGGAGAGAAGGATTGACAGAGTGAATGAGCGAGAGAAAGAAACAAAGGAAGAGGGAAAGAGGGAGGGAACACAGAAAAGAAAGAAAAGAGAGGGAATGAAAAAGGAATTTGGCTGCTGTGAGGAAAAAAAAGAAAGAACAAGACAGATATTATCATTTCAAAATATATAGCATATACATTTCAGAACGTATTTGAAAACACTCCTGCCAAATTTTCGAATTATTTATTTATTTATATCCCTTCTTGTTCCAAAGAGGTTTTGCAGCATTTTGCTGCCAGATTAATTTTCCTGAAGCTCAGCTCTGATCATGTTACTCCCCTGCTTTAAAAAACCCCAATACCTCCTCACTGCCTGTAAAATGAAGTCCAATTTCCTTAGCCTCCTATTTGAGGCCCTCCATAATCTGGCCCCAAACTTCCAGCCCAACCTTATCCTGCATTTCTTCCCTTTAAATACCCTTTGTTCCAGCCAAAGGACACTCCCTGATTTCCCCTAATACATTCTGTATTTTCCACCCTTGCACCTTGGCTTGTGCTGTTCCCTCTGCCTGGAATGCCTTTCCCGACATCTGCATATGCCCCATACTATTCACCGTTCCAGGTTCCACCTGGAGGATGCAGGCACCTGGTCATCAATAGTGGAACTTACAACCTTTATACACATGCTACATACACATCATCTAACTGGATCTTCACAACGGGAGGAAGCTATTTCTTACTGTGGTCCAAGGAAGCTGTGGCTGGTACCTCTGGGGTTGTGTCCTCTGTCCACTGTCCTTCCAAGGCTATCCCTCACACAGAACAAAAGGTGGCTGCCTGAATCAACGCCAACATGTTGTAGCAACCTTTTATTATTTTCACTTTTTAAGGAGAAAAAGTGCACCTTTCTGTTCTGTGTGAACTTGAACTCACCTGTCCAGTCCTGAGGCAGAGTTTCATTTGGCAGTCCCTGTGCAGCCCTTGCCAGGCTCCATCAGGTGGGACAATACACTAGCTGATTCTGAAAGGCAGAGGTCTGGCAGGTCCAGGGAGCCAGGGTGGGAGCAGTTACCCCAGGGGCCCCTCCATGCTCCCTGCCTGTGATGCATGAGAACATACAGGGAAGAAGACCGATAACCATGGTAAACATCAGTGGGCCAAGTTCTACTCCTTCGAATCCTAAGAACATGCCAAGGGAGTTTTTGAAGGTGCCATTGATCACCAGGGGTGGCACAGCAGGTTGCTAAAGCTCTTTATACAACCTCCAAAGCCAGCTTAAACAAACAAGGCAACTGGGTGTGGGACAAGGCATCGTGACTGATTGATGGGGATCTATTAGGCACGCAAAGCTGCCAATATCTACATGCTCGTTGGGCAAGGGCCAAAGCTATTACATGATGAGCAGTTATGTAACCTTAAGTACAAATGGAATTTGGGCTGTATGTATCAGATACGCTTCTCCTTTCTAATTTTTGGCATCAAGAGGTTACATGAACAGAATGGAGGGTCAGAGCCCTCCCCTCCACTTTCGCCCTTTCCTAAAGACTGGCAGGCCTAATGCTCACAACAGACACATCTCTTAATAGTGACTGCAAGTTTTCCCCCAGACCAAAAGCTCCACTGTCCTGTTTAAATCTGACCTATTTTTAATGTGCTGCTCAATATTTTTAAAAAAAACATTGTTTGCTGGAACATGACTTTAGACGGAAGCTGTTTCCAGGGATTAACCCAAACTTTAATCGCTCCCCTGAACAAAATTTGACTCAGCCCAATAAATTATGGCTCACTTGATAAAATCTTAAAGCAAAAATTAATTGGGTAACCATGTGAAATCTATGGTTTGCCCTGCCAGTCTCTTGCCCTATCTGTTGGTGACTTCTGGCCTCACTAAGCTCATGACAAGGCTTGTCTGCCTAGCAGTCTGACCCCTGAAATGACTGGCTCTCTCCACCCCCATAACCTGCTCTATTTCAGCCTCTCCCAATTGCAATCCCTTCCCAGTCAGTGTCTACTCACCATTCTCCTCCATGCCTCCACGATGAAAACCGTTTGCAACAAGGTTTAAAAGAAAAATATTAACTGAGTACAATGTAGAATTTTGTTTTCCTAAACTTTTCTCGTCATTAATTACTAAATAACAATCTTGAGTTGTAAAGTCTGTTGACCAGCTCCAAAGCTGCTAATCAGTTATCAATCACTTACATTTGCAAAACCACTATCTAGTCTTTAGTTCAAAAGTAGAATTTAGGGGCTTCCCTGGTGGCGCAGCGGTTGAGAATCAGCCTGCCAATGCAGAGGACACGGGTTCGAGCCCTGGTCTGGGAAGATCCCACGTGCCGCGGAGCAGCTGGGCCCGTGGGCCACAATTACTGAGCTTGCGCATCTGGAGCCTGTGCTCCGCAACAAGAGAGGCCGCGATAGTGAGAGGCCCGCGCACCGCGATGAAGAGTGGCCCCCGCTTGCCGCAACTCGAGAAAGCCCTCGCACAGAAACGAAGACCCAACACAGCCATAAATAAATAAATAAACAAATACATAAATAAATAAAAACAAAAACACCCCCACTATCCCCTATTGTATAGTGCTCTCAAAAGAAAAAAATTAAAATAATCATTCTCGTATTCCTTAAAAAAAAAAAAAAAAAAAAAAGTAGAATTTATACGGGGCTTTTCCTTGTTTTACTTCTGAACTATTTAAACATATCCACACATGTGTTTGTCAACAAAGTTATACAGTGATTTCCTCACAGGGGGTTTTGGTGGTGGTGGCGGTATGTGTATGTGTGTATGTGGTAATCCAAAAAGAGAGAACGGAAAAAATCCAGTAAAAACACTAAGCACTAACCAGAGAAGGGTGAGCTGAACAGTACGAATCATATAATAGAGTACTTCTGCTTTGCCCCGGGGGAGCTACAGAATCTGCATCCTGTTAGTTCCAGCACAGAAAGGGCCAGAAATGTACGTCTCCTTCAGTGGGCCAACCAAAGATCACTGGTTTCCATCATGGGTGAGAATGGAGCAGTGACAGTCACAGAACAAGAAAGAGAGGGGAAATAAAACAATCCAGAAATTTCTCCCATATGAACAGAAATGGTTGTGAACTAAAGCCTTATATATCAGGCTATGTATCACAATTAGTAAGCTTAAAGAAAAACATACATCCCAATATATACTCGGTTGCTAAGTATTTGGGTTCAAAGGACCTCAAATAGTTAGCTGTTCGTGTCACCTAGGTTTGCAGGAAAGAGGTGTGATAGTGATGCATGTGAACTCAAGACATGATGACAAGTGCTCTCCACAGTTCAGGCTGAAAATAGCTGGACTTGGAAGCAGGATAATTCAAATATAAATCATTGCCACTACTTCATTTTTTAAAAATTTTGCCTTGTACTTTTTTTCTTTTTCTTTTTCTTTTATTTTTCTTGGCTGCACCAGGTCTTAGTTGCAGCACGCAGGATATTTAGCTGCGGCATGTGGATTTCTTAGTTGCGGCATGCACGCGGGATCTAGTTCCCTGACCAGGGATCGAACCCGGGCCCCCTGCATTGGGAGCGCGGAGTCTTACCCACTAGACCACCAGGAAAGTCCCTGCCACTACTTCATTCTGTTTTGCTGCAGTAGACACAGCCTCAGATGCAGACAGGAAGTACAATTCCAAAGGTAGAAAGAAACCTATTGCACACTTCAATATCAGACAATCCAGTTTTTAGAAATTGTCCTTGAGTTAGTCCCTCCACCTCTAGATACACCGAGCCCCTGAAAGAACCCTTAATTTAAAGGACCACTCTGGGAAAGCAGGCCTTCCCCTGGCTATTTCAGCCATCCTAAAAGGCCTCTCTTGGAAAATTACAAACAGTTATACATTATTTGGTTTTTACTTACATTTTAAATGTGAACACATTTTAGACATAACTAGTACAATGATGTGTTCATTATATTTATTTGCATCATTTCCTTGATTACTGTAGTCTAAACTCAGAAGCTTTATACTTGCATTTGAAGCAAGACCTATGTGCTGCTTGGCAAACTTTGTGAATCATTTAAGAGTCTCATCTCTGTTCAATAAATAGGAACTCATCCCAAATTTTCAAACAACTAACAGGGGTAATTGGCACCTATATCATCACAATGTGAAAGACAGAAACAGACTTACAGATATCGAAAACAAACTTAAGGTTAGCAAAGGGGAAACACAGTGGGATGGGGTGGGGGTGGATAAAACCAGGAGCTTGGGATGAACATACACACGCTATGATATATAAGTAACCAACAAGGACCTACTGTATAGCACTGGGAACTCTATTCAATATTCTGTGATAACCTATATGACAAAAGAATCTAAAAAGGAATGAATATATGCATATGTATAACCGAATCACTTTGCTGAACACCTGAAACCAACACAACATTGTAAATCAACTCTACTCCAATAAGATTAAAATATATATAAAAAAACTGTAAAGACAGAAAAGAGGCAGTGTTCGTGCTGCCATTTCCCTTCCCATACCTCCGCGAGACATCACTAATCAATCCCAGAGACACTCCTTGCTCCTGAGCCCAGCACATCAGAGCCACACTCAACCAGAGCTGCTTGTTAGGACTCATGTATTGATTCTAAAGAGAAGAGCCAAGATGATAAACAAGTTGCATGCTCCAATCCATAAGGCATCAACTGAAGGAAATAAACATTCAGCAGGCTGGTGAAACAAGATTTAGGGTGACAAGACGGCTGCTTTCAAGTATCTGAAGGGGGAACCTGGAGGTTTCATTCAATGTGGCTCCAAAGGGTAGCCAGGCAACAAATAATCATCCCAGGGTGAATTATAGTGGCATTAGAAGAATGCCATTATTGCAAAGTGTAGGCAATGTGAGGAGGAAGGTGAAGCAGACTGCCTGGGAATGCTGAAGCATGCTCTCTCCCTTCTTCCCACCCAACCACAGATACACAACAGATTTTTCCTTTAATCCTTTGTAAACAAGTCCCACTGACTCATGGAATGTTCTCACTCATGGAATTTCTAAGAAGCAGATACAGACAGGTATGGTTGCTATTTAATAGCTTTTGGGGAGGGACTATGCAGATGAGGGAGAATCTCTTTGATAAATATGCAAAAGGATGGGCTGGATTTACAGTTTAAACAGAAATTGCATTTTCATTGATTACTTTCTAGCCCTAAGGCCTCTAACTCTAAAAACCTCTTGATGTTGGCCCCATACTAATGTCTCGATGTTCATGCAAGGTGCAACCCAGCTAGAGCTGGGACCCAGCTCTACCAATTTACAATCAGAGGCCTCTGCTCAGAGGGTGACGGAGCTGTGCTACAAGGGACTAAGACAGAGCCCCAGGATTTCCTGGAAAAGTCTTAGTCGATGTAAAAACACATTTGTTTGTTTTTAAAGGTACCGAATTGGTCACAGCTTGGTTACACAGAGAGAGAAATTCTTTTGTAGCCCCTGAGGCAAATGACTGCTCTGAAATCAACAGGCTGTGGTTATGTAACTTCTTGTTTAATCTGATCCTTCTATTTTATCCTGCGACCCGGAGCAAACCATCCAACCTGAAGTCTCAGTGCCTGCGTCTGTAGACTAGGAACACTGTAGTGACATCGGACCTTGCCCATCCTGACACCATGAAGATGAGGCAGTCTTTGAAGAAAGCTGAGCTTCTTAGAAGACAGAAATGACAGGATTGGGTCTCATTATTTAATATTTTGCAATGGGTTTAAGCTCTACCCTTGGTTTTCAATCCTCAAAATTACTCACATTTAGACTAATCTGCTTACTAGATGTTGAAATATACCCTGAGGCTTTTCTTTACTATTACCTAGAATGACGCTGGTTCAAGTGCCAGGAAAGAAATTGCTTTTACACGAATCACTTATACCTTCCAGAATACTTTAGAGCAGGGGCGATATTCTCCCTCAAACAATCTTTCCCTTTCTAAATCCTAAATCTCCCAGGGAAAAGAGACTCACAGAGATGTGACACCGTGTGCTCCACCCTACATCTTTCATACTCTTCAGATACAGAGAGAAACACAGTGTGGATGCAAGAACTAGACGTGTTCTAGGTGTACTTCACATAGATAATCCCACTGGGGAGCGGGAGGGTGACTAGGGTTACGGAAATCGGGGGAAGGAACAGAACCATTACTAAGCCCCCTTCCCTTCCCCGTGAGGTCATCATCATCCACACAGGATGCAGTGGGATGGTAAAGGTTACCACAGAACACCAGCCTCTCTCCTGTGCCCCCGTGTAAAAGCACACTGGTAAACCTGAATTATGCCTGATAATGTGTGGAAGCAAAGGGGACCCACACAGTCACATGTCATACATGCATAAGGAGGCCTATCTGTAGAAATCTGCAGAAACATAAACACAAGGAGAACAAACGAGTGATACTCAAACGTAATATCCTCATTCCAATAATCCCTCAAAGGTGTCAAGAAGCCCTGTGAGCCTACGACTGAAAGGACAGTTGACAAACCAGATGGGCATCCTGACTTACGAGTTTCTGTCATGGACATTGGTCATTTGGGGCCCTTCAAGACCCATTCTTCCTTCTTTTGGTTTGGAAATTAATCCTCCCCCTCTATGTGTAGTCTTGCTGCGACTGTCAGTCAGGACTCCCCCCACCCTTTTACCCCCGGCCGAGGAGTGGGCATGTGGCCTGTAGCAAGCCAATAGGGCTCTTATTTCCAGGGCTTTGACTCTTGGATGGAGAAACCTGTTGGAATTTATCCACTGCAGCAGCAGCAGCAGACAAGTAAGACCGTCAGTTCTGTCCACCTGGATCCCCAGAGCTTCCTCAGTTTCTGTCCTTCACCCAGCCTGGTCCTGCACACTTCCTGTTGATTCTCGGAGCTACTGTATATCCTTCCAATAAAATCCTTTTGTGTTTGACTCGGCCAAAATTGGTGTCTGTTGCTTACAAGGAAAAAAGAAAAGAATGCTAACTTATACAGATGTGCAGCTTGCTTCCTCAGATTCCAGACCTATCTGAGGATTTCCAGGCCCAACAAAGCCCTATGATCGATCCTAAATGATTCCAAAAATGGTACTCTGCATCTGAGTCCATTCTCCCTAAAATCCTCTTGTTTCTCCATGGTCAGTAATAAAGAGTATTTAAAATAGAATGAGAGAGAAAGAGGTAAACTAGCAAGCCTTAGGATAGTTCTATAGTGGTGAAATTTATACTGGCTCTAAATTTCACTTTTAGGAACACAGAGATGAAGACAGAGAAGAGGAAAGAGAATCTAATGGACTTTTAAAAGTATCATTTATATACAAGAAAATGCCTAGATCACAAGAATTCAGTTGATGGGTTTTGACAACTATATTCACCTGTGTAACGAACATGCCAATCACGATTTGGATCATTACCATTGCTCCACAAAGTTCTATCATGCCGCTTTCCAGCTAATCCTTCCCCACACCCAAACAGGCAAACACTGTTCGGACTTCCATCACCATAGCCTAATTTCTCCTACTTTAGAACATAATATAAAAGGAATCAGACAGTATGTACTCTTATATCTGGCTTATTTCGCTCAACATAATGTTTCTGAGGTTCATCCAGATTGCTATATGCATCAGTAGAGCGTTCTTTTTTATTGCTGAGTAATACTCCATTGTATGAAGGTACCATAGTTTGTTTATTCAGTCTCCTGTTTATGGATAGTTGGGTTGTTTCCAGTTTGGAGCTTTTATGAAAAAAAGCTGCTCTGAACATTCTTAAACAAATATTTTTTATGGACCTATGATTGCTTTCATTTCTCTTGAATAAATGCATTTTTATTTAATGGTGAAGAAGCTTTCTATAACAGAATGCAGAGAAACAATAACATACTTTTTCCAAGAGGAAAAAAAGTGCCTATTTTCCACCTTTTCTTCTAGGATAGAGGAGGTTCATAGGCACCATTCTATTAACCCTTTATTCTTCTTTGTAAGTTTCATTCTCTCAATCTACAGAATCCTCATTTCTCTACCATTCCAAACAAACCTTTCTCTTTCCCCTTAAACTAGCAAACGCTCTCCATATGCCTTCTTCACGGCAATTTTTAAAAGAAAGAGCTAGCTCTATTCACCGGCTACCCTCTTTAATTTCTTTCCAGCGGTTTTCCCAACCATCTATCCTAGTCTTAATTTCCCAGTTCTCATTCTCTCCTTGACCTCTTGTTGTGTTAAGCTGTTAATGACTGCTTCTCCCCCACTGCCCCTTCTTTTATCTTTTAAAGAAAATTTAAACGTTAATTACTCAGATAGTTTTTACGAGGAAAACAGGTACCCAATGACTGGTCTTAAATGCTCACAACTGTAACTGTACACATCTTTCTCCTGACTTCCATACACATTGAGAGTAGAGATCCTGTAGCAAGATTCTGAGTTTTGAACCTGGCTCTATCACTTACTAGCTGGATAACCTTGGGCAAGTTAGTTAACTATTATATACTTTGTTTCTTCTGTAAAATGAGGCTGATAATAGTATCCACCTCACAGGGTTGTTGTGAGGAATAAATGAGTAGCATTTAGAGCTATGCCTGGTACATAGTAAGTGCTCAATAAATACAAGCAATTTCTATTATCTCATTTGTTCCTCACTGTGGTGTATGTAATAAGAGAACTTTATAAACCATAATAGACTATATTACTGTAAGAGATGATATAAGGCATTATAATGCTTTGGTGCCACCTCTTCTCAGGCACCTTTCATGGTTGACTCTCTCTCCCTTGCTTCTTTAAAGTGGGCATAATCCAAAGCTCCTTCCTGGATCCCTTGTCCTCATGATTCTACACTCTCTTGAAGGTCTTATCCATCACAGTGGCTTTAATTATCACACCAAAGCTAATGGCTTCAAATATAGGTCTACAACCCTAAGGTATCTCCCTTAAACATCCCCAACTTCCTGCTGGGCATCTCGCTACCATTCATTCAAACTCAACGTATATAAAACCCAAATCACCGTTTTGTTTTCACAAAGAGGTTGCCCTCAGGATTTTGCTTTGTCCTCAATAATACACTCATATGTAAGCAATCACGGCCTAGCCTTGCCAGGTATTCCTAGGCATGGATAAGAGAGCTTGAGAACGGATCTTGTGGGGGGAGGTATTACTGGAAAACTCCTCTCGTTACCCTTAGGCCTCCCCTGTCCACTCTGAAAGGTCCCTGATGACTATGAACTGTCTGTGCAGGAGGGGTGGGCTGGAGGATGGAGAATTGCAGGTACCTAGGAATGAATGAAGGTGCTTCATTAAAACATGAACATCCTAATCCCAGGTTGACCAGCACTTGGTCCTAAGCCCTCCTTCCTCATGTCATACAGTTTGGATAATACTGTCCATGTTTATGGCAGCCCTTGCCCCACGCGCCAGTGGAGTATCTGTGCCAGGGCAGACTGGTGGGGGAGTCAGCAGCACACCTGGGCACCTGGGCGCCAACATTCCACCTCTGCCCCTCAGAGCTTTAGTCAAGGAGAAGAAATGGTCTCAGTGGCTCAGGGGGCTGTGGCTATTAGAAACTATGTGGCACCTTTAATATTTCCTGGAGCAAAATCTACTCTCCTTGCAAGCAGCCTAATAAAAGTCTCCTGGACTTAGAAGGAAGGCACTGTTGGAGCTCCCTGCCTGTGCTAGTCATTAGGGCTGGTCACGGATATTCAATTTCTCCTCCTTTGAGCACACAGTGGGATGGGTACCTCCCTGCTGCCCTTGAAGTTAAGTGTGACATGCCACTTGCTGTGGCCAATGAGATGTGAGCAGAAACAACAGGGATCGCTTCCAGTAGAAGCTTGAAGAACCCATGTGTGATTCACTTGCTCCCTTTCCCTGCCTCAGTGGAAGCAGAAGTTGAGGTGCAGCTTCTATCAGCCTGGGTCCCCGAATGAGCAGAATACTTACTACATTACACAGGTAGCATGAGCATAAGACAAACTTTTGTTCATGTCATTAGGGATTTGGAGGCTCTTTGTTCATTAGGATTTGGGGGCTCTTTGTTCCTGCAGCATAAGCTACTAAGCCCTGACAGATACAGTGGCCCTGGTCACATGACCACTTAGCAACCTCCAATTTCTGACTCAGCCTCACTTTTGGCTTCTAGATTTGCACTCTATTTAGTTCAGCTACTGGGGACACACGGTGCACTTATGGTACTCCAATACAAAGCTGTCCCTGGTTTATGGATTAAGACTGATGCTTGCTGCTGAATAGCCCACAGCGACCCAGCAAAACTCTAGATTCTAGGGCCGCCCAGCCCCAACACTCTAGTCATGAAAACAGGTACAATTTTCCCCAATGCACCTAAAAAAAGTCTATTAAAGAAGACTTTCCCATTATAGCTACGTTGACCATATAATTTATTGTCCAAAGTGGTTTTGAATGAAGGGGGACTAGGGTGACAGGCATGAACTATATCACTATCCTGAGTAAACAGGGATGCAGAGGCGCTGGAATTCTACTTCTATCGTCTTTACGGTATTAGGTCTATGAGAAAAATTCCTAGAGGCATTATCTTAGGACAGATCACCATATCCAGGAAATGCATTTAAAAGCCTAAGAAGAAGCATGTGGAGAAATTAATGTGTTTATCAGAGAGTGTACTCTGCTTTTACTATTCTGTGTGGCATTGGACTGAATGAGTGCAGCTGTTTCCCTAAGTAGGCACGTGCAAATAGCAGTAGACTTCCAAACAAAACCAAGAGCCCAATGCAAAATCCAGCCGTAAAGTATGAACACCCTGCAGAAACATTAACAGCGTCTTCCTCCCACTGGTCAGCCTGGCAGTCATTTAAAAGGAGAGAGGACAAAATCAAGAAAACAATCTTAGCAGCAAGAAGAACTGTTTAAAGAAAGCCAAAGTAAATGCAGCTTCGGTGACTATGGGATCCTCTTCTAGGCATGTGAGACATATTAACGTCAATAAATATTTTTAAAGAATGCTGAATTTTCTAGGCAAAGTAACAAACACAGTGTAGAAGATAGCTGATTTCTTTAGTCTGCTGCTAGTCTGCATTTTTCTTTTCTTTGTAAAATACCAGGATTCTAATTGCCTTCTTCAAACTTTCAGGGCTTATGGCCAAAAAGTAGACAATAATTTCTGTAGAAGATTCTGTTTTTCCGTCTGTCCCAATCCCCTCTTCCCCACCTCCGCTTGCTGGGATGTGTGTTTCCCACCAGAGGGTCGATCACATGACCTGAGTTAGCCCAGCGACCCTCTCAGGCCCTGAACTCAGGTCCAGGGATGGGGATATGATCCAAACAAGATCACAGTGTGGTTTTTCTGAGATTGAAACCATCACTAGGCATGCTAGTTTTCTAGGCTGCCGTAACAAATTACCAAAAACTGGGTGGTTTAAAACAACATAAATTTATTCTCTCACAGTTCTGGAGGCTGGAAATTCAAAATCAAGGTGTTGGCAGGGCCATGTTCCCTCTGCAATCTCTGGGGAAGAATCTTTCTGTGCCTTCTCCTGGTTTCGGGTGCTTTCCCGAAATCCTTGGTGTTCCTTGACTTGTAGCTGCATCACTCTAATCTCCACCTTGGTCGTCACGTGGCCATCTTCCCTCTGTCTCTGTGCCCGAGTGTTCCCTGTATGTGTGTCTCTGTGCCTCTTCTCTTTTTATAAGGGCACCAGTCATATTGGATAAGGGCCCACCCTAATCCAGTATGACCTCTTCTTAACTTGCACCTTAATTACCATGCAAAGACCCTATTTCCAAATAAGCAAATTCATAGGTACCAGGGATAGGACTTAAACATATCTTTTTTGGGGGACACAATTCAACCCACAGCACTAGATAAGACAGAGCCTTTCTCACTATGATTGCAAGTTCAAAGCCATGTAAGCCTGCCCATCCACCTGAGAAGTAAGTAAACAGACCCAAGAGACGGAGAAAGATAGAGAAAAGCAAGGTCCTAATATTATTGAATTCCTGGAATGCAGCCATATCTGAATCGCAGCCCACCTCTTGGACTTCCCAGTAACATGACCAACAAAATATCTTTCTTGTTTATATATAGGTAGGTTGGATTTCGGTCACTAACAACCGAGAGTTCTAAGTAATATACACACCAGTGAATTATGCTATATAATGTGAATCCAAATAGCTCCTCATATCTGGATGGGGAAGAGCGGGTGGGTTATATATGAAAAAGATTAGCCATGAGTTGATAACTGTTGAAACTAAGTGACGGGTAAATAGGAGGTTATTATTATACGATTATACTATTCTCTCTATTTTTACATATGTTTGAAATTTTCCAAAATAAAAAGTTAAATCAAATGTTCAAAAAGCCTCCTCCCCTCCCCCGGCCAGGACTCACAATTAAAGTCCAGCACAAATCAGGGCAAACAAAAGAACAGAAAAGGTAGAATCATACATAAACCAGACAATAGCAGGCATCCACAGGGAATATTGATAATAGGTGAAAATATTAGCACAAGTTTTCTTTGCTGGATGCAAAGGGCTTTTGATATTAGACCTGAGTCTACCGGGCTTGACAGGATCAGGTGGCTGGCAGATGACCACCCTGAGCTAAGCAGAGACGGTTGGGCAATGGGGCTCCAGCTCCAGGGGAAACAATGTGGAGCACAGTGCAAGGCTGGAGGAATTCGCCTTTCTTCCCAGTGAATCACGGCAAAGCAGCTATTATTATCCACAGCCAGCAATAAAGCAAGGGTGCAGCTCAGACAAAATGCTCTAAATGCTCACTGACAAGTACTGTTGTTCTGACACAAGAATGTATTTCACAGGTTATGAAACACCCATGATTCTGTGCCTTAATTTAAGCCAGAGTCACCAGCTCTTCTGAAATCCTGCCTCTCTCTCGGATTAGAGGTTCTCAACCCCAGCTGCTCATTAGAATTACTTGGGATCTTTAAAAAATCCTCATGCCCAGGCTACACCCCAAACCAAGTAAATCACAATCTCTGGGAGTGGTGCCCAGGCATCAGTATTTCTAGAAGGCTCTTCAGCGATTCTAGTGGGCAGTGGTCATGAGACCCCTTTGAGAATCCGATCAAGGCTACAGACTCTTCTCTGAGAAAAATGCACAGACAAGAATAATTCTGCATCCCATTTCAGAGCGGACGTCAATCCTGCCTTCTCCTCCGCGAGGGCTTACACCGAGGCACAACCTTCCACATTTGGACATTGACTCTGTAATGGAATCCGCACAACTCATTATCAAGCCCTCCCCCCCCCAGGACAATTTCTCCAGAGATCAGACATAACAGCAGTGCTCCACACACTGGGTTGTGGCCCAGCCCAGCTGCCCCAGTCACTGCCTTGGGCTGACGCTGAGCAGAGCCCTTCAGCTGGACACTGAGGGCAGCTGCACTCTCTCCTCTGGCCAGCATGGCTGTCGGTATTGAACCCCACAAGTTTTGCTTGACCCATCACCACTTTGGAGCCTACTTTCTCTGTGATGGGAAGATATATCTCAGAATTCAACACTTCTCAGCCCAAAAGCCATGCTATCATCTGGGTTTCAACAAAGGAAAGTGACTCCAAGATCTAGAACAGTACTGACAAGCTCTACCAATATCAGATCTCCCATCATTTTGAAAAGGCAGGAGGAACCTTGGTCCCAAGGGCAATGGCTACCTACCACACTTCATCTTTGGAAAAAGCATTCAAGGCTCCGCCAACACAAAAGCCAAACAACTGCCAACCCTACAACTCTACATGCTCTCTTAAGCCACCACACCAGCGCTTGCAGCAGGAACCAAGGAAAAGGGAAACTCCATCCCTGCTCACTCCTCACAACCTTAGCTTGAAACTCTCGCTCTAACCCATTCCTCAAACCCTGCTCCGTCTCACTCATCCTGCCGTCCTCAGACACTGCTTGCTTCAGTCAATGCCTCATCCATCTGACTGATGGTCCAGGTGTCACCTGAGCTACATTACCTTTGGTAAAGACCCCTACCGGCTCCCCCTTGCCCTGGGGGTCACACTTTCTCCCTCATTGTCACTCTAGCCAGGATCACACCAATTCCTCCAGGAATAACCAAAGGGCAACAAGGTTGGAGAACAGACAGAAAATAATTGCTGTGGACAGGGCTAGGGCTATTCTTACCTTCTGCAAACGGTTCCCATTCATAAAACCGGCCCATGAACGGCTTGTTGTTGTAGGATGCACATTGTACCTCCCAGATACTTCTACTGCTTTCTGGACACACCTAATAAAGCAGATATTAAACATGCAATTAGTGTCCATATCTCTTCATGGCCCCAGCCAAATCCCAGGAGACCCCTCCAACGTTAAATGTCAGTCCTCCTCCACCGAAACCTGGGGTTCTACAAATGTGCTGATCATCTATATCGAAAATTTTAAATGCAGATCCCAAGGCTTCATTCCAAGTTTACTAAATCAGAAACTTTGGAAGGACACTAAAGTTTTAACACGCTCCCCGTGTTAAGTTTTTCCATACCATAATTTGAGAACCACCGACCAAACCTGCTCCTGACAAAGTGGTCTGCTCGCCTCCCTCAAAGAGGCCATCCATTTCCATCTGTTTGACTTTTTTCGTGCCATTCCTGTGCGTGGGATAATATTCACAGCAAACAGGTACAGCGCTCTTAGCAGGTGCAGGCACTATTTAAGCATATTTCACATATTAACTAACTTAATCTTCACGATGGCCAATGTGATTGATACGGTATTTTTAGATTTTTTTCACAGGTGAGCAAACTGAGGCACGAAGCAGCCACACAGCCAGTGAGGACAGAGGCTGGATTGAACCCCAAGAAGTCTGGTGCCCACCAGGCTCTCTCTCAGTGTCCTCCCATCTTGTCTAAATTCTGGTCTAAATTCTCTCCACCATCTAAAGCAAGAGCTCCTAGCCTTCAGCATGCAAAAGAACCACCCAGAGAGCTCCTGGGAGATGCAAACTCCTGGATCCCTCCTCCAAGGATTATTATTCAGAAAATCTGGCAGGAGGCCCCATAATCTGTATTTCGTCAAACTATCCAGATAATTCTGATACACTAGACTACTCAAAGAAAACATCCAGCTCCCTCTGGTTTCTTTCCTTTTTTTTTTTTTTTTTTTTTAAATAACTATCTCTATTTTATTTTTATTAATTTATTTATTTTTGGCTGTGTTAGGTCTTCGTTGCTGCGCGCGGGCTTTCTCTAGTTGTGGCGAGCGGGGGCTACTCTTCCTTGCGGTGCGTGGGCTTCTCATTGCAGTGGCTTCTCTTGTTGCACAGCACGGGCTCTAGGCGCGTGGGCTTCAGTAGTTGTGGCGCACGGGCTTAGTTGCTCCGCAGCATGTGGGATCTTCCCGGACCAGGGCTCGAACTCGTGTCCCCTGCACTGGCAGGCAGATTCTTACCCACTGCATCACCAGGGAAGTCCCATTTATAAATGATAAATATGAGCAAAATGTGACATAAATGTGAAATAAGATCAGAATCTCTCATTTAAAGCTAGGATCTAGCTTTTTAAAACTAGCAACACTCTGTTTAAGTGTAAGGTGTGTGTGTGGTGAGGGGGTGTTTTAATAATCAGACGGGAAAGGCATCTGGCCCCTTAAATATTAAAACCTCTGTATAGAAGTCTCTGGAATAAACTGCTAATATGATAGCTCAAGTCCTGAAGGATTTAGAAAGAAATCTAAACATGTATTAGAAATATCAGGTCTCGTGGAAGATGAGGGAACAGAGGAAGAAATGAAACCAGGTGGAAGGAAAAACATCCCCTGCTTGATAAAGGGCACTTGGGGAGGCCTCTGGGACAAACACTCAGGGTGGTCATAACCCTGCTGCGGCCTGAGCCAAACCATATGGAGCAAGAAACCATGTGAAGTAGAACGTGATGGAAACTGGTGGGGGAAAAAAGGGCTGGAAGGATGGGCAGGGCCGGCTGAGCTCTGACAATGGGTGAGAAGCTGACAGGCTGGGGAAGGCTGTCTCCAAGGGCTCTGGAAGCCAAGCTGCTGGTGGTCCTGAAGCCGGAACCGTGTAGGCTTCCCAGCAATACCAGCTGCCTCCATGAAGGATTTGGAGTTAAGATGCTTGTTACAACCCTTTGGCCAGAACCAAAGTTCGACTAGGATGGGATCAGCTGGGCAGCTTGGGAGTAAGTACCATCCTTGCGATGAGAAAGAATCGCTAAGGGGTTTGTTAAAAATACAGATTCTCGGGCTTCGCCCCAGTGGAGGGTGGGCAAGAGGGCCAGGAATATACACTCGAAGTGTTCCCTCTGGCACAGCCAGCCTGGCACCAGACTATGCAGCCGCAATTAAGAGCCACTCCCAAGCCTCAATCACACGCCAAATTACTTAACATGAAATCACAGTGTGAGAGCAGAAGAAAAGCAAATCCAACCCCTTTAATTTAAAGATGAGGAAATAGAGGTGTGGCGAAGTGGGGTACCTTACCAGAAGTCCCACGGTGACACAGAGACAGAGCCTAGAATGCTGACCACCCACCCTGGCCATCACTAGAAGCTCGAGATCCGCTGCTGGGTGGGTGGCAGGTTTTCATAATGGAAAGAGACCAGAACAAGTGGGCCCAATGTCCTGTTCCTCAAATAACTACGTAAAGCCAAGCTGCTCTGAATGAGGCTCCAGCCAGAAGCCACCCTAATTAACCTAGTGGCAATTACCAGAATTAGAAGCTGTAGACCTAACTTAGCCAGTCTGTTTAACCTCTTTCTACCCATCAGTAACATAGTGCCAATGGGCTGGACCACGAAACAACACACCTTCAGAATCACTTTGAATTGCTCGATATTTGATGATATAAATGCATATTTCATGCCATGGAAAGCAGTCCACAATCCATTAAGTGAAAAAAGTGATTATGTGTGTGGGGTGTGTGTGTGTAGAGAGAGAGGCTAAAAGTGTTATCTCTGGAAGGTGGGTTATAGAAGTTTTCTTTTTACAACTAACTTTTGGTTTATTTGTACTGTCTAATTTCTCTACAATAAATATATGACATTTATGTAATAAAAACATATCCGTATTGAGCCCTTCCAAACACATAGCCACGCAAAGCTGGAAGGGCTCAACACTGATAACATTTTTATCAGTGTTTTTAATGCTAATGCCTGGTGCTCTTATTATTTCCATAAGCATCTGCCTAATCAAGCAGCTACCTGTGATGCGTCATTCAGGATACCCTGTCCCTGGTCATCAACAAGTTCTTTATATTTGAGTGTGGCCCAGTTACCTCCTGAGGCCAGAGGGCTTAACGTGGCATCAGACCCACAGTGAGGCATCAGGTGCTGAAGCAGCAAATCCACCTACAGTTGCCAGGAGGCAGCTGAGCCCAGAGGTTGACTATGGTATCCAGCGAGCACCTAGCATGGGAAGGTGCAGCAGGAGGTAACAAGGTGCTCTGGAAGATGGGGGTCTCCCTGTGCGTGACCCTGAGCAGGGACCCACAAGACGCCAGGTGAGCTGCCAGTTAAAGGCAGGACACTACTTCCTGGGGAGGAGAGAGACCTGGCCAGAGAAATGCAAGCCTCACAGAGTCCAGATATGGAAGTGGGCTACTGAGACAGAATTATGGTACAGGTGAGGAACACAGATGCCTGGGGTGATAATGATGATGATGGTGTTAAGAATAGCTAACTTTTATTGACACTTACTAAATGTCAGCCACTCCACCATGATTTGTGTGTATTTGCTCATTTAATCCGGACAACCACTGTTATATCCATTTTACAGATGAGGAAGCCAAGGCAAAGAAAAGTTAAATGAGCTGCCCAAGACCGCAGGGGGAGTCAGGATTTGAACCTAGAACCCACAACAGTAACCACTATGCCACAGTGCCCCTCAAGAATGTGTGGATAGTAGTTAATTTGCAATGGGTCCTCAGACAAGAGGGCTGTAAACTTCTTCTTGCCTACTGTCAGGAGACGTCCTGGAGATCAAGTTCAGATTCAGCCTCTGAGGCCTACTGAAGTGGCCCCAGCAACAAGGATCAGGGAGCCGTGGATTGAGGATAAAAACCAAGGAGGGCTGGGGAATTTCTGTTTCATGTCTCTTTTGTAGATTACATCTGTTTGTACTTATACTATTATCAGTATAAGATCTCCTCTCATTTTAACAGACTCTCTGAAGTTAAAACTTCCAGGTTACAGATCATTTTACATTTGTTATATTTTAAGTGGGTTGTTTCCTGATGCCATAGACTGAGTCACCCTCACCTTATCAGTAACTGTCTCTTTATTACACTGTGAGTTGGCTTTGGGCAGATTTCCTGCAGACAGCTGATCCTTTCCATGGGCACGGATTCTTATAATCTTCAGGCCAGAAAACTGAAACAAGGGAAAAGCCATGTAGATAGAGATCAGGCTCATTCAGGATGCGGCCAGCTAAGACCGGAGCTTTATAGCCAAGGAACGGCCCTGGGAGATAACCTCCCTTCAAATGACTCCTTTCCACCACAGAGAGGGAGGGATATTCCCACTGGTCTCTTATGGGAAGAAGAATAAAGATGTACTTTAATATAATGAGCTGAATCCTGATAAAGCACTTCAGGCCCTATCCAAAGTTCCATCTAGACAACTGCCTGGAGTTGCTATGAGTCACAAAGAGTATTATGGAAACTCTGACTATGTTTCTAGTGACCCTGGTTAATCTGAGATGACAACTGCCCGTATGTAACTTCACTGCTCAAGAGGCCGCTGTCGGTGATCACACAATTAACTTTCAGTAATTAATTACTTTCAGTTCCCCAGGAGACTGAAGAGTATCATCCCCGATGAAGATGACACCAAGGAACATGACCTTGGGGTCTGCCTGGGTCCAATATGCATTTTTGTTTTTGCCCTTTGCATTGCTCTGGATTCAATCAAAAGACCGGCTACCGTAGCAACACACGATGTATTTAACATCACCACAGTGAAAAAAAAAATCTAAAGAAAAAAATCTAGAAAATGTCCCCGTACTGCCATGAGAAAGTGGCTATGTGACCTTGGGCAAAGCAGTTTGCTCTTCTAAACCTAAATGACTGCATTTCAATAACAAGCCCTGTGCCACTTCCCTCACCCCTTAACCCGGGAATTCTGTGAGGAGTAAACTAGTAATATATTAAAGTTTCTAGCTCATAGTAATGCTCAATAAATGTTAGCTGAATTGGAATCAAAGAAGACATCAAAGATGAATCCAGCAGTTCCAGAAGCTGTTAAGTGCCCGACAGGCAGGTGTTCTGAGCAAACATTCCCTTCTTTTCTCTTCTACAGATGGAAGATGGGCTTTGTTTCCCATCATCTTGTTATATGATATAGAATCACATAACCATGGACCAAAATTTCTTACAAGTTATCCAGCACAATTTTCAAATATGTTTAACATCTGCTTTCTCAAGTCACTTGGAACAAACTCAACCTCACAAAAACTCTTCTGCCACCTCCTACCACTTCCAGGGCCCTCTAGACAGTCAGTGAATTGGTTCGTCCAAAAGAGCTGGGTAAAGGCTTTGGATTTAAAAAACAAAAAACAAATAACTGAGGTTTTCTTAGTTCTCAAACACTTTTTTTTTTTTTTCCTATCCAAGTTCATACTGTTCTCCTAGAGAAAGGAGTTTCTCTCTTATTCAATAAATACATCAAAGACCCAAAGAATATTACTATAACTAAGCCCATCCATTCACCCGGGAGAACCCTATTTTTTAAATACTCTGTACAGGGCTTCCCGGGTGGTGCAGTGGTTAAGAACCCAGCTGCCAGTGCAGGGGACACGGGTTCGAGCCCTGGTCCAGGAAGATCCCACATGCCGCGGAGCAACTAAGCCCGTGCGCCACAACTACCGAGCCTGCACTCTGGAGCCTGCATGCCACAGCTACTGAAGCCCGTGTGCCTAGAGCCTGTGCTGGGCAACACGAGAAGCCACCGCAATGAGAAGCCCATGCACCGCAAGGAAGAGTAGCTCCCGCTCACCACAACTAGAGAAAGCCCACGTGCAGCAACAAAGACCCAACGCAGCCAAAAATAAATAAATAAAATAAATAAATTTATAAAAATAAATAAATAAATAAATACTCTGTACACATGTCTATACAAACCTAGGCTTACCCCAGGAATGCTTGTTTATTTCTCTCTCTTTAGATTATGAATGTATCTCTATGCCTGTAAGAAGGTCTGAAAGAGAATATCTTTTTTTCTAACTAACCAGGAAGTATGTGGCAAAATGTAAACTTAAATTCACAGCTCCTACTCCCCCAGGGAGCATAAATTTCTCGGCTACTTTAGGGATCACATTAATAAGACTGGTTTCTTCCCCTCTGCTATCTGCTGAGGCAGGATGTGAAATTCCTTCAAAGGCAAATAGTCACTCTGCCCCTACTATGTGTCAGGTGTTGCAAGCATTGAGGAGACAGAGAAAAATCCCTCATAATAGTCTCTCGCAGGGATTTCACAGGCCAAGGTAAAACAAAACAAAACAAAACAAAACAAACAAAAATGAAAAAGCCCAACAACAAATAAAACATAAACCAAAACACGTAATGCAGTGAGAGGAATTTGGCGAACTGTTTGGGCACTACATTTCTAACCTTGCAAAATAAGGAGGGGACTGATCCTTTCTAATATTGATAAATCAAGACAATAAAAATTGTCAATATACTATATATAATAAAAATATAAGTGAAAATAAAATGTGGCTAGCAGAGGTCAGCAGAGTGGAAGGAAAGAGGATCATTTCTTCATCTTTCAGAGTAAGGAGTCAGAGAAAATTTGAAGTTGACACATCAAGAAGCAGAGATGTTGGTACACTATTTAGACTTATGGAGAGAATGAGAGTAAAACTTTTAAATGATTGACTGTGATTCCATCTTGGGAGAGGGACTAGGATATATACACCTCTCTCTACCACTGTGATATTTCTTCCTATTTGTACTACTTTTTATAATCATGAAAAGTGACAGTTGTGAACAATTCATATATATGTGTATGATTCACACATCTATATTTCATACCTATGAAATATATCTATATGAAATTTATTTGAATATTTATATTTAATATTTACGTGTTTAATATATTCAATATGTGTATGTTCACAAACTATTCATATACCTATTTCATATATATATATATATATGTAAGGCCACTTTTCATATACATATGAAAGTCAATAAGAGAACTTTCTGTGGAAAATTGCCAGTGGTCTGAGAAGATGGAAAGCAGAATAATGCAAAAAGCACTGACACTAGCATATATTTCACAGATAAGGAGGCTGGTGACAAGCTCACGATAGGAGAAACCTACACTGAGCCCTCAAGTTAGATGACCCGTCCATCCGCTAACTGGTCCCACATTTCCTGGCATGTTTTACACCTTACAGAACTGCACTGACTTCTTGACGTGGCCCATTTGCTAAGTTTCTCCTTAAACTGCACGCAGGAAGTTGTCTGTCAGCTCCTAGTCTCATTTCATATGAGACTAGGAATGGGATAGAATTAGAATCTGCCTATAGAGAGTTTAGCTATATTTGAGATTTGTCCAACATCTTCCCTTCATTTTTCACTTACTTTGAGCCAGAAACAAGTCCACATGGATAAACCCATTGTCAGAAGTCAGTCCCACCCCAGGGAAATTTACTGGAGAGTCACTGATACCAGAACTCATCACAGCCGTTGTTTGCTAAAAGCTGCTTTTTAGCCCCAGAGGTTTTTCCCCTTGAAACGTTAAGTGCACTCAGTCTAAATTCAGGATCATACTTCCTTTGGCAGCAAAGCCCTTTAAAAACTCGAAAGCTTGCCCCCGCCTTGCACCTGGTGACTCCCTCCAGCCTCCCTGATCCAGAAGGAGCCTGTGTGTCAGTCCCCTCTCCAGGGAGGAAGCACTGAACTCACAGTGCTTAAGAGAAGAAGGAGGGAGAGAGACACCTAGGTCTCCAGGACAAAGGGCATAAGGTGTCTTGGTTGGTTCATGTATTTTGCAAAAAATAATACAAACCCCCAGAAACAGCTAGTAGAAAAGAACTGTATTTTTACTACATCTCCACGGGCACCAGGAGGGATTGTGGTTTGGTTTTCTCCTTCCCCTGTGTCACCCCTATAAAGACTCTAGTCCTTTTGCTCCCAGGTCTTAACCTTCAATGAAAGTCCATGAAGAAGAAACTTATCTATTTCCTCGATTGCTTGAATACTTATAATTTTTAGCCATAGCTGAGGAAGTGCAGGGCTGTGGATAAACCACGGACACCTCTGTGTTGCCCCTTCACTGCTGAAGACATACTTGCAGGTGAAGCCACCACTCATGGCAAAAGCATCTCATTCCACCGAGAGGTCCTCCAAGCGCCCCTTCTTACGGGAGCGCAAAGGGGCTCTCGGATCCCTGTCACTCCCTCTTCCTAGAAAACTCTCCCTTCTGCTGGATCGCCTGCAGGAGGCCTTTGCTGCCTCCACCCAAGCCAGGTTCATTTCCACTACCTGGAGATTTCAAAGTGCCTACACAGCGTGTAGCGTGGTGCCTGTGCCCTGAGCTTGTTATTACCTATTTATGAGTCTCTCTCTCCCGCTGGACTTTGAGCTTAGGCTCAGAGCTTGCTCTAATTTCAGCGTCCCTGACCCCACTCAGTCGATGTCAGTGCCGTGCTTATGGTCTCCAAGCAAAAACCCGCAATAGTGAGCGACTTGGACTGTTGTACTAGTAGACGTCTAAGATGATGCCTGCTCTAAAAGACCACAGATTCTTTATTTTTACTGGAGTGTACCACCTTCACTTCCTCATACACGTTGTAGGCAAGGAAAAAGAAAACCTTCCGTATTTTTAAAGTCTACATTCAGGGATCATTAGTGCTGCACTTATTACTGATACTGAAGTACTATTTCATACAGGACATCTTGTATGAACCGAACAATCCTAAAGACAAACTAGCATGCTTAAAATTCCCAGATGACATCACAAGGTAGGGCTTAATATTAAATATGCACATTTGAGGGTATAAAGGCTTCACTGGCATGAAGTTACCTATAGGCTGACTTTTATCACTTTTAAACATGACCCAAGGGTGATTACATTGAAAGCCACATCACAGCGAAAATGCTGGGTCTCTCAGCAATCTTGTTTTATTCTTGGGCAAAGGTAAAGGACTCTCAAGCACAGCTAGCCCAAAGGACAAAAGGGGATTCTGAGCAAGTCTGACCATTTCATCCACAGTTCCATGACTCAGCCCTTAGGAATTGGGAGCTGTTCAGATATGCAGACATCTTACTCCATTCTTATCTTCAGCCACGTGCACTTATCCAGGTCCAAATGGTTTATTTACTAACAATGTGTCAGCACATGCCAAGCTCCTTTTACACATGACCTTATCTGAACCTCACATCAACCCTATGGAGCAGGTACTATTATTCTCCCCACTTCACAGATGATCCTCAAAGAGTTAAGTAACTTGTCCAAGGAAACTCAGCTCCCGGTGTTGGAGCTGGGGTTTGTATCCAGCTCAGCTTAGCTCCCAAACTCACTGTCCCACACTGTCTTGCAGGCTTAACATCCAATTAAACCAGCTGATTAGAATTGCTGTCTGATTTTTCACTGTGTTTAAAACGTTTCTCACCCATCAATCTCATGTATGAAAGTCCAGCAAGACCGTGTGATACTTCTGTATTCTGAGATGTTAAAGCGTAAGTTTCCCATTAAGACCGTGATTATTTAAAGTGGATAGAAGGAGGCGGGAGGGAAAGGAGGGTCCCTACCACCTGGCAGTCACCGCAGCACCCAAGATCCTGAAACAATCCTGCGTTTTTGTCCTTGACTAAGCTGCTTCCTTGGCCCCAAATGCTCTTATCCCTTTTTTTGCCATCCTTGAAAGCCCAGCTCAATTGTTCCCTTCCCCAACCCTGTGGCCTCCTGCCCTGTGCTCTCAGAGCTCCTTCCCCCTCACTAAGTGCTCCAGCACCCAGTGCTATGACCTACAAGTGGCTGCATTTAGCACCTTCTCTGCTGTGTTGAGGGAGGGATTGTGACCAGTGATAAGATTGGGAAGCCTGCAAAAACATTTCCCCTAATTCAGACCACCCGTCATACGCGTGAGCTCACAGCTCAGAACTGAGCCCTTTACTGTGGGGTAGTTTTAGAAAGGGGGCATTCCGTCAAGAACTGGGGTGGGATACACTGGGCACTTGGTTAAAGGGATGAAGTTCTGAAATCAGTAGATATTTCCAACCTACCCTGGGTTACTTTCCCTTCTTTTTCTTCTCCCAGATAATAACTGGGTGAGAACTCGAAATGTATGCATGATTTTCTAATTTTTGAAGAGGACGTAAGTGATAACTGTCATTCCTTGTTCACAGTATTACCCTTCACCTCTTTCTTTTTTCAGTAGGAAGATTTACATAATTGGGAGACTCATGCCATCCCCTCACTTGGACATCGAGGAGGATACGTACATGTCTACATAAGGTCATTGATGTTAAGATGCTGGAGCACGTGGGTCCACGTGGAGGATGTGCAAATAAGACAACACAGAAGACGGAGACTGCTCTCCTTAGAAAGGCCTGATTGCAAGGTTGGTCCTTGGCTGATGTCTGGGAACTTGGATTTCAAAAGGGTTCCCACCACTCCCTAAGTGATAAGAGTGACTCACTATGCTCCAACTATATGTACAAGCAATATATTTTATGCTAAGCACCTGCTTTCCTTTTGGGAACCTGGAACTTTAGTATGTAGCAGGCAAAGGGTGCCTATGTGACTAGCCACCAATATAAACTTTGGCCACGGAATCTGTAATGAGCTTCCCTGGTAGACAACACTTCACGTGTGTAACAACTCATTGCTGAGGGAACGAAGTACATCCTGTGCAACTCCACAGGGACAGGACTCTTGGAAGACTGTCCCTGCTTGCCTCTGGACTTGGCCCCATGCACCTTTCTTTGTGCTGATTTTTCTCTGTATCCTTTCACTGTAATAAATCATAACTGTGCATACAACTATATGTTGAGTCCTGTGAGTCTTCCTAGCAAATCATTAAACCTAGGAGTGGTTTGGGGGACCACTAACACAGGGAGTTTTAAAGTGTCCACGGGGCATGGCCCAAGTCACAAGAAGCCATGGGCTTATAAAAAGAAGATATGTAGTAATGGGACCTCTAAGGAAAGCTATCTCTCAATAAGGGTAAGTAGGATGTGACTTGGGGTGACGGCATGCAAAATGTTACAGTGAAAAGAAGGGAATTAAACCTGTACAATCCTCTGTCAACATTTACTTCTTTGTCTAAGAAAATGTGTGAGACACTGTTTTACCTACATCCAAAATCATGCAGACATCATGAATTCACAAGAATTTTTACATATTCCTTGCAATTCAATCTCCTCGGTAGTGGAGTTATCCAGCACCCGGAGAAGCCACAGCTTTTACATGAGAAGAGACAGCCCTGCTGTTGGCAGCATAGGTCTGGAAAAAAGTGTATGCTTCAAAAACGTAGGTTAAATGAACGAAGTGCTAAGTAGATATCAGGTCCACATATATGTCAAACGCCTTCTCTCTTTTCCCTTCTCTTTATGGATTACTTGGTCCTTAAAATTGACACATACTAGTCAATGGGAGAATATATTCTACATTAGAAACGAATTCATTTCATTTTTTAAAAATTGCAATGGATATTCCAGAACAGGGACTGTGTCTTATCATGGACACAAGTATTTTTTTTGATTTATAAAGCACTTTCTTAACATCACCTCATTTGATCCCTGTAACAACTCCATGAGGTAGATAATATGACTTCTATCTTCCATGGAGCCTGGTCCGTTACAAGACAAGCAATGATGCTCAATTAAGACTTACTAGTTGACTGATGGCTTTAGGAAAATTACTTTAGGCTTTAGGAAAACTACTGCTTTACAAAAATCAATAATTCCTGAAGTCTGTCAGTGGAAGAACAAGCTGAAAAGCAATCCAGGCATTCAGAGGAATTATTAAAATCACAAATTAAGTCATTTCTATGGACTCTACGGCAGGAAATATATTTTTAATGAGGAAATTGAAGCTAATATATAACAGCTGTCCTGTTATCCAGTAACAGACTATTAAGGCAGATTAAATTATTAATGAAAAATATAGTAACTTGGAAGTTTAACCTTTAAACATTCTCATTCCTTTCTCTTTTATATAAAGTCTTTAAACTGATATTTATTTTTAAAAACACATTTGGTCATCTTATGTAGTTTCCATTTATAATTCGCCTTGCTGTGGAATCATTAGCTGTAGAATCTTCAGCAATTTTTCACTATCAGACTTCTTCACGGTACAATATGCAAAGTCTTTATGCCTTGAAGAGCAGGGAGCCTCCAGGAAACTTACTGGATGATATGCATGCTGGTCAAACCTCCCAAAACTCCCACATCTTTGACACCACCACTGGTTGCCCTAAGTTAGCCAAACTGCACTTGACTCGCAGACCCACGAGCAAAGAAAAAATATTGTTGATATAAAGCCACTGAGAATGTGAGGGTTGTTTGCTATATGCAGCAATAGTGATTGTCAATGAGTGATTCAAGAAGTTATCCATAAGTTACTAAAGTAATAACCTTATAAAAAAGAAAAGTATATGGGAAGAACACATGAAGAGAAATGAAAGGGAGGGAAGCTAAAAGGTGCATTCACGTGGCCTAGAAAACCATGCCCTCTCTGTCTTCCACCACGTTTACTGCCAACCAGCAGAAAGATAAGAGTAGCAGTTGTTTCCAGGGCCAGTCTCAGGCGGTGTATACTCACATTCGTGTTGCACAGCTTGTACTGCCGATAGGCCCCAATGCAGGAGATTGCTGTAGATCGGGCAGGCTGGGAGAAGCTCTGAGCTGCCCTGTGGGCCCCCAGGCCAGGGCTGCTGCTTGTTTCTGGGCTGTGGAAGAGACTTGAGGCTTCAGGGAAGCCTTGGTCATGGGTCAGAGGCAGCTGGTAGATGGAGCTCTCTGAGACTTGCAGTCCAGGACGAGGGCCACTGTCACTCTGGTACAGAGGTCCATGTCGGGGGCCCCGGTGGGCTGGAAGGTTGTAGCCATGGCTAGAACCAGATGCCCCCTGGGACCTGGAATTCCGGGATGAGGGCCTCTGCCTCCGAAGCCTCTGTGGCAGGTGTGCAGAGTCCGTCTGCAGTGGTAAGATGTATGGGGCCTTACCATAGCCATACATGCCGGGGCCGATGGGACCTCGAGTCCTGCTCCTAAAGAGAGACACACAAGAGAGGATTTTCATGTTAACCCAGAAGCTTTGATCCATGGGAGAGGGAACTGGGTAGGAACAGAAGCCTGGGAGAGAGCCTACAGTGGAACAGGGAGGTAAAAGAGGGCTTTCCAGGAGAAGGGAAGATTCTGGAGGCTGGAACAGAGGCTCTACAGAGACTGCCATGTAGAATGAAGGTGGGAATCAACAGTGGGTGATGTGACTGGTGGAAAATGAGGTTAGAACGGTAAGCTGCGGCCAGTATGTGATTTATGTCAGGGAGTTTGGGTGTTTTTGTAGGTTGTAGGGAGCCACTGAAGATTTTTTGAGAAGAATATAGAATTGTAATTTCAGCCAGAGTAACGTCCTGTTCACTTTTTTTCAGATAATAGTTTGTGGGGTTTTTTTTCTCACTTAATTGTACCTGATATTTCAGACCCTGCTTCCATGACCATTCATGCCCAAATAGCTTTTCCAGGTAAATGGACCCTAGCTAAGCAACCAAAGACTAATGCAGTCCTGAGGGGTGACTTGCTCTGGGTCAAACTCAATCCCTGATGAAATGAGAGGAGGCTGAACAATGCGGAACCCATGTGGAACAATGAGTAAATGGTCATCTTCACATTGGTATGGATCTTTAGGTTTTGTGAAGACCAGCTGCCTTGTGAGGTCTTATGACAATCATGTAAACAGAAGTGTGCATGTAAATTTCCAACAACTGGCTTTCCGGGGTGGGGGGGGGAAAGCCCTGATTTGTGCCATTTCTCCATTTCCACGGTGTAAGTCCTCCCACCATGGCCAATTTCAAGCTATCAATGTGAAGACACAATCATCTCTAACAAGCAGGGAAAAACAAACTCCAGCACACCACTGCATACAAATGTATTGTGAAAATACTGTTTGCAAAATACAGAGTTAGGAATGATGAAGAAATATAAAAGTGAATCAGAGAGGGTTCCCAAGATCCCAACCGTACAACTGAAAGCAACTAGAACATAACACAAGGTGGGGTAACAGCCTTGGGAGCAATACAACAAGCAAAGCGTCAGGAATTCTGAGTTAAGAGAATGCCTCAGAATTCCTCACCCTTCTGTCTGCAGGGATCTGAGAAGGTTTCACCATCACTGGTCTGAGAGTTGGGAAGCAAGGTTCCAACACTCTGTGGAAGGATTTAAGTGAGACATATAACTCTAACTTATTTGTAAAATGACTGAACTGGATTAAATGACCACGAAGGTCATTCCAGCTCTAAAATTTTATGCTTCCATAATAATTAATTCTACATTTATGTGAAATTGGAAATGTGCCCAAGAGTTTCTACAGGATGGCCCCATTAAAATAAGCACATTAAAATAGCGATCAAGGTGAAACATTAATTTCTGCACTCACGAGGAAATTCTTGCTTCACTCTACATAACCACTGAACGCAACATTTAACAGACCACAAGTAATTATTAACATCTTTATCACTAATTGCACCATCATTCTTAGCTGATACAGTTTTGAATTAAACTGTGCTAGTGTTTATTTTGCGTTTAGGCATTTCTCAATTAATCTTGGCAACACTTAGGACTCTATGAATGATGGGAGGATCCATAATGCTGCTTTGAGAGATGCAATTAAGAAGTTGGTCTTAGGAGGAGCTTCAAGATGGGGGAAGAGTAAGACGTGGAGATGACCTTCCTCCCCACAAATACATCAGAAATACAGCTACATGTGGAAAAACTCCTACAGAACAACTACTGAACACTGGCAGAAGACCTCAGACCTCCCGAAAGGCTCTTGGTGCTCCAGCCAGGCGTCAGGGCTGTGCCTCTGAGGTGGGAGAGCCAAGTTCAGGACATTGGTCCACCAGAGAACTCCCAGCTCCACGTAATATCAAACAGTGAAAATCTCCCACAGATCTCCATCTCAACGACAAGACCCAGCTCCACTCAAGGACCAGCACGCTACAGTGCTGGACACCCTATGCCAAACTACTAGCAAGACAGGAACACAAGCCCACCCATTAGCAGAGAGGCTGCCTAAAATCATAACAAGGTCACAGACACCCCAAAACACACCACCAGACATGGACGTGCCCACCAGAAAGACAAAATCCAGCCTCACCCACCAGAACACAGGTACTAGTCCCCTCCACCAGGAAGCCTACACAACCCACTGAACCAACCTTAGCCACTGGGGGCAGACACCAAAAACAACAGGAACTACGAACCTGCAGCCTGCGAAAAGGAGACCCCAAACACAGTAAGTTAAGCAAAATGAGAAGACAGAGAAACACACAGCAGATGAAGGAGCAAGGTAAAAACTCACCAGACCTAACAAATGAAGAGGAAATAGGCAGCCTACCGGACAAAGAATTCAGAGTAATGATAGTAAAGATGATCCAAAATCTTGGAAATAGAATGGAGAAAATACAAGAAACGTTTAACAAGGACCTAGAAGAACTAAAGAGAAAACAAACAGTGATGAACAACACAATAAATGAAATTAAAAATTCTCTAGAAGGGATCAATAGCAGAATTACTGAGGCAGAAGAACGGATAAGTGACCTGGAAGATAAAATAGTGGAAATAACTACTGCAGAGCAGAATAAAGAAAAAAGAATGAAAAGAACGTGAGGACAGTCTCAGAGACCTCTGGGACAACATGAAATGCACCAATATTCGAATTATAGGGGTCCCAGAAGAAGAAGAGAAAAAGAAAGGGACTGAGAAAATATTTGAAGAGATTATAGTTGAAAACTTCCCTAATATGGGAAAGGAAATAGTTAATCAAATCCAGGAAGCACAGAGAGTCCCATACAGGATAAATCCAAAGAGAAACACGCCAAGACACATATTAATCAAACTATCAAAAATTAAATACAAAGAAAAAATATCAAAAGCAGAAAGGGAAAAACAAGAAGTAACATACAAGGGAATCCCCATAAGGTTAACAGCTGATCATTCAGCAGAAACTCTGCAAGCCAGAGGGTGTGGCAGGACATATTTAAAGTAATGAAAGGGAAAAACCTACAACCAAGATTACTCTACCCAGCAAGGATCTTATTCAGATTTGACGGAGAAATTAAAACCTTTACAGACAAGCAAAAGCCAAGAGAATTCAGCACCACAAAACCAGCTTTACAACAAATGCTAAAGGAACTTCTCTAGGCAGGAAACACAAGAGAAGGAAAAGACCTACAATAAGAAACACAAAATAATTAAGAAAATGGTAACAGGAACATACATATCGATAATTACCTTAAATGTAAATGGATTAAATGCTCCAACCAAAACACATAGACTGGCTGAAAGGATACAAAAACAAGACCCGTATATATGCTGTCTACAAGAGACCCACTTCAGACCTAGGGACACATACAGACTGAAAGTGAGGGGATGGAAAAAGATATTCCATGCACATGGCAATCAAAAGGAAGCTGGAGTAGCAATTCTCATATCAGACAAAATGGACTTTAAAATAAAGACTATTACAAGAGACAAAGAAGGACACTACATAATGATCAAGGGATCAATCCAAGAAGAAGATATAACAATTGTAAATATTTATGCACCCGACATAGGAGCACCTCAATACATAAGGTAAATGCTAACAGCCATAAAAGGGGAAACTGACAGGAACACAATCATAGTAGGGGATGTTAACACCCCACTTTCACCAATGGACAGATCATCCAAAATGAAAATAAATAAGGAAACACAAGCTTTAAATGATACATTAAACAAGATGGACTTAATTGATATTTATAGGACATTCCATCCAAAAACAACAGAATACACTTTCTTCTCAAGTGCTCAAGGAACATTCTCCAGGATAGATCATATCCTGGGTCACAAATCAAGCCTTGGTAAATTTAAGAAACTGAAATCATATCAAGTATCTTTTCTGACCACAACGCTATCAGACTAGATATCAATTACAGGAAAAAATCTGTAAAAACTACAAACACATGGAGGCTAAACAATACACTACCTAATAACCAAGAGGTCACTGAAGAAATCAAAGAGGAAATCAAAAAATACCTAGAAACAAATGACAATGAAAACACGACAACCCAAAACCTATGGGATGCAGCAAAAGCAGTTCTAAGACGGAAGTTTATAGCAATACAATCCTACCTCAAGAAACAAGAAAAATCTCATATAAACAACATAACCGTACACCTAAAGCAATCAGAGAAAGAAGAACAAAAATACCCCAAAGTTAGCAGAAGGAAAGAAATCATAAAGATCAGATCAGAAATAAATGAAAAAAGAAATGAAGTAAACGATAGCAAGGATCAATAAAACTAAAAGTTGGTTCTTTGAGAAGATAAACAAACGTGATAAACCATTACCCAGGCTTATCAAGAAAAAAAGGGAGAAGACTCAAATCAATACAATTAGAAATGAAAAAGGAGTAGTAACAACTGACACTGCAGAAATACAAAGGATCATGAGAGATTACTACAAGCAACTACATGCCAATAAAATGGACAACTGGGAAGGAATGGACAAATTCTTAGAAATGCACAACCTTCTGAGACTGAACCGGGAAGAAACAGAAAATATGAACAGACCAATCACAAGCACTGAAACTGAAACTGTGATTAAAAATCTTCCAACAAACAAGAGCCCAGGACCGGATGGCTTCACAGACGAATTCTATCAAACATTTAGAGAAGAGCTAACACCTATCCTTCTCAAACTCTTCCAAAATATAGCAGAGGGAGGAGCACTCCCAAACTCATTCTACGAGGCCACCATCACCCTGATACCAACACCAGACAAAGACGTCACAAAGAAAGAAAACTACAGGCCAATATCACTGATGAACATAGATGCAAAAATCCTCAACAAAATACTAGCAAACAGAATCCAACAGCACATTCAAAGGATCATACACCATGATCAAGTGGGGTTTATCCCAGGAATGCAAGGATTCTTCAATATATGCAAATCAATCAATGTGATAAACCATATTAACAAATTGGAGAAAAACCATATGATCATCTCAATAGATGCAGAAAACGCTTTTGACAAAATTCAACACCCATTTATGATAAAAGCCCTGCAGAAAGTAGGCATAGAGGGAACTTTCCTCAACATAATAAAGGCCATATATGACAAACCCACAGCCAACATTGTCCTCAATGGTGAAAAACTGAAACCATGTCCACTAAGATCAGGAACAAGACAAGGTTGCCCACTCTCACCACTATTATTCAACATAGTTTTGGAAGTGTTAGCCACAGCAATCAGAGAAGAAAAAGAAATAAAAGGAATCCAAATCGGAAAAGAAGAAGTAAAGCTGTCACTGTTTGCAGATGACATGATAGTGTACATAGAGAATCCTAAAGATGCTACCAGAAAACTACTAGAGCTAATCAATGAATTTGGTAAAGTAGCAGGATACAAAAGTAATGCACAGAAATCTCTTGCATTCCTATACACTAATGATGAAAAATCTGAAAGTGAAATTAAGAAAACACTCCCGTTTAGCACTGCAACAAAAAGAATGAAATATCTAGGAATAAACCTACCTAAGGAGACAAAAGACCTCTTTGCAGAAAATTATAAGACACTGATGAAAGAAATTAGAGATGATACAAATAGATGGAGAGACACACCATGTTCTTGGATTGGAAGAATCAACATTGTGAAAATGACTATACTACCCAGAGCAATGTACAGATTCAATGCAATCCCTATCAAACTACCACTGGCATTTTTCACAGAACTAGAACAAAAAATGTCACAATTTGTATGGAAACACAAAAGACCCCGAACAGCCAAAGTAATCTTGAGAAAGAAAAATGGAGCTGGCGCAATCAAGCTCCTGGACTTCACACTATACTACAAAGCTACAGTAATCAAGACAGTATGGTACTGGCACAAAAACAGAAATATAGATCAATGGAACAGGATAGAAAGCCCAGAGATAAACCCATGCACATATGGTCACCTTATCTTTGATAAAGGAAACAAGAATATATAGTGGAGAAAAGACAGCCTCTTCAATAAGTGGTGTGGGGAAAACTGGACAGCTACATGTAAAAGAATGAAATTAGAACACTCCCTAACACCATACACAAAAATAAACTCAAAATGGATTAAAGACCTAAATGTAAGGCCAGACACTATCAAACTCTTAGAGGAAAACATAGGCAGAGCACTCTATGACATAAATCACAGCAAGATCCTTTTTGACCCACCTCCTAGAGAAATGGAAATAACCACAAACAAATGGGACCTAATGAAACTTAAAGCTTTTGCACAGCAAAGGAAACCATAAACAAGACGAAAAGACAACCCTCAGAATGGGAGAAAATATTTGCAAATGAAGCAACTGACAAAGGATTAATCTCCAAAATTTACAAGCAGCTCATGCAGCTCAGTATCAAAAAACAAACAACCCAATCCAAAAATGGGCAGAAGACCTAAACAGACATTTCTCCAAAGAAGATATACAGATTGCCAAAAAACACATGAAAGAATGCTCAACATCACCAATCATCAGAGAAATGCAAATCAAAACTACAATGAGGTATCACCTCACACCGGTCAGAATGGCCATCATCAAAAAATCTAGAAACAATAAATGCTGGAGAGGGTGTGGAGAAAAGGGAAGCCTCTTGCACTGTTGGTGGGTATGTAAATTGATACAGACACTATGGAGAACAGGATGGAGGTTCCTTAAAAAACTAAAAATAGAAATACGATAGCAATCCTGCTACTGGGCATATACGCTGAGAAAACCGTAATTCAAAAAGAGTCATGTACCACAATGTTCATTGCAGCTCTATTTATAATAGCCAGGACATGGAAGCAACCTAAGTGTCCATCAACAGATGAATGGATAAAGAAGATGTGGCACATATATACAATGGAATATTACTCAGCCATAAAAAGAAACGAAACTGAGTTATTTGTAGTGAGGTGGATGGACCTAGAGTCTGTCATACAGAGTGAAGTAAGTCAGAAAGAGAAAAACAAATACCCTATGCTAACACATGTATACGGAATCTAAAAAAAAAAAAAAAAATGGTCATGAAGAACCTAGGGGCAAGACAGGAATAAAGACACAGACCTACTGGAGAATGAACTTGAGGACACAGGGAGGGGAAAGGGTAAGCTGGGAGAAAGTGAGAGAGTGGCATCGACATATATACACTACCAAATGTAAAACTGATAGCTAGTGGGAAGCAGCCGCATAGCACAGGGAGATCAGCTCGGTGCTTTGTGACCACCTAGAGGGGTGGGAGAGGGAGGGTGGGAGGGAGGGAGATGCAAGAGGGAAGAGATATGGGGATATATGTATACGTATAACTTACTCACTTTGTTATAAAGCAGAAACTAACACACCATTGTAAAGCAATTATATTCCAATAAAGATGTCAAAAAAAAAAAAAAAGAAATGCTAGCAAAGATTCATGCAGAAAGATAACAATCTTGAAATAAATTAGATGAAAAATCAACAACAAAAAAAGAAGTTAGCCTTAAAACAAACGAACAAATATATATATATATATATATATATATATATATATGTTGGATATAATTTGCTTTTTTTCTTCTTGTGGCAGGCCAGGTAACATGAATGAATGACATCATGAAAAAGTGAAGGAAAGAATTTCTGTGTGTGTGTTTGTCTTTCTTTTTTTTTTTTTAAAGCTCTGAAAGCCTAACAGAAATTCTAGCTTCGAAGTAAGCACTGGGTGGAGACCCCAGCTGAAGGTAACAGAGAAATAAACACACATGGAGTGATGCTTCTCAGATTTGAATGTGCACAGGAATCGCCTAGGGGTCTTGTTGAGAGTCAGATTCTGATTCAGGAGGTCTGGGGCGGGGCCCAGGATTCTGCGTTTCCAACAAGCTCCCAGGTGACGCTGCTTCCTAGACCAGCGACTTTGGACAAGCATCACCAGCATGACTTGAGGAACAAAATCAAAGAACAGAATTGATATTCCAAACAAAAGAGTGAGAATTCAACAACAAAATGTATCATGCTTCATGGAGGAAGACAGCTATAAAATTGTTATAAAAACCTCTGCGTTTGTGACATATACAAAAATCTGCTGGTCTGGGCCGGGCTGCACTGCTATAGCTCAGTGAGAGGTGCTGAACCCAGACTGCCTTGACCTTGCTCTTGGAAAGTAGAGGAGGCAGAGGGAGAACCTACTACAGTTGGCTGATGACCTGTGTAAGCATCTTTCCAAAGGCTGCCCATCACCCCTGAGGGGGTAAGGGATACACGTGCACATGTATATTTTTGGATTCACTCTGCCTTGTGGGAGGCTCTGCCTAAACCAGAGAACCATTCAAAACCCACTCAAACAGCAGCACCATCGTAAAGAGGATGATTCAGAAACAAACGGCCAGTTAATTCTGATAAACGGACTACAGAGAAGGAGCAGCCAGTTAGGGTGCCCTTGTGAGAGAGAGGATTTCTGAATCCTTGACTCGGAACAGTTGGACAAGCCGCAGATTCATCCCCACTTGGCCAGGAGAATGTGTGTTTTCCTTACAGCCGGCTGGTCAGAGCTTATCATCCTGATGGTTCAGAATGGCCTCTTCCCCACCAGGACAGAGTCCATCTGGCCGCTTGCAAGGGGGCCAACATGAACTGGGTAGATTTATGCGGAGTTGGGATAATAAGCACAGATGCGGCCGACAGGATCTGTGTAGCCGGTTAACCCTTCCAGGGGTGCTCGCGGTAGGTGCCCTGGGGGCTGTTAGGTTGATTAGTTCTGCTTAGTCTCCCCATAACCCATCTCTGGGATTTTACTTGGGATATCCCATTTGTCAAAGTTCTAGCTAATTTTGCAAAGTTAGGTTTTGAGAAAGAAATGGAAAAAGCCTGAGTTGGAAGTCAAGGACATGGATGTTAGTAAAGCATAGTGGTTAGACTTGGACTCTGAAACCAGGTTTCCTGAGTTTGAATCCCAGCTCTGCCACCTGGTAATTATGAAATTTGGGTCAGTCACTAGGCTTTTTGAAGCACTTAGGATGCAACATTTAAGGAGACACTCACTCTCAGGGTTGCGATGTCTCCTTAAATGTTGCATCTCAGGTCCAGTCCTGGCCCTGTATGCATTTATAAATAAAGATGATAATAGTGCCTTCCTTCCAGGTTGTTGTAAAACATAAATGACTTAAGAGCAAAGGACTTAAATAATGCCTTGCACAGAGCATGCTTCATATACATATTTGCTCTTTTAAAAAAAAGTTCAAGCTTGGCCATTTACTAGCTCCACAAACTCTGGCAAAAAAAATGCACCCTCAATTTTCTTACCTATAAAATGAGTTACACCCACTAGGATGGCTATAATAAAAGGAACAAATAATAACAAGTGTTGGGAGAGGATGCAGAGAAACTGGAACCCTCATGCATTCCTGGTGGGAGCGTAAAATAGTGCAGTCACTTTGGAAAACTATCTCGAAGTTGCTCAAAAAGTTACATGCAGTATTTCCGTGTGACCCAGCAATTTCAATCCTAGGTGTATACCCAAGAGAAGTGCAAACATATGTCCAAGCAAAGACTTGTACACGAACGTTCATAACAGCTTTGTTCATAATAGCCGCGAGATGGAAACCACCCAAATGCCTATCACCTGATGATTGGATAAACAAAACAGAGCATATCCATACACTGGATTATTACTCAGCCGTAAAAGAGATGAAGTACTGATATATATTACAATACTGATGAACCTCAACACTATTCTAAGTGAAAAGAGCCAGACACAAAAGGCCACGTATTGCATGATTCCATTTATATGAAATGTCCAGAAACAGCAAATTCATAGAGACAGAAAGCAGATTAGCGCTTACCAGGGGCTGGAGGGGAGGGGAGAATAGGCAGTGACTGCTAAAGGGTACGGGTTTCTTTTTGGGGTGATGGAAATGTTCTGTAATTAGATAGTAGTGATGGTTGCACAACCTTGTGAATATGCTAAAAAACCACTGAATTATACACTCTAGATGGTGAATTTTATGGTACATTAATTATATCAATAAAGCTGTTATTTTTTTAAAATGGGAGCACGAATAATTCCCATCTTATCTACTTACAGTGATGTCGTAAAGGTCAAATTGAGGTTACCAACAGGAATGCATTTTTCAAATCTGAAAGCAGTTTTTATCATTCATTTTCCATCACTTGTTTCAACAACCTTTAACAAACTTTTATTGATCTATGAGCACATCATGTGTGATATTTTTTTCTGCTCGTTCACATTCCCAAGCCTGACGACATTAGTTAAGTGCAATGCCTCCCTCCCCCGCAATGACAAGAACAGGGCAGTAAGTGCTCTGACAGCAGGTTCTGGTCCCAGTTCTTCCAATGACCTACTATGGATGTCTGGGGAAATTGTTGTTTCTTGAGAAAATGGCTGCAAATAGCATTTTGGAAAGGGTAATAAGCACATAAAACACTTTCCTTACAACAGGCTGGCTACCATCCAGGGGCTCATTATGTGTGATGTTGTGCAGCTTGGTGATGTTAATCCTGGCCAGTTAGTGTGATGATTCAAGCAAAGACACCGCATCTAGCCTCCCTCTTCCCAGCTCTATACACGAACCCTGAAGTGTGTCACCTACAGCTACCACCTGAAACTGACAACACTCACATGTCTACTGCCTGCCCAGACGCCTCTTTTGAGCATCAATCCCATAGACCCAACTAACCTCTAGAATAGCACTGCTTCTCATCTGTGAGGTGCATGCAAGTCACCTGGGGATCTTGTCAAACTACAGCTTCTGATTCAGGAGGTCAGGGGGTGGGGGTCTGACTCTGCATTTGTAACCATCTCCCAGATGACATTGATGTTGTGGGTCCTCTGACTACACTTTAATTGCTCTCTCTACCTAGACATCCCCCCAGACATCTCAAGCTCAACACATTCAAGCCCAAATTCATCATCTTCACCCCATGACGCAAAAGGGTTCTCTTTCAAGTTCTTCCTATACTCTCCTTCTCAGTAGTTCTCAAGCTTGAACAAGCATCAGAATCACCTGGAAGTCTTATCTAAACAGACTATTGAACCCCACCTGCAAAGAGTCTGATTCAGGAGATTTGGGGTAGGGTCTGAGAATCTGCATTTCTTACAGGTTCCCAAGGGATGCTGTTGGTCTGTGGGCCACAATGCTCTGTTTCACTCCCAAGTACCACAACATCCCCTGAAGTCGGCTGGCTCTTCTGTTCTCCTCACCCCTGTATATTAAGTTCAAAGTCCTTGGCTCAGTCACCCAGCCTGCACCACATGGCTGGTCACACCCTGGGTACTGCGTGGACCACCCACGCTACACTTCTTGGAGTTTCCCAACAGAACAACCCAAGTTATTTCTCCATATGCTCTGGCTATGCTGTTTCCTCCTCCAGGCTGCCTTCCCCACCACCGTTTTCTATAACAACTATCTGTTCGCCCTTTAGGACTTAGCTGAAGCATTAATTCCCCCATGAAGCTTGTCCTGGTCCAAACCCCAGCCCAGCCCTTCACTCCATAGTATCAATGTCCTTCTCTTTTGTCCTTCCACTGGACCCCATGTAATTGTCACAGCACAATAACCCTTTATTATGCCGATTTCTTTAGTCTGCCTTAGTCTACCAGACTATAGGCTCCTTGAGAGCAGGGGGTATGTCTTATTTGTCTTATATCCTTAGAACCTAGTACAACGGCCGCCACAGAGTAGGTGTTCAATAACTGTTGAAAAACTGAAATAACAAATGAAGGAATGGCTCAAACCATGATTGCCAAAGGAAGGAAAATCTCCCCTTCCCCTTACTATCTGTGTTTAATTTCCGGTACATGAATTATCCCTCTATGTAGCAATAAAAGTCTCATCTCTTGGGTGAGACCATTCCTGATACCAAACACCTGGAGAAGACATGGGTCCTTGGAATAGAAAGGAGGATCCGACAGAGGCTGGGACGCAGCTTTATTCTCAAAAGGCGGGAAGAATTAAGAGGTCAAGGTGCTCCACGCATACCTGTCAGAGCTGGAGAGCCACCAGGAAAGGCTGTCTGTCAGCTGCTTGCGACTACAGGATGGCTTCCCATCTCTTGTCTTAGTTTCCAGTACGGAGTGGAATGGGCAGAGAGAGAACCCTGCCTCTGGAAGCCAGGCTGTTTGTATTTCTTATACTCTTTATGTTTATTTCCCTTGTGTTTTCCCTTCAAGCTCAGTCAGGTCTCCGTGAGAGGTCCAGCCTCTCTCATCTGTGCTAACATGAACCACACACGGGCCCCAGCATCCAGTGGAGCAGCAGACCCTGGGAGCAGCCTGCAAGGACCCCTAGGAGCCTAAGCCTGACAGCCAGGGGCTGGGCAGTGAGGTCAAGTGCCCCTGCTCAAGTGGAAAGTCTCCTTGCATGGCTTTATCTCGGAGGTTCCAGGTTTTACAGCATTTAGAGAGGCGCATCCCTTGCAGCAAGCTCGAGCTACCTGAGTTGAATTTTAGGTAAAAAGAAGTCAATCCTTCCACAGGGAAGATGGGAAGGAGGTTTGCGAGATGGAATATTACTGATTACTGGAGATGGCTCACAGAACCAGGGGTGGGTGGAAGTTCCTGTACTAGATGCTGTTGAGAAAATCTAAGATCCTGTTGAATCTTACTGTATCTAACGAATAATCCCCATATGATTTATTTTTTATTAATTTTTATTGGAGTATAGTTGCTTTATAATGTTGTGTTAGTTTCTGCTGTACAGCAAAGTGCATCAGTTATACATATACATATATCCACACCATTTACAATAGCCAGGACATGGAAGCAACCTAAATGTCCTTCGACAGAGGAATGGATAAAGATGTTGTACATACATACAATGGAATATTACTCAGCCATAAAAAGGAACGAAATAATGCCATTTGCAGCGACATGGATGGGCCTAGTGATTGTCATACAGAGTGAAGTAAGTCAGAAAGAGAAAGACAAATATCGTATAATATTGCTTATATGTGGAACCTAGAAAAACGGTACAGATGAACTTATTTGCAAAGCAGAAATAGAGTCACAGATGTAGAAAACAAATCTCCATATGATTTAAAGGGATCCTTTACTCCACATTTGCACCTTGCACTGTTTTTACATATCAAAACTAAACTCTTCCCAAGCCAATGTTTGGGGGCAAATTTACCTGGTCAGTCTTAGCATCGAAGACAGGTCTTAGGTAATGAGAAGCTAAAATCACAGTTTCCTAGTTACAGATGCAGGGATGCTGCATCTGAGGGTTGCCTCTACACCAGCATCTAAAATGTGCACATTCTTCCTCCCTTTCTCTTCTCACTGAGAAAACAAGGCATTTCCACTCAGCACTCTAAGCTTGGAGAGAGGGGAGGAAGATGTGATTTGTAACTACTATCAAGTGAAATGCATTTCCCAAAATCCATTAGTATGACCAAAAGCATTTTTTTAATGTTTATTTATTTATTATTTTTGGCTGCGTTGGGTCTTCATTGCTGCACGCGGGCTTTCTCTAGTTGCGGCAAGTGGGGATTTCTTTTCGTTGCTCTAGGCACGCAGGCTCAGTAGTTACGACTTGCGGGCTCTAGAGCACAGGCTCAGTAGTTGTGGCACATGGGCTCAGTTGCTCCGCGGCATGTGGGATCTTCCCGGACCAGGGCTCAAACTCGTGTCCCCTGCGTTGGCAGGCGGATTCTTAACCACTGCATCACCAGGGAAGTCCCAGCATTTTTTTTTTTATTGAAGGATAGCTGATTTACAATGTTGTCTTAGTTTCTGGTGTGCAGCAAAGTGATTCAGATATAGATATAGATATAGATATAGATATAGATATGTATATAGATATATTCTTTTCCACTATAGGTTATTATAAGATATAGAATATAGTTCCCTGTGCTATACAAGGTCCTCGTTGTTTATATGTTTTATATATAGTAGTGCATGTCTGTTAATCCCAAACTCCTAATTTATCCCCAAATGCATTTTTAAAGAGGTTTTAATAGACATTTTCAAAGATACTGGGCAGCAGGAATCATAACTAGGAATTATCTTTTCAGGTGGTTACAGAGGTACAAAGGGACGTGAGCTCAGGAGTCCTCAGTGCAGCCCTCTTGAACTGGCAGGACACCTGAAACAACCCTCACAGGACAACGTTTTGAGAAATTAGCCAGTACATTTCTCCCTCTCAGCAGTCCCTTCTCTCTCCTCTCAGTGCTTCTAGAATGACCTTGATGTTTACAGCACCAGAGAAGAGAAGACCTAAAGGTCAGCAGGAGAAAAGAAGTTTCTTTAGAATTTGAAAAGCTGGACTTTGTCTGGCAAGAACCAAAGTCTGAGGCATAGAAAGCAGAGGTATAGTATCCACCACAGAATACGAAGAAGATGCTATGACTTTGGAATTACCTTCTCAAACCTAAGGAAATGAAGAGTTTGGCTAGCAGGCGGAGGAAGGAGCAACTGAGAGGCAGTAACCAAAGCTTAGGCCAGAATACTCTGCCTGGTGTGGGGAGTAATAGAAACTCCAGATTTGTTTAGGAGCCCGAGAACAGAAGGGACCTGCAAGCTTTGTGGGGAAGCCGGTGTCCAATATGGCGCCTGATGTGGGAGGCCTTGGGAGGGAGGGGCCCACCTGAGCACTTGTAGGTCATCCCAAAGGGGTCTTTGTGGTCCTCGCAAGGACCCAGAGCACATGGCCCTCACTGACTAGAGCGCATGTGGAGACCTCAGCAACAGTTACTGCAAAGGATGGGAGGCAGTCAAGGAAGTGGAGCAGGAACAAAGACTGCAGAGAAGCCTCTCATCTGGGGACCCAGGTCGCCCCCGGGGAAAACAGTAGCATTTGAGGAAGGGGGAGAACCCTGAATGAACTGAGTATAAACCCCCAAACTGATCATGTTTAACATTACATGTCAAATCATCTGAGTGTCCTGGAGTTGGCAGTTTTCCTGCAACAGCAGAAACAGAGACTCATGAAGAACCAAACCTAGTTGTAGAAAAATAAATTGCATTTTGCGTATCTGAGTTGTGACTGTAAATTTGACACTCAACCCAAACATCCTTAAACAGGAGAATAACGAGCTAGGCAAATTAAGGTAAACGTCAGAGTACATATTGGAGTTCAATAAAGCTCTTTAAAAGAATGAGGCAGATGCGTATATACTGATGCAGGATGGTCTCCAAAGTACAGGGAAATGAAAAAGAACAAGACACAGAAGACACTAAGCATTCATGCTCCCCATTTGTGTTTAAAAAGAAAAGAGAAAAAAATGTATACAATATATCATAGATATGCTGGATACATTTCTGAACTGATACAAATGAAATTTTAGGCAATGATTTCCTCTGGGAAGCGGACTCAACAGGGTGGGGTTGAAGCAGATTCCTTTGTCATTTCTTACCCTTTCCTACTATCGTAAAAAATATATATATATATTTTTTGTCTTCTGCACGTTTTCGATATATGAAAGTGATGTCAAAAAGAATAACACTAAACTGCTTTCCACTGAATTTTTTAAAATGCAGCTGGATGTGGGGAGGATCGTAAGAAGCAAACGCAGAAATCCCCAGTCAGAACTCTCCTTAAAGGTTTTGCCTGCTGTATACACAACATCACAAAGAGAATACAAGTCAGCAAACTTAATACTTAAATATGCAGACATTTCAACTGGACACAAAATACCCACTTATAAAGAAGCTGTAATCCCCAAAGACTGAACGGACAGAAATAGTTAGGGAAGAAAATATTCTTCTGAAATGTCACTGTCAATAACCGAAAAGTCATATACTCCCAGAAGATTTTAGATCAACAAAGGCCATCACCAGCCTTGTGCCCAGCTTCTTTGGAGTCTGGATGTGCCTGGGCGACATAGCCTAGGTAAGGAATAGCACTGGCTCTGTGACATCCAATCCGGTATTTATAGTGATGACAAACACCCAGTGCATATTCCCAGGTTGTCTATAGCATCCCCATCCAGGAGGTACCCAAGTCAGGGTCAGGAACCTCATGCACTTTTGACTTCTCTTTCCACTAGATTTGTTTTCATAAACACAGCCCTTGGTCATTACCCTCTGTTTCAAGAAGCACTCATGGCTCATCTCTGCCTAGAAAATAAGGTTCAAACATAGATGGGTTTAAGGCACATTTGGTTTGACGCCACGTTAAGTCCTTCATCATCTGGTCTCAGTCTCTCTTCCCAAATTCAACTCCAGTCTTCATCCTCTCCCCCGTCTCCTGCCGCCAACCCTACACTTCCCAGGCATAAAGGATCACTCATCATCTCCCAAACACACTGAGCTCTTGTGCCTCTAAGGGCCGGCCTGGAATTCTACCCTACCTACCGACTTCTGAACTGGTACAGCCTTCCAGGCCCAAAATAAACATCAGCGCCTGTATGCTTCCCCCAAGTGGTCCCCACACAGTTAGTGCTCTCTGCAGTCCGCACACCCCTCTGCCATGGCATTAACACTGTATCTTGGTAACTTTGTTAAGTAAAAGGTCTGGCTTCCTCACAAGTCTTCTAGTCTTTGGGGGCAAGGCTTGTCAGTCTCTTATTCCCGTGTGTGTAATCCCTGAGATTAGCAGCAGGTCTGACCCAGAGGCACTCTGTGAGGGTTTGTTGAAATAGCACCTGTTAGAGACCATAGCTTAATTGCTCAGCATTTCTTACCAGTGGGTCAGTAAAGGTTACCTCTATGGATCAATTAGTAGAGATATAAAGGCTCTAAGTTCCAATAAGCAAGAAGTCAAGGCAGCCCCACGCTTCTGGGTGGGAAGCAAAGGGCGCTGGTGAAATTAAAAATCAGTAGCCAGTGGCCACCTAGAGAGACCTTAATGCTCAAATTCGAGGGGAGGAAGAATGGAAGGTTACAGCAGCTGAAGAGCAGAAACATGCGCTCACCAGGGGGCCTCGTGATCCAAGGCAAAGCTGGAGGGAAAGGAGTCTGCAGCTCAAAGCTGGAAAGAGAGCCCTGTGTTCCTAAAATTCGCCCTGTTCCATTGTGATCACCTGCCCAAGGGAGAAAGAATGTGCTAAGTTCAAAGAGGCTGTGAGCAAATGGTTTAGGTTGAGTGCATATGTCTTCTTAGAAGTTCAGAAGACTGAAAGTTCTGCCAGAGCAGTTCCAGGCAATAAATTCTCTGGTGTCTCCAGAAGAGGCAAAAATCTGACCACTTAGGGAAATAAAAATTAAGATGAGGAAAACAAAAGCTTTCCTGATTGTCTGTCTACCGGCCGGTACACACTGTCACACGCATATGCCGGTTTAACCACATCTGCTCCCCAGAAAGTATTCAAGGTCTGGATCTAAAGACCAGCGTAAGAATCAGCTGATAGGGGCTTCCCTGGTGGCGCAGTGGTTGAGAATCTGCCTGCCAACGCAGGGGACACGGGTTCGAGCCCTGGTCTGGGAAGATCCCACATGCCGCGGAGCGGCTGGGCCCGTGAGCCACAATTACTGAGCCTGCGCGTCTGGAGCCTGTGCTCCGCAACAAGAGAGGCCGCGATAGTGAGGGGCCCGCGCACCGCGATGAAGAGTGGCCCCCGCTTGCCGCAACTAGAGAAAGCCCTCGCACAGAAACGAAGACCCAACACAGCCATAAATAAATAAATAAAATTAGAAAAAAAAAAAAAGAATCAGCTGATAGGTTTGCTCTGAACCTTCAGGGAAGAAGGATCTCAAGGGCTTATACATGGCTGAGGGGGGAGAGGCAGGAGGGAGAGAGGGAGGAAGGACACAGGGGCAAGTGACGAATGGATTCAGGGGTACTAGCAGGAGCCAAGAGGCAAGCAATCTAGCAAAGAAAGCAGAACGGAGAGACTCTGAGTTTAAAAGGCCCTCTTTTCACCAGGAAGCCAAGCCTCAAGAAGACCCTATCCTCAGTGACCCAACCAAACCGCCGGCCTCCCAGAAGGCAAGGACCATGGCGCTGTCCCCGCACACACCCCCAAATATAAAACAGCCTTCAGAACGGACCCAGTTCTTCTGGGGCAAGGATCCCAGGAGATGAATTAGACTTTGATGTAGATCTTGCCATCAGGCTGCTTCCCCTTGTCTAAAGGATGGTGTTTGAAAGCCAGCCAAGTATCCCTAAGAACAAGTCACCACAGGGCTCACTGGTGCCACTGCGCATCTGAGTGACCCTGGGTTTCCAGGACTGATCTTCAGGTGCCTTGTGCAGTGTGGGCCCCAAGGGGTGGAATAAGGGCCATTGAGCGGGTGTTGATGAAACAATGAAGGTAAAGGGCCTAGCCTTTGTGAATGCTCCATAACTTGTGGTTACCATGACAGCTGCACTGTCCCCAAGGAGAGAGACACACAGCCTGCAACCCTGACACACGAAGGTCACTGCAGAGGCAGACAGCCAAATGGGGGCTGAGAGGTACAGCGCTGGCTTTGCATGAAAGAACAGTAAATGCATTCATTTCTCCAGCGTAACTGACAGGAGCCCTCTTGGGAATCAAACCTGGTGCTGGTGTGTGTTGTGATCTGAACCTGAGCGGCCCTGCGTGACTCGGGGGCTTAGGGGAAACCAAACGAGATTGGAGTGGGGCACGGTGCCTGGCCAGGCAGGTGCTAAGCAAACATGAGCTCCTAACCCCTCTCCCCTGGGGACTCTCAAACAGTGCTCTCTGCCCCAGAGGCTGACCCCCCAGCAGGTTGAAGCAAACTGAAGAACTATTTTCTGTAAGTTCTGCTGAATTTATTAATGGAACAGTAATAATGATGATAATGCAACTTACATTTCTTGAGCATCTTTTATGTGAAAGGCCCACGGAGGAAGCAATGGTATTTCTCTCATATTCTGAATGTCTCTCCAATCTGAGCTTTTACACATACCACTTTCTGTGTACCCACTTGCCATATATCACTTCATTTTTTCTTTATTATAAATATGAAATATTTCAGTTATAACGGTCGGGTGTGAAAAATGATGCATAACTTTCTTCTTTGTGTTAGAGGAAGTTTTTTAGGTACAAGTCTGTCACCCTCAGTTAACTGAAGGAAAAAGGGATTTGTCCTAGCTGTTACTCCGTCCCCCAAAATGGCACTGTGTACTTAAATAAATTCAGTATTCAGATCACAGTAATTTACTGAACACCTGCCAAATGTTTTATGCGTGTTATCCATTTAACCCTGCAAACCGTAAAGTGGGTCATTATTCCTATTTTATACCTGAGGAAACTGAGTCTAAAAAATATTAAACAACCTTCCAAGCTAGAAAGTCTGTGTGAATGGATATAACTGAGATATTAACAAATGTTACTGAATGAATGAATGGTAAGCTCTTAAGGAGCTTAAACAGCTGCAGTGGAGTACAGCTTATAAATAACAAATGCCATTCACAAAGGATTATAGGGGAGGACTGTTTGGAATGAGCATTTATTGGAAAACAGGGTGGGGGAAATTACTGTTTCCCTCCAAATCCAGAAAGAAAACATTTTCAGCACTAGCCCATGTGTTCTAATCACCGAGGAAAAGGAAATCTGAGCTAACTGCTGCTGGATCCACAAGGCCCACGGAGGACTAAATGCTTCTATAGGAAAAAGTTTCATGAGGGAAAAAAGAAAATAATGCATGTCTGGAAGTCAGACTGTAAAGAGGAAAAGGAAGTCTCTGGGGCAAGGTCTGATCTTGACCTAGGCCTGACGTAGGGGGCATTAAACCAAGAAATAAGTCTAGGGGACAGGAAGAGAGAACAACACAGTGATTAAAAGCAGAGGCTTAGAGCCAAACTCTGATTCAAATCCCTGTTCTACAACCTACTAGCTCTGGGCCCGAAGGCTCATCACTTCATCTAAGCGCAGAGTTCTTCTCGTATTTAAAAAAAAAAAGGATAATATGGATTACTTTACGTGTTAAGAGTCCTTAGAGGTTTAGCTCAAAGCCTTCAACACGGTGCATTAGTTTCCTGTAGCTGCCGTACAGACTACCACCAACTTGGTGGCTTAAAACAGCAGAAATTTATTCTCTCATAGTTCTGAAGGCCAGAAGTTCAAAATCAGTATCAATGGACTGAAATGAAGTTGTTGTCAGGGCTGTGCTCCCTCAGGAGGCTCTAGGGGAGACTCTTATTTTCTTGCCTCTTCCAGCTTCTGATGGCTGCCAGCATTCCTTGGCTTGTGGCCCCATCACTCCAATTTTCAAGAACAGCACCTTCAAATCTCTCTCTTCTGTCTTCATATCCCCTTCTCCTCTGTGTGTCTGGATGTCAAGTCTCTCTCTGCCTGTCTCTTATAATGACACTCATGGTTGCATTTAGGGCCTACACCTGTATAATGTAGGATAATCTCCCCATCTCAAGATCCTTCATTACATCTACAAAGTCTTTTTTTTTTTTTTTTTTTTTTTAGATAAGCTAGCATTTTCAGGCTCCAGGGATCAGGCCTTGATACCTTTGGGTGGGTGGTGGTGGGTTTGTTATTCAGCCTGTTACACACAGTAAACCCTCAATAAACATCGGTTGTGGTTACCCTTGTTACTGTTAACAGAGATGAGCTAAAAGAATGATATGCCCAGGAAAGGGTCTATGGATGGATGAGAAAGTGAGGACTCAGAAAGCCCTTGAGGGGCTGTTAGTACTTTGCCATGAAAACCAACAGTGAGGCCACAGCTTTTGTACCCCAAACTCTCTCACAGGTAAATTACCTGGATGCACATTATAGGCTCGGAGTAGGAAGAGTGGGGAGGCTGGGGTCAGGCGACACCGCACTCAGATCCACTCCGCCCCTTACAGGAGCAAGACGCTGGGGATTTTTCTACCTCAGCTCAGTGTTCTCAACTGCAAGATGGGGCTGCTTAAGGCTCAAATACACATGCGACTGATGTGGCACATAGTAGGTGCTATAAAAATGGTTGTCTTCACTACGACTGAATTAGCAACGTGTACAGGGAGGGGGTGAGTAAAGGAAATGACAGTAACCCCACACGTACAGGATGTGTCCCCCCTCCCATCCTTACACGAAGGCATCTCTGATTGCCACCAGGCATGCATCCAAGGAGAAGCCCTAGGGGTCCCAGATGCAAGATGGAGATCCCCTTTGTGGGGCACACATATTGTTGTCTGGCTTTTTCCAGAGCCCATCATCTCTCTTCTGGAACCCGGAGTTATGAATGACTTGGAGGAGTTTCAATGCAGCATTCTTATGGCAAACGTGATCTTCGTTCTGATAACTAATGAAACACTTCTGACACTTAACGAAATGCCACAAGAAAGGAGCATGGGCTCTTTGGAGCCTTGTCTGCAAGCAGAGTCGCTCAAGCTTAAAATCTGGCTCCAACCTTTCCTAACCTACAGGCAGAAGTGTACACACCAGTGAGCCCGGCTCTGCTACAAACGCTGAGGTTTCAGATTTAGAAACCGAAGCATATTAAAACACCATTTATCTGGTTAGCATCAACAGGTAACTTCTTGTCAAACAATTCAGGGACTAAGTAGAAATCCTGCTTCAAAAGAAGGTAAAGAAACAAAACTTTCCTTGCAGGCAGAAAACAAACAACACCAAAATCATAGAGTATGCATTTCAAACAGATGTACCTGCTTTCTCTGCTAACTGCCCAGGATCGCCAGGGAGGTTTTCCAAGGAGAAACACAGACAATGCCAAAGCTTTCCCTTCTCTTGTCATGTGGTTTCTTGCCTGTATGTAACAAGACTCCCTAGGTTTCGACGGAGGGTCAAGAAAATGGCATGTGGCCTCGTGAAGTTTAATTAACAGCAAAATTTGCTATCCAACATCATGAAGGGGCCCACTTGGCTCCAGGGGCCCTCAGGGCAGAAACAACATATTGCTCCAGAGTTATTAATGATGAAATGCAAATGGCCTCCAAGAAAGTGGGCAGGAAAGGAGGAGCTAAAAAAACAAATGATTCTTACCCACAAGCCAGAGACAGTTCCCTGGGGAGGTGGGGAAGGATGGGACAGCCTGTGACCTAGGCCTGATCCTGTCTGTCCTGTTTCGAAATGAAAGGACCTTTCAAGCAAAAACACACACATGCACACACATACATACACTACATGCATACACACACACACGCATGTACACGCATAGGCTAGAAATTACAGAAAAAGACTCAAGGCTCTAAAACCCAAAGGTGATCTGGTCAATGATAATAAAATAATCAAGCCATGTTGGTTTTGAACAGTGTCTTATATTTTGAAAGTACTTTTACAGCTGTTACCTCATCTGACCCTCTCAGCAGGCCTGTATGGAAGACAGAGGACAAATAATTATCCAGATTTTATAGATTAGATTGATTCCCAAAGGTCATCCAGCTAGCAAGTCACGGCCATGAGACAGGAAGTGGGGTCTAATGACTCCCAGCCCAGGGCTTTTCCAAGGTAAGAACTGCCAGTGCTTCCAACAGAAAAGGGCCAAAGCCCAGGGGGAGACCAAGAAGAGGAGGTCAGACATATGGACAGCACTTTTAAGAAAAACTCACGTGATGGGGCAGAAGTCTGAACAGAGGGTTACGATGTGGATGCATCTAGAGAGAAAAAAAGCCGTCGCATTCCAGAGTGTGTTGGAAAACAGGTCTGAGATCTGTGTCTCCCAGCCACCGTCTTTCCATCACTTGGGATGGCAGAAGGGTGGTGGGAGCATTTAAAAGAGCAATCGGACCTCAATAACACATCAATACCAGGCAAGAGACCTTAATGAATGGATAAAATCCCTTTGTTTTACAAACATGTAAACTAAGGCTCAGAGAAATGAGGTGACTTCCCCAAGATCAAAGCATTCATGAGAGCTGGGAACTGGACCCTGGACTCTGGACTGGAATACAGAGTTCTTTATTCTACGCCAGCTGCCTTGGGCGTCTATTATCTTTAAGTTCATTAACACTGTCCTTGATTAACCCTGCATGTCCGAAGCACAGCACAGAAGAGCGCAATGGGGAATGCGTGGTTTTTCCTCTTCTTTTCACTGGGAAACGGCACTGCTGAATTTCCCATAGACGATTACCAGACATGATGTGGGGAAATGGCTGGTGGTCCTGCTAGCACAGAAACTGTCCTATTACTAGGGTATTCTTAAGACCCCCCCCCCCAAACGCAAGTACATTATGGTAGGCTGGATAATGCTCCCCCCTTCCCAACCCCAAGATGCCCACATCCTAATCCCCGGAACCTGTGAATGTTACCTTAAGTGGCAAAGGGATTTTGCAGATGTGATTAAGGATTTTGAAATGAGGAGATTATCCTGGATTATCTGAGTGGGTGCCACGTAATCACAAGGGTCCTTATAAGGAGGAGATCGGGTGGATAAGAGTTAGAGAGGGTGAGATGACAGAGGCATGAGGGTGGGGTGATGGGAGGAAAAGCCCTCGGGCCAAGGAAGGCAGGCCGACTCCACAAGCTGGAAAAGGGAAGGAAACAAATCCTCCCCTGAAGCCCCAAGAAGGAACATAGCCCTACCGACACCATGATTTTAGACTTCCAGACTGTAAGAGAATAAATTTGGGCTGTTTTAAGCCACCAAATTTGTGGTCAGTGTTACAGCATCAATAGGAAACTAAAACACCTACTGCAAAACTAGAGGATCAAGCCCAAGCTCCCAGGCAGTAAACCCCAGCTTCATGAGCTTTACGGAGATGGGGCTGGGGGAGGAGGGTAGCAGAGCCAAATACTTGTAAAATCACAAGGGCATTAAGAAGAGATTTAGACCAACTATACAATGGAGACATCATCTTGCTTTAAGATGAAAAAGTGTTGGTTATCCATGTTTACGGGGACCACCTCTCTCGAAGAAATTCTATTTCAATCCCCTTAGGACTGCTTGATAATCCGTCCTTGGAAAGGAGCCTGTGAACTTTCCTGGTCTCGCTTGCACACACCTTCATATACAGCCTGTGCTCCAGCCCCATCAGACCATTTAGAACTTCTAGAGCATGACAGGCTCATCATGCCTCCAGGGGTCAGCCCTCGCAGTTTGTTTTTTTTGGGGGGAATGCCCACCTCTCTGCTAAAATCCTTCTTCAGAGCTCAGCTCAGTCTGCTTCTGTGACGCCTTCTCTGGCTCCCTGGTGCCCCTTCTTGCCCTCCCTTCCTTCCTCACACCCTGAGCATCTCTCTTAAGAGAGCACTTGGTCTTGTAAATGTCTGTTTGCTTGTCTTCCTCTCCCACCCCACCAGCATGCCCTCCTTGAGGACAAGGAGACTTTCTTGTTCCTCTTGTGTCACCAAACCGCTGCCATCTCCCATCCATACCAAGTACTCCCCAGCTCTTTCCCCCCTGAGTAATGCGAACTCACCCTGCAAGGAAGGACTTCCACCAACCAAGCCCTCTTAATTCCCCAAGAATTAGCTCCACCTCTGTGTTCCCACGGCCTCTGCTCACCCCACAGGTAGAATACTCACTACACCGCATTCTGGTGGTTATTCCTGAGCTGTTTCCTTATTAGGCGTGGAGGTCCTTGAAAACCACACCTCCTTCACCTGTCTATCCTTTCTGTGTTTAGCACAGGGCCTGGGTCACAGCAAATACACAAGGAACGTTGACTGAATTAAAATGAAAACTATACACAACAAGGTAATGCCCAGGTCATCTCTATTAATTAAGCCCTGTGATCCAGAGGCAGCCTTTAAAAGCAGATACCTTTATGTGAAAGTTTTGCATGGCCAGCTGTTGACTGTGGCTAGTTGGTATTTCTCCTGGGATCCCACACATGGGATCATGTGGAGATGGTTTCAGTGTTACTATATCTATATCTGTATCTATGTCCATGTTATATATGGGGTAAATATTGGAGACCATTTTTGTGTCTCATCTCAAACAGAGAAGTATTACTTTACCAAACTTAGCTTAATTCACGAGTGTTACCTTTAACTTTGAAAACGGCTCTCTAGAAGGGCAAGTCTGAGATGAACATGGTAAGTACAGATGCGTTTAAACCCTGATTCTCTTGCCTTCCTTCTGTGTGACCCTGAACTTGACATTTTCTCTTCGACCCTCGAGTTCGTCTACCACAAATGGAACAATATAAGTCTGCCACACAAAACTGGGATGAAGATATGATAAAATGCCACATATAAAACGCCTGCCAATGTGCCTGGCATGTGGAAGGCATTCTGACACCTTTACTGAGGGCTTATGAGTAGCCCCTGCACTATGCTAAACACTTTGTATGAATTATCCAATTCACAGCAACCCAACAAAGCAGGTGTGTTATTATCCTCATCAGGGGAAAGTTAAGCGGTGTCAGCAGGACACACAGCAAGCACGGGGCAGAACTGGGCAGAGAACCCAGACGTGTCAACACCAGAGCTGAGCTCTTCACCGTCATGCAATTTGCAGCCTCTCAGGATGGGTTAGTTCCCGTTGCCCCATCATCAGAAGGTTTGGTTAAAAGACTGACAACAGGGGCTTCCCTGGTGGCGCAGTGGTTGAGAATCTGCCTGCCGATGCAGGGGACACGGGTTCGAGCCCTGGTCTGGGAAGATCCCACATGCCACGGAGCAACTGGGCCCGTGAGCCACAACTACTGAGCCTGCGCGTCTGGAGCCTGCGCTCCGCAACAAGAGAGGCCGCGACAGTGAGAGGCCCGCGCACCGCGATGAAGAGTGGCCCCTGCTTGCCGCAACTAGAGAAAGCCCTCGCACAGAAACGAAGACCCAACACAGCCAAAAATAAATAAATAAATAAATAAATAATAATAATTAAACAATTATTTCTTGTGAGTGTGAAATTCAATTTTAAAAAAAAAAAAAGAGTGACAACAAATAAAGACCAATATTTCTAAGAAAAAAAAAATAATTGAGAACTGACCACAAACTGCTCCCGAGAGCAGTCTGCACAGCCTGGGCGACAGAATGGCTGATCCAGCCAGACTACCTCCCAGAGGAAACTTCGCTCTACTTGCTCGGAGGCTCTGGGAAGCTCACCCTCTACAACCTCTTTCTCACACCTGAGGAATATGACACTCCACCCAATGGAAACAATGACCATGATTTTCACAGCTGTGAATTTCCAGCCCCAGGCTCCTACAATGGTCTCCAGTAGATGACAGTTTTCGACTTGGCAATGCCCACTGCGGGAGGGCGTTCCCTATCTTGAACATCTCCGAATTAAAGCCATCAAGCATCCCATTCCCCGGATTCCCCAGCTGGTTCACACGCATAATGATGAGGAAAACTGGCTCACGCAGGCGAGCGTGAGGAAGCCCAGGGGGAGGAATGTCTGCCTGTTAGCGGGCTCTTTGGCAATGAGAGCGACGACAAAGCTACCTGAAGTGGTCCTCAAATAGTAGTGGACGCTGCTCTCATTTCCTGTCTTTGTGGAAGCTGAATGAAACTGGCCAGCAGGTATTCACAACAGGTTCTGTAAGCTTATGTACTTGAACTCCGGGCAGCAGGACCTCACTTTGGGTGCCGCTGTCACTAGACATTTCGGGAATGGGAAATCTGTCTGGTTTTGCTGTTACAAAAGGGAAGGTCCTACCGTAGCAGGGGGCGCCTTGGGCCTCCCTCCAGTCTGCGGGTGCCCTTTTCCAGAAATCGAGGGGGAGGCCTCTCCTGCTGAGGGGTGTCTTTAATTTCCCAGGTGGGAGTTGCTGCACTGCTGCCCGACTCACCTAAATGCCTCCCCCGCCCACCCCTCTCCCTTTAGCCATCCCAGGGACACAGCCTTGGACATGGAGAATGGAAGGACTTGGTGCAATGCTTCTGGAATCTGCTGGCCAAGACCTGCAGGCTGCAGTCCCCCCGGCCTGAGCCTCCCCAGGCTGCCACTGCTCTGACGAAATCCCAGGGAAGGCCACCTTTGTGGAGGCCTTTTCCGAGCAGGCTACATCAGGAAAGGGCACAGGGAAGGGTGCCCAGGCCCTGGCATCCTGGCTGCACCCACACTGTGCTGCCCAGAGTCCTGCCCTCCTAGACTAGTCCTCAGTTCCCGACTCCCTGTCTTCCTCTGTGGTCCTAGTTCTCCACTCGATTCTTCCTGCAGAATAAGAGTTCTAACTGGAACTCTCCAACACACTACCGCTCAGCCTCTAAATTCATAATGGCATTAAAGCTACAATTTATTGAGCACCTACTATGGACCAGATGATATACTATTTCATTTAATTACTCAACAGTCCCATATGACAGATAGTATTATTATCCTCATTTGAAAGATGAAGCCCCTGAGGTTCAGAGAGGTTAAATAACTTTAGGATCCTTGGGAGAGCTCCAATCAGTACTGACATGATTTCTAAGGTTTTTTAGAGTGTGAATGTGTGTGTTTTAATGAGACAAAAGTCTGATGTGGAAGCAACTGGACTCAAGAACTTTCCAGGGCTTCCCTGGTGGCACAGTGGTTGAGAACCTGCCTGCCAATGCAGGGGACACGGGTTCGAGCCCTGGTCTGGGAAGATCCCACATGCCGCGGAGCGGCTGGGCCCGTGAGCCACAATTACTGAGCCTGCGCGTCTGGAGCCTGTGCTCCGCAACAAGAGAGGCCGCGATAGTGAGGGGCCCGCGCACCGCGATGAAGAGTGGCCCCCGCTTGCCGCAACTAGAGAAAGCCCTCGCACAGAAACGAAGACCCAACACAGCCATAAATAAATAAATACATAAATAAAATTTTAAAAAAAAAGAAGTTTCCAGATCTATTCCAGCCAAGTAAATTCTATTTATTCATCAAGGTTAGGTTCAAATCCTACCTGTTCTGTGCAGTATTCCCTGACTGTTCCATCCCACCAAGATTTCCCATCTTCCTGAACTCTGGCCACATGTCTACTGTTTTCTGGCCCTTGCAGTGTTCTGTGAGTTTGCCACTTATCCACTACCTCACTGTCAGGCTGCCGAGGACAAGGACCATGGCTTCCAATTTTTTTTGAACTGCCCTGGTACCCAGGACTAGATGCAAAGATTTCCCTGGGTAAGAGAGCTGAACACTGCAAGGAAGAGATGCAGTTCATTTTAAACCTTGACTACCAAATCCCATCCACTTTTCAAGACGTGTCTCAAGCTATCCAACCTCCGAGCAGCTCTTCTGGACCACACCTGCTGGAAGTGAGCAGCCCCACTTTCAAAATACCCATTTCAAAAATACTCATTTCAGAGAAAAGAACTTTAGTGCTGGACTCTGACAGACCTAATTCGAACTCTGGTTCTGTTGCTTCTGAAGTGGGTGAGCTTGAGTGAGTCACTTCATTCCTCCGAGTCTGCTTCCTCATCTGTAAAACGTGAATATCTGCATCGGCCTCATAGGGCTGTGTGAACTGTAAACGTTACAGTGCATTTGACATAGTGCCTGTACATAAGAATGATCCAAAATGGTAGCCATCACCATTACGATTACTATTTCAGCCCACTGCCTTATCTGGAAGGCATTTACACACACGCCTTTTCCAACCTTCTAGAGCAGTGGTTCTCAAACTCTGGAGCATATCAGAATCATTTAAAATAAAGCTACCCAGGTCACAGTACAAATCTACAGAACAGAATCCCCATCAGGCAGGGGAGATAGTGGAGACTGGGCAACTCTACTTTTAACAAGCCTCCCCACCCCACTGCAAGTGATCCTGATACGTTCTCGCCAAACCTGGAAAATTCTGCTGGACAAGACTGATTCCCAAATTACTTTCCACAGAACCTTGAGGTTCCAAAGAGATACTTCCAGATCAATGGCTCCCAACCTTGGCTGGATTGGAATTATATAGATCTTCAAGCACAACCCTTAGAGATCCAGATGTTCACTTGGGATGTGACCAGGGCGTCAAGACTTCTAAAAGATGGGCAAAGGATTCCGATGGTCAACCAAGGTTGAAAACCATTGCTGCATTTGGATCTAGACCCTGGGTTTCTATAGCAATGCCTCTGAGGCTTCCACCAGAGCACCTCAGCTTTTGTCTGTGTGACAGACTGAGCCTCTACCTAAGGCTGATTTTGCAGAAAGGATTCTTATGCTTCAAAAAATAGTTAAGTTTGCAAACAGCTGCTCCAGCCTGTCAGTAAGAGCCTGGAGGACCCCTCACCTGGTTTTTATACCTTTGTGTCTGTCCAGGGCCTTACAACATAGTAGATGCTTAATAAATATTTGTTAGAAGGTTGAATTATTTTGTTTTATTTGTTATCTGTCTCCAATCAGGTTTTCAGTTGCCTACAACCTAACAGTTTCTTAAACATCTAAGCTCCCAATAGCCTTCGCCTCAAACCTCAAACCTGAAACAGAGAGTGGGGCAGACGGCCATCCAGAGAACACACTGACATTTCTTCTGGGGTCACATATACTATGCAAGTTCCTAATGACTAATAAATATAAGCAAATGTGATTTTCGTCAGCCAGGAAGAGCTCGACATTTGTCAGCAGTGCGGGTCTTCCAGGCTAATATTTGGAGTGTTTCACCTAAAACTGTCAAATTACAAGAGCATGCTAGAAACTTGTAGGAACTTCATAGTAAACAGTAACTGGCCCCTTGTCAATAAGTTCGAAGAAAAAACAAATTCCTGCTGCCAAAACACGTGGGCTGGAATGTCTGCAGCCCAGGCCTGCAGCCAACTTGAGCCTGTTCCCTAGGCAGCTCTCCTAGGTTGGTTCTCAACCACAGAGGCTGGAAGAGAAGTCCCTAGTCCTCCAGGGATCTGGGAATCAGCAGCACCTTCAAATCTCAGCTTTCCCATGGCTCTAGGAATCTGAGCAGTCATTTAACCTCTTAGGGCCTTAGATCCTCATGTGTAACGATACTTCATTAGGTCCTTAGAGCCAGGACTGCCTGGGTTCCAACCCTAACTCTTCACAGACTAGCTGTGTGGCCTTGGGCAAGTTACTCCCCTTCTCTGGGCCTCTGTTTCCTCACCTCTAAAATGCGGATGATATTAGCATCTATCTCATACGGTTGTCAGTGCAAAGGGACAAGAACAGTGCCTGGTACAGAATAGGCATTCAATAAACTTTAGCTGTTATAAATCTGCAATTCTGAAACCAAAAGTTTTGAAAACCAAGTTTTTGTCTTTCCTTTTCTTAATATTTATTTTTTTAATTTATTTATTTTCCTTATCTTTTTGGCAGTGTCGGGTCTTAGTTGTGGCACGCGGGATCTTCGCTGAGGCATGCAGGATCTTTCCTTACAGCATGCGGCCTCTTTGTCGCGGACTCGGGCTTCTCTCTAGTTGCAGCGTACAGGTTTTTCTCTCTCTAGTTGTGGCACACCGGCTCCAGGGTGTGTGGGCTCTCAGTTTGCAACACACGGGCTCTCTAGTTGAGGCGCAGGAGCTCAACAGTTGTGGTGCGCAGGCTTAGTTGCCCACAGCATGTGGGATCTTAGAGCCCTGACCAGGGGGATCAAACCCGCATCCCCTGCATTAGAAGGCGGATTCTTTACCGCTGGACCACCAGGGAAGTCCCTCGTCTTTCCTTTTCTTGTTATATTTTTCTCAGTTTGGTGGCAAAACTAATTGGGCAGCAAACCTCACCTTAACAGACATAAAGCTTTTCATGGTCTTTTATTTTATCCTAGCTGATGTGAACATTCGTATGTTTCACTGCAACAGTAATAATGTGTTTGATGATGGGATGCTGCCGTACGCCACGGAAGGAATGTCATTAACATGTGAAATATGCCCTAACAATACCTTTCTAAACTCTGAACAGTTCTGAATCCTAAAATGCACTGGCCGTGAGCATTGCAGATAAGGGGCTGGGGAGCTACGTTATTATGGGGTTGTGGTCAGGATGAAGAGAGAAAACACATGTCAAACCCTTGGCTTTAGTAGTAGCAGCCCCTCAGTCCCACAGTGACGTTGGAGGGTCCTCGGGTCTATACGCAGGAAGAGAGAAAGAAGGAATCATCCTCTCCCAGCTGGTCTCTCTTTTATTCTCCCACCGACATGCCATGCCAGTCCTCAGGACTCTCCCTTCTATCAACTCAGATTTGATTCATCATTCAGAATTCGGCCAAAGCACCTTCTCCGTGAAATGATCCTCTCTCTCCAAACTCCCAGTGACCAGGTCAAGAGAGTTCGTGTGCCTGGCAAGGGTGGATGGCTTGCACCTCCTCTCCACCTCCAGGTGGCTGGCAGCTGAGAAGGATTCAGGCAGCGTTAGCCACAGTGGGGCAGGGTGGCCATTGGTGCTAATGTCTGAACTGCAGGGCCCACCTGATATGTTCGTGCCCTGCTTGGGATGGGCATGAACTTGGCTTAGCCACTAAATTATGTATTTCTTAAGCACAGCGAGCATAGCTTACGCTTTTTGTTCTTCCTGTAAATGTTTGCTGTTATTGTTACTGCTTCCATATGAATATTCTCTCAGAATCTATCATGGACTTCGGGCGCCCAACAAATACTGCTGAATGGATGCTGAATAATCTGTCAATGTTGGTTGAATAATTCACTGACAAGCTCTTCTCAGCCTCTATATTCCTACCTTTCCATGGGCACTGTCTACTTTGGCATATTTATGCTAGCCTAGCCACCCGAGGCTTTTGAGAGCTACACAACTATTCTGATGCCAGTATGCCATTTCTGGAGTTCATGTTTTATTAAGACTATAAAAAATGTCCAGGTCTTTAATTAGACATATCCTCAAAGTTGTGTGTTCACTCAAAATACTTTGGAGAAACTTTGTAGAAAAGTTCATAGAATCCTCAAACCTACAGCCTGGGAGCAAGTTAGACTCCAGACACTTAACTTGTTCAAGGATTCCAAACTCATGTCAGCTCTTGGGTTAAAAGGCCCCTTGTTTTGTGTCCTCAGCTCAAATCCACACATCCTGCGGCCAGGAATCCCCCTTTCCCCCAGCACTAGGGGAGCACTAGGACAGACGTCTCCCGGCTCCGGGTAGCTCTTTCTTTCAACCCTCCGCAGGGCCTCCCTAAGGTTGAGCCTAAGGGCATTCTGAAACTCAGCTTCACTTTGAAGGCAATTCAGAATCACTGAGGGGGTGGGAGTGGCCTCAACGCTTTTAAAAGGCTGCAAAATAAACCAAAGGATGGAAGGAGGTCTGTGGAGCCAAGAATTCCTCCCCCTCTGGCAGAAGCAAGGAATTAACCGCGCAATCCAGGATGAAGAGCAGCGCGCGCGGCACATCCGGGCAGGGGCAGGGACAGGGACAGGGACGGGGACGGTGGCGGGCGGGGGCCGGGAGGGCGTGTACCTTCTCTCCGCCGTGGGTTCGCGGCCCCGGGCCTGCGGGTGCCGGCTGCCTCGCTGCGCCGGGCCCTGGCGGCTGGAGTTGAGGCTGGCGGGGGCGCGTGGCTCCTCGCGGCTCCGGTGCAGCGGCACCGACGTACGCACGGCTGACACCACGTGGCCTGCGAAGGCGCGCGCGGGGGCTCCGGGCGGCGTTCCCCCGCGTGCGCGGTACGAGCCGGGCAGGCAGGGTCGCGTCTGCTCCATCACGCCGCCGCTGCAGCTGCGCGAGCAGGCGGACCAGGGGCCCCAGGCTCCCCACACGCCCGGGGCGCCGCCGCCGCCGTCCTCGGGAGCGCCCTCGGCCACCGCCATCCGCTGCGGGACCTGTGGAGACAGAGGCCGGTTAGGGGACCGCAACACCCGTTCCTGCTTCACCCGCAAAGGCTCTGGATAACCCGAAAGGCTTCTCCATTAGGCACAAGTTGGCACAGGGACTGTGTTAAAAATCTGAGAAACAAAATTGAATCCAGCCTGGGTTATACTCGTCTTCATACAGACGCAGACGCAGTCATAAAATAGAATGAATGAGTATATATAGCGTATGTGTATACATATATATGTGTGTGTGTGTGTGTGTATATATATATATATATATTTTTTTTTTTTTAAATAAATGAAGGGACACACAAAGGCCGGAGTGCATAGGGCTCACCAAAATTGTATGTGGTCCTGGCTTTGGGGGCCACGGCCTTGGAGAGCTCAGTGTGGTGCCCTCACCTCCTAACTGAGGCTTACCCCTCTGGTGCTTAGGGTCCAGGCTAGAAGGACAGGGCTTCCCTTAAGCTGCTGAGGAGGCCATGCCCCAGTGTCTCCATGCAGTAAAGGCAACACAACTCCAGGGTTTAGAGTCCCTGCTCTAGAACCAGATGCCTGAAGTCACACCCCTGCCACCTCTTCTACCAGCGTGACTGGGAGGTTTCTGAAGCGCTCTGTGTTCTAAAGAGGGATGGTACCTACCTACTTCACAGGGCTGTAAGGAGATTTAAGTCAGATGTCCACGTGCAAAGCAGAGAGCTGGCACTAAACACATACTTGTTAAATCCATAATGATAACCTTTCCTGCTTCCCAGATGAATCAGATTAAAAACGTCAGAAAGTTTTAAAGTTCTATCCCGAGGGTGACTCTACACCCCCATTCACTTAACTGGTCATTTCACAGAGATCTAGCATGCCAAGCAGGGTGCTAAGCGTGGGTACACTGTGTTCCTTCATGATGCAGACAGGCTCTGAGCACCAGGTATATACCAGTGTTAAGCTAGGTCCTGAGGACAAGGAGAAAAGCACCCCAGATTGCACGAATGGCCTGGCCCAGCAGCAAAGAGCTTTATGTAGCTAGGACAAGCCTAGGGAGGCTCCCCGGGGGGGACTGGCTGCCTGTCTGGGTAGGGTGGGGCTTGAGAAGTCCTCAGAGGAGCAATCATGGTAAAAGAGCTGTAATTATTCAGGCACCCACTTGGTGCCAGATAACGCATGTAATTTCTAGTCCTCACAGCAGCCCTGGTTACAACCATTCTCACCTTTCAGAGAAGAGGTTTCCCACCTGAGATTCAGAGACCTGTGACCTACCCTAGTCATGTGGCTGCAGCAGAGTTTGGACTCGAGTCTCCCCAGCCTCCAATACCTGCAGCTCCAGCACTCCCTGCTCTCCCCCCAGCAGACAGCTGCTCTTGCGCTTCTGAAGCCTTCCCCTGGAATGTCCTTCCTACCCTTGGGACACCGAGTAACACTTAAAACACTTTTAACACTTTTTAAAACACTTTTTTTCCTTAAAAAATGTGGGTTTTTCCAAATATCGTATATTAACCCATATATGTGGAATCTAGAAAAATGGTACAGATGAAGCGGTTTGCAAGGCAGAAATAGAGACAGAGATGTAAAGAACAAACGTATGGACACCATGGGGGCAAAGTGGTGGGGGGTGGTGGTGGTGGTGGTGATGGGATGAATTGGGAGATTGGGATTGACATATATACACTAATATGTATAAAATAGATAACTAATAAGAACCTGCTGTATAAAAAATAAAATAAAATTCAAAAAAAAAATGTGGGATTTTCAGTGAACCTCAGGCTTCCATCTGACATGCATAATTGCCTCCAGATTACCTTGGCTTTTTTTTTTTTTTTTTTTAGATATTGGGTTTCATCAGCATTGTTTGGTCCAAGAGCTTGAAGACCTTTCGCAGTTACACTCTTCTGTCCCCACGATACCCCTGAGAGGTGAGAAGGTACAGGGATTGTCTTCCCCTTTGTGTGGAACAAACCCGATAAGGCTGAACTCCTTCACAGCACATGGGAATGAGACTTGGAGCTAAGACTACCTCAGAGGGTGGTGTGGATGAGGAAACCCCCCCCCAAGAGCCTGAGGTGAGAGCTCAGAAAGAGTAAGCCACCACTGTAATGGCACCATAGTCACTAAAAGCCCTGCAGGGCTCAGCTCCAGGGTAAAGTCCTTGCTCCCAGGTACTCAGTTACCCTGAAGCCATGGGGCTTGTTTAATTGGGGCCACCTTCCTTCAATACATTCCAGGGCACAGACGGGGGTCTCTGGATGACCTTGATAGCTTAAGCTGGGTTCCTGAAGGTTCGGGGAGTGACTACTGGCAAGATGAGTGAGAGAGCTGAGGAGTCCAGGAAGCAAACAAGCATCTAATCAGAGGTTTAAGCCCAGAGCTCGATGTCAGCCCGCCAGTCTATGGGCGCCATGTTCAGAGAGCCACGGCGAGAGGTCAAGGGGTCATGTGAGTGGAGCCAGCGGGAGATGCAGTGGAGCGAGGGCGGGACAGAAGGTTCCGCGACAGGAGGGCTGCAGTTTCCTGACCACCAGTATGTGAGCAGCAGGCAGGAAGAAGGGCGCACGAATAGCAAATACACTCAACTCATCACTACTAAATTGGGAACCCAGGAGAGAAGGGTTATAAATATAAAACAAAACACAGCAAACAAAAACCAAGCTTTTGTTCTTTTTTCTCCTCCCTGACATACCCTGATTTATTAATATCCAACCGATGGTGGATTCGCTGGATGATTGTAAAAAAAAATGTGCCGAATCAGGCCATAGTCTTGATATATAAAGTAATCCCTAGAGTGTGTGTGGTGGGTTGAATGGTGGCCTTCCCCAAAAGGTGTATGTCCACACCCCAAGCCCCAGAACTTGTAAATGTGGCCTTATTTGGAAAAAGAGTCAATGTCGATGTAATTAGGTTAAGCGTCTTGAGATGAGATCATCCTGGGTTTTCTGGGTGGCCCTTAAATCCAATGACAAGTGTCCTTAGAAGACACAGAGGAGAAGGCCATGTGACCAGAGAGGCAGAGACTGGGGTGCTGCAGCCACAGGCCGGGAGCCACCACAAGCTGAAAGAAGCAAGGAGGATTCTCCCCTACTTACTGGAAGGAGCACAGCCCTGGCAACACCGTGATTTTGAACTTCAGGCCTCCAGAATTGTGAGGGAATAAATTTCTGTTGCTTTAAGCCACCAAGTTTGTGGTTATTTGTCACGACAGCCCTAGGAAACTAATACAATCTGTTGGTACTTCCAGGACAAGGAAGAAAAGCAGACAGGCATTTGTTGGGCTCCTTCTCTGTGCCGGGTACCGTGCAAACAGCTCACATGCATGGGGACGGACTCTATGATATAGGCACCAAGAGCTCCAGGTCACACTTTACAGGGCCCCTGAGCCACCCTAGGAGGTTGGTCATTTTGTCCCTTTTACAGGAAGAAACTGGGGCCGTGAGAAGCTGTATAACTTGCCCATGTCTCAGTCTAGTGAGGGGCACCGACAGGACTAAAATTGAGGTCTCCTGACACCTACTGTAGCATTTTTTTTTTTTCATGCAGCATTTTGCCTCCCTGCCTATGTTGTTGATGGAAAACAGAAGAGTAAAATGAGTAGTAATAAATCCACTTTGATAGTCTAGTAGGAGGATAATCAGGATAAACAAACAAAGGCAGAAGTATGTTTCTGGCACATTTGGGGACTTCAGTTACCCACCACTTCCTGATTGCTCATGAACATAGATAACTAAGGCACTGTCTATAATATTTGGCTTAGACGTGCAGCTGGACTAAAAATCCACTTCCTAGAGCTAATCCCACCCTTAATTTAGTTTCCTATTGCCAAACTGGGCAGGGTCCCTAGGGAAGGAAAACATGAAACCACATTCCATCCTATTCTATTCATAAGAATTCTCTAATTTATAAAGTTGAATTATGGTGAGTGACTTGAAATTCCATCTCAGTCCCCACGGTGGGAATCCAACCCCATGCTCCAGAATTGTATTTTTATAGTACATAGCCAGGGGAAAAAAAGAGAAACAGAAAGGAAGGAAGGAGGGAAATGCAGAGAAAGAAAGGAAGAAATATCAAAGAAAAAATAAAGGGAGGAGAGCTTTGCGTGTCAGCCTCGCAGTTCCATCAACTTCCCATCTGCCCTCTACGTCTTCCCAGTCCTCCTAATGACCCTCCTCCTTCCTTCTTTTCTGATGGTCACGGAGTTTTCTGTGAGGCAGGATGGGAAAAATTCCAAGTGTTCTGAGACATAATATTCCTAAAATTAGGACTAACTCACAGGACCTCAGTTAGTCAATGACAAACAGCAAAACCAAAGAATAAATCATGCTGAGAGACAAAAACCAACAAATAATAGAAACTCAAAGCCATGTCAACTGCCAGCCTGTTGTCCCTTCCCCAAGACACACACGACATGTAAAGACTGAAGCAGAAAACACGAAGCGCTTCTCAAATGACCCCCAAACTGCTGATTTCTTTCATTTATGAAGAGTTCTAACAAATCAGTAAGAAAAAGACAAACAACCCAATGGAAGTAGGTTCAAAGGGAACCTACTTTGAATGGGGAGTTTACAGTTGTTATGGACTGAATGTCTGTGTACCCTCAAGGTTCACGTCTTGAAGCCCTAACCCCAATGTGATAATATTTGGAGGTAGGGCATTTGGGAGTTAATTAGGTTTAGATGATGTCGGGTGGATGGGACCTTCTGATGGGATTCGTATCCTTATAAGAAGAGGAAGAAAGACCAGAACTCTCTCTCTTTCTCCACCATGTGAGGACATAGTGAAAAGCCAGCCACCTTCAATCCAAGAAAAGAGTTCCCACTGTGGAGTCAAATCTGCCAGCACCTGGATCTTGGACTTTTCCCAGCCTCCAGAACGGTGAGAAATAATTCCTGTGGTTTAAGCCACCCCGTCAATGGTATTTTGTTATAGCAGCCCAGGCTGACTAGTACAGCAGGAAAATAAATACAATACATATATGAAAACTGTATAACATCACATATAATCAAATAAATGCAAACTAAAACAACAGAATTCCATTTTATCTCTATTAGATTAGCAAAGATTATAAAGTTTGACAATACTGATATGGCAAGAATGTTCCCTGCTGATGGGAGTCTAAACTGGGGCACTTCTTTGGAAGGAACTTTGCAATACCTACCAAATCTGAAATGTACGTACCCTTTAGCCCAGCAGCTCTACTTTCAGTAGTTCACCCTATAGATACACTCAAAACTAGTGCATAAAGCTGTTTATAGAAAAACTTTTATTGCATTACTTTTTGTAAGAACAAAAGCAAAAATATCTGGGAACAACCTAAATGCCCACGAATAGGAGCCTGGTTAAATCCTCCCAAATCTAATCCATCCAAGCAATGGATTACAACTTATCTGTTAGAATGAGGTATTGATAGATTTATACCTGTTAAATTGGACAACTCTCCATGATATATTAATTAGTGAAAAAAATACCAAGAAGTAGAACAGTGTTAGAGAATAGACCTATTTACAGATATCACTAGGTTGAAACAAATAATTATTGATATTTGACCTTCTGTCATGAAAGGCAATATTCTGCTGTAAGGAAAGGAGTGGGTGACGAAGTTCACATTGGATGGCTTCAGCCTTCTAGGAAAGAGGTAAGATCTGCCACTGAAAGAAGGAGAGAGACAGACTGGAAGATTACAGAAAGAAGGTGTAGTTAGGATGAGCAAAAATTTCCTTTATTTGCCTGAACTGGTTTAGCGTAAGCCCTACATCTGATATTCACAAGATTCATTTCAAGGATTTTTACTTCCATTTTGCAGATATGGTCACTGAGGTTCAGAGTGCCCTAGTGGATGAAGCATGGGTTTTGAAAATACACATAAGAAACAAAATGCAGTTGGCCCTCCATATCTGCGGGTTCCACATCTGTAGATTCAACCAACCTTGGATTGAAAATATTCAGAAAAAAAAAATACCAGAGTTCCAAGAAGCGAAACTTGATTTTGCCTTGACTTGGCAACTGTTTACATAACATTTACATTGTGTTTAGAACTATTTATATAGCATTTACATTGTATTAGGTATTATGAGTAATCCAGGGATGATTTAAAGTATATGGGAGAATGCACATAGGTTATACACAAATACCATGCCATTTTATATAAGGGACTTGAGCATTTGCAGGTTTTGGTACCCCTGGGGGTCCTGGAACCAATCCCCCGCGTATCCAAGGATTGACTGCAATGCAGATCTGATGGTGTTGTTGGGTAGATGAAATGAAATACTGAAGTAAAGCGTCAAACACACTACCAGTCACCAAGCAGGAGCATAGAAGACCTCTAATTTCGTCCCTTCACTGGAAGAACTTACATCACCCATCAAAAGTTTTATAATGTGTAAGAAGCAGATCGAGCCCTCAAATAAAACTGGTGCTCTCTCCATTCCACCGGAGGTTTTAAAGAACAGAGGCAGGGTGGATGCAGAGGCAAGATAACAGAATTAAAAGAGAAGACTTTTCAAAGTACACATACCATGCCATGCCTTTTCCCCAGAGGTTATAATATGTCTTGCCTAGGATCAAGGGAAATGTGTACTTTGGATAAAATCCTCCGAACCTTCTAACAGCCCCCTTCCTCATAGAAAAATGACTGCTTGATATTATGCTTTTCTAGATAGTCACTGTGGGGCACGAGCCAGGGAACAGAAAAAAAAGGAAGGTATTCAAAGAAGTAGGAGAATCACGTTAGTCACATCCCTATTGAACTCGGGTCGTGCGAAAGAAGAGGTTGTAGTAGAACTGGAGGGGGGATTAAAATCCCCCAAAGATTTTGGGTTTGGAGATGGATGCCGTAACTAACAACACTGTGGGACCTGTTGTATGGAAGTGACTGTTAGGCAGGGATGTTTTTGTAAATGTATACTGATGGTAGGATATGCGTGTGTAGGGCAGCCTGGCAATCATTCCCCTTTCCCTGGGTCCTCTAGGAAATCACCCCTCCACACTGGATGAAGTGTGATAGGAATGTATTCAGGGACCCTGTCAGCTGAAGCCAAGGTAAGCAATGTGAGCCAACTGAACACTCCCTGGAATTTGAATCACCAGTAAAGTGGCTGAGAGACTGCAAATGGCTTTGGATCCTTCGTCCTGACCTCACTGCTTACGCTCTGAGACCATTCCTGCTGCTCTCTGGAGTGTCTCAATGCCCACCTGCTTCCTAGGCTGGTTCCAAGAAATTTCCCATTGCTTATGTTAGTTTCTGTGGCTTGCAGTAAAGAACCCTAAATGGTATCTAAATGAGTGCAAATATTAAAATATATGGATAAAGTGTGGTAACAAAGGCAGTGTGAAATAAGCCGGGTCTGCCTTTGGCACAGGACTTGGAGAGAAAGCAATGAGTGGAATGACTAAAGGTGGTCCTGACTTGGCAGAAGCCTTGGGATTAAGGGGGTCCAGGGCTGGAGGATTCATATGGAGACAACAGTTGACCACAGTCAGCGTAACCAGAGAACCGAGGTCTCCATGAAACATGATGGGCTAAGTGAATAGGAGATCACAGGGACAGACAGCAAGTGAGCTTAGAGGAGTTGGAAAAGCAACAATCTGAGGTATTGTGGCTGTGTTTTATTCCATCAGCATCTTTTTAAGGAAGATGAACATATGTGACTAAAATAGAACGGTGGTCAAATAAACTGGGGCTTCATGACTCAATGAAATAGCATAATCATGAATAATACAGAGCAATGCGGAAAGAGTCCTGTAATATAATACTAAGTGAAAAATGCCAAATACAAACTTGTAACTATACCATGATTATAATAATGTAAAGATTCTGTAGCATGTGAACAAAGCCTGGAAGGGAACGTGGAAAAATGAAAACATACGATCTGTTACTGAAGCTGGACCCCGGGTAAGTTTTCTTGTAATTTAGAAAAGCTCAGTCATGGTTATGATATTGCTTGCTCAATAAATAAAAATAAATAGATTAAGTGGAGAAAGATTCAGAACAGACTGCTGGGGGATGGGGGAGGCACAGAATAGACCAAGAGTCGGTGGTAGCCCTCCTCACAGAAAGCTCTGGGAATTTCTCATCGCCACCAGTAAATCCGTAACTAGCTAGGAACAGCTCTAAATGTTTTCAATGTATTTGGTTTTGGTACTAATGTGAAATCATGTAAGATTTCACTGATTTCTAATTTTCTTTCTACAAAATTAAACCCACCATCTGTTCTTCATAGAAAGTGAGTCACATGCAAAGTCTGACATTCTGAAGTCTCATTCTAGAAGAGACTGGGAAAAGGAGGTTTTGTTTTAGCCACATAACAAGTCAACACCCTAACGCAAACATTACAAAAATACACCTTGGAGTTTGAGCCCAGAGAGCAAAGTTTTGGAACTCCGAGAGCACATGAAAGCAGGCACATAGAAGTGGCAGCTCAGCTAGGACATTTGTTACCTGTGCAGGAGCATGGGGAGGTGGTGCATCTTGATAAAGAAGCTCCAAACTCAAACCAGATCTAAATTAAGGACCTCCACGATGGTTTCTCGGAGACACAAATTTAACCTTACATCTTAACCACCTATCTTGACTCTGACACAACACAGACTGCAAAAGCCCCTAATCTTACCTCTCAGCACAATGTCAAGGCCGGCAGCTGCAAAATGAATATGAGAATCTCACAAATATGGGAGACTGGACTGGAGTAAAACATGCTCAGCCTTGACCATTGCGTCAGAATCTCCCACAAAGTAGTTTATATATAAGGGAGTTCACCAATGCACTTCAGGAACAGTTAAAAGGATGCAGTTGCACAAAGCCATAACAGGGGGAGGAATGAGTGAAGGTTAAGGGAGAGAGAGAGAGAGATGTATGGAAAGAGAAATATCAAGCCTGAGCCAAAGCATGTGCCATATAGAGGAAAATCCACTGACATAGTCACCCAAAAGCTAAGCAAGTGTGAGTCTGGTTGCCCTGCCAATTCCAGCTCTGTCTGCCAGGCCCTCAGGCCCTCTCTCAATACCTGTGTCCTCCCAGTTGGTGAATCCTGACGGTAAATGATCTCAAATACATCAAACTCCACTATATCCACTCACTGTGGTACTGAGTATATACTCTGACCCAAACACTGGAGACGAACACAGAGATACCCTCGTCCTCCTAATCCTGTGTTGTTTCTCCATGTGTGACCCACAAGGTACCCACAACATAATCGACCTCACGTCTATTTGAGACATGCAGATTCCTGGATCCCACAGCAAACTCAGTGAATAAAAACCTCTGGGGTGGGGCCCGGGAATATGCATTTTAAACAAGCTTCCCCAGTGATTTGAATGCATCCTCTGGTTTGAGAATCACTGGCCCCCGGATACCTCTAGGTGAAACTCAGAGGAAAGCACTCAACTGAGCTTACCCTCTGGACTTTGGACCTTTACCATATACTGCTACTTCCTTAATCCCCAAATGTTCTAGCCACATTATTTTATCACCCTCAAATTCCCTGCTTTTTGGCCTACCCCTGCCACTTCTGCCATTCAAGTTGAGGCCAACCTGGAGCTTATCATATGAGGCAGGAAAACATTCACAGAACGATACCCACCTAACATGGGATCCATGCTAAGAAGACTCCATTTGAAATGTACTTTTAAGAAAAGAAGGACAGCAGCAATGGGAACTGTAGAAAGATGAAAGAAGAGGGAAGGGAAGCCTCGTGGGAAACCCTGGACTGGCCCCTGTGTTCTGGTCCCAAGTCTGCCGTTACTCACTTTCTGATTCGGGGCAAGTCGGTCTGTGGGTCTGGACCTCAGTTTCCATATCAGTAAAATGAGCCGGTTGGGGTTGATGAGGGCTGGGGTCCCTTCCAGTGCTAACAGGCTCGGATTTTTCCTGGAAGAGCACTGACATTCCTTGCCACGTATTGATTCGCTTCAAGTACCACAACTGAGAGGCAGTCCCAGAGGTTGTGCCCAGGGGTCCCCACTGCCAGCAAAGAGCAGGCTTTAGGCACAGAAGATCTTCCCTAAAGGCGGTGCAAAGGAGGCCTGGATGCCTTTCCACAGTATTCGAAGGCAGGGCCCAGCCAAAAGGATGGAATGAGGTAAATATTTGAATGTGATCTACATAATCGGAAACACTCCCCCTTCTGAAATGGACCTGACTCTTTCATCACCAGCCACATGGAAATCATCCTCGGTTATAACTAGAAAATAACGCAGAGCATGTGCCTGGGTACCGAGGCCGCCCTGTGTTGCTGCGCAGTTACTCAGGAAACAGAAGCAGATGTCTCTGTGCACAGTGCCTGGGTGTGTTCTTTTGTTCAGTGGCTAGTCCCTTTGGCCTCATGCGCTCAACAGCAATCCCCTACCTTCAACCCAAGCCAACCAGGACAGTCAAAATAGTGAGTAATTCACACAATAAAGAGGGCCGGCTTCTGGACCCAGAGGTTGACTTGGGGAACAGCAACCTTCCAGCAGAGAATTCTGCCTGGTGATTTGGCCAACTGCATCTGAGTCAATCTCCAACACTCCCCAGGAAGCAGCTGGGATCCGCAGGCCCCTATAAGGAAGGCAATTGGAAAGCACTCCCTGCAACTTGGCGGCATCCAGCGCAGAGCAGAGCACACAGTAGATGCTCTGGAAACACTCTGCTGAATGAAGGAGCCTGCAGATGGGCTGAGATGGGACCCTACCTGGATCCCCATCTTCAGTCTTTCCCTTGTCCACTCAGGCCTCCTCGTGCCACCAAAGCTATTTTCTTGAAATCTAGCCCTATTGCGTTACTCTCTTGCTTACCAATGTCTCTTGAGTTCTCACTCTCCAGAAGATGAGATCCAAACTTATTCCGTGCCGTGGCATTCTAAGCCTTTCATAAACTGGCCTCACCCTTCCTTTCCAGCTTCAACTCCTCTGCTGCCCTCTGCCCCACCCCCAGTGCTCCCAGCGTGCACGAAGTAGGGAAGCAGGACACGCCCTTTCTCCCCTCCTGCCTTCACCCTGCTGAAGCTCAAATAGTTTCAAATACCTCTCCCTTCCTCCTCTGCCTGGGAACTCCTACCCAGCTCCAAAGACCAAATGGTCTCTCTCCCATGCTGCAGGGCCATTACCCACATGGCTCTCCATAGCACTCACCACCTGGCACTATAATTATCTGTGTACACAACCATCTCCCCAGTAACACCGTGAGCCCTCCAAGCAGGGATTATGCTTATTTATCTTCGTCTTCCATCTACTCTAACAGCACCTCTTACAGAGTCTGTCACCTGGCAAGGCCCTCAGAGAATATTTGATGGATGGATGAATGACGAATGTACCAACTGCTTGGTTTCTTGCTCTGTGAAACATCAAACACCTCCTCTCCCTAGAGCAGCATGTGCCATGGCTGTTCAGCCACTTGGGTGGTGATCTATGATGCCTCTATCGTTTCCCTTGCTCCATGTGCCTAAGTGACAGTTCTGTCTCTTGAAAGTAATACACTCAGTATTTGATCCCTTGGCTATCTCCTGCCTGTTGAAACTTTCTCTCTCCTTGATTCCAGGACACCATATTGTCCTGGTTTTCCTCCTAAGCTTGTAGCTCTCTTCTCCTCTTCTGTTATCTAGTTCTTCTTCTATCTGCTGGCTTCTCCCCTTCTACCTGCCCTTCAAATATTAGGGCTCCATTCTTGGTTTTCCAATCTCATCCAACCCTTCTTACAGGGAAATACTGTAGCATCAGCAAAGATCTTTTATGATGATATCACCCTTATTAATGGGTAGCCCCAAACTCTGTCCCAGGCACCAGATTTACATTCCAAATCACCAACTCTACATACTCGCCAGGATGACGCATGGGCTTCTCATACTCAATATGTCACCTAACCAGGACCTGAATGCCTGCTCCATCTTCTGGTTCATCCAACTGGACATAAAATCCTACTAGTCTGACTTCAAAAATATCCCTGGACTCTGTCCCATTTCCTCCATCCCCACGGCCCGTGGTTGGGTCACGGTCTCACTCCCATTTGCTCTTACCTCGTCTCTATCCATCCAATCTCCCCATTCCCCCACTTCTAGAATTACATTCCTAAAAATCACATCAATCAAGACCCATGTTTATAGACCTCCCGGAGCTCCCCTCTGCCCCCCGAACTACATCTAGTCCCCCCAGCCTGGCTCACAAGGCCCTTCACTCTTTGGCCTCTCCCCAGACCTGCAGCCTCCCCTGCCAGCACTTCCCTATTCTTAACTTCTCACTCAACCACCCCAAGTCTTTACACCACCCTGTGCTATATGACATGCCACTGGGCTCAAAAGCCCTCCCTCACCTCCCACCCTTACTTCACCTGATCAATTCCTGCTCATTCTTCAAGACCCTATTGGAAAGAAGTACACCCTCTTTAGAGACGACCCCAACTCTCCAGGCAAGGATAGCTGCTCTGTCCTTTAGGCGTCCACAGAACTTTGAGCACACTTCACTATATTCCATTATAACTTCTTTTTTGACATGTCTCATACCCCAAGTTGTGAAACAAAACCAAGTATAAATTTCTTACGCTTACTTACAAATGGAATAAGTACAAAACTGAAAACAACCAACAAAATCAAATTAACAATATTAATTTAATGTGATAGATAGTTAATGAAACTAAATAGACATTGTAGGGTGTGATGTAGGACACATTTAAGTCTTTGAGGTTTCACTTATTGACTAGATTCTTTTAAATTAGAGCAGGATGGACCATCATTTGAGTTGTTATGTTTTCCTTTTGAAAAATGAACCTGTTTACACCACCAATCCATCATTTAGAAGGACCAATCTATAAGGCTGAAAAAAAATTTAAATGCTGCTTAAAGAAAAAAATTCACTATTATTTACCACTGTATTTACTATGAGTGAGCTAGTATGATCTGGGTCACAAAAGGCAGAACCTGTGTATACAGCTGAAGGTGAACATGGTTCTGAATCTCTACAGGACAGGGTCTTTGGAGATTGGCACCCCAGATGGTATCTCAATATCCCCACCCTTTTATGGATTCAAAAATGTAAAAATTTTTTCTCACTAAAACGGAGGTATAAACTGTCATTCAGATTATCCAGAATAGACATATATTTTTAGGTTATCATCAAAATGAAAATTCTCAACTAAAAAAATCTAATTTAAGTTGCAGTTCACCAAGAATATACCCAGGATTCCAGGGAGCTATGGGTCCTTGGCTTATAAAACACTGTTTTAATTTTAAAGAAAAATGATGACACTCAGAGCCAGGATTTGACCCCAGGCTGGGCTGATTCCAACGTTCTGACTCCTCTCTCTGCCCCTGCTGCTTAATTCTCAAGAATGCTATGAGGCCCAAATACTGGGTACCAAAGAGCTTCATAGGCCATAAAGTCCTATACAGTGGTTAGTTTAGGTTATTTCTATTTATATAGGTCAAAGGAAAATACTTTAGAAAAGGAACTGGCACATTTTAGGAAATGTCCTATCTTGCACAATACAATGCCTCTTTAAGGAGATAATATGTATATCAGTTCTCTCCATAGAGTTAACAGGTTACAACTCAAACCTGATATTATTTGATTAAGGAGGGAAAGATATTATTACATGCTCCATGGGAGCAGGTGAGCAGAAAATCGGAACCTCTCAACAAAGGAAAAGATGCTGATTATCAGGGGCCCATGTGCAAATGCAATTAGCAAACTCCTGTTTACTCAGGAACACCCATGGGCAGCCATCCCTGAAAGAGGTGCAATAATATGGGACGCAAACAAATTTTCTGACCATATCATTTCCAAAGTCCAGTTGAATTCCTTAGTTACCCTTTTGAGATCCTTCCAATCACATCCAATGACCTGTAAAAATCTGTTTGTGTTTAAATAGCATTTCTTTGACTCTTCTAGAAAGAGAGGCAATTAATGTCTATTAAGGCCCTACCATGTGCCAGGCACTTAACTAATTTACTTCACTGAATTCTCAAAGCTGGCTCTGCCTCACCAATCAGACCTTAATTCAAATGTCATCTCCTCAAAGCGGTTTCCCTGGCCACATCATCTAAAGTAGCAAGTGTATATGGGCACACATGTACACACACACACACACACACACACACAGAGTCACTATCACATTGCCCTGTTTCACTTCCCTCATACAGTCTGAAATGCTCTTATTTGCTTGTTTGTTTATTGTCTGTTGCTCCCATCTGGAATAGATATGCCTCCTTATATATGAGGGTCTTGTGTCTCTTTTTCACCTCTATTCCCAGGCCCTAGAGCAGAGCCTAATACATAGTAGGTGCTGAATGAATACACCCTTCTAGGTAGGAAATATCATCCCTCTGGTATAACTGAGAAGCTAGTATATTCTGCGTAAGTTTAGGCTCTAGAAAGTGATATAGTCAGAATTGAAACTCAGATCTACCTGCTCCAGGAGCCAAGATGCCCAGTCCCCAACCTTCTCTAACTGGGGTTGTTAGCAGTGCACCAGACATGCCAGAAAAAAAAGATATGGCATCTTCCCCAACAGCCAATTTCCTCAGAGTTTAAAAAAAACAGGTGTATGTGTATGTGAATTTCTTCCTGATGTTAAGTAATTTAAAGGATTGTTTTAAAATTAAAACAATCAGTTGTATTTTGGGACATAATGTCACATCTCCAAGAATGTTTAAAGAAAAAAGTAGAGTTCAAGGAAATGTTAAGCCTTCAGTAGGCTACTTCGGGCTCCTCCAAAGGCTGTATTGTGCATGACTGTGAACGTGCATGTGCGTGTGTGTGCAAAGGTTCACACTCTTCTAGTGGGACATTTTGGGGGAGACATTTGAGAAGCCCCAAACTGTACTGGCCACCACCCAAAAGTACTAGAGTTGAAATGATTTAGCAAAGAGAAGAGTAACCGAGGGATAACCGTCCTAAACAATGATCTTCAAGGTCACGAAGGATGGTGCTAAAGAGACAAAGGTCAACAGACCTCAGCTAAAGTGGTTTAGGTGACAAGGCAAAAGCACAGACATTATTAAAAAGAGACTCCAAGGGTGTCCAAGGATGGTCGCAAAGCCTCCTTCGCAGAGCAGTTCAAAATAAAACAGACCTGTCTTTCTGGGATGGCGTAGGTGTGGTCTTGCCTGAAAGAGAAAATCTCAGGAAATTATTTCCATCCCGAGAACGCTATGGTCTAGACCACCAGCGGCAGTCAAATTGGAAGCTCCCACCACTGTTTCTGGAATGGTAAGAAAAAAAAAGAAAGGGTCCCTCTTAACAGTCTCTGGCTTGCTCTGAAACTTCTGCCCCAGACATTCATAGAAAAGGTCACCTGGTCCAGAGTCCTTGCTCAGGTGAGCAACAGAACCCTCCAGCAGTGCCCATCCCATGGAGGTGGGCTCCTCGCTTGCTGGCAACCTCCGCTTGCCAGGATGTCTCCCTGACCCTGTGGATGTGGGTCACGTGGACAGCCCCGGAAGGACCTCCTCTGCAGCACTCGTGTAGGCTTCCCCAAACATTTAAACTCTCCCTGGCTCTGAACCAAGAATCCCTCTCAGAGCCAACAGTGTATAGCCCGTTAAAAACCCTGTGCAAATGCAAACACTCTCTCCATTAGACAAGGAAGAAACAAGAACCACGTTTTGGGACCGTGCTAGCAGCTGTTGAAATCAGACCAGGGGCTAGAGTCCCTGAAGAGGAAATATCACTGTATTAAAAGCCACAGCTATTTCCAATGCTCACAGTCGATTATGTGGGAGACCAAAGGTGCCGTAGGAAGCGCTGGGAGGGCAGGCGGATTCTGCCACGTTCGGGGCAGTTCCAGTGTGGGGAAATCAGAGGCACCTTTGGATCGTCAAGCTGTTTGAGGCTTGAGACCCGACGTGTTTGATGGTAAGAATACTACATTAGTATAAATTCATTTAATCCATACCCCAATCCTGGGAGATCAGCATCAACCTTTCATCCATACGAGAGTCATTAATCTAATTTGTTAGAATCCCTTATGCTGCCTGGACCACATTTATTGGCAAGCAGAGGTACCACTTTGAAAGCCTCCATCCTCCGGCTGTTTCTTCCACAGCACGGGGTCCTCCACCTCTTTCTTTACAAGCTCTTGAGGGTGCTGTCACTGCTTTGGGCTCACAGACACAGAAGGTTCCATGTAGGCCTCAAATCTAAGCTATATAATCCACTTAGGATTTGTCAGAACTCTGCACTGGGAGCCATTAGGCACTGACCCAGGTAAAGTGTTTTCTGGCATTTTACTCACAAAAGAACTCTTACTGTAAATTGGATATAACGGGAATGATTAAAAATGAGCACAGCCACCATCACACGGACGTTGGCCAAGTGAGATTCCCGAGGGAAGCCAGCCAGGGGCGCGGGAGAAGCCACCGCTGCCCCAGGTGGGCACGGCTCTGCTCGAGGTTTGCCAACAACACGGCGTCTTCTCCTGCTGAGGGAGGCGGTTGTGAAGGGAGCTGCACTGTTTGGATACGGCGCACCCTATCCCCAACATCTTATTTCAATTTCGTACTTTATTGATTATAACAATGGATCATGATGACAATGGCCTACACATTTTACCAAAACATACTCTGTGACCACTAATAACCCTTCATTAATTCTTACAGAGAAAAAAATTATTCTTGCAAGTATGAAACTCTCAAACACTTAACCCTTTTGTTCCTTCGAAACATGGCTTTGATGGCTTGATGTTTAGCACAAAACCCCTCAGGGAGATAACTAAGGCATTAGAACAGGACACACCATGCTCTGTCTCCCATCTGCTACTGTTGTCGGGGTCTCTCTCCCGTGGGAATCCCACAGGCAGGAGTCAGGCCTTTCAGCATCTCTGGCCGTAATACCATTGGATGACATGACAAGCTCGCTAGGACCCAGTGCTGACATTCCACACAAGGTAATCTAAGTCACACCGCCAGCGAGAGGCAGAGCCAGGACACCAGTCCAGGATTTCTCACACTCTCTCCACCACCCCTGCCCCCAGTCAACCTGCCATGCAAGGTCAGAGACTCTGCAGACCAGCCTGTCTGGGACAACAGGGACTCAGCAAACCACAGACCAATGTGAAGAGTGATGGGGTTCTGGTTGAAAGAACAGTCACAGAAATGAAGGAGGAGCACGCTGGGCCCAGGAATGTGGAGGGAGCTGGGACATGCCCTTTCTTCCCCGCAGCCGGAGATGCCTCCGAAACTCCCGACTGAAGGAGAAACGTGGGGAAAGCTCCAGAGGCCTCTGAAATACTCACGGCTGCTGTTGTTTCTAGAACAATGGTTCTCAATCAGGGGCAATTCTGCCCACCCGGGGGACATTAGAGAGTAGCTGGACGCATTTTTGGTTGTCACATCTGAGGGTGTGGGGGACACTACTTGTATCTAGTGGGTGGAGGCCAGGAATGCTGCTAGCATGCTACAGTCCATGAGACAGTCATCTCCACCCTCTGCTCCCCAGGCACCTTCACAGCTATCTGGCCCAAAATGTCAATGGTGCTGAGGATGAAAAACCCTGCTCTGGAGTAAGCCAGGGATACCCTGACATGACTCAGCCTTGCTCTCTGCAGAGTTCCATCTCTGGCCTGTGTAGAGCAAGAGAATCTGGTCCCCAGAGCACCAGCATCGTGGCTGAGAGGAGGAAGGGGGTGGGATACAAAGTGGGAGGGAGCAAAGGTCCAAAAAGAGAAGGTCCAAAGGGAATGGGAATGTGGGAGTGCACATGTGAGGGACCCCGAGATGTATCCCGGGCCCGGCCTCTAATATCTCATGGCACCCGTGCAAAGAGCCTGGGTAGGTCAGTTTGGTTCTTGATGCCTGGCGAGTGGATGTTGGTATGCGCTAATTTTAAACAAGGTCAACAAATAAAATGACACATCAGGGGATTTCCAGTGAATCTATTAATAGGGGAACTGCTTATGCCAGTTGATTAAAGTTGATACTACTGAGGTTAAATAGGGAAGATACCCAGACTGGAATCGGTCAATCGGAATGAAAGGGAATGCTGCTCTGACCCATTAAATGGTTGAGGCAGGGCCCTTGGAACGATCGGGGTGTAAGTGAATTTTTATTTAAAGGCACCTGGGTCATCCGTTATCGGTGGATGGTGGTGTGCCCCTACCTGCATTGCCGAGAGAGTTAACTCAACCTAGAGCCCACACATCCCAGCTGGCCTTCTTCGGTGCCGGGCCTACCTGGCTAGGTAGAAGAGGCAGACTATGCAAGGTTAGCAAGCTTCTTACCCTGGATATGAGCATCCTTATGACCCAGTCTGCTCTCCAGGCCCAAAGCTACAGCTGTGACCCTGAGACACCTGTGATTTACATTCCTCCAACCATCTGGGAAACTGAGGCAACAGTCAACTGCGGGGAGGAGGGAGGGGAAGGGATGGGTGACCCCTGAAGGCCCTCCCAGCCTGACACGCAAAAATCTCCATGCCCCGGATATAGACCCGGGGTGACTGACAGCAAAGAAATGGGACGGAGCTGCCTACCAGGAAGAGCTGGTGAAGGAAGCAGTGTTTGGGCAGTGCAACCTTCCTGTGCCAGCCTCACAGGGCACCTTGTTGGCCTTTCCTGTCCCTCTTTGATCTCCCCCTCCCCCAACATCCTCCAACTTCTAGGTCACACACGGATTCCTCCGGGAGCACTTATCTTTGGGGCATCAATCCCCCGCCTCCAGCCTCTACACCCCAGTGTCCCAACAGTGCCAAACACACGTAGAGCCATACCCCTACCCGCCTCCCCACTTCCCAGTCCCCAGCGAGGCTGTGCTGGGGGCAGCAAGGCCCTCAAGCAGATAAACACAGAGACCTGCAGCCCTCGGGCCCCCAGAGGACAAAGGGTCAGTCCACTCGGCCCATGGTACATCCAGCTCATCTGTGCTGTCAACCTTCAGAGCCCTTGGGGATCCTCTCATCTGTCACGGAGCACTCCATATGTTTCCTGGGGCGTGGCCAGTGAGAACACCACCAGCCATCAGAAGGGGGCTCTGTCTCTGTCTGAAGTTGGGGAAGAAAAATGAAAGGGAGCTCTGTTGGAACATCTGGGCCAAAAAAACACATTAAAGGACGGGAAGTTCTAGAAATAGGAGATTCTTTTCAGTCCTGAAAAGCCACATGAGGCAGCAGAAATCAGGCCTGATTGACTGAACAGCACAAACCACTGAAGAGAGGATGCCTTCCCAAGGAAGGCAGGCTTCCCTGAGTCTGGCAGGCAGACCCTCAGAAACTGCCCTTCATTCTCTTATTTGTCATTATGAGTTCCAAGCATGATCGAGCAAGCACCATTAAGCTCCAGGTATTGGGTGAGTGTTGTACATGTATCGGTTGTGAATCCCAGAACAATTCCCAGCAGCAATACTTGCTCGGGGGTATGCTCATTCTATAGACAAGGAAACAGAAGTTCAGAGAATAGCAGTCTTGCTAAGTGGAAGAGCCACATTGCAACTCAGGTCTGTTTCAAGGTTTCCTGAGCCTGTCAACAGCAGGGTCTTGCCTTTTTCTATCCTCTGTACCAAATACAAGGCCAGGCCTATGGGAGCCACTTACTGAGTACATGGTGAGTTGAACTGAGTCCTCCCAAGTTCAGGCAGGAGCATGCGTCTTGCCTTCTCGGACATGTATGACACCTTGACAACTTACTTGGGACCACCTCCGTAGCTGGTGTCTGCCATGCACACCATGATGCCATCCTTGTTCCTCTTCCTGCTTCTCTGACGGCTACTTCCACTGCCATTCCTCATTCTAACTTCCTCCAGAATCTACCCCTAACATAGGAGGCTTTCTCCTTTCCATGTTCCTATTCATTCATGTTCCCAGTTTGTCTACAACATGAGTCAGAGAAGATGCCTGACCCTGGCATGTCTGCCGCTACCTTGATTGTCACATTTCTTTCTTTTTTTTTTTTTAAATTAAAGTACAACTGATTTACAATATTCATTTCAGGTGTACAGCATTATGATTCAGTATTTTTACAGATTATACTCCTTTAAAAGTTATTACAAGATAATGGCTATAGTTCCCTGTGTTATACAATATATCCTACTCCTGATTTGCCCCTCCTCCCTTCCCTCTCCCCTTTCGTAATCACTAGTTTGTTTTCTATGTCTCTGCGAGTCTGTTTCTTTTTTGCGTGTACATTCATTTACGTTATTTTTTAGATTCCACGTATAAGTGATATCATCAATTGTCACATTTCTGAAACTCATCACAATACCTTCTCGCCTCACCTGCTCAAGATCACCTCCTCCTCATGACACTTGGGGTCGGGTGGCTGGACTGCCTCTCTCCCAATATCCGAGGCTACAAAATGGAGTCATTATTTTTCCCTGAGTTTCCTTTGCCCTGCAAACCTGGTCAGTTATCAAGTCTTCTTAATTCTTCCAGTCATGTCTTTCATCTGACCCTTCTTTTCAATTTGATTATAACTCCCCTAATTTGAATCCCAAATTCATAATAAAAAACGCCTCACCTACTCCAGCCTGGGCTTTGAAAGGCAGTCCTGAGTTCAAATGCTGGTCCTGCCATTTACAAACTCTCTATGACTCTGGGTGGGCTATTCAATATGGATAAGTCTTAGTTCCCTCATTAGTTAAGTGTACTCACTCTGTCAGGTTGTTGAGTAAGATAGAAATCATATGTGTACAGAGCCTAGTACCTAGGGGATGTTCAATAATTGGTTGTTATTATTATCATTACCACCAGCTGGTTTCCCCACCATCAGTGTCTCCCCATCCCCCTCCACCCTACACACACTCCAGTTGACAAGAGACACGTCCTCCCTACCTGCCTCCATCTATTGAACTCTTCCCAATTCTGCCTCCCCAAACCCTCTGGATCCCAGCAGAGACGCTGTCCTTCACTGAACTCAATAATGCTCAGCTGTCTTTTTATCTTTTGCAGGAGAATATACATACCTAAAGATTTTAACATTTCTTGGCATCTCCCACGGACTGAGTACTGTTAGGTACATTCACGAACATTATTGCTTTTCCACCTTCTACAATGAATTAATGCAATTCCTTGCACATAAAACTAGTCAATAAATATTTACTGACTGAAGAAAGCAGTGCCCCGTGAGAGCATGGAGGACACATCCCACATGGTGAAGGATGATAGACAGGGTTCCAGCCCCCTCCTGGGCTCCTGCATGCCAGGCTGTTTCGTTCCTCTTCCTGCACCCCTGGAAGCCTCTAGCTCTCCCCAGAGCAGCGTTTCCAATTGGGAATCCAGGTGTAACAGCCCACCAGGTGACGACTAGCCACGGTTTCCATGCCTCTGCAGTGAAGCCACTGCAGTGGGTCTTAGGATCTCACAGTGCAAATGTGAGCACCCCGAAGCAGATGCCACAGAAGACCAGGAATGGCTGGTGTCCAGGAAGCAGAGGCATGCACAATTTTTGAGACACTTAAAGGCTACTAAAAAGCAGGTGCAGCCTTGGACTGGTAGGACCGAACTGGGTTTGTGGGGCCTCTCCAAACAGGGCCTACATTCAGGGTCAAGCCTTGGTTTCAGCGAGAAAATGAGTGACAAACAGGAATCGGGCCCAGTAAGGCAACAGGCCACCTGGGATGGAGTCATAGGGAAACTGTACCCTATGCTCCCTAAATTTATCCCCCAGGCCCAGAGTGTGGAAGCAGCAGACTGTTTCCAGACCCTTCCACGTGGCTCTTAGTGCTGAAGCCATGGGTGGGCTGTGCTTCTCAGTGGCAGGCGGCTGCTACTGCTGGAAGCCGGCTGGGGCTAAACCAGAGGAGGCGACTGCTGCTCAGGGGCAAGAAAAGCAACTTGAGCTTGTGGAAAAGGGATGTGGGGATCACTTTTCATCATCCATTAAAGGGAAGAAAGAAACAGGACATAGACCTCGTGCATCCTTCATAGGTACCTTCATAGTACTTCAGGGTTCTTGCCAACCCCAGCAGCTATTCCTTTAGGTAACCCTGACTCTCTGACACTGGCCTAGAACCATAATCCAGGCGGCGGAAGAACCTAGAAATCCTAGAAGTTATGAATCACCAGAATTGTACCCATCGTACCTAGTTGTTTATTTCACTGTCGTGCTATATGTCATTCTGTTTCACAGCATGCTACTATTATTCACATAATGCTGTATAAGACATGTCATGAGCTGCCGACCCAAACACCAACTTGTGCCCGTTGGCAAGAGGCAGATCTGAAGCAGAGGTGACCCTTTCTCACTGTGGACACCCAGTTCACCCCAGAAGGTACAGAGTAGGGAGCCCATTGGAGGGCTGCACTAATACAGCCAGCCCTCTGTATCATGAGCTCCTCAACTACAGCCTCAACCAACCTCGAATCAAAAATATCTGAAAAAAAATTCACGAGATTTCCAAAAGGCAAAACTTGAATTTGCCACCTGCCAGAAACTATTTACGTAGCATTTACATTGTATTTACAACTATTTATATAGCATTTACATTGTATTAGTTATAAGTAATCTAGAGAGGATTTAAAGTATCCAGGAGGATATGCATAGGTTATATGCAAACACTATGCCATTTTATATAAGGGACTTGAGCATCCGTGGGTTTTGGTATCCGAGGGGGTTCTGGAAACAATCCCCCGTGGATACCAGATACCGAAGATACCAAGGGACAACTGTACTCAGATTCCCAACACCAGCCCAGCCCCTGATCCAAAGCACGAACGGCAGTATGTCCCCCAGGAGTCCCACCCATTCCGCTAGAAGTCATTTGTATTCCTGTGCAGTCAGCGGTTTGCAGCCAGGTTTGGCTGGGGGGGGGTCTCACTGCTCATTTCTCCCCTAAACTTCCCTGGTGTCCAGCCAAGTCTCCATTTTACTCAAACTTTAAAGACAAAAACGTATGAAGAAAAATGATTCCCACGAAGGATGGAAAACTAATCTAACAAGCGATTCCGGCTGTGCAGAGGACCAGAGGCGGACCAGGGCACCTTAGCAGAACAGCTCCTGGAGGTGGGACGGCCTCTCACAGCCTCATTTACATCGTGAAGCACAAGACGCTGTAATGGACAAGAGCAGAAGTCAAAATAATCAACTCGGACTTGAGCGACCACTGCATCCAAGGATGCAGCGCTGGGAACTCAGGACACGGAACTAAGTTTATGACACAGTCCTACCCACCAGGGTTTATAACCCATCCAGGAAAATAACACTGAAATACCTGAAAAGGAGTCCACAGCAGTTTCACGTTAAAATGAACAAAAGGAATGTAAAACACAAGAGAGTACACCAAAAAAGGCTTTTGAAATTCAGAAGGTTTGAAGAGGCCCAAAAGACCAAGCTCCAGGAATGGCATTGCCCCTGGGGTATGTCACCAACGATTTGGGCAAGAGGGACAGAGCGATGAGACTCGGGGACCCAGGAGTAAACCGGTTCACGTGGAGCTAACGCCTACATGGAAGGGTGAAAGAAGAGAAGATGGCAAAGGCAGGCTAGGGCAGATCTGGAAAAGCCTGTGTGCCAATCCAAGGAGCTTGGTGTTTATTCTACATGTGCTGGGCAACTGCTGAGGGCCGTGGGCAAAGGGAGAGGCAACGGAGTCTGGTTCAGAGGCCCAGAGCGAGTCTGAATTTCTGTTCCACCACTTGTCCTTGGTTAAGAGCCTTGGATGGATGGATGGTTCCCAACCATTTCCAAATCTGCCTCCTCACAGGTAAAAGAGGAAAAATAATAGTGTTTACTGATTCATAAGGTCGCCGTCGGGTTGATAACAGATGTACCACGCTTAGCACTATGCCAGGCACTCGGCACGAGATCCATAGATGTTTGCTGGGAGAGGAGTAAAAGCACATAAGAAGGAGGACGCTGAGAGCGACATGTAGATGGGGGTAGAGTGAGACTGGAAAGTGGCTGGCTCCCTGGAAGGTTCTCACAACAACCCAGCGCAAGGTAGCAGAGGCACAGGCAAGAACAGCCATCGTGAGAGGCATCAGGAAGGAAACGTGGACCAGACACGGGTATTGACCGGATAACGGAGCTTAACGCAGCTCAGCTCCCATGCCTGGGAAATCAGAAGAGACAGTGGTGCCTGAAATAAAGACAGAGGGTCCCAGAGACAGGGCCAATTTGGTGAACACAAGAGGAAGTTCTGTGAATAGATGCTATGGGGAGACTGGGACTCAGCGTATGTCAGGCCAGTGCCTTGGATCTGGGGAAAGAATCCCAAGAGAAAGATAGTGTGGGGAGAAGTGCTGAGGGACAAAGACGGCGGCATTGGGGAAAGGCTCCCACTGACCGGCGAGAGAAGGCAAAGACGTCAGTAAAGGAAATAGAGAAGGAACAGAAAGGAGGCAGGACTAAGGATGCCAGGAGAGGAGAGGGTGGCCAACCGCACCAGGTGATTCAGGGAGAGCAGAGAGAATGAGAAGTGCCGCTTAGGAGGCCCCGGTGACTTCAAGCAAAAGCAATTTTTGTGAAGCACGAGCGGGCAGCTATGATGGAGTAAGTCTTGGTGAAGGTGGCACTAGGAACCTGGCACTGAGTGGAGAGGGCTGAGAGCCGGGGAGTCCCCACGCAGAAGTGTTTCCTCTTGGTGGCACCCCGTGCATCCCGACATTCACAAAAGTGAGCAGAGACACTCTGTTGCCGGAGCTTAGATCTTCTGGCGCTGCTCCGGAAACACAGCTTCCTTCCTGCTGTTCTGGGACAGTGTCACCAGCTGTCACCTATTTCAGCCTCCTGTCAGGGAACCTCCAGGACGGTGATGGGTGTCAGCAGGCCCTTGACTGCTTTCCCTTCTATTTTGTTTGGCAGGAAAATCAAAGTGGTACGTGGAAGGGGTGCGGGGAGAGAAGGGGTGCCCTGCAAGGGAATCTGCAGGCAGGTGTCAGAAGCCCGCATGGCATCTGGTTAAGGAGGCGCCTGCACAGCGCTGATGCCTCTGGCCACCCTCTCCCAGCCCAGCCTGCACCGGGGGTGATGTTCACAAAGCTACCCAGAGCAGGACCCACCTCCAGACATGCTGAGGAGTGGGGGACGGAGCCCAGCATCAGTAGTTTTTGTGGGTTTTTTTTTTTTTTTAACTTCCTAGGTGATTCTGCTGGGCAACCAAGGTTAATCACTTACTCCCCAAGGGGTTTCCTCTCATGAACACATACGGCACACGTTCCACAAACAAAGAGACTTTTAAAATTATTGATTTGGGAAGTGACAGTTAGACTCTCTAGCTTAGCAAACGAAAATAGGTTTGGCTTGTGAGGAGCTCTCTTAACTTCTGCGAATCTCACTTTCTTCAGCTGTAAAATGGGTAGGCTCTGATCTCAGAGGATTGGATGGTTGTTGTGATAGTGAAGCGGGCATCCAGCTTAGAGTCTGGCCGTGTTTGGGGTACCCGATAAATGGTTTTAGTTGAAAGAAAGGAAAAAAAAAGGAATGAAGAGACGAGATAGAAGTGACACAGATGAAACAAATAGCTTCGCTGCACATGTGGAACCTTACCTCTGACTACAGTCAAGCAGAATTACTAAGAAGATGATTACCTCCACGGAACACAGAAACACCCCAGTCATTCTCTGACGGCCCCCTGAAGGGTCCTACCTGTCCTAACTGCACAGCCTGCTCCTGTAAATGCAGGCTTTGGGTTGTTTTCCTGTCAAAAATCATGCTAAAATCATTATTTTAAATGATGTGAAAACAGCAAGCTCACGTCAACTCTTGGCTGGAGACTTTTGCTTAGAGGAAACCAAAGACACCGGAACATCCATTTGCCTCACGCTGTCATGTGTGGAAAATTTTAATTTGCCTAGTTAATCGTGAGGGACATGGGAGACAGGTAGGCAGAATGGCATGACGGCGGAGAGCACAGCCTCCACCATTCAGATCCTGTAGCTGCAGCTAGTACTTGGGTGACCAGTCCTAGACCGGGAGCAGTTTAATCCTCCTACTCACCTTGAGCCTTTCATGCCCTTACCTGTGGCTTCCTGCAGGCTCCAAGGTAAGGCACAAGATCCCCGCTACCTTTCAAGCCCTCCAGATACATCCCTCCCACCTCTCCGGTCCACTCTGTCCTCTCCTCGGGAGAAACCTCCATCTATGTGGCCCCTTGAGAACCCTGAACACGCACCGTTCGCCATGCTGATTGCCTACCTTCATCAAGGTCTCCTTCCCCCTTTGTCTGGGTCTTCCTCATCCTTTGAAGCCTAGGCTTGCGTAGGCAGCCCTGTCAATCTCAGGCCTGGGGTGGCTCCCTTCCTCCTCTGACCCTCTTCCTCCAGTGTCTACCTTGTTCTGCAATTATTTCGCTTCATACTTTCTGCCCCTTCTAGCTTATGAGCACTTGAAAGGCATGAGTAGGGTGACCATGCAATTCATCGTTAAAACTGGATCACTTCTGAGAGTGGAAGGGGGTCTTATTACTAATTATATCAGAATAACAGGCATAAACAAGGACAGTCCCAGACAAAGCAGGATGTCTGGTGACCTTAAAATTAGTCCCATCTTACGTCTCCTTATATCCTTCTCAGCTCCTGGGCCTTATAAACAGGAGTTGATAAAGTGAAATGCTGGCAGCTAGCTCTTGATGGCGGTTTAGAGAGATTAATCTGGCCCGTGCTGTGTAGGGGAGACAAGAGCTAGAATAATAACAGCTCACAGTTATGAATAGAAATGAGTAAGTGACATGCTGCTTTTATTTCCTTCTCTATAGAGATGCAAATGCAGCCCAAGGGCTGATGTAAGGTTGAAACAGGCCTTGCATGAGAAATGCGGTTTGCATAGTTTAATACAATTTAATATCTACTCATGGCCAGCTAAGCATCTGTCTCTAATTCCACAGCCACGGTCCTTTCAAAGTCACTGCCTTTGGATGTAAGTTTCTCAGAGAGAATGAGCCTGTGTCCAACGCGGGGAAAGCAACAGCATTTGGCCACCAAGCTCCCCTCCATGCCCACCAAGCAGCCTTTCCTGTTTTGTTTTTAGCTCCAGGGGAAGGACAATGGACAAGTCAATCAGTGCAGATTACCCTGCCCAGGGAGGAGCGACACCTGACAGCCATACCCTTCACAGAGTCCACGGGGACAAAGGCGTAGGGTAATCGTGGCTGCACGGAGAATGCACTTCTCATCAACCCTTGGGGTTGCCTCATTGTTTTTGCTCTGTTTTCCAGAAAGTCTTTAGAGGAGGAGAGAGGGTGTGGAGGAAGGCAGGGCCTTGCCTGTGAGCAGATATTTCAATGCGATCATCACCCTCCCCCAACTCAATGTCAGGGATCAGCCCTTGCAAAGGAGAAGCCATCAGACAAGGCACAATCAGGGGCTGTCCTGCTCGACCTGCCTTCCCCTGCTGAAAAGGCTGCTTTTCCACTAGGCATGCTCCTTGTATGGAAAAAAATTCCACCTCTGGTTTGCTCTTATTTGTACCCACCCGCTGTGAACTAAAATTGCACGAAGCAGAGGCCAAGACAGTTTTCCTAGTACATCTAACATCTGCCAGCTCTACATATAAGGACTCAGATCACTGGTGACTAGTTAATGAAGGAATCTTGTGAAGTGGGATTATTTATGCCTCACCTTTCACCAAATGGTTTAAAGGCTTTCATCTGAGCTAGAATTAATCACCTGAAATGCCTTGCCTTCACTGGTATCCCCATTTTATGGATTATACAAGTGAAGTAGGTTCTGGGGATACAGACTTGAACATCTGAGGGACAAAGCGAATGTCACAGAGGCTGAGTTGCCTAAGGACACTTGAAGTCCAGCTTGGAAGCCTGAGAACCCAATACCCCCCGGGATCCTGCCAGCCCTACGACTTTCCCAGAGAGGCCCAGCTGTTATTTCCCACAAGCCTAAAATCAGAGTCACTTGAACAATCACTTCAAGGTTGAGGAGTTCACCCCCATCACATGGGTGCATTACATAATTAAGCGGCCCATTACTTGAGGAAGCATAGGTTGCTCTTCAATGAAAAAACAAGTCAAAAGGTTGAAATCACTTAACCATGGGCAGAACCACATGGTGTACCCCCAGCTCCCAATGCCCTCTTGATACACAGAGGTCATCCCATCCATTCGTCTCTGTGTTTTTGTACTTGCTTTTCCCTCATTCCAGAATCTCCACCTCCTCATTTCTTCCCCCTGGATAATTCCTACTTGGCTTTTAAGACAAAGCTTAGGGAATTTCTCTTTGAGCCTCAATTTCCCCATCTGTAAAATGGGGATAAGAGTAGCTTCTACCTCACACAGTTGTTGTGAGGATTAAAAAAATAGATAATGTGTAGAAGGTACAGTGTCAAGCATGTAAAAAGTGCTCAGTAAATGTTAGGTGTCACTATCAGCATCACCATTCTCCTCTGTGATCCCAAACTCAATGGTCAGACACGATCATAGCATCTCCCCAACTGCACCGTGATCGTTTATTTTTGTCGCCCCCATTAGGCCCTGAGCTCCTCCAGGGAGAGGCCAGTACCACACCATCATATCCCCAGGACCTTGTATAGTGCCTGGCACACAGCAAGTGCTCAATAAACCTCCTGCATTTTTTTGCCTCGATGATTAATTCCAGACTGAACTCTACGCCCTCCTCCTGTGGTTCTGTGCATGGACGTGGAGTGTCCCTGTAAAAGGCGTGGGAGGAGAATAAAGAAAGAGAACAAGATGTTCTTGATGCTACTCAGAAATATTCTAAGGCAAAGATTCTACAAAATTCTTTTGTACTCTGACATTTTATGACCTTCATTTTCTCTGAGTGCTTTCTCCAGATGCTGATGCTTTTACTAAAATTATAAGGACAATGATCTTAAAGCCAAGGGTTTTAATACAGAGTGGAAAAGTAAAGCAGATCCATGTGGCCTCAGCAAAAGGAAACCAAGGTAGGCCAAAGAGAAATCAGGTAATAGATGGATTTATGGTCCAAACCATAACCTGTTAGCATAAACTAGGGGAAAAAAGACACCATACCTTCAATGGGCAACATATTTTGAACAATATTCAATACAATAAAATTCTAGTAAAGGCCCTTGAAATTAGGTATAACTCTCTTTCCATACTAAGTTCTTGTCTGGGGCTTATATGGGGTTCTTTGCCTGGGGCAGAACTGGAGCTATATTAAAAGTGATCACTTTTTGCTTACAGAATTAGTATTGATAGTTTTAAAGAGGTTCGTCTTAGGGAAATTTAGATATTAGGACACCTGGTGCCAACAGGGTAAGTTCTGTGACCGAAGGGCTTAGCTCAAAAGTTCTAACCTAATTTACAAGGTTGGTTTACACCACAGCGACCCTTGTCATTTAGCAGAAGCACACAGTGAGCCTAAACACAGGGAAGGAAATGGTCTGGTTTTTAGCATAGGCAGAGCCAAGAAATAGGGGCGGGGGACGGGGGGGGGGGGCGGTCTCAGCTGTGACATTATCAGCACGCAAACAAAACAAAATAAAATCACTCCCATCACATCTCAGGTCAGCCTGAAGTTACTGATGGACAGCTGTATACGACCAGGATGGGTTCTAGGAACCGACAGGTAATTAGGGCACAGACAGGGGACATCCCAAGAAGTGAGTTGCTGCTTCCTAGAGACCAGAGGCAGATGCCGTTGAGGATAAGTATCGCTGGGGTCAAGCACTTTGCATTCAGTCGCCCGGGTTTGAATCCTGCTTCTGCCACTTGGTAGCTGCGGTCTTAATATCTCTAAGCTGAGGCTTCCCCACCTATAAAACAGGGATAAAAATATCTGCCTTCGAGGGTGAATGTGAACAACCCTCATCATGTGCTTAGCACAGAGCCTGGCGCATGGTGAGCATTCTCTCAATGTTAACCATCAGCAAGGACCAAGGACCATGGCCACACAAACTCCCATAGTGAGATTCCCCATGTGTGGTCCTGCGATCCCTGCTTGTTCCCCATGCTGGTAAGCAGTAAATTCCTTAAGCTATAAAGGGCCAGGGGGCTTGCCTTCACGGGGAGCCCTGAACTGAAATGCTAGGAAGATTATGTCTCTCTCTTTCCTCTTTTTTATTTTTATTTTTTGGCTGCACGGCATGTGGGATCTTAGTTCCCCGACCAGGGATCGAACCAGTGTCCCCTGCAGTGACAGCATGTAGTCTTAACCACTGGACCGCCAGGGAAGTCCCTCTCGTTCCTCTCTCTAAAGAAGCCCAAGAAATTGAGAAAGAGGAGGCTATTTTAAAAAGGAGTCCCTCCTACTAAGGAGGCCACAGTGGTCACAGAAGAAATGTCCCTATGGTTCCAAACACGTGGTTAAGAGACACCTGTAAAACGTAACATGGCTCTTCAAAAACAAGCTCGGAGGGAAGATGACCACAGGTAGCCAGGGGTCTCCCTAGAAAGCAGGGGGAACCACAGTGCTGCCTCTGCAGGTGGATTGACCCAGCTCAACAGGCGGCCCTCAACTGCAGGCAATTTTGCCTCCCAGGGAACATCTGGCAACGTCTGGAGACATTTCTCATGGTCACAACTGAAGGAGCGTCTTACTGGCATCTAGTGAGTAGAGACCAGAGATGCTGCTAAACTTTTAACAGTGCACAGAACAGTCCCACAGCAAAGAATTACCCAGCCCAAAATACCAATAGTGCCGAGGCTGAGAAACTCTGGTCTAGATACATCAGGCTTGGGTAGAAATCCTGCCTGTGGCATTAGAAGGGAAGCTCCTTGAGAAGCAGCCTGTTTGGGTGCACAGCATGTAGCTCAAAGCTGGCATCTGCCATCACAACAACAGCAAACAATGACAGCGACCCTTACATACGACTTCCTGGGTCCAACAACATCCTACACTCTTTATGTACAACTCACGTAATCCTCAGAACAACCTATGCAATACGTACTATTATCATCCGCATTTTACAGATGACAAAACTGAGGCACAGGAGCTCGCCCAAGGTCCAGAATTAGTAAGCAGCAGAGCTAGGTATCAACTCAGCAGTCTGGCTCCAGAGTCCAAATTCACATAGTAGGCACTTGGTAAGTGTTTGATGAGTTAATGGAAAAGAGATGAACTTGGCCATAAGTAAAAACATGCATCAAAGATATGAGAAGCAATACAAACAGAATAAAATTAGGAACAAAAGGACATTGACTTCTCTACTTCTCCAAACTACCCAAGAAGTGAGCATCCTGTGGAGGGGATGGAAGCCAGCTGGCATGTGAAGACTCCACTTGCCAAATTCCTCCACCATCAAGAATCGGGTAACATCATCATTTGGAGGAGAAGGGGGCCACTAACATACACACAAGGACAGTGGCCTTAAGACTGTACTATTTTTTTTTTAAATTTATTTACTTATTTATTTATTTTTGGTTGTGTTGGGTCTTCGTTTCTGTGAGAGGGCTTTCTCTAGTTGCGGCAAGCGGGGGCCACTCTTCATCGCGGTGCGTGGGCCTCTCACTATCGCGGCCTCTCTTGTTGCGGAGCACAGGCTCCAGACGCACAGGCTCCGTAGTTGTGGCTCACAGGCCCAGTTGCTCCGCGGCACGTGGGATCTTCCCAAACCAGGGCTCGAACCCGTGTCCCCTGCATTGGCAGGCAGATTCTCAACCACTGCGCCACCAGGGAAGCCCTAGACTGTACTATTCATTTTCTTTTCCAAAGACCGAGATTTGTGGCCTAAGTGATAAGTTATTCTGTCTGTCAAAATTTTGTTTTAACTGTAATCTGGCCTGGAAACATAACATAGTGGGGAATTTAGAAGTTATTTTAAACACACCTTTTTATGGTTTGAGTTTTGTGTGTATAAGTGTGGGAGGGAATGGAAATCTCAAGAAAAAAATTAAAGTACATAAAATAGTCATTTTTTCTTACAACTATTTATAGTCTCAAAGTCACTTTGTTAGGGTCAAAACACACACAAAAAATCTATTCTGTAGAACTCTGCTTGTCTGTAGTAAGATCACATGTGAGATACGGGTGCTGAGTTTGTTCAGACAATAATAACAAATTTATAATGTATTTATTTTTAAATACTGTTACAAATGGAACTACAAACTTCCAAAGGAAGGAATTTATAAACTGGGTTGTGTGTGTTTGTGAGAAGCAGGAAAATCACTTAGAACAAAAGAAATATTCACGATGTAGAAAAATAAAGGTTTTTTTGCCCCTGAACTTAGTACGAATTAAATACCAAAAATAGTTTTTTAAAGAAATCAGGGCACAGGGTGTCATAGGGAAGGAACGCTCAAAACTCAACGGAGGGACTTCCCTGGTGGTCCAGTGGTAAAGAATCCACCTACAATGCAGGGGACGCAGGTTCGATTACTGGTCAGGGAACTAAGATCCCACATGCCGCGGGGCAACTAAGCCCGCACGCCACAACTACTGAGCTCGCGCGCCACAACTACGGAGCTTGCGCGCCTCAGCTCTAGCCCATGTGCCGCAAACTACAGAGCCCACGCGCTCTGGAACCCGCGTGCCACAACTACAGAGCCCACGTGCCCTGGAGCCTGCACGCCACAACTAGAGAAGAGAAAACCCGCACACCACGACTAGAGAGAAGCCCATGCACCACAACAAAGATCTTGTGTGCCGCAACTAAGACCTGACGCAGCCAAAAATAAATAAAATAAATAAGTAAATCTTAAAAAAAAAAAAAGAAACTCAATAGATATCATTTTTGCCATTAAAAATGTGTTCTGGTTGCCTCAGTTTTCCCGGCTTACATTACCCCAGTGTCTGCTTCCTCTGATGGTCCCTCAGCATCTTCACAGACTTCTACAAATAGAATATGTGACCCAAGTTTATCTAGGTCTTTCATGTTTCATTTCTTGATTTAGAGCTTTCCCACAAGATAAGAACTCCTTTCACAATCTAGAGAAGGAGGGATCTGAAGCAGAGCAGAGGATTAACAAAGGCAGAGCCTCCATGTTGGGAAGGGGATGGCTGTGACTTCCTTCCTGTTTTCCTGGCACCGGCCACGGGCAGTGGACATCAGCATAAATGGGACCAAGACTCCTTCTCCACAGGAGAGACCTGGTAGATACCACAAGGCTGGGAGGATGAAAACCTAATGCAAGTTAAGTCAGCCAAGGTTGGAGAAGGCAAAGAAGTCCCAAGGGGCTGGGAAGGCAGACCTGGTCTGCGGTTGAGGAAGTCAGCAAGCATTGGCCAACGTGAAAACTGGGTTCCAGGCAGAGTGGTTTATTCTGTGTTCCGCTTTGTGCCATCTACCCATGGGCAAATAGCACACTCAGAATAAAATTAGACATCTGGTAGGGAATCCTGGCCCTATACCAGAAAAAGGTTAAGAGGCCAGGAATGCCCCATTATGCACCAAATAAAAGCCTGCTACGTTGTCAAGGGCTTTCCCGAACATACGGTCCAAAGCTTGCTGCTCCATTAGTAATAGAAGCAAATTTGACTTCTTGGCTGCTGGATTTGAATCCAAGAGATTCGGCACAGCATGAATTAATGAACATTGACATTCTTCCCAGTCCTTAATAAGGTCCTTTTACTTTAATTTCTTCATTTCTCATAAGTAGAAAAACTCTTAATTTTTCAGAAGCAGTCAGTTATATTTATGCCATTAGAAACAGAAGGTCTGACAAATACCAGCTGGAAAAGACACAGTGCCTGCTTTAGAGTCAGCTTCCAATTCTGCAAGGGTTCTGTGGCTGGATACTCACTAATAAGAATGTGCCTTATGCTGTTCTTTGAAGAGCATCTTTGTTTCCTGGTAACTCTCAAAGGACAATCCCACACTGCTCCAAAGACTTTCATTGCCATTTCAGTACTGGCATTTAATGCACTGCATGGTCTTCTTTCTCCTTTTCTTTACTGAGGTATAACACACATGAAGTGCATAAAGTATTCTTATTCTAAATGTATGACTCCTTACGCTTTTAAGACCTAAAAAACCAGCACCTAGGTCAAGATCAAGGGTATTTCCAACATCCTGGAAGGTTTCCTCATGCCTCTTACTAGTCAATCCCACTCCCACCCCTCATAGGTATCAATTATTCTGATTTTATTTTCACCACATATTAGCTTTGTCTGTTCTTGAACTTAATATAAATGGACTCATACTGTAGGTATTTTGTGTCTAGTTTCTTCGAGTCAATAAGAAAAATGTATTCAGTGAATTTACTGAATGAATTCATGTGAAATTTATTCAGTTGTTGCTTATACGAGTAGTTTATCTTTAACAACTTTATTGAGGTATAACTGACCCACAATAAACTATACATATTTGAAGTGTACAATTGGATAAGATTGCTCATACGTATTCACCCATGAAACCATCACCATCATCAAGATAATGCACATATCCATCGCCCCAAAGGTGTCTTTGTACCCCTTGGTCATCTCCCCTTCCTCCCCTTCTCCAACCCCCACAAACACAGATATTCTTTCCATCATTATAGATTAGTTTACATTTCCTAGAAGTTTATATAAATGGATTAATACAGTCCACTTTTTTGTGTAGATTCTTCCACTCAGCATAATTACTTTGAGATTCATCCATGTTGTAGCAGGTGTCAATAGTTCCTTTCTTTTTATTGCTGAGTGGTATTTCTTTGTGTGGATAGACAACAGTTTGTTTATCCATTCACCTGTTGATGGACATTTGGGTTGTTTCCAGTTTACGGCAAATAAAGCTGCTATGAATATTCATGTACAGGTCTGTGTGTGAATATATATTTCCTTTTCTCTTGGGTAAATGCTGGATCATACGATAGGTATATGTGTAATTTTTTTTTAACTGCCAAAGTGTTTTCCAGAATAGTTTACCATTTTTATAGTCCCACCAACAGCCTACGAGGGAGGCAGCTCCTCCGCGTCACCATCAGCACTTGGTACAATCAGTCTTTTAAATTTAAGCTCCTCTAGTGGGTGTGTAGCCATATCTCATCGTAGTTTTAATTGTATTTCCCTAATGACTGATGATGTTGAGAAGCTTTTCCTGAGCTTATTTGCCAACCATGTACCTTCTTTGGTGAAGCATCATTTCAAATCTTTTGCTTACTCTTGTATCAGGTTGTTTTTCCTTATTATTGGGTTTTGAGTGTTCCTTATATATTCTGGATACAAGTCCTTTATCAATATATGATTTGTAAATATTTTCTCTCAGTCTGTGGCTTGCCTTTTCATTCTCTTAAGAGTGTTCTAAAACAGAAGTTAGTAGTTTTGATAAAATTTAATCAATCAACTCTTTCTTTTATAGGTCACGAGTTTGATGTATCTGAAAAATAAAATCTCTGGCTAGTCCAGTCACAAGTATTTTCTCCTTTGTTTCCTTCTAGAAGGTTTAAGGATTTAGGTTTTACATTTAGATTTATGATCAATTTCAAGTTAATTTTTGCATATTGTACACGGTATAGATTGAAGTTCACTCTTTTGCATGTGGATATCCAAGTGTCCCAGGATTATTTATTGAAAGATTACCCTTTTTCCACTGAATTACCATCACACTTTTTCCACAATTCAGTTGTCCATATATTTGTGGGTCTATATTCTGTTCCACTATGTATCTACCTGATGCCAATAACATGATATCTTTATTACTGTAGTTTCATAATAATGCAAATATTAGGTAGTGTAACTCCTGGAATTTTATTCTTTTTTTGAAATTTGTTTTGGCTATTCTAGGTCCCCTGCACTTCATAAAGGTTTTTTAATGAGTTTGTTAATTTTTGCAAAAAGTCTGCTGGGAATTTTATTGGAATTGTGTCAAATCTATACATCAATTTAGAGAAAATGGTTATCTTAATAATACTGAGTTTCTTACTCATAAACATAGTACATTTCTCCATTTATTTAAGTCTTCTTTAATTTCTCTCAATAATGTTTTATAGTTATAAGTGTATAGGTCTTTCACATCTTTTGTCAAATTTACCCCTAGGTATTTCATATTTTTCATGCTGTTGTAAATGATATTCTTTTTGACTTAATTTTCTATTACTCATTGGCAGTTGACAGAAATACAATTGATTCTTTGCATATTGACCTTATATCTAATAGCTTACTTAAACTCACTTATTCTAATAGTCTTTTTTAGATTTCATCAGATTTTCTACAGACAATTTTGCTGTCTGAAAATAAAGACAATTTTACTTCTTCCTTTCCAATCCGGATACATTTTATTTCTTTTCATTGCCTGACAGCATTGGTTAGAACTTCCAGTACAATGTAGAAGTGGTGAGAGAAAACACTGCTGTCTTTTTCTCCGTCTTAGAAGGAAAGCATTCAGTCTTTCACCATTAAGTATGGTTAGCTATATGTTTTTAGTAGATGTCCTTTATCAGGTTATAGCAAGTTTCTTTTTATTCCTACTTTGCTGAGAGCTTTTATCAGGAATGGATGTCAGATTTTGTCAGAACTTTTCTGCATTTAATGAGGTAGCCATATGGTTTTTCTTTTTTAGTTTGTTAATATGATGAAATATATTAATTCATTTTTAAATGTTGAACCAAACTCTTTTGCCTGGAATGAAGCCCACTTATTCATGATGTATTATCATTTCTTATAATGTTGGATTTAATTTGCTAAAATTTTATTTAGAGCTTTTGTATCTCTGTTCATGTTGAATAATCGCCTATAGTTTTCTTATCTTGTAACATCTTTATTTGGCTTTGGTATGTAGTGCTGTTCTCATAGAATGAGTTGGGAAGTTTTCTTTCTCTTCAATTTTCTGGAAGAGCTTCTGTAAAATTAGTATTATTTCTTCCTTAAATGCTTGTAAGAATTCATTAGTAAAGCCATCAGGACCTGGAGTTTTCTTTGCAGGAAGGTTTTAAACTACAAATTCCATTTCTTTAATAAATATAGGAATATTCAGGCTATCTATTTCTTTTTGAGTGAGCTTTGGTAGTCTGTATCTTTCAAATGATTTGTCTTTTTCATTTAAGTTGTTGAATTTATAAGAATAAAGTATGAATAATATTCCCTTATTATCCTGTTAATATCTACAGAATCTATGGTGATGTTACCAGCCTGTCTCCTGATAATGACAATTTGTGTCTTCATTTTTTTATCCCTGATGATTCTGGTTCAAGATTTATCCATTTTATTGATCTTTTCAAAGAACCAACTTTTGGAATAAATGGTTTCCTTTATGGTTTTTCTGTTTCTACCTTACAGATTCCTTCTTTGATCTTTATTATTTCCTTCCTTCTTACTTTGAGTTTAATCATTCTTTTTCTAGTTGCTTCCTCAGTGGAAGCTGAGGTCACTGATTTGAGACCTTTGTTGTCTTTATAGGTATTTAGTTATATAAATTTCCCCCTGCGTGCTGTTTTAGCAGCATCCCACAATTTCTGATATTTTGTGTTTTCAATTTCATTCAGGTCAAAGTACTTTCTAATTTCTTTCATCTCTTCTTTGACCCATGGATATTTAGAAGTGTTTTATTTCATTTCCAAATATTAAGGAATTCTCCAGGTATCTTTTTTATTGATTGCTAAATTTATTCCACAGTGATCAGAGAATAAACTCTCAGTGACTTGAATCCTGTCTATTGAGACTTGCTTTATGGCCCCAAATATGATCTATCTTAGTAAGTGTTCTTCATGCACCTGAAAAGAATACATATCAGATTTTGTTTGGGGGAATGTTCTACAAATGTCCGTTTGGTCAAGTTGATTGATGGTCATAGTCAAGTCTTCTCCATTCTTACTGATTTTTCTGTCTATGCGCTCTACCAGTATTAGGAAAGTGGTATTAAAATCTCAGACAGTAATTGTGGACTTCTCTGTTTCTCCTTGCAGCTATATCAGATTTTGCTTCAGTAATTTGAAGCTCTATTATGAGATACATAAATGTTTAGGATTGTTATGTCCTCTGATGAATTGACCCCTTTACCATTATGAAATGGTGTTTTTTATCCTTGGTAATACTCTTTGCTCTGAAATCTACTGTATCTGATATTAATAGAGTCTCTCCAGCTTTCTTTTGACTAGTGTTAACATGGTATATCTTTTTCCATCCTTTTACTTTTAACCTAATTTGTGTCTTTATGTTGAAGTGTGTTTCCTGTAAACAGCAGACAGTTGACTGTCTTGTTTTTTTATATCCAACCTGTCAAACTCTGCCTTTTAGTTGAGGTGCTTCTGTGATTATTAATATAATTATATTTAAGTCTCTCATCTTGCTATTTGTTTTCTAGTTGTCCTATCTCTTTTCCTTCTATTTCTGCCTTTTTTTGAATTATTGGAGTATTTTTATGACACTATTTTATTTCCTTCTGAGCTAAAATTCTTTGTTGTGTTTCTTGAATTGTCACTTTAAGGTTTATAGTATACATCTTTAACTTATCACAGTCTACCTTCAAGTAATATGATACAGTTTTACATATATTATAAGAACCTTACAATACTATACTTCCATTTATCCTCTTCTGGCATTTACACTATTGTTACCATACATTTTACTTATACATATGTTATAAACTCCACAACACATTGTATCATTTTCATTTAAGGAGTCAATCTTTAAAAGAGATTTAAGTAATTTTTCAAAACCTTATATATTTATCCACGCAATTATTATTTCTGGTTCATCTCATTGTGTGTATAGGTCTATATTTCTATCTGATATCATTATCCTTCTGCCTAAAGAATTTCCTTTAACAATTTTTGTGGTACAGGTCTGGTATAGCATTTATGTTTGAATACATCTTCACTTTCATTTTTTGAAAGTTGTTTTTTCTGGGTATAGAATTCTAGGTTGACAGTTGTATTCTTTCAGTACTTTAAAGATATTGCTTCACTTGCATGAGTGACAGCAGACAAGGAATCTGTTATCATCTTTATCTTTGCTTCTGTGGATGTAATGTTTTTTCCCCTAAGGGCTCTAAAATTTTTTCTCTTTATCACTAATTTTAAGCAATTTGATAATGGTGTAAGGGTGCCATTTTCTTCATGTTTCCAGTGCTTGGAGTTCATTGATATTCTTGGGTTCATAGTCTTAATCAAATTTGGGACATTTCCTAATATTTTAAAAAATATTTTTCTGTCACCCCTCCCCCCCCCCCACCTCTTCTCCTCTTGGTACTCCAATTGTACATATAAAAACTCACCTGAAGTTGTTCCGGAGGTCATTGATACTCCTCATCTTTTTTAGATTCTTTTTGGAAAGTTTCTATTGTTATATCTTCAAGTTCTCTTTTCTTCTGCACTGTCTAATCTTCCATTATCCCATCCAGTGTATTTTTCATTTTCATCTCGAGAAGTTTGACATGGATGTTTTTTATATTTTCCAAACCTCTACTTAACTTTTTGAATATTTGGAATACAGTTTTAATAACTTTTAAAATCCTTGTTTTCAAATTCTAACATCTGTGTCATTCTGAGTTGGTTTCAATTGATTGACTGTTCTCCTCATTATGGAGAATAATGCTAATGTTTTTCTGCTTCTGTGCACGCCTGGTAATCTTTGACTAAATGCCAGGCATCTTGAATTTTACCTTGTTGGTAAAATTTACCTTGTTGGGTGCTGGATATTTTCATATTCCTATATTCTTTTTTTTTTTTTTCATATTCCTATATTCTTGAGACTTGTGCTAGGATAGCTAAGTTATTTAGAAACAGTTTGACCCTTTCAGTAGTGCTTTTATGACTTGTTTGTCATGTTCGGAGCAATGCAGTACCAAGGCAAGAGCTTCCTGAGTATTCTCTCCAATGCCTCCTGGATTATGAGTTTATAAAGCCTGGCTGCTGGGAAGAGTCACTGTTCCTGTTCCTGCGTGAGTACCAGGCATTGTTCCCTTTAATCCTGTCTGACAATTCTCTTCTGGCCTCAAGCTATTTCCTCACACATGTGTTGATCAGTGCAGCACTGTATCCTTGAGGAGAAAGTCCAGCAGATCTCTTGCAGTCTTCCCTTTTTGTAGTTCTCTCCTCTCTGGTACTCTGCCCTGCAGACTCTCTCCACCTTGATCTTGCTGGACTGTCAAGTCCATCTCCTTAACTCAAGGAGGCCAAAAGGTTCTGCCTGTATTCCCATTTCCCCAGCAGTTAGCTGGGGAAATTTTCACATTCAACTCATTTGTTTCTCATCTCTCAGGGATCACTGTCTTTTGTTGCCTGACGTCCAGTGTTTTGAAAAACACTGTTTTATATATGTTGTTTGGTTTTATTTTCTTTTGGTTGTTTCAGGTCAGGGGATTAGGGGAAATCTGGTCCCTGTTGCTCTATCTTGGCCATTTTGCTCTTATTCTAGATGGGAGAGTAAATCCGATCCCTGTTGTTCCATCTTGGCTGGAAACAGACGTCTAATTTTTAATTGTTGTTTAATGTTATCTTGTATGAACATTTTATAATTTATTTATCCATTCTCTTGCTGATAGACTTTTGGATTATTTCCAATTTTGAGTTATTGTAAATAAACTTCTATGAACTTTTTTTTTTTTTCTATGAACGTTTTTAATGTGTATTTTTTGGTGAGGCATGCACTCATCACTCTTGGGTTAATATTAATACTTAGGAGTAGAATAGCCAGGTTGTTAGAAAAAAAGCCTATGTTTAGCTTTAAGATATGCTGCCAAACAGTTTTAAGATACGCTGCCAAAGGGGTTTACTATTTAACCTCCCACCAGCAATGTATGAAAGTTCCTGTTGCTCCACACCTTCATCAGCACTTGGTACTGTCAGTGTTGTTCATTTTAGCCATTCTGGTGGTGTCTCATTTTAACTTGTATTTCTCTAGGGACTAATGATTTACTTAATTAATGATTTTGATTGAGCATCTTTTCATATGCTTACTGACCATTAGAATACCCTCTTACATGAAGTGTCTTTGCAAGTCTTTTGCCCATTTTAAAATTGAATTGCTTAACTTTTTCTTAATGATTAGTAGTTTCTTTATACAATCTGAGTATAAATCTTTTACCAAATATATAATTGTGAATATCTTCATCCTGTCTATGGCTTATCTTTTCACTCTTTATGGTCTATTTTGATAAACAAAAGTCCTCAATTTCAATGAAGTCCAGTTCTTTTATGGTTAGTTCTTTGGGTGTGTTGTTTAAGAAATCCTTGCCTACCTCAAATCGTCAGGATATTTTCATATATTTTCTTCTGGAAACATTACTGTTTTCTCCCTTCTTGAATACAGGAGCAATAATATGAGAAATTTTATGTTACCTAAAACTTCTTTTTGTCCTTCTATAGGCTTTCTGTTCAATATCCAGTTGTAGGACATTGTCAAGAGGCAATTTGAAGTCAATAGCTGCACACAGTAATAGTAGGCTCTAAACCCATTACAAGGTCCCCTGCTATTCACACTGTGGCTTGCTAATCAGCTAGCAAAACAAATATTTTTCTTCACCCTTTCTTCATCCTGTAGCGTGTCTGGGTTTTTTTAGTTTGTTTGCTTGTTTTAAAGTTTCTATAAATAACAGATTGAGGAGCACTTCTCTTTGGCTGGTGGCCCTAGGAGTGAGTTTTTATTTCCTTCTTCATTGTTTTTCATTGTTTTCTAAATGCTCTGTAATAAACATGCATACTTTTAATTAAAAAGTAAACTTTAAAAAAAAAACAAGTTAAGCAATTGTGATTAAAGTATGTGTATGTTTTTCCATTTGTAGGAATAAAATACGATGTTTCACGATTCTTTCCTAAATAGATTATGTTGACCATACACATTATGACTTATAAAGCAACTTGCTCAGTGAATGTCTGTCGAGCAGACAGAACAGTTTCGTTAACTGAAAAGCTTTCTGCAATCTACATATTTTCCCGTACTAATAACATATGGTTTTTATTAAAGTCTGGGTCAAGCTTTTTTTGCTTTTGGTCTTACCTTATCAGCAAATGAAGCCACAGGGAGTTTTTAAAATGAAATCATTTGCCACGTGTCATTAAATAACTACCAAGAACAGAGGTTGAGCAATCCTTTCTGATGCCATCCATGTTGCAGAAGTGAGAGAAAGACTTCTGGATAGAAATATCTCAAACGAGCTACTTACACTCTGCACCCGAGTCCTCTTTTCCTGCACTATTATGGGACAGTTTTTACAGAGATGTATCCAGTCACCCAAGCAGCATTTAGAAATGCATAGTTTACTTGACAGCATTTACAAATTATGTCTTTTCCTCAGAATAACTTACACTGTAGAAATGCTTCCATATGCTAAAGTTGGACATGCTATAATAAATGAGGAAGAAAAAGAGATGTCTTTTAGAGGGTAGTTTTCATACGCATACTAAACTACAGTATGCACAAATCAGTAATGTTGTCCCTTAAGAATTTACCATAAATGGTTTTCTTATTCTTGCTGCTGCTCTCTACTACAGATTGAGAGTGGATCTTGCCACAAAACAGTCAGCAGGAATTCAATTATGATTTATCTAAGTAATGAAAACAATTTGATAGCAACCATAATTCCTATGTTTTAATGAAAACATATACTTTTTGTTTTTCTCAAATCCTTTGTGTTCCTTGAGGTCCCAGGAGGAGACAATTTCCAACTTCAAAACACATATACAGTAATTACAGTTAACCTCTCTCTACCCGACTTCAGAGCAGTGGCTGGCAAATGGTGGGCCATGGGGCAAATCCAGTTTTTTTGTAAATAAAGTTTCACTGGAACACAGCCATGTACATTTATTTACATGTTATCTATTGCTGCTTTTGTGCTACAAAAGCAGAGCTGACTAGTTGTGACAGAGACTTGGTAGCCCAGAAAGCCTAAAATAGTCACAACTGGCCATTTAGAGAGAAACATTTCCAACCCCTGTTTTAATATCTCCTTATTTCTTACGTTGCAGAAATAAATGGATGCTACTACTGCCAGTACTGCTTGTGTTCAAGGATTTTGGGGATATAGCCAGGCAGGATGACAGTCACAGCTCCACAGAGCTCCAATAAAACGTCAAGAAGAAATTCACCACCCAAGAAAGCACTGAGTCTTTTCTTCTCTGGGGTGAATGACAATGACAATGATCCTGGCAGCTAAAATGCGTATAAATATATTGAAGAACTGACCTAAAATGCATGATTTCCAAGTAAAGGTATCTATACATTATTTTGAAAAAATAATTTTTTTAATCTAACTTTCTACTGCCAAGTTTTTAATATTTTGACAAGGAGGAACCATACACCAAGATGTGAAACTTTTTGCTCAGTTTTTAAATTCAACATTCTAAAGTAATTCATAAATCATTTTTTAAAATTTCTCAGAACAAATACTTTCTTTAAGAAATATGGAGGCTTATCAAGCACATTATGGTACAGCTTGGTAAAGAGAATAAACATCATCAAAAAAAAAAAAAAAGAAAGGAAAGAAATATGGAGGCAATACCTTTTTGTGAACCTTTTGTTCAGGCTACATTTAAATCATTCAGGCTAACTTGGAAAATTAAGAGAAACAGCAAAGTAAATTGACCATTTATAAAACATTTTCAGTTATGATGGTCTGTTTGAATAGCAGCAAAAAAAAATGAACACTGGTAGATTGATTCAACTATTAGGATTAACAACCCTGATTAACTCTGAACACTAAGAAATAATACAACATAATAATGAAAATAGACAGTTGTCTTAGTCTGATCCAGCTGCTATAACGAAAATACTATAGACTGGGTGGTTTATGGAAAACTTAAATTTATTTTTCACAATTTTGGAGTCTGGGATGTCCGAGATTAAGGGGCCTGTAGATTTGGTGTCTGGGGAGAACCTGTTTCCTGGTTCATTGACAGCAATGTTCTCCCTGTATCCTCACATAGTAGAGGAGGTTAGAGATCCCTCTGGGACCCTTTCATAAGGGCATTTACCCCCTCATGACCTAATCACCTCCCAAAGGCTCCACCTCCAAATATCATCACACTGGGGATTAAGTTTCAACATATGAATTTGCGGGGACACATTTGGTCTATAGCATTCCATCCCTGGGCCCCCAAAAATCACACCCTTCTTGCAAGCAAAATACATTCATTCCATCCCAGTAACCCTGAAAGTCTTAACTGGTTCCAGCATCATTATTAAACTCTAGGCCCGGAGTGAAATGTCATCTAAATCAGATACAGGTGAGATTCAAGGTATGATTCATCCTGAAGCAAATTGCTCTCCAGCTGTGAATATGTGACATGAAACATGTTATGTGCTTCCAAAATACAATGGTAAGACAGGCACAGGAGAGACATTCCCATTCCAAATGGGAGAAAGAGGAAAGAAGAAAGTCCAAATCCCACCCGGGGAAATTCCATAAAGGCTTAAGAATAATCCTCTGTGGCTCCGTGTTCTGCCTTCCAGGCCCACTGGGCCCATGGTCCTACCTGCACGGGTTGGGGCCCCAAAGCTTCAGGCTGCCCTGTCCCCACTGTGGTTCTCCAAGGTTGGGGTCCTGGGACCTGGGCTCAAGCCTTGTCCTTTGAAATGGGTGGAGGCAGTCATGTCCCCAAGGCTCTGCTGGGCACAGCCCACACCCTCCCTGGGCCACTGGAGCAGCTCCTGGCACAGCTGAGGAGCTCAGAGTGAGTGCAGGGAGTGGAAACCGCCAAGCAAGGTGATGCCTAGATGAGCCAGATCTGGAAGGCACCGCAGCCCCCTCTGCATTCTTCCGCTGTCCTGGACAATAGCTCCTGGCGTCTGTCAAGATAACTGACTAATGGCCTTAATCAAACGGTCTCTCGACCACACCCATAGTATCCTTTCCTGGACAAGCTTTCTCATTCTTTTCAATATGGATCCACTGAAGATTTTCCAAAATCTTTAAGTTCTGTGTTCTGCTTCCTTTCCAGTTAACAGTTCCATCTTTAAGTCATTTTTCTCTTCTCACTTTTTACTATGAGCAGTCGAGAGAAACCAGGCCACTCCTTCAACACTTTGCTTAGAAATTGCTTTGGCTAAATATCTAATTTCATCGCTTGCAAGTTCTACCTGCCACAAAACACCAGAACAGGAAAAAGCCAAGGTCTTTGCCACTTTATAACAAGCACAGCCTTTCCTCCAGTTTCCAATAACATGTTCCTTATTTCCATCTGAGACCCCATCAGAATGGCCTTTAACCTCCATATTTCTACCAATATTTTATTCGGGATTACTTAGGTATTCTCTAGGAAGATTGAGCTCCCCTCTTTTCTTTCTCAGCTCTCACCCAAATCACCTTTAAAAGTCCATTCATGGTGAGCTTCCCTGGTGGTGCAGTGGTTGAGAATCTGCCTGCCAATGCAGGGGACATGGGTTCGAGCCCTGGTCTGGGAAGATCCCACATGCCGCGGAGCAACTAGGCCCGTGCGCCACAACTACTGAGCCTGCGCGTCTGGAGCCTGTGCTCCGCAACAAGAGAGGACTCGATAGTGAGAGGCCCGCGCACCGCGATGAAGAGTGGCCCCCAGCTTGCCGCAACTAGAGAAAGCCCGCGCACGAAACGAAGACCCAATACAGCCATAAATTAATTAATTAATTAATTAATTAAAAATAAATAAATAAATAAAGTCCATTCATGGCAACATAGGCTTTTTCTAGCATGCACTTCAAAACTCCTCCAGCCTCTACCCATTACCCAATTCCAACGCCACTTCCACGTTTTAGGTATTTGTTATAGCAGCACCACCACTTCTCAGTGCCGATTTTTGTCTTAGTCCGTTTGAGCTGCTAAAACAGAATATCATAGACTGAGTGGCTTACAAACAACAGAAATTGATTTCTCACAGTTATGAAGGCTAGATGTCTGAGGTCAGGGTGCCAGCACAGTGCCAACCTCCGGGGTGCAGACTTCTCCTTGTATCCTCACATGGTGGGGCAGCAAGCTCTCCCATAATGCTAACAAGGGCACTAATCCCATTCTTGAGGACCCCACTCCATCACCTAATCACCTCCCAAAGGTCCCACCTCCAAATCCCATCACATAGGGGTTTAGGTTTCAACACACCAACCTGGGGGGCAGGGAGGACACAAATATTCAATCTATCATAGTTGCCCTCTCTGACTCTTGAAATCATGAATGGGGATGATGCAGTAGAGTAAAAGGGGTGTAAATTGCCAAGTGACTCCAACAAAATGATGCTTAGATCTTGGCCAGGTTTTCCATTCACTCAGTCAGTCTTTCAACAAGTATTTTATTGAGCACCTACAACAGGCCAGGCTGTATTCCAGGAGGTGGAAATCGGGGAGTGAACAAGACAGATAAGATCCCACCTTCATGGAGCTGACACCCTAATGGGGGACACAACCCAATACAGGTTCACATCTGGCCCAGAAAGACAAAGTCAGAACATAATCCACAGACCTAAGATAAATTAGACTAATCAGACAAGAACATCAAGAACTTCTCCCAAGAAGGTGCACATCTAGGCAAACCTGTACACATACTCTTTTCTTGGCCCCCTTCTCTCCTGGACTTCACCTATGAAAAGCCCCTCTAGGAAAGGTTCCAACCAACTCAGTCACAGTTAGATACAAATGACTGACCTATCAGTCATCTCAGAAGTATCTGCATTTCATTACCTGTAGACATAAGGAGTTCCTAGGTAGGAGAAAGGGATTTCAGGGATCCTCCCAAAGTCATATCATGCATCTGTTTCTAAGGAAATATTAATCACACAACTGCTCTGTTGCAGGACAGCATTGGGCTTGTTTAGGCAACAGTGAATAATTCCCTTACTATGAAACACACAGAGCCTGAAGGGAAGCATGCTTGATACTGTCCATTTGTCCCTCCAGATGCTCTGTCCACCCTTCTCCACCTGGCCCTGTTGCCCAGGAGGCTGGCCTTTGAGCACTGCATTAAGGGATTTTTCTGTCTTCTGTCCTTTGGTTGGATTCAGGTTTAGGGAGTCACCAGCAGGAGATGGAGGGGAGGAGGAAAAAGAGGACTGGGTCCTTATTTCCCTGCTCCCTCCCTGCCTGGCCGCTGGCTGCAGTGTCCTTCTAACCGAAGATCATGGATGGCTCCCTCCGAGGGGTGCTCTTACATGGCTACGGCCTCAGCTTTAGCTGCAGCTCTCTCTCTAACCATCCACACCCATCCCCCTGAAGGTGCCCCTCGAGGGGGTAAAAGCTCCGTGTTGGTGCTCCTCCACTCCTACGGGAGGTAGAGTCTGCTCAATGACCTCTCCTTAACCGCCCCACTCTAACGGACACGGGCTACAAAGGCAGCACTGCTTTCGGATCAGAGACTGACTCTGGACACCAGCTTCATTTTGAAGATCAAGAACTTAGGAAGGATAGGAAGACTGGTGAACATCCTATAAGAGGTGCTTCCTCTGAGAATCAGCGGTGACTCACCTCCAAATAGAACAAAGCTCAAGGTGGTGATGACTAGTTCAACCCCAGGCCCTTGGGCAGAGAAGGAAAGCCTCTGAATGGCCATGGCTTACCTTTCTGTGTTCAGTGGAGGGCTGTGGGCAGACGAGCTGGAGTCCAAGCAGCAGGAGGGAACCCAGGACACTGAGAAAGAAAAACAGCAACAGGCAGGGCTGTGAGTATGTTCCAGGCAGCAGCAGCCAGAAGGCACATCTCCGTCTCATCACTGGAAGGGAGAGCACAGTCCAACCCAGGCCCTGGATGTGACCCCGTGAAGATGCAAAGGGCCCCACAGGAGAGGAGACAGCTGCGGGCGGGGCTGTGGCATGAGGCAGACCTGGGATCAAACCCCACTTTACCGCTTACCGGCAAGGTTCCCAAGTCAGGACATTTAACCTCTTTCAGCCTCAGTCTCCTCCCTTGGAAGAGGGGGATACCACAGAAGCTGGCTGGAGGTCTGGGGAGGCCTGTATAAGATAACACACCGTGCCTGGCACAGAGTAAGTGCTCGTGCATGCTTGGTCCTCGTGGAGGTGGTAAGGTCAGGCCAGAAAGGGGGCTGCTTCTCCCAGGGAAGTTCCTCTCCCGCACTCCAGGCTTTCCTCGGAACCATTCCTCTGCCCGTCCTTCGCCTTTCAGTGTCACATATGTTCTCCATGGGTGGGGTTAGCTGTGTTAAGCCCCACTGTCACCAGCCCTGATTAGGGCTTGTCATCAAATAAAGAGAAGGTGTAGAAATAGGAGCCAGCTGGCCCCGAGACAGCAGGGTGTGCTGGGAGAGCGTGAAGCTTTGGATTCAAACACATCGAGGCCAGAATCCCAACTCCGCCATTCCCATCTGGGTGATCCCGGGTGAGCCAATGTCTCTGGGCCTCAATGTTGCCATCTTCTGTAAGGATCACTGAAGATAACAGAGATGAACACGCCCGGCACAGCTAGTTAGTCAGAGGAGAAACAAGTACTGCCAATTAATTAAATGCCTGAAGCTTCCTGATGTCGCATCATCAACAGCATTGTTTGAAGCATCCCAGGAAAAAGGCCACTGGTTCTACTTAGTTGTCTTTTGAATCCTTTTTTTAAGGGTTTAACCCTGAGGGCCGTTAGGTAACCCAGTGCTTCTCAATCTTTTTGAGGCCTCTAACGTAATTGAGAGATGTGAAACATGCCCTTGTCCAAGGAAAACTCAAAGTGTAGAAGCGGGCATGAGGAAAACCTGTCTGAATCTGGGGGGTAAGGCCTGTGGAGCTGGAAAAGCTCCCACCATCTCTGAGAACCCTAAATTCCACCCTAACCTTCACTGTGCCTGAAAATGAGACCGGTCCTAGCAGACCACACGGAATGGATGTGGCCGGACTGGTTAGGGACCGTGTGGTGGGACAAGAAGCAGGGGGGAAGGGATATGTACCAAGGTGTTACATGCATCCTTTTTGTTGCTGTCTTAGAGTCGCACTGAGGCCCCAAAGCTAAGAACCAACGGGACGACATACACGCACATTCCAAAGAGAAGGGCTGCGCCGTGTACTCAGGACCAGAAACGGAGGTGCCTCCCTCTGCCCCCCGCATCCTGTCCCGCAGCCCCTCACCCTAAACCTTCAGGCTGAGCAAGGAGTGGGGTGTGGGCTGGAGAATGGGAGAAGTTTGCTAGGGACGTAGGAATGCTGAGCACAGCCCCTCCACCCCCCTTAGGGGAGGAAAAGTTGGAGCTCTTCCCAGCCAAACAAGGAGGGCTACCATTCGAGAGCTTGATCTGGACCCCCCTGGGTTTGGGGTATAAGGAGCAGTGCTTGATTTTCCCCTGAAACGTATTTAAAGGCCAAAACCTGGCTGGAGTGTGTAGGAGGGCAGAGTGGTGAGAGAGGGCTGGAGTGGGAGCAGCCTACGTACCTGGAGCTTACGGGGGCAAGAAAAGCTGGGGTTCTCCCAGGGAAAGCAGGACGTAGGTTCTCTGGCAAGGACCTCATCAAAGCAGATCGCTCACCAAAAGACAGGTGATGTGTGGTGTGTACCCACGGGGCCCGGGAGCTGGGGGAGGCGGGATAAAGAGGCAGCCGGTACTTGCACAGCCTGAACCAGGGGATGTGCAGCAGGAGATCCCAGTGAGGGGGAGGTCCTCCAAAGGACCAACCAAAGGGCCCTGAGAGGAGAATCCACAACATAGACATCAGCCAAGCCAGGACAGCAACACCAGATGACAGCGGGCACTGATGCTATTGAGATCCCCTTTGCCCAGCTATCTGTCCCCTCCCCTGCTCTGTCCTGGAGGAACTAATGAGGACCAGAGGGAGGGGGCCACAGGGGGGAACTAGGAGTGTGAAGAAACCAGCCAAGGCCTCTCTTCCCACCACAGGGGCCTGAGGCCAGACCAGGCCCAGGATGGGGGAAAGAAAGAAGCTTTAAATTGGATGAGAGACTGAAGATTTTATATCTGACTAGACTTTCTTTTAATGTAGCATATCTGTACACGAAATCCTTCCAAGTAAGGAATCTATTCAGAAAAATATAAAATTAGTGGTGAAAAGAATCAAAGAGTTGATTTATAACTTGCTGAGGCTCCAGGCCAGTGCTGTCCAAGAGAACTTTCTACAACAATGGAAATGTTCTCTCTCTGTACTGTCCAATGCACAGGCATACGGATCTGTGCTGCTCAGCACACGGGGGGCTAAGGGTACACGCCTGGATGGTGAAGTTACTGATGCCTTAGATTCATCCAAAAAGTACTCAAGGAAAACAAAAACTAAAGCTACTGAAGGAAAACTAAAACTTCTAGAAGGATGGGCATTCAACCATTAAAGCTACCCCCCCTCCCTCACATACACACATCTTTTGGGGCCTTTTGATACTTGAAAGAGAGACTGCTCATTAAGCCTGCAATGGACCAGAAAACTGCCTAAGCCTGTCTTCCAGGCACGGGGCAGGGGTATCTAAAGGAGTGGGTGTGAACACAGTGATGGGAAAAGAAGAGTTATTTTTCTAGTTGTATCCTTACCGGATCCAGGTGGTCCTAGAAACCAACCTAGGACATGTGCATCACAATTCGGGAGTTTATGCTCCTTGGTTACATGACCTTGGGCAAAGCACCTCTGCACCTCAGTTTCTTCATCTGTAACATGGGAATAATAGAACCCGCCCTGCCTACCTCAAATGAGTTCATGTGCAAGAAAGCACATTATGAAGCCATGCCTACAAATCTGAATCGTTTGTAACACATTCTGGCACTGTTTACTCATTTAAAAAGAAAACCAGATTGGTGTGGTTTTGTTAAGAAAACAAACAGCAGCTCCAGAAATGCGTTACACCTCAGCCCCTCAAAGTTCTTGGCACACACCTAAGCCACATATTTGTAATGCAATCAGGAGCCGTTTTGCATAATCACTCATCCCAGGCTGCACTTCCATAACAGTCTGGGGACTTGGAGTTGGGAGAGGGAGTGAAAGATGGGAGAAGGGAAAATTCTAGGTTTCCTGTTGTCTTGGAGGGACTGCATTCCAGGGTTGCCTGGTCAACTCTACCCCCAGATATGGTTACAGGTCCTTCCCTCCCCACGTTCAGGTGTCTGCCCAAAGGTGTCTCTTGTCCATAAGGCTTCCTTGACCCTACAAAAAACAGGACTCCCTCTCCCAGCCCAGCTTATTTCTCTTTCTCCATAGCACTTTCCATTTCACATAGTATGTCTTTATTCACTTAAATTTCTTCCTCTGCCCACTAGGATATAAGGTCCATGAGATCAGGGAATCTGTTTTGTTACTACTTTATCTCCCAGCACCCAGGAAAGTGTCTGCTATATAGGAAGAGCTTAATTCATTGAATTAATGAATGAGGCCTCATCATCTTATGACCTGTGAAAGTTCAAGATAAGTGGAAATAGTGTGGATTAGTGGATTTCAAAATGTCCAAAGTAACTTTGGGAGCTTTGCAAAGCTCTTTTATGAGGGATTTATAAAAATCAGTGTGCTTTTGAGTCTCTACGTGACTTTCCAAAAATTCATTCTCATAGGATTTACACAAGGTCTGGCAGCAGAATGTCTGTTGGTGCTTTTGTTGCAAAAGTGCTATGCAAGTTATGTTTAGATGTTCAGATGCTTCTTTTCCTCATCAAGCTGGGCCCCAGTGAGGCTAAAATGCATAGGGATACCCAATAAAATTCTTGCTGGAATAAAACCTTAGTTAGTAAATGGGCTCTGCTCTGAATGGAATAGAATAAATTCCCCCAGAGGGGAAATTATTCTTTGGGCTGCAATCACAGCAGCCAGAGCAATATATAACCCCAGGGGCCAGATGAAACTTGGCCAAGGGCTGTAAGTTTCCCACCCCTACTCTGTAGACTCCGTTTTAGGACACCTCACCCTGCTCACACATACCTATCTAATTGCTAGTCCACAGCTGTGCCCACACCTCTTTAAAACACTGACAATCTGGCCCAAAGCCTTGTTCCTCCTGACCCAATTCGAAATTAATGTTTGGGGAATGGGAGAGCATGTGTGTGTCTGTGTGTGTGCGACTCGTGTGTTATTCCACTTTGATAGTTTGCTTTGGCAAACTGCTCCCAGCTTGCAAACGTTTTGACAGGTTGAAGGCTACCAGGGCCTTTGGCAAACAAATCACACTCTCCCCTCCAAGCGGTGGCGGAAGCCACATTTCTAGCAAGACTTTCCGATTCACCTTGCAGGGGAAGCAGCCCAACATTTCACACCAATCAGAACAACAACAACAAAAAAAGTTATGCCGTTTACCCAGCCCTGTTCTAGATTTTAAACACTCCAACATTTCATTTCCTGTAGAAAATAATGCCCACTGAAATTTGGTACGAGATTGACATCACGGAACTGGGATTCTGCCCTTGTGTATTCGCCTGGGCCAACCCCTTCCCACCCCCCTCCCCCAATCATCCTTGACTCCAGTGAGGGTGGATCATGTCACAGCCTCTGTGTACCTCGGATTATCTCAATGAACTCAATGCCACTTGAGCATATCAAGTCACAAAACAAGCAAAAGAGCAAAAAAAAACCCAAAAAACTTACTGTTTTCCTTTTCAGTTAATACAACCCAAGAGATATTTTGGGAGCAACATGATCACGAATAAGATTATACCGACCTTCACAAAAAAGAGCCAAAATCTTAGCATCGAAGTGAAATCTCCACCTGCACTCTGCAGATCAAAAATTTTTGCTAAGCGTGCATTTTACTGTGTTCAACTCAACCCTCTGCCTTCCTCTGACAGCAGTTAAAGAGTAAAGGCAGCAAGAGAAGGAGATGGGTTACAAATGACATTAGCCAGAAGACTACGTGGTTACCACTGACCTCAACGCTTACAAGTATAATTTCATTTAATCGTCAAAACCATCCTATCAGACACTTTGATTACACCCATTTTTCAGGCGAGGAGTCTGAGGCACAGAAAGGCTAAGAGTCACTTATTGAAGGGCACACACACCTAATGAGTGGCAAAGCCTGATTTCAATGCCAGAAGTCAGATTCTTGGCCTGGACCCTGTGCTCTGGGGCCTCCCAGGACACAACACACCTTGAAACCAAGCATTTGCCATTTTATTACATCACTTTTCTTCCTCAGTCTGTATAAGGCTGTGGCTTCACACGTCTGTTTTACTTTCTGTCATTGCTTGCAAAAAGTAATCAGACAATAAGCGGATACAGTAAAACTTCATGTATCCACTCTCACTAGACAACAGTCTAAATTTTAAAATAATTGAAGCTTACCATTGAAATCCCAAACTTAAAAAAAAATACATTCTGTTTCCTTGCCCTGCTTTCTCATACAGAATATGCTGTGCTTAAGCAATCTTGTTTAGATGGCTCAGAGTCACCAGAGTGAGTATTAATCAGTTTGTGCAGCATAAGGTGGCGGCCTTGGAGCAGAGCAGCCTGAGAGCACCGTGGAAGCCTGGGGCTTTCTGAATCCAGCTGGCCCTTGGCCGGCTCCTCCCTACTGTCAGGCAGGCTTCGCTTACCTTCCTACAGATAAGCCTGCGCCTCTTAACTCGGCTTCCTTCGGGTCCGCCTTGGCCTCGGAAACCGTTAGACAACCAGGCTGCAGCCAAACCAAGATCAAACAGGCTCAGGGAAAAGGCCTGCCTGGCTTGCGTGGAGTAAATGTTTCCATTTTAGAGCATGGACTTAGGGACACCTATTCTAATTGCCTATTGGTTTTTATTGCTTATTTCCAGGTTCTCAACTCTCACAGCCATTTGTGTTTTCTGGACTGGGGTCTCTGGAAAAGTGAGGTGTTCTGTCACAGCACAGCTTTTTAAGACACAAGATCCTTTGGTAAATTCCCCTGCTTCATGGTAGGCTTCTTGAGGAAACGGTTCTGATTCATCTTTGCAGCAAGCAGGACGACCAGCGCCGTCTTGGTCCAAACTCAGGGCTAATCAATAGCAAGTGAATAAAAGAATGGAAGGAGAGAATGAAGTGAGGGGAGAAAGAAAAATGAGAGAGAGGAAATGCCAGTCACCAAGAAATACAAAGTGCTGCTGTGACCGACACTTTCATCAGTAAAGTGTTTTCTTAGTACATCCCAGAATTCTCTGTTGGAAAAACAGAACTTGGGGAAGGAAAAAGACAATCCTAAAAGGTGGGTTTCTACAAGTTGGAGACGTTGATTCTGATCCCGGGGTGGGAGGGGTGTCAATGTTAACCTGAGTCATATAAATTCACTTGAGTATACAAGGAACAGGTAGCTGGCAGCTCAATGATCACACCTTGACTCCACTGAACCCTTTTTGGTACAGAAGGTTCTAGCAAATCCCACAGTCAAGTTCTGAGTGATGAGGATGAGTGCCAGGTGCAGCACTGTGCCAGGCATAAAGAAAAATCAATACTGTCCGAACGCCTGCCATCATTTCACAGGGGTGGGTTTGCCAGGGCAGTCCTCCAGAAAGCTATTTTATTTCCTGCTAGCCTCTGTGCCTACCATTCAGATGGCTCCTACCGGGCTTCCCACAAAAGACTCCAGCAGGTTCTTCCTTGCTGCACTTGTACTCTTCTGCATCCACCAGATGAGTTGTGTTTATATGGAGTTTAACCATGGTCCCAAAATTGACCATGCCAGGGCTTTGTAATTACATAAAATATTCAAATAGTACACAGGCCCATGAAGCAGAATGCAGAAAGAAAGAGTAGTTGGTAGTTGTTTCTACACAAACGAAGCTGAATGCTTTGGAAAGACTCAATAAAGGCAAGTTGCCAAAAAAAACCCCCAAAAAACTGGCAAATTAGGTGTGGATGAGACAACTGTAAATGATTAGGGGCAAAAATAATAAAAATCCAGAATCATTCTATACTCAGATTGCTTTGCAAATGTCTTTAGAGTCCCATTCCACTTTAAAGAAACCCAGATGGAAACCTCAGATAATGCTTACGGGTGTGGTTTGTGCAAGAAAGACAATCAGGGGTTCACGCTCAAAGAAAAGTCCTTGGCCCCCATATCAAAAACTTGGGGAGTGAATGTACATGTGTTTTAAGTTAAAAATAAACTGTTAAAGGTGTGTGTCTGTATCATTTGTATGATCTTCTGCTTTAACCTATTTTTATAGTTAACTGAAGATCCTAATCAGGAAAGAAGAATCTTCTCCTTTTTTTCTCTCACATGAAAGATAATTATTAACTTATTCATTCAATATTCAACAAATATTTATTAACCATCAACTGGATAGTGGTTTAGATGCGGGCTACACCAACTCAGCCCTGCCTTATTGACACCCTGAAGTTCAATACTTAGGATCCCAGCCTGGCCTCTTCTCTTCCCCCTCCTCCTCCTGCCCCTCCCACTCCCACTCCTGCCCCTCCTCTTTCCTGTTTTCTTCCTGCCCATATTTCTCCTCCTCCTTCACCCCATTTCTTGATCACTGGCATAAGGACCCTAATTGATCCCATGACCCTTCCCAATTATCACATATTTCTCTACTCCGAGGGGAGTCTCAGTTTGCATTCCTCAGCTATCACTACTTTGGGCATTCTCTTTCTCACACTTACCAGTAAACTTTCTCAACCCCCTTCCTTCTTGTTGTTTGTATTCAGGATCTTTTTCAGTTCCCCAAGAACAGCCGCCTTTCTCTTTCTCATTTCCTCAATCCCTTCTGGTTGTATTTCTCAGCGAAGTAGCTGACAGGCATTACAGTAATATTACTGTGTGTATCGAGGAAAAGAAAAGCCTTACTTTTCAGAAGACTAAAACCAGACACTTGACCTAAGGCCATCAACCTGTAAAATGATCCAGAACTTTCCTTTGTAAGAGCAATAAAAATCACCATCTAACCCCGTAATCCCTCTAATTACATCCGCATTTCTTCAAAAACTACTATTCAAAATAAGGATCCCCGAATCAACTTTAACCACTTGTTTGGCATTTTCAATAATTTTGTTTTCCTCTGGGTTTTCATTTCAAAGATAAATTGTATCAACTATACAAAAGCACTCCATGAGGTAAAGAAAGAGCCCCTGATCAAGCAGACTGGCTCTAAAGAGACTTTGTTGGCTGGCCATGGTAGGTGGCCATCTTCACTTGTTACACTGCTTCTAGGGAGAAAACTGAGTTTCCTTCCACTCAAGCACTGAAAAAACACACAAAGATGTAACTGTCCATACAAAAAAAAGGTGAATAATTTGGAGCAAGTCTTTAAGAAATATATACACTTCTGTATTACTTAGTGCCTTTTCCTCTCTAACTTGTAACAGGTGACAAACCTTAATCTAGCCTTGACCAATCCTTTGGTCCAAACGGATTTCACTTGCCCTGAATTTTGCATGGCGTCCAAGTCTTGTCCAAGGTTCAATGGCAACTCGCTAACCAGCTCCATCTAGAGTTAAAATCTTAGCGTCTCTTCGGCTACTGGGTTTAACCGTGGTTCTTTTGCTTACTACAGATTCTGAGCAGGGCAGAGACACTCTTGCTATGTTAATACTCAGGGCTTCTCCATCTCTTTCAATGACGGGGAGGCTGGCTTTCTGTTTCCCTGTGGCTTGGCAAGAACTGGGGAGGGATTTTTAAAGAAAATCTCTGCATATCAGAATTGTGAATCCCCTTAAATGCTTTTTCCTCTCAGGGATTTTCTTGGCAGCTAACTCCTAATTTTTCTCTAGTGTTTTCTCTATAGGTAGAGAAATCCTCCAGCTTTTCCTATTGATCTTTATGTATTTGGTTGCCTTGATAAGTATTTAAAAGCCCTTAATATTTGTGTTTCTCTGTGTGCTTCTCATCTACCAATTTTATCAAAGACCTCTCACTCTTTTTTTTTTTTTTCTCCAGTTGTGTCTTTTTTTTTTTTTAATCAGTCATCAATTTTATACACATCACTTTATACATGTCAATCCCAATCGCCCAATTCAGCACACCACCATCCCCACCCCACCGCAGTTTTCCCCCCTTGGTGTCCATACATTTGTTCTCTACATCTGTGTCTCAACTTCTGCCCTGCAACCGGTTCATCTGTACCATTTTTCTAGGTTCCACATACATGCGTTAATATACGATATTTGTTTTTCTCTTTCTGACTTACTTCACTCTGTATGACAGTCTCTAGATCCATCCACGTCTCAACAAATGACTCAATTTCGTTCCTTTTTATGGCTGAGTAATATTCCATTGTATATATGTACCACCTCTTCTTTATCCATTCGTCTGTTGATGGGCATTTAGGTTGCTTCCATGACCTGGCTATTGTAAATAGTGCTGCAGTGAACATTCGGGTGCATGTGTCTTTTTGAATTACGGTTGTCTCTGGGTATATGCCCAGTAGTGGGATTGCTGGGTCATATGGTAATTCTATTTTTAGTTTTTTAAGGAACCTCCATACTGTTCTCCATAGTGGCTGTATTAATTTACATTCCCACCAACAGTGCAAGAGGGTTCCCTTTTCTCCACACCCTCTCCAGCATTTGTTGTTTGTAGATTTTCTGATGATGCCCATTCTAACTGGTGTGAGGTGATACCTCATTGTAGTTTTGAGTTGCCTTTCTCTAATAATTAGTGATGTTGAGCATCTTTTCATGTGCTTCATGTGGCCGAAAGACCTCTCACTCTTAAAGTAACCATAGCTCTTTCCCCCAGAACATTTTGAAAGCATTTAAACAAAAGACACTCTAGTTTTTGTTTGTTTGTTTTTTTCAGGTTAAAATATATTTACGTGGCCCTAGGAACAGAATGCAAAATGGTTTATGAGTACCTGGCTTATGAAGAAGGAGACTTGATGGAAATCTTCAGCTGAGCTCTCCCAAAGACTCTCCCGTCCTCATAACTCACATTTTCTTTCCCCAGTCCTTACAGCAGGACTGTTGGAGAAACGTCCTGCTGAGTAGCTCTGTTCGAACAATCCCTTCAGCAGGACCATAATCCTGGAGGCCTGTCAAGACTTCCAGAGTTCTGCCCGCAGGGTAGCAAGGCCACATCTAGCTTTCAACAACTCCCACCCTGCTAATTTCTAATCTGTGGGCAATTTCTCTGAAATAATGCACAGCTTGGAGGTGAGCCCGCCAAGCCTCCCTTGAAGGGAGATGGCCTCCGTATCACAGATCATTACAGAGATTAACTGCAGGGGCATCAATTAAAATTCCAAACATTAAGAAAAAAAAAAACTTTGCAAAAGGGACTTCTCTCAAATGAAGCCCTTCTCGTACAGCCTGGGTGGCCACAATTTTGAGGGTCTTCAGTACTCGTAGGGGCCTTTCTGATGGCAGCTAGATTTACACTTGCGTACCACATGGGGAAACTTAGGTTTTATCTGCTGCTCTTTTCAATCCAGTTCAATATATGACTGTGACCTCCACTTCTGTGTCTCCCACTGGGTCCTGGTGTTCAAATATGCTGTGGTCCTAAAGTGACCCAGTGGTCCAACTGCATTTCTCATTCCCCTGTGGTTTTACAGCAGTATGTTGGAGCTTCCACAAACTGGATACATATTTTATGTCTTGAAATATCTTTTAAACTATGTTTTAAACTATGGCTAAAAAAATGCACCCATGCTAATTTAGACTAGATACCAAAGACTAACCCTGAAGAGACTTGGGCTGCTCTGTTCATGGCTGGATTCTGCAGAAGCCTCTGGATGGAGCTTTTCCTGCCTTCTCTCACTCTTTTTTGACACACTTGTTTATGTCATTGATGAAGAAGCTTATAGCTCTGTATGGGTCTTTGGACTGCAGGCCTGCACATGTCAATTCATGTAAAATTATACAGGCAGTTACAGCCTAAGCTCACACACACGTACTACACTCAGCGAAATGCCAGGCATGGGCCTAAGAGCATCTGCCTGGCAAATGCTCTAGCCCTGGTTGGGCCATCACATGTGGCACCGTCATAATAACATATTACAAACCGTTTTACTTTTCAGTGTAAGTTCTGGGCATCTGGGACTAACATAAAGGGGGGAAAAAAAACTACAGGATATCCTTAGTGACTCAACTGTGAAATAAAAAGTGCTTCCTTTCCCTTTCTAGATTCTGAATCAATTTCTTTAAAGAGTATCCTGAGATTGCAAAATGAGCTGCATTGAAGAACTGTTACCAATTGCCATTACTTACCTGTATGGATCAAGATTTTCTTAATACTAGGCAGCTAAAACCAGTCGCAAAATAAACTAGATGCTGAGACTGATGTACAAGCCATCATCCATAAATCTGATGTCAAATTTTGATATTTATCCAGACAGACTCATTAATCTCATAATGTGTAAATATTACAAACTCAAACATCTAAAATAAATTTCTCTTAATAAAATACTGTCGCTGGCTATTTGTATGTTGAGATTTTTACATAGGATTTTGATTGAAGAATTTTTAAGGGGGTCTATCATCTTAAGGAAAGTTTGAAAACAGCCTCGATTCTAGAGCACCGAGCCCTTTCCCTGACTCTGCACTGAGGGAAATGAGCAACTGGAGTTAAGCATTGATTTGCTGGTTTGCATATAGAGACGATACTACTTGTTCTACTTACTTTGCATGGTTGATATCTGTATCAAATAAAACATACAGGTGTAAGTCATAGATGTTTTGAACAGAAGGGACCAGAGAGGTCACCTTCTAAATACACTGGATCAATTAAGTCACAGTCTGTGGGGATACAGCCAGAGGACAATATTTTCTAAAGTTTTTCAGGTGATTCTATTGTGCAACCATGATAAATACCCACCAATCCAGTGACATCTTTATGTAAAAAAAAAAAAAAAAAAAAAAAAAATCTGAGTCCTAGATGTTTCCCAGCAAATAGCAGAGCACAGCATCGAAACTAAGTCACTTGAATCTCAGTCCAAATACCTCTCACCACAGCACACAGTTCCCCAGGCCCCAGCAGCCTTTGTGAATAACAAACTTACTACACATATGTACACAGCATATCAAAAATATCTGTGAGATGCAGGCCCTCAAGGCTAGTTATTATAAGAAATATACAGTAAAATTCAAATATCAAATTTCTTATTTCCCTGTTCTTTTTTTAAAAGGTCCTCCACTTACCTGAGAGACTCCAGGAAACAGGGAACCATGATGCTGGGTATCCCAGGAAAAGCAAGGGTTCCTCAGAGATGCTGCCAATTTTCTGCAGATGGGGGTGGCACTCAACTCCTACAGAAGAATAACAATGCTATTTTTAGCATCGTTTGCTTAGGAAGATTCTAGAGCCTAAGATTCTGCAGCTTAAGTTGGCCAATTAAACCAGAAGTAAGCAAATGGAAGACATTAGGACAAAAATACCATTGCCCAGTTATGCCCAATTATGGTTACCAGATTGCCCAAATGAAAGCAGATTATGTATGAACATGAGGTAACAAATTTACAGGACACTCAGCACAGTGACTGACCCATAGAAGATGTTTAATAAACTCCCATCAGTATGACTACCTCAGATTCTAAGCTAAGAGCAGAGCTGGCATTAGGCAAATGCGCGTTGGAAAACTTGCCCCATCCATTAAAGGCTACTTGACCACAGGAAAGTCATTTCACCTCTGTGTCTTGGTTTCTCCAACTGTACAGTAGGGGTAAAAATACAGCCTAACCATAAAAAGAAATGATGTCTGGATACATGCTACAAGACAGACGAACCATGAAAACATTACACAAGTGAAAGAAGCCAGATGCAAAAGGCCACTTATTATATGATTCCATTTACAGGAAATGTCCAGAATAGGCAAATCTATAGAGACAAAAAATACATTAGTGGTTACCAAGGTCTGGAGGGTGGGGAGGGGCTAATTCGAGGGTCTGAGGTTTCCTCCTGGGGTGACAAAAATGTTCTAAAATTAGATTGTGATGATGATTGCACAAACCCTGTGAATACACTAAAGAAAGTTTAATTGTACACATTAAATTGGCGAAGTGTATGGTATGTGAATCACATCTCAATAAAACTGTTCAAAAAATATGGCCTAAAGAACTGTGGCAGATTATGAAGATTAAATGAATGGACACATGTCATACACTTAGCCCAGTGCCTGGAACAGAGGACGCTCAATTAAACGTAGCTCTGCGGAATTCCCTGGTGGTCCGTGGTTAGAACTAGGAGCTTTCACTGCGGTGGCCCGGGTTCAATCCCTGGCTTGAACCCCAGAGTTTTCCAAAATCACTGGTTTCCAAATTCTTCTCAGGACTGCAAATTTCCTTCTCACTAGAAACGGGAGATGGTGGATAAATTACAAGGACTTACGAAAAGACAGTCAGGAGAATCAGAAAATTCCATTTGCAGGGGGAAATAAGATTTGTAAAGTTACCACCAGCCCTTTCTGGGGGTTATTAAGAAAATCAAGCCTCTTGAATGTAATCACCCCTAATTAGCCATCAGCAACTCATGAAATTACTCATGGTATTGAAGACCCTTAAGTTCTTGGGTCTCAGCCAAAAGTTACACTGAGATCCACCAGGAAGAAGGCCAACAAGTGCAAATTGGAACAGTTAAAACTCCTCTGAATCCGAGGCACGGTCTTCTTGCTCTTGGCTGGGAAGCGGATATGCACAAAGACGGGATTTAACTTGGGAGTCAGATGAGATCTTTGCCAAGCTCCTGATAATGATCAACTAATCAGCAATTATTTACTCATGTGGGGTGCTCAGGTCCTCTCCAAGGTGCTATGGAATTCAAGAGATGAGGCAATGCAGAGTCTTGCTTTACAACCTAGCTTACATGGATAAGATTTAGGGACATGGAATTGTGTGGGAAAAGGTTGGTGTTATCCAGAACAACACAGGGTAAATAGTGTTACACAGAGACCCTGAGCATAAATCAAGCGAGTTCAAGAGAAGGAGAATCACTAGAGAGGGCTGGTCAGGTATCAGCAAGGAAGATGAGACTGAACATCAGCCCTTAGCCTATGTGGGTTACAAAAGAACAATCCAAAGAGTGCAAGAGTGTACACATTGTAAACTGAAAGACCTGGATCTAAGACCAATACCTCCATTTATTAAGCAGGTGACCTTAGGCAATTAACCCTTTTGGCTTTCAATTTCCTCATCTGTAAAATGGGGATACTGTCTATAACTACCTCATAGGGTTGTTGTGCATATCAGATATTTATTGAGACTCCAGGACCTAGGTGCTAGATACACACACACACACACACACACACACACACACACACGCCAGGCATGGTCCCTGCCTTCAAGGAAATTACATTCTACAATAAAATTTATAAAATATTTATAAAAATAAATTGTGATAAGACCTATGGAAGCCAAGAAGAAAGTGCAAGGTGCCTCAGAAAGTATACTGGGCAGTGGTCAGAGAAGGTCCCTCTGAGGAAGACCTTTATGCTGGGCCTTGAGGGGTGAGCGGGAGTCAGGCAGGTGAAGAGGCAGGGGGGCATCCCACGGAGAGGGAATCGCACATGTAAAGGCACGTGAGGAACTGGGAGGAAGAAGGAAGGAAGTAGCATGGTGGGAACGTAGCAATCAAAGGAAACCCCGGGAAGAGCTGACCCCCTACTGAGAAGTAGAATCCACAGAATGTGGAAAATGAATGGTGAGGGGGGCAAGGGAAAGAGGTGTCAAAGGGGACTCCCTCCACCCCCTCCAGATTTCTGGTGGACTGAGGTAGCAAAAGGAGGTGCTAACTGAGCTTTTTTAGTTTTGTCAGGAAAGGAAGGGCAACGTTGAGGGAAGAGGGTGTGCTATAAGGCAGTGGTTTCCAAATCTGACAAGAAGTCAACCAGAAAAACATCTTGAATGATCAGAACAGTTTGAAAATAGATTTACAACCGCTGCTGATAACCATGAACCTCGTTCTGTGTATTTTGCCTTCAGATATTTGCTGATAATAGAATGAAGCCATCACAATTAGCATGTCACTTTAAAATATGGTTCCTTTCATCTTTATGCCACCCTTTTACAATTTATATTTTGAGTGTGTGTTTTATGTGGTCACGTCATACATTGATAGGTTAAAAAAATAACCAAACATAGATTAGCGTTGTACGCTCAAACATTTTTTACTGATGGGGTGTGCAATCAAAAAAAATTTGTGGAGGCCATTACTCTTGAGTGTTTTTTGACCAACTTCTTGTCAGATTTGACTGGTCACTTTTATCTTATGAAATGGTTGATGAGTGGTGTCCTGGCACAGCTGGTAGCAGCTCTGCCATTTCCTGATACTCACCTGGGTCTCTATGATTGTGATAGGGAAGAACAAATCTGACTCCGTGTTGGATCTGTTTCTTTAACTTTTGTATTCTATTGCTTTTTCTACAAATTAATCACTCAAGGGATGTTGCCTAGAGCTTAAAGTATACATAATGGCCCATTCTCCAGGAACCCTGCCTCCCATGCCTGAGTGTTAAGTTAAAATACCTTTGTTTAGCTCACAGGAAACTTCCTGACCAGGCCTACCTGTGAATGGCTGCAGGAAGATAGAAATTAACACATCCCCTGTGGAGTCTGGCCGGAACCAGGAAATATTTCTAACAACTTATCACCTTTTTTACTTTACCTCCTCACCTCCCCTTCTTTGTTCTATAAAAGGAACTGGCGTCCAAACCTGGGTAAGATGGTTCTTTGGGACACGAGTCCACCGTCTTCTCGGTCTGCTGGCTTTCTGAATTAAGTCGCTCGCTATTCCTTGCCCCAGCAGCTCGTCTCTCGATTGATTGGCCTGTCCCGCAGTGAACAGTACGAGCCTGGACGTGCCAACATGATTACTATGTGCTAAGTCAGCTCTGCTTTTCAAACTGTGGGTCACAACTCATTAGTCTGTCATGAAATCAACTGCGTGAGTCATGACCTGCACTTTTTTAAATGAAATAGAAAAGAACAAAAAAGAAAGTACCAGCGTTTATCACACACAGTGAGGCTAAGTAAGTATGTCTCACTGTGGCTACTGGTCAGAAAAGTTTAAATAGCCCTGGCTCTGGACGATCAGAAAGCACTGCAGGATTCTCACCGTGACGAAGGAGTAAAACTGTGAAGATGTGGCGAAGACACGTTAACCAAGCCCTGGGAAGCACCAGGAGAATTTTGACGAGATGGGGAAGAAAGAGCCCTTGTAGGTTCTGGAGCAGGGAGGGACCTGATGAAAGTGAGGTTTCCCGAAAATCCATTTGGCAACAGCGCCGGGGATTGAGTAAACATGCTATCTGTGGAGCGAGTCACCTTTGGGGGTTTGCTCCTGTTGATTTATAACCTTTCTTGACAGTGAACAAAAAAAATCGAACGATCTAGTTTCTGTTAAAACATATGTTCCCTGGCCGATGGAGGCCCCGCCGGCTCTCCTCTCCACAAAGACCCTGCAGGAAGGCTGGACAAGTCACCTGATTTGGTTCAGGCCAAAGTCACGGTCCCCACACACCTGGGGAACAGGAAGGATGTGACAGGAGGCACGAAGGCTTGGGATGGAGGGGACGGAAAGAGGGGCCACAACAGATGTAACCCAGGGCAGGAGCTGGCTTCCCTGACCCCAGAAGGGGCCACGGTGCCCTGGACATTGGCGCTGTTGTGCTGCCCCTTTCCCACAGGCCACCTCTGAGTATCCTTCCTGCCCCTTCTCTTCTTGGCCTGACCAGAACCCCTGGAAGACGCCCCCTGATTTCAGTGCACCCTAAAGAGAAGGGTCTGATCAGCCTCTCAGGTCTGGCTTCCGAAAGACCACCTTGCGGCCACATCCCAACCACAGACCCCAGATCCCCTTCCTGCCCTCCCTGCCGTCACGCATAGGCTTCTCCTCCTGAAATACCGTCTTCTTCCCCCAGAAATATCGTCTCTCAGAACCCCAGCCCACTGTGTGCGGCGTCCCCACCTGACTGGTCCAGTTGTCTGTGGACCAAAGTACCAGGATGTCGGCTCCCAACATCAGTGTGTCCAACCTACCTTTGTCTTCCATTAACAGGAAAGTGGAAGAAAAGTCAAGAAAGTCAGGAATCCACTTTTACTACACAACACACCTGATATGCGATATAAGCATGTTATTTAATTCTCACAGCAAAACTTAGGCCACACGACGGGTGGAGGGTAGGGCTTGGACTTGAATACAGACCACCAACCATAGGGCTTCTCCTCTTTTCACTTTATTAGACTCACTACCTCCCACCTGGTAGAGAATCATAGCTAGACACTCAACAAATGAATGAATGGATGGATGGATGGATGCTACCCCAAGGGGACTGGGTGTACCTCACCTCTTTGCTGGGAGATGAAACATTTCAGGACATGACTTGACTGTGCCATGAACACCACCTACAGCAAAGTGAGCCAAGATGAGTAATGTAATAACCTATTATTTCAGATAAGAATAATAATAACGTAGCTGGGCACTCAAGCAAACATCTACTGAGTGGTTGCCATGTGTCAGATGGTTTTCTAAGTGCTTTATATTAACTCATTTTATCCTCACAACAACCCCATGAAGGAGGTACCATTGAGAAATGGAGGTACAGAGAAGTTAAATAACTTTTCCAAAGTCACGCAGCTAGTAGGTGGGAAAGTCACAATGCAAACCCAGGCAGCCTGAGCCCAGAGTTTATGCACTGAACCGTCATTTGATACTGCCTTCTACCCACACACGAACAGGGCTGGCTTAAAGGATCAAAACAGAGTCTGTGTCTGCTGCTGGCCCACATCTTTTCCCAGGTGTCATCTCGACTACTAGTTTAGAGATAAAGGAACACTCTAGGTCTCAATGGATACGCTGAATGGATTCCTCAAGTCGCAACACATCAGAGTGGTCCCAGGTCTCCTGTAGGGCTGGGACCAGTGATCCTGAAGTCCTTGAACATTTGTATGTGGGGCAATCAGGTTACCAGCTAATGAGCTTTCAATACCTATTGGGGTAGGAAGCTTCGTGCCAGATACTACATATGACAAGCGGGGGCGGGGGGGGGGGGGATCCCTGCCCTTGAGAAGCTTACACTTTTACTGAGGCAGACAAATAAATACAAAAATACATAAATGAATATTTCTTTCACAACGATACATTACCCTAGACTGAGTGCCCAATGGCTGGTACAGGCAAAAGGAATGCCAACAGTCCAAGGAAGTAAATAGCACAGTGGACTTTTATTATTAGCACTTACGTTATTCTTTTGAGAAAGAAATATGCTTTCTCAAAAGAGTCACCATTAACAATACGGTGGGCAAATTTGCCAGAGAACAATAGGAGGTACAGGACAGGGTCTAGAAGCTTAAAAGAGAAGGGATTATCATCTCTTTTAACCGATACCGGGCATGCTCGCTCTATGTTCTGTTTACGCTTGTCCCTCACTGGATGGGGAGCTTCTCAAGGCCAGGGATAAGTTTATTCATCTTTTCATCTTTACTCATCTTTGCCTGGTACAGAGTGGCCCTGCAATAAAAGTTTGATGAATGAATGAAGGATGAACAGCACGTGTCTCCAATAGACTTGTACTTCTTAGGAAGCGGGCCCATGTCTGATTTCTCTCTAGGTGCTATTGCTGGTGCTCAGTGAATGGCTACAGACTGCCCTAGAGAAAGAACGAAGGCACCGGCCCACCGCAGATGTGTGCTGCCTCCACGGAGGGTCCGACCCTCCCAAGCCCTCTGCTGGCCATCACCACTCGCCACAGCCCTCTCAGGAAATCCTGCCTCAGGCAGCAGGGCATTCAGGAAAGCTGACCTTGGAGCCCCAGGCCCCCGGTCACCTTTCCAGTCTCCCCCCTACTGATCTGAGGCCAGCCAGAGGTATGTTCTCCTGACAACCCCTCTGCTCTCAATCTCTGGTCTTTTCTCCCACCCCTTGCAAAGCCCATCCTTTTTTCCCATCACATTCAAACCCAGCCACAGAACTCATTTCTTCCCATTGAACCTCCATTCTGCAAACTGGCTGGCTTGCCCAGAGCATCCTGAAAACCCAGAGAATCTGAATTAGGTACAAATGTGAAGAAGATCTTAAAACTCCCTGGATACTATTAAGCAAACACATTACAGTGGGTTTTGTTAACTCATTAAAGGAAACACCTTACTTCTCCTTTCTTCCCTGGAGAAACTAGGTAATCAGCACAGATTAGTCACGCATTTCAATGAAAACTACATCATCTTCATGGTCATCAACACTGATGTGGTGTATATTTGCTTTCCGTCCTAAAAAACGCTTTCCAGGTAACTAAGGGAAACAGTCAAGGGTAGAAATAGCAGGCAGGCAAGATATTTTCAATAAATGAGCCATTTGTTCCTGCTTCTGTAGAGAGTTGCTTTTTCAATTTCGGATGACATGATACTGCAGATCGAAGGGAGAAATGCATTTGGAGTAAGGGCGCTTTCTCTTCTCCAAATATTACTTAGTCACTTGATTTACAGCACTTGATAAACTTGGTTAAATTTCTTTACTTCTGTGTAAGTCGCACATGCAGAACTCCAACCTAGCAACTGCCACAGTGTATCATCATGATTTGTGCTTTCCTTTCCTCCCCATAACAGGACACTACAGAAGAGTAAAGACTTTTCTCAAAGACTTATTTTTTATATTCCTGGTGCCTAGAACAGCAGCTGGGGGCCCAACAGGTGTTCTGTGATGACAGAGAGAACTTAACATTCAATCTCACACGGAGGACATTCTCTTCAAGCATGACCATACTACATTTCTAACGTACTGATGCCCAGCCCACAATCTGAATAGAGACTTTCCTGTTTTGTAGCGACTGCTAATTGTTTCTGAAATTAACACCATCAGTGACCTTCTCTGCCCTACTTGGACACACGAATAAACAGCTGTGATGTGATGCAGGCCACCCTACCTAGGAATCGAAGATACCTAGAGGCAGACTCCAGCCTTCTTCCCCACTCAGACTCAACCTCTCCCCCGCATCCTCTGCCAAGAGTGATTTGCAATCCCTGGATTGTAGTCATCAAAGGAAACAAGATCAGACTTCCACAGCCTGAGCTCTGCACAGGAAACACAGATCTTCTGATGTGCTACCCAGGCCTTCTCCAAGGCGATGATGAATCTCATTTCAAAAAGCAATATATTCTCCAGCCACCTTTGGTCAAAGGCAGGTGGCCATGAGACTAATGGCAGCTTTGGCTCAGGCTGAGCTCCCCTCCTGGTCCACCTTCCCCTCCTTGTGATATAAGGTCCTGGCATCTCCAAGTGGCCTCTTGGCACTCTGGCAAACACCTGTGTACATCTACGTATGCACCACACACACGTACACACACACACGTCGGGGAAGTGGGTATGCCACGTGCACTAACACTAAGAGACAAACTCACAGATAGCAAGCATCATATTCATCCACAAGATAGGTCTAGGTGAGACTTCAAGGCTGGGTGGAACATGGCTAATATGATAGTCTTTTAGAAAAAAACTGTCTCTACAATTGCACATGTTTATTGAGGAAAAATTGAAAGCTACAGGAAAACATAAAAGAGGAAAGCTATAATTACTCATAGCCTCAGATTCCAGGTTAACCACTCTGAATGCTTTTGATGTTCTTCCTTCTGGTCTTTTTTCTGTGCTTAATGCTTAGCTATATTATCTATCTATTCTACATATACAAAATCACTTATGCAGTTTTGCATTCTAGTTTTGACTTTAAATCATAAACATCTCATTTAATCACCGTATAATAGCTCACCCCATGGAAGCTGGATAACATATCTAAGTAGTTCCCTTATTGTTGGAATTTGTGATGAGTATCTTTACAGGAAATTCTTTATCTGTTTCTCTGCTTAGATCCTTATGGTAGATTCCTAAAACCAGAATCACTAAGCCAAAAGGTATGACTGTTTAAGGTCCTTCTTACATATGGGTTGTTTTCAAAAAGAGCATATCCACCTAAAATCCCACTGTAGTGGGTAAAATAAACACACTTGCCAATAATGTTAGCATTATAATCTTTTTTTAATTTGGTCGATAATTAGTTAGGGTGGGCTAAGGGCTGCAACAAACCATCCCAGAGTTTCAAAGCCTTAACACAACAATAAGTTTTTGCTCAATTCATTGTCTGATGTGGCTTGGAAGAGGCACACTGTTCCACACAGGCATGCAGGCATCCAGGGACCCAGTCTCTTTTCATTTAGTGGCTCCACCATTGTCTAGAGCCTCGGAATCCTCAGCTGGTTTTTTTCTACTTTCCAGCCAGTGAACAAACAAGGGAAAAGAGAAAGCACGGGGGATTGAGCTAACAGCTGTGAGAAGCCGTTAACAAATCACTGCCACTCATATTCTATTAGTCATATGGCCATACCTAACTGCAAGAGCGTGTGGAAAATGTGGTCTGTCCATACTCCCAGGAAACCTTTGAGTAAATAACTTTGCTTGGTACAGGGTGGGCATTCAGTGTGTTACTCACAATAGGCCAAAAAAAGGTAAATCATTTTAACTGTATTCCTTCAATTACTAGTAAAGTTGCAATCGTTTTTCATTTCTATTAGCCACGTGTACTATCCCTTCTGTGCATTTTTTACCTCTTTTGCCAGTTTTTCGGTAGAGCTCATAATGTTTTCAGTTGATTTTTAAGAAGCTGTTTCTATATTAAGGACATTGACCCTCATTTTGTCAAGTTCTTTCAGTTTGATTTTTGTCTTGTAATTTTGCTTGTAACTTTTATGCAAATAAGTTTTTATTTTGTCTTTAAATCTTTCAGTCATTTCCTTTGTGACTTTTCTGATTGACATCTCGTCACAGAATCACAAAGCACACAAAAACTGGGAGATTCCCACCCAACTCTCCAAATCCATTATTTTGTAATCATGATTCACAGATGAATAAACTGATTGCTCAATGAAATAAGCTGACTGGTGCAAAGTATCGCAGCTAATTAGAGGCAAAGCTCAGACTAGAGATTATTTTTATTGCAGTATAATTGCTTTACAATGTTGTGTTAGTTTCTGCTGTACAATGAAGCGAATCAGCTATATATGTATACATATATCCCCTCCCTCTTGGACCTCCCTCCCACCCCACCCTCCCATCCCACCCATCTAGGTCATCGCAGAGCACCGAGCTGAGCTCCCTGTGCTTTATAGCAGGTTCCCACTAGCTATCCATTTTACACATGGTAGTGTATATACGTCAATCCTAATCTCCCAATTCGTCCCACCCTCCTCTTCCCCCCACCATGTCCACATCAGACTACGGATTTTTAATTTTTATTGAGTGTATAACACCTGACAGACTGCGCTGAACACTTTTCAAACATTACTTTACGAGGTAGGTGCTATTGATATATCCATTTTACACAGAAGGAAACTGAGGCGGCGAGCAGTGAAGCACTGTGTCCGAGGTCACCAGAGGCAATATGCCCCTAGTAAAGGGCAGCAGCATGATGGAACCCAAGCCCACCTGCTGTCGAGTCCTGGCTTGCGTCAGCACTCCATTAAGCTGCCTCTCAGGTCCCCTGACACACTGCATCAGATACACATTTCCTGGAGAGCTGCTTGAGTTCACGTTTACCGAGTGCACAACGCAGGCTGCAGCCTGGGCCCCGCCAGGGGAGCTGCTGTGTATGAGGTTGTGCTCTGCCCCGTTCACTCCACCACGGCAGCTTTGGCCTTGAGTCCAGCATATCATCTCAGTGCCCCCATGCACTTACCCGTCCAGAACACATCCCGGCTCCGTGTGCCTCGGCCACCGTAAATCAGCCGGCCACACACTCTGCCCTTGGTGCTTCTGAACATCAGAGAGGAGGATTTGCCTTTTCCTGCTCAGCTCCTGGGGCTTCTGCATTGACATCTGAGTTATGTCATTATTTTTTTAAGCGATAGAAATCTAGTCAATGATTTGTAGCAATCACTGCCGTGCGGTGTAGGCTGAAAGGCTCATATATCCTTACAGAGGGAAGCAAAAACCCAGCAAATTAGTCTTAGTTCCTTGACACAACTCTGTGATGGGCTGGTATTAGGTAAAGCTGAAATCGGGTGCCATGATTAAAAGATTATGAGAATGAAAAACAGACAGCCATCTTGTGAATTAGGAAATATTTTCAAGGAAACCAAGAGAGGCAAGTCACTGGAGTCAAAGGTCACCCAAAGGTCAAGGGGGACAGTAAAAGACAATTGGGTTTAGCAAGAATAAAACCGTTACCGTACCCTTTTTCTTGAACCCAATCGTCAGCAGCCATTTGCGTCGGTTCCCTGCCGGTCTCCTCTGTCTGCTCCCTGCCGGTCTCCTCTGTCTGCTCCCCCGGGGACCCAAACCAGGACTAGAAAAATATCAACCACAACCCATCCCCCGCTAATGAGCTCTGTACACTGGGTAAGCACTCTTACACTCCGACCTCTGCTTATTATCTCATGCAGAGGTCTCAAATACCCAACACCTCAAGGCCTACCCTCTCATTCACACTGTTTTCCTGTACTTCTAGTTTCCTCCTGCTGATGGCCCACACGTGCTGAATGATAAAAGGACCTGGTCACCAGCTCCACACAAAGTCCTCTTCCTGTCGAGCTTTCCTACTTTGATGGTGGTATCACTATTCTTCCAATGAACAAAGCTCAAAGCCTACCTGGGCTTCTGTGATTTCCCCCTCCCATGAGCCCTAGACCCCATCTCTTGCCAGCTGTCAATTCTTTGTTTGTAACTGTCTCTCAGGTACACCCTCCCCCCTCCTCTCCATCTACTACCAGCCTCTTCCAAATCACCATCCAGGTCACTGCTGTGAGTGTTTCTCCGATTTCCCTAAGCACCTTTGCCAAAAATCAGATGGGCACACCTCTAGGTTCTGTCTTCTGTCCCTCTGCCAACACCACACGGTCTTGATTACTGTGGCTATAAGTCTTGAAACCTGGGAGACTGACTCCTCCTACTTTCTTCTTTTTCAAAATTATTTTCGGAAGTTTGAGCATGACATATCTCAGTATGGATTTCTTTGGGTTTATCCTGTTCGGAATTCGCTAAGCTCTTGAATCTGGAGGCTTGTGTCTCATCCTAACCTTGGGAAGTTTTCAGCAATTAGTCTACTGAGAACTTTTTCAGTCCTACCCTCTTTCCCCTCTACTGGGATTTCAAAGACCCAAGTGTCAGGTCCCCTGGGGATCTGCTCTTTTTCTCTTCCTCCCGTCTATTTTCTCTCTGTCGTTCAGATCGGGGAATGTTTATGGTTATGTCTTCAAATTCACTGATCCCTTCCTTTGTCATCTCCATTCTGCTGTATAGCCCAACCAGTGTGATTTTCTTTCGGTTACTGTCTTTTTCCATTCTCAAATGTTCATTTGGTTCTTCTTTATGCCTTTTGTTTCTTTGCTGAGACTTTATTTTTTTGGTTCTCGTTTGTGTCAAGCATGTTCGTAATTGCTCACTGAAGCATGTTTATGATGACTGCTTCAAAATCTTCCTCAGATAATTGCCACTTCCCTGTCACCTCAGTGTTGTCTCTTCTCATTAAGCTTGAGGTCTGCATGCAACTTGGTGTGATGAGTGGTTTTCAACTAAAACCTGGACATTTCAGGTATGACGTTATGAGGCTCTAGAACTTACTTAAACCTTCCATTTTAGCTGGCTTCCTCTGACACTGTTCCAGGGAGGAAGGGGAATCCTACCTCATCGCAGCCAGGTGGGGATAGAAGTCAAGGTTCCCCGCTTGGCCTCCTAAGTGGGGAGGAGGACTCATCATTACTGCTGATAGGGGAGAGGGTTCCAGCTCCCCAACAAGTCTCCACCGATACTTCCCTGGCTGGGAGGGGTACGAGGGCCACATCACTGTGCCTCACAAGGCTTCCACTGGCACCACTGGGGGAAGGCAGGGGGCAGGAGAGGATGCGTGGCCTCGTTACTACTGGGTGGTGGTTAAGAGTCCTGACTCTCCACGAGGCCTCCTCTGACCACCCAGTGGGGAGGGGCAAGGACGCCTTACTGCTGCTGGGTGGGAGTGAAAGTCCAGGCTCCCCACATGTCTCAGCTGAGAAATGGGCCCCCAGAAATGGCTATCATCATTCATTCAGGAGTGAGGAATTAGTGACCCCAGAGACAGAGTAGGATGGGTTACTGGAGATCAAATGACAAAGTGGTGGCAAAGTCAGGACTCAGTGTCTATGCCCTCAGCTCCAAGACCACTCGTCTATAAACCAAAGAGCTCCAAAAGCACAGGAAGAATGCCAGCCCCCTCCCCAACATAACAGTGCAAAATCTCACCGGCCAAAGGATAGTGGCTGCCTCTTTTCACATCCTGCCAGACCCCAGGCCAGAAAGCACACGTGGTTACGCACATCAGCCCCTGAACAACACAAACACACGTCTACTCAAGACGGGCCTTCCATCCAACACACACAGCACAAGCACACTCGAGAGCCAAGAACCACAGCAGCACAGTCACCTTCGGGGCTGGTGGTCTCCCATCTGGAGACGATCCTGGCTTTCCTACCGTTGGAATCTCTGAAACCAAGATACACCCAGGAGCCGTGGACCTCAGAGCAGCCAGCAGACCAGACGCCCCCCTCCTGGCTGGAGAGCTGGGTCTGCTCCTGGCTGGAGAGCTGGGTCTGCCCCCAGCTGGAGGCGCCTGCTTTGGACCTGGGGCCTCTCTTCTGGCCCCGGCCGTGGTCTCAGCACAGCACTGCTTATTCTCCAGCAAGGGAAAGCTGGTGACCCGGGAGGGGAAACTGCTTTCTAACAGCCTTTGTTTTTGTTTCCATTTAAAAAGGTTAGTGACTTTACTGCATGTGGAAAGAACCAGAGTACCAATTTCAAAGAGGCTCAGCATGTTTTGGAGCTGACCAAATATACAGAACATTTGGGTGGGGAGGAAAAGAAAGGGAAAAGAGAGAACAAAGTTTATCCCACATTCACCATGTGCCAGACATACGCCTTGGTGCTCCTTCCCATGCTCCTACAACAACAATTCCAGCCAGGATCAAGCTCCAAACCCCTTACCATAGGCCATCAGACTGTCTAGAGGCAGGCAGAGCTGTTAGATTCTAGGATGGTACACAGTAATGAACAAAGTTATGGGATACAATTTGAACCACGAAATAGAATGATATAACTATTAATAAAGTCAATTGATGCCTACATTTCAAAACAATATGATTTAAATTTTAAAATTCGTTAGAATAACTTGCCTACGTTGGCATCGCCCAGGCTGATAAATACCCACAATCTTTTGATAGAACTTGTGAACTTAGCTATACTCTTATGATCACTGGAACTTCTATAAGTGATTTTGTTGACTGCAGGGCTATTTTAACGTTCACTCTTTTTATTTATTTTTTTTAACATTCACTCAATTGAAAACAATTTTCAAATATTATAGTCATCTAGACCAGGGGTCAGCAAACCCTGGCCAGTGGGCCAGACCTGTCCCACGGCCTGCTCTTGTCACATTTTCAAATGGCTGAACAAATATCGAAGGAAGAATACTATTTTACGACATGAAAATTATATGAAATTCAAATTGCAGCGCGCGCAAGTAAGGTTTTTACTGCCCATTCTTTTCCGTGTCGTCTATGGTTGCTTTTGTGCTCAAAAGGCAGAGCTGATTAGTTGCAACAAAGACCCTACAAAGTTGAAATATTAACTCACTGGCCCTTTACAAAAAAGGTTTGCTGACCTCTGATCTAGATGGTCTGTCAGATGGTGGTGCTGGATTGAAAACACACTGTGCTGATGACAGTAACAACCACCACCAGCAGCTTGGCTATTGAGGAAGCCAAACAAGTGTCCTGAGATACCAAGTGGGCCGTTTACGAGCGAGCTCTCTGTGCAGTGTTGGTGATAACAGTGACAGCGTGAAAAGCCAACTTCAAGCAAAATTATGCATTCTGAGAATGCACCACGCACCCATGCACGCTCTACACATTTATTCTCTGGGGAAAACCACAGTCTGAATGATGAGAGATCTGAATTCTGTGAGGTCTTCGAGAATGCAGCCCTCCCGTAAAACAGGCTTCTGCGTCCTCCCTCCCTTTCCCATGTTAGCGTGCGGCCCTTCTTAAGTCGCTGTGACCTCCCACCACTTTCAGTCTGATGCCCTTCTCCTGGGCCCCTGCCTTCCCTTTATCACACGCATCGTCTCCCCGCCTGGCCCCTCCAAGGCTGTAAGTGCCCCCCGAGGCAGGAATGCCAGCTCCTTTCTCTTGAAGGCGGACAGATGTCCCAGCGCCCATGAAGGCCCTTCGTTTCAAGAGAGGAATGAACAAACGCTGTCTCCTCTCACTCTGACGGCAGGTACAGTGATCATTAGTCCTTTTCACAAACGAGGAAACTGAAGCTGGAACAGGTTAAGCTGTACACAGGCACTAAGTGACAAAGTCAGGACTGGAATTCACACCATTTACGATGGAGGGGCCTGCTGCCATGCGTGGTCGGGGCTCAGAAAGTACTGGAAGCAGGGCGAATGGACGCAAGGCGAGGCCCACGCAGAACCACGAAAGCGTATTTGCACAATCTCAGAAGCCGCCAAGATCTTCCCCTTCACTATGCTTAGTGAAAGAAGCTAGTCACAAAAGACCACCTATCGTATGATGCCATTTATATGTGGACACCATACGAACACTGACATAATTTCCCTGCATGGAACTCGGGAAGTCCCAATTCGCAGCACCTCTTATATCCCTCGTAGGAGTGAGGTGTTGAGTTCCTCCCATGTTTCCCTGAGGAAAGAACAGTACCTAATAAGGAAGGGAAAAGGGAGGCCAAAATAAGCATCCATTCTGTTTCTGGGTTCTCTCACCTGGGCCTCCCAGGTGCCTTTTCTCTGAAGGCCCCTCAGCAGCATTAATGTTATTAGAACAGTTCCTGCTTTGGACCTAGTAATTAAATGACCGGGAACTGAATTTCCAAAATGGAACATGAGATCAGAAAAACACAAAACAAAAGAGCAAACTGAACATTCAAGTTGGTAGTACTAGTTTTCTGATGACGAAGAAACGAGAAACCAGGTAGATCTCTAACAGAGGATGGGGAATGGCTAAGGAAACCATGATGGGGCAAAATGATGGAAATGGTCACTAAGCTTAAAAATGGGAACCCCGACTATGTCAAGAGAAATGTTAACATAAAAATCATACTATGTGAAAAAGACATGCTTAAATTAAAATATAGGCAAATATCAAGGAGAAAACAATATGAGCAATTAGTGTACTATGCAGATATGTGGGGTGAGTCAGGGGGTACAGAGAAGGGAGGGGAGGAGGGAGGGAGAGGGGAACGGAGGGGTACTTCGGCAAAGTAACACGTACAGTAAAACTCAAGTTAAAATATAGCACAGTTGTGGAATTATATAGTTTTCTGGAAGGCCAATTTGATAATATGTATCAAATACCTTAAGAGTATTTATATCTTTTGCCCCAGAAGGAGCGCTATGCATTAATAGATGTACAAAAAATGCACAAAAGAAGCAGTTTTATTCATAAATAATATCGAAAAACTGAAAAAAAACCAACATGTCCAAAATAGGGGACTGTTTAAGCAAACATTAATATTTTTTTAACATCTTTATTGGAGTATAATTGCTTTACAATGGTGTGTTAGTTTCTGCTGTATAACAAAGTGAATCAGCTATACATATACATATATCCCCATATCTCCTCCCTCTTGCGTCTCCCTCCCACCCTCCCTACCCCACCCCTCTAGGTGGTCACAAAGCACCGACCTGATCTCCCTGTGCTATGCGGCTTCTTCCCACTAGCTAGCTATTTTACGTTTGGTAGTGTATATATGTCCATGCCACTCTCTCACTTCGTCCCAGCTTACCCTTCCCCCTCCCTGTGTCCTCAAGTCCATTCTCTGCGTCTGCGTCTTTATTCCTGTCCTGCCCCTAGGTTCTTCAGAACCTTTTTTTTTTTCTTTAGATTCCATATATATGTGTTAGCATACGGTACTTGTTTTTCTCTTTCTGACTTACTTCACTCTGTCTGACAGACTCTAGGTCCATCCACCTCACTACAAATAACTCAATTTCATTTCTTTTTATGGCTGAGTAATATTCCATATATATGTGCCACATATTATATTCCACATGTATATGTATATATGTGCCACATCTTCTTTATCCATTCATCTGTCGATGGACACGTAGGTTGCTTCCATGTCCTGGCTATTGTAAATAGAGCTGCAATGAACATTGTGATACAAGACTCTTTTTGAATTATGGTTTTCTCAGGGTATATGCCTGGTAGTGGGATTGCTGGGTCGTATGATAGTTCTATTTTTAATTTTTTAAGGAAACTCCATACTGTTCTCCATAGTGGCTGTATCGATTTACATTCCCACCAACAGTGCAAGAGGGTTCCCTTTTCTACACACCCTCTCCAGCATTTGTTGTTTGTAGATTTTTGGATGATGGCCAGTCTGAACGGTGTGAGGTGATATCTCATTGTAGTTTTGATTTGCATTTCTCTAATGATTAGGGATGTTGAACATCCTTTCATGAATTGTTGGCAATCTGTATATCTTCTTTGGAGAAATGTCTATTTAGGTCTTCTGCCCATTTTTGGATTGGGTTATTTGTTTTTTTGATATTGAGCTGCATGAGCTGCTTATAAATTTTGGAGATTAGTCCTTTGCCAGTTGCTTCATTTGCAAATATTTTCTCCCATTCTGAGGGTTGTCTTTTCATCTTGTTTATGGTTTCCTTTGCTGTGCAAAAGCTTTTAAGTTTCATTAGGTCCCATTTGTTTATTTTTGTTTTTACTTCCATTTCTCTAGGAGGTGGGTCAAAAAGGATCTTGCTGTGATTTATGTCATAGAGTGTTCTGCCTATGTTTTCCTCTAAGAGTTTTACAGTGTCTGGCCTTAGATTTAGGTCCTTAATCCACGTTGAGTTTATTTTTGTGTATGGTGTTAGGGAGTGCTCTAATTTCATTCTTTTACATGTAGCTGTCCAGTTTTCCCAGCACCACTTATTGAAGAGGCTGCCTTTTCTCCATTGTATATTCTTGCCTCCTTTATCAGAAACAAGGTGACCATATGTATGTGGGTTTATCTCTGGGCTTTCTATCCTGTTCCATTGATCTATATTTCTGTTTTTGTGCCGGTACCATACTGTCTTGATTACTGTAGCTTTGTAGTATAGTCTGAAGTCCGGGAGCTTGATTCCTCCAGCTCCATTTTTCTTTCTCAAGGTTGCTTTGGCTATTCGGGGTCTTTTGTGTTTCCATACAAATTGTGCAATTTCTTGTTCTAGTTCTGTGAAAAATGCCAGTGGTAGTTTGATAGGGATTGCATTGAATCTGTAGATTGCTTTGGGTAGTATAGTCATTTTCACAATGTTGATTCTTCCAATCCAAGAACATGGTATATCTCTCCATCTGTTTGTATCATCTTTAATTTCTTTCATCAGTGTCTCATAATTTTCTGCATACAGGTCTTTTGTCTCCTTAGGTAGGTTTATTCCTAGGTATTTTATTCTTTTTGTTGCAGTGGTAAATGGGAGTGCTTCCTTAATTTCACTTTCAGATTTTTCATCATTAGTGTATCGGAATGCAAGAGATTTCTGTGCATTACTTTTGTATCCTGCTACTTTACCAAATTCATTGATTAGCTCTAGTAGTTTTCTGGTAGCATCTTTGGGATTCTCTATGTATAGTATCATGTCATCTGCAAACAGTGATAGCTTTATTTCTTCTTTTCCAATTTGGATCCCTTTTATTTCTTTTTCTTCTCTGATTGCTCTGGCTAAAACTTCCAAAACTATGTTGAATAATAGTGGTGAGAGTGGGCAACCTTGTCTTGTTCCTGATCTTAGTGGACATGGTTCCAGTTTTTCACCACTGAGAATGATGTTGGCTGTGGGTTTGTCATATATGGCTATTATTATGTTGAGGTAAGTTCCCTCTATGCCTACTTTCTGGAGGGTTTTTATCATAAATCAAACAGTAATATTTTTAAAAAATACACTGCAGCCATTTAAAAAATCATGTCTTGGAAGAATATCGAATGTTTGGTACAGAAGGAAAATGTTTATGATGAATTATTAAGTGAAAAAAGTAGTGAACAAAACAATATGTTTAACATAATACCAATCTTATAAAAGAGTGTGTGGGCAGGGTGAGAGAGAGAGAGAGAAAGACACCAGGAAGATACACATTCAAAATAATGGTCATCATTGGTTGGGAAATTATGGTTGATTTTTATTTTTCTTCTTTGTGTTTTCTGTATTTTCTAAGTTTTCTGCAATAAATATATCTTACCTTTGTAATCAGAAAAAAATAAAGTGTTATATCTAGAAACTTAAAAAGCAAATCAGCAGTGCCGTTATCAGCAAACAGCTTTTGACACTGGGGTCCACGTGGAGTTAAAAGCGATGCAGCAGACTGTGCAGGGGCTAAACTGTCTATACTGTACCGAAACTAGGCAGACTGTGGCAAAGACAGCTCCAAAACCCTCCAGCCCGCCTCTCCCAGGCAGGGGTCCATGGCACCCACATGGCCTCTCCAGGGCACATCTCAATAGGCTTTGCCAGTGGCACAAGCCAAGGGCAGCACGAGTGCCTGGAGGAGAGAAGCTGGGCATCCCTGCTACTCCCAGACGTGGGAACCCAGCCAACCTCCCTCCCGCCTCCGCCTCCACACACTCAGGCAGCCCTACTCACTCCACCTGCTCCCATATTCACGGTTCTTTCACACCTGCCCACAGTAAAAAATGAGCCCCCCTTTGTGCTACATCTGTTTTGCGATTGTAACTCCACCCCTTCTCTAAGCAAAAGAGTCAGCCTTACTTTTTAGTTTAAGTGGGTTACATAGCAATAAAAAGGAATGAAGCACTGATACATGCTTCAACATGGACAAACCCTGGAAACGTTATTCTTAGTGAAAGAAGTCAGTCACAAAAGACCATGTATTATATGATTCCATTTATATAAAATGTCCAGAATCCATAGAGACAGAAGGTAGAGTCATGGTTTCCACAGGCTGGGAGAGGAAGGAGTGGGGAATGACTTCTAATGGGTGCAGAATTTCTTTTAGGGGTGCTGAAAATATTCTGGAATTAGATCATGGTGATGGCGGCACAACTTTGTGAATAAAGTAAAAACCACTGAACTGTGTACTTTAAAATGGTGAATCTCAATTTTTAAAATTTTCAAGTGGGTTACAATTAGACTTTTAAGTGGTTACAATTAGACTTCTCAGCGGGTTATAATTATAATGAGGCACTAACTGGCCCAGTAGTTCCCCCAGAGCACATAGTTTGGAGGCAGATGACTTGGAATTCAAATATCACTCTGACATCCACTTGCTGTGTGAGCCCATGTAATTTCCTTAACCTCTCTGAGCCTCAGTTTTCTAGGCTGTACAACAAGGAGAATATTGTCTAGCTTACATGGATTGTTGAGAGGATTAAATAAGTTCATGCAGGTAAATCCCAGCACTTGACACAGAGCTCCATAAACAGCAGTTCCCTCTCCCTTAGCTGGCCAGAAGATCCTTCGAACTTCAAGCAGAATGAAACCCTGGACTAATAAGAACCTACTGTATAGCTCAAGGAACTCTACTCAATACTCTGTAATGACCTATATGGGAAAAAAAATCTAAACAAGAGTGGATATAGGTATATGTATAACTGATTCACATTGCTGTACAGCAGAAACTAACACAACATCGTAAATCAACTATACTCCAATAAAAATTAATCAAAAAAAAGAATGAAACCCTAGGCCTTGACTAAAACATCACTAAAGTCAAGCAGGACCTGAGTACTCGTCTGTTCTGGAAAAGACACTAAACAGAGCTAGAGGCTAGGATGTCGGTGCATACCCTGTAACGAGACTTCAAAACTTGCAGACACACAGCTCCACTCCCAAGGCTCACCTTATAACCAGCAATAAACTCTCCGCCTCCACCGACAGTCTCAAAGAGCCTCATGTCCACTGTCGGGTGGGACCCTCTCGACCATTAGATAAGTGTTGCTATTCTTAGCATCAATCAAGGATGAAGCAACCAGAGCTCAAAGAAACCAGAAGAAGGGGCAGAGCCGTGATTTGCACCCAGGTCAGACTGTCTCCACGGCTCCTAATTTTGCTTTCAAGGCAGCTGCCCTCCCTACTCTCAGCCACTTTTCTCCGGGCTGTCAGGTCACAGCGAGGCTGGCTGCGGGCAGCGCTGGCGTGGAAGGGCCGTGCCACCACAGGACCAGGCAGGTGTCACTCCCCAGTCCACCAGCTCTGGCCGCCAAGCATGGAGGCAGGGGCGGGGGGCGAGGAGTGGAATCAAAAGGGCAGCTGAAGGCCAGGGAGCCAGTAGCAAAGGGAGGGGCGAGAGGGACCAGAATTCAAGGCATGTGAGGGTTAGAGGTCAAACAATCGAGATCAATCACCCTAAGCAAATGTGAGAGGTGTGGAAGAGAAGCTGCTTACATCCTTCCCAGAGAGGCGAGAAAAAAGTGATGGCTAACCTTCACATGGCACATCCACGTGCCTGAGGCTGTTTTAAGCTTTTTACGTTCTCATGACTCTCACCCACAGTATGTATGTATGTATGTATGTATTATTATGCCCATTTTACAGATGGGAAGACTTACAGCACAAGAGGTTAAGGAACTGTTCAGGGTCCCCCAGCATGGCTGAGTCAAGGCCTGAACTCAGGCAGCCGGCTCGGGAGGGCTCCCACCCTCAGCTGCCTGACCCGGGGAAGGAGGTGGACCCGCTGCCGAAGACGGTGTCCAGCCAGTGGCAGACTCCCTTCTCCATCCTCCTCGAAATGACAAGGGATCAGAGGCACCGTGCTACAGAAGGAATAGTCTGTTTGGCAACTACAAATCTGTGACGTGCTGATATGATCGGAAGGTTTCCAAGAAGGAAGCAGGTAGAGCAGCCTCCCTGCAGTCCGCGTATCCATTTGCATAAGAAATTAACCTGAGCCTCCAAGAAAAATGGTTAAGTCAAAGACGTCACTTGTCTCACCCTGCTGCTCTCCCCTCAGTCATGTGGCTGCGTCCCTGCCGTAAATCAAAGGCCAAGCTCCCCTTTCATCAGATGCCTACAGATAATTCCCTTGCGATTTCCCTGCTGGGGCTCAGAGGGCCACAACCTAAAGGGTTAACGTCTCATTTCCTCTCATCTTTCAAGCCTTAATCCCCATCCTGAGCTGGGTGCATTCCAAGCCCACCTGGAGCAGGTCATGACGAGCCCCAGCCCACGGCTGGCCCTTCATTTCCCCTGGCAGGAGATTAGATGGGGCGCCCATTAATCACTCATTATTTGGGTCCTTGCTGCTGGCCAGCCCTAGGGCAGACGGCCAGCTGTCTGGGAGGGTTGCCCAGCCCAGGTCGTGGGCTGCCTGATGCCACCCTTCTGGGACAAGTGTAGTGTAAGCAGGCTCTCCGGACCACGCCCGAGAGGAGAGGGGTTAAGGGAGAACGCTGCCGGGGTACTGCTCGGTGATCCGCTTGAGTAAGGCTCATGGGAGAAGACAGCATGCGCAGTATGTTCAGGGAAAGGATTAGGGAAAAAGAAAAAGAGATAAGCAGAAAGAGACCACTCTCCCGGGACAAGTAACCATCAATAAAAGCAAACTGCTGCCTACCTGTTTCTTAGGTCCTTCTTAGAGGAAACTAAAGGGAAATTGGAGGAAGGAAATAGAGAGGGAAGAGGATGTTGAATGGATAATTCTTCTTCATCATCATCATCATCATCATCACTATTATTACTGCACAGCTGGGGGTGTTCATCTCCTGGGTTTGAATATAAGGTTGCAATACTCAGCCCTTCAGACACAAACCCCCCGGACCTGAGGGGGCCTGAGATGATGTACTTTTTCTAGAGCTCATCTATTGAGCACCAACTGCCTGCCAAGCTCTGACTGGGTACAGAGCAGTTAAATGGGATGCGAACTGACACCGGGCACCCACTAGATGCCGGGCCTTTGCTTAATGCCCCGTGTGCCTGTGCACCAGTCCCTACACCAGCCCTCCAGGATGTGGCCATCCTTTGTTACAGATGGGGAAACCAAGCCTAGAGGTGGGAGGGTGCAAAATAAAGGCCTGTAGAATGAAGGAGATGTGTCAGTGACCAGACCCCACTCCGGGGAAGGAGGTGGGACTCACCACGCCCACCTGCTCAGCCCTGTCTGGGGAGTCCCAGGCCACTGTCACCTCAGGAAACTTGGGTCTCCAAACCAATCCACCCTGGTCCCTCTCCCTCAGCACATGCTCAGGCCCAGAAATACACTCACAGTGAGCCTGATGGGGAGAGGTGGGGAGCATGCCTTCAGGACTGAACTGAAGACCCCCTTAACCAAAAGGGGGCTCTGCTCCATGGCTCACTCCTTAAGAGTCAAGGTCAAGGCCTCTGTTAAAAGGGACCGTGCTACCTGGGATCCAGTGGCTCATTAACTCACCACCTGTCATTAGAACCTCATTGTAAAGGCAGCCTAGGGCGGTGGTCCTCAAACCTGAGCGTGCAGAATTACCTGAGGCTGTCTTTAAAATGCTCATTCTCCCACGCCCTGCCTCCACCCTGGAATCTGTTTTTTTTCCCCACCAGATCCTAATTCTGATTCGGGTGTTCTGAATACAACCCTTTCAGGAAACAGCGATATAGTGGAAAGAGCACCAGACTTAGGAAGCTGGGTTCTAAGACTTAGATTCAAAACCTGAGTTGTTGACCTCAGGCAAGTAAGCGGAGTTTCCTTCCTCGTAAAATGCAGATGATACTGTCTCTGTCACAGGTTGCTGGAAGGATGAAAGCATCAAGCCCAGCACACACACAGGGCTCATTAAACATGACCTGAAAGAGTCCGTCAGGCCAGCAAGGCTCCAGAAACCGGAGAAGTCAGTTCTGATGGGTTGGAGAAAGCAAAGAAGGCAAATCAGGCCCAAGATGAGGGGTGGCCCAGCATCAGCGCACAGGTCAAGCAGAGGGGAGTGAAGAGGGGGGATCCTGAAAGAGGGCAAGAGTCAGCAAAGCGGCCTCAAGGCAGAGCCTCGCACTGAAGCTCCCCTCCCAGTGGCAGACTGGGCCCTGCGTGAGCAATTGGCACAGCATTTCTAAACCATTACCTTCAAAGAGAAGCCAGCCAATAAACACACATGCAACCTTTAGATCTGCACATATGTAAATAAATATCACGATTCTGCACACACACACGAGGAAAGATAAAAGGTGGGACAAGTGGAGAGAAGAAGAGAAAGGAGGGAAAAGTAGGATGGAAGGTCAAAGCCAGTCACATTTTCAAGTTCGCTGGTGCTGGCAACGTGCTGGAACTGTGCCCCACGGCCCGGGAGAGGCCCTAGGAACAGAAACCCAGGAGCTGCTCTGGAGAAACTTTGGGGTGGCTGGGGAGATGCGGCTTGCCCACTAGGACATGTCCAGGCTGAATACAGAGACCGTGCAAAGAATGCAGGGGAACACATAAAATGGGTTCATGGAAGAGAGGGATGGGCGTGTGCAAGAAGGGCTGGGATCCACTTCCTGGCAAAATTTAGACCAGCAGAGGGGAAATCTGCATTTCTGAGCTGGGGGTAGGGGACATACAAGACCACGATAAAAAGAACAGGTAAGTGGAGTGAAGGATTTCAGGCAGGGAAGAGTTGGGCTGTTCTTGGATCAATAAAGTAGACTCAAATTAAGGCAAGTTTGAAACATCCAGATGAAGAGTGGCCTTGATGCCACCATGTCCATACCAACGCTTTCACATCTCTAGGTCTTTGCTCAGGCTCTTCCCTTTGCCTGCCATGCTTCCCCTCCTTCCAGCCTTTCCCATCTCCTTGAACTCCTCCCCATGCTTCAAAGCCCAGCAGAAATATTCCTAGCTCTTCCCATGCAGGAAAATATTTCTCCCTCATCTGTGTCTCCTTGATGTTTTTGCACACTCCCAATGTTTTGCTTTGTTTTGTGGTTCTTTCTTTACATCTCTTTCTCTCCCAGGTGGCTATACATCATCTGCTAGCCTGTCAACAAATCAAGGGCAAGGATATTGTCTTGTTCTTGGTTTAAGCCTCAGCATGTGGTAACACTCCCTGGCACACAGCAGACCCCCAAAAATATTGGCTGGAGAAGACTTAAATAGAAGTGAATACTGGGGAGCCATTGTGATTTCTTGAAAGAAGTGATGTGGTGCAATCAGAATTTTAGGAATATTAATTTGTCAGCATGAAAGATGATGGATTAAAATGAAGAAAGGGACTCGTGGCCAGAAGTCAAGAGAGGAGACTCTTACTGTAACGCGGACATGGTTTAAGGAGGGAGCAGAGGGAATGGAGACAGGAAGATAATTTCCTGGACCCACAGAAGAACGTGGATGGGACTTGGTAATGAATTAGCTATAAATGAGGGGGCTGGGACGCGGAGTCTGGTGCCCTCAAACATAGAGACTCCCAGCCAACTGGGAGAAAGGTGGTACCATGGAGAGAAACGTTGGGGGATGGAGAAGGATAGGCAATCAGTACCCAGACTCTCTTTAGGATAACTGATTACAATCACAATAAGCATTTCTAGGTCAACAACAACCGTCCAAGTCAAAATATCCAATCCTGATCTTATGCCCAAACTCTAGGCTGTATTTTATTTATTTTTTCCTAACAGCCAACTGGAACCACTTCTTCATGGCAGGGGAGACTGAAATGAAGATAAGACCAAGCTGGCACCCTGCTGGGTGCTGGGCATGGAGGAGACCACACAAGCTCATCTGGCCAGCCCTCCCCACAAGAGGCCACCCGAGTTGCTTGTTCACTAGGGCCTCCAGTATTCTGATCACCCAAACTTGTTTCCCAGACCTCTGGGAAATCCCTGTTCCAGCCCTGCAGAGGTTTATAGGAAAGTCCCAGGACTCCTGTCTGCTTCCTTGCATTAATTTCAGGGCTAGGATTTTGTTTTCTAAAGGAATTCAACTATGGTGCCAACAAAAATCTATAGGAATTGAGTAGCACTGTATTTAAATCACCTTTTTAAAATGTTTGCTTCTTTGTATTTTGAGACCCATTAAAATCCTATTAAGCCCAACCACTTCATTACTTTTATCAATGAAGGAGAAGACATATGCAGGTTATACAGGTTTTAAGAGCTGTGTGATCTTTGAAAAATCTTTAGACTCTTTTGTATCTGGGTGCCTTCAGCTGCGAAAGGACAGTTGGAGGAGATGATTCCGTAGACCTCTCTCAGGTCTCTATTTCTCTTTTTCCAAATTCCAACAGGCATCCCATGATCGCTTTGGCTACCCAGGACCAAGGCTTCAGATTCACTTACTGCCTGCCAAGGGACAAAGGGCTGCGTGGTGGGGGTCACAGAGGAGACAGGAAGAGGCGCAGGCACGCACACTCGCCAGGCAGTAGTGGAGGCACGGGCAGGGGGGTGGGGCGCGCGGCTGGCTGTGGACTGCTTAAGGAGACCCCAGACCCCACAAATTCCCGATGCTAAGTGGGCCTGAGAACGACCTGAAAGCCTCTTCCCAACTTAGGGCTGATGTTATTTCAAAGAAAAAAATATTAACTTCCAGATCGCTAAAGCTCCAGAGTGGGCTAGTTCTGTAAAAGCTAATTCTACAAGCGCGCCAAGGGACTGCAGGTACTTGGGCTACACTTGAGGAAGTGTCCGGAGTTGGCGGAAACCGCCCATCCACTCCGGCTCCCAGAGGCGCTAGGTTGCAGCGGTTTAGCTGAGACACACACACACACACACACACACACACACACACACACAGAGATGTGAGGCTTTCTAGAAAACGATGTGGCCGAGGCCCCAGGCTGGGTCTCGACGCGCGCCGACCGAGACTCGACCCTCTCTCCGGCCCCGGGCAGGAGGTTGGCGAGGCCGGCGTGGGGTCGCGCGGGCTGGGTGTTCACTCGCCGGTCCCCATTTGCCGCAACCAAGAGAGCTCGGGGCCCCGACTCCAGGACGGCCAAGGTTGACTGTCCCTAGAGTTTCCAAGTAGGAGGGTGGAGGGGTGAGTGCTGGCGCTGGGACAGAGCAAGTCCCCCAGGAAAAGAAGAGGACAGAAGGAGGCGCAGCCGTCGGCACGAACTAGGCGCGCGCTGGCTCCCCCAGCCTGGTTCGGACGCAGCCCCCCGGCGCCCCCGACACACCCACTGCGCCCCGCCACCCGCGCCAGCCCGCCCGGCGGTCCAGAGGGGCCCCGAGAGGCTGGCAGCGGCCGGGCCGGGTCGGGACCCCGCGGGCTGGGCGCAGGGGGCGCGCGGCGCGGGCAGCTCGGCTCACCTGGCGGTCCGTGTCCCGGAGCGGCCGGTGGACGCCTCGCCTCGCCCCCGCGTGGTTCCCGGCGCCGGGCAGCCCCGAGCGCGCCGCATGGACGGCCGCCGCCCCCGCCCCGCGCCCGTCCTGCACGGGCTCCCGCTGCGCCCGGGTTCCGCGTCGGGCTGCGCGGGCTGCCAGAGGCTCGGGTGCGCGCGGAGAGCTCTGGCTCTGAGTTTGCGATCCCGAGAGCCGGGATCCGCGCTCCCTCGGTCCCTCCTCCCTCCCCCACTCGCGGCCTCCTGCTGTCATCTGGAGCCGCTCCTGACGCCCCCTGGCGGCCGCCTCGGGAAGCACCGGCCCCCAACCCACCCTCACTCCCCAGAGGGGCCCCTTAACAAGGATGAGCGCCACCGATCCCTGGGTGAGAGAGGACAGACATCATCCCGTAGAGGGGAGGACAGTCTAGCCCGAGGAAAGGAGGGAGGAGGGTGGCGAGATTGGAAGGAAGAGCGGTCCGGGCTGGCCAAGTAAGAGGAAAAAGGGGTGAGACCAGGAGGTAATTAAACTAGGGCCAGATAGATGGTGGAAGGCCCTGAATTCCGCGCTAATCTTATCCAGAGGTTTGTGGGAGCCATTGAAGGACCGAGGCACAGGAGGGATGGGGGCATCCTTGCGTTTTGGGACAACCATTCTGGCTACAAGAGGGTGAGGATGAGGCTGAAGCAGGGAGCCAGCAAGAAAATTTTTGCTGTAAACAAGAGCGGAGAAGAAGGCAGTGACTATAAGGACAGCGAAAGAAGAGCCCTCCTGTAAAGGGCACACAGTCACACGAGCACACTCACACACAAGATAAGACTCACTGGGCTCCTTCTAAAGGCAAGGGACAAAGGACAAGAGCCCTCCACATTCTAACTAGGGTTAGACAGCATGGGGGAGAGAGAAAACACGCTTCTGACAGCCAGAGGGATTCGGCATTTTTCTTGTCTTAGGGTGATACTGTATCCCCACACACAGAAAAAAACCTGCTGCAAAACAGTAATGATAAAAATCAAACTTTGATCTGTATATACAAGCCCTTCTTTTTACTAACTGGCAAATATCGTCCCAGAGAGGGCATGACCAAAATTATCCAGCTAGCTAATGGCCGGAAAATTACTAGAGCCCATTTTCTTGGTTCCTAATGCAGTGCTACATTCTTTCAATTCAAATGGAGGCATTTAGAGCTAGTGAGGTAGGAAATAGAATGACTGTGAGAAAATGTCCCTCCTCTCCCAGGAGGGGGTAAGGGTGACCTTAAATATCTGAAGAGGTTGTCCAGCTACAGGTAGACTCCCTAAATGAGGCAGCCTGTTTGATTACGACTGCCTCCAAAGCCTGCCTGCAGGAGTTGTTTTGAAAGTGCAGGTGCACGGGTGGGACAATGAAGGTGGCAGTAGAATGTAAGCTCCCTGCCCCAGAGCCAGGCCGAACCAGGGACGGGTGTGGTATGTGGGAGGAGAAAGGAGAGCAGCGGGGCAGATAGCTCCAAGGGAAAAAAACTAACAAAAGAGAATGCGACAACCCAAGAGATTAGGCCAAAGAAAATCACCAACTTTGAGTGCCGACTACTGGCCTGGAGCCTGGGCAGAGCCAGTTCTCCCTGATTCAAGCTAGTTCAAATAGGATGAAATAATTCCATACTCCCTCAAACAGATTCTGATTGGAGGAACAGTGGGATTAAATTAATTCTGAGTGTCATGAGTCCCTTGGGTCCAGATTAAGTGGCTCTAACAGCTCTGACCAGTTTAAACCATTTAAAATGATAGAAAAATTATACAACATTGGGATACACTTATTGTCCCAGTGAATTGGACACTTCAAATGGTTAAAATTATGTAGTGTATATTTTACCACAATTTTTAAGAAGAAAAAATAACGAATAAAACTTGTTCAAAATGGATTGATTTATTAATTTATTGAAGAGATATGTACAGAGTGCTGAGTAGGGCCTTGGTACTCAGAGGTAAAGATAAAATGAAGAAAACATTCCAGTCCAAAAGAAGCTCAGAGTAAGGCGAGAAAGGTGCAAAATAGAAAATCCTACTGGTAGGTGGTAGGTATAATTGGGGCATCTGCAGATCCCGAACTCATGGGAGGGGATCGGAAATCTGGGATGTTCTGCCAGAGCTGAGCCTTAAAGGATGGGGGAAGTTCATCAGGCAGGCCATGGTATGAGCAGGGCTTAGGAGCCAAGGATATGGAGTTTTTTAAAAACTAATTTTAGACATACAGACAAGTTGCAAAAATAGTACAAAGAATTCCCTTATATTCCCACCCTTCTTCCCTTGATGTGAACATCTTACATAACCAGAGTGCAATTTTTATTGACCAAACTTAATCCAAGTGACCTAAGCTGGCTTTTCAGAGCTGATTCTGATCCACTTCAAACTTGTTCAAATAGTTGTGACCACATTTTGCTTACATGTCACAGAGCGTTCTCTTTTTTAAAGTCAAGACTGTGAAATCTAGTCTCATTTTAAACAGAGCTATTTACATTATGTAGAGACACAGGAGAATATTAATTATACAAAATCAACAAGTTTTAAATCTTTCGGTCCTGTTGCATTCCTACTTTTGCCCAAGCGTATGTGTGTGCATGCATCAGACTGGCAGAATTTGGTCCTCATGTATAAACAACGAACCGTCTCCAACAGAGAGGACAAAGCAGAGTGGGTGCCTCAGCTCCCAGTCACAGAACACCCCGTGGCCGTCCAGCTCCCTGGCATGTCAGTGTCTTCTGTACACAACATCTTGGAGGGCAAGTTGTCAGTTACCCTCGTACATATCTGCGGTGTCAAGATGCTCACTATTCATAAAATAGCCCATACTGTTGTTGGAGACTTTCTGTTACAAAGCCCCCTCTAATGGTTAACTGAAACCTTTTTCCTGTGACCACTGCCCATTGGCCTTAGAAGTGGCTCCCAAGATGAGAAACAAAAATCATAACCCCTCTGTCAGCTCCACATATATAGGGCAGCCCTAGTTTCCACCTGCTGCCATGCATACTTAGGAATTATTAGTGCCCCCTTCACTCCACTGTCCAGGTTGCTATGATAGACGACCTGGTCATCCTGCACAAGACTGCCACCACCCCGCCCCACTAAGCCTGCCCCCTGCCCAGCGCCACATGCCCAACATCCCACCATTCCTCCTGGGGGTCCCCAGCCTGGAGCATAACGTCGGCACTAGTGAGGACTTCCTAATGTTGGGGGACAGATGACATACTGCTGAGAGCAGCTTCCTGGGATTTCAGAGCACGTGGGACTGGAACAAGAGCCAAGTGTGAACAGACTGCAGGAAGGCAGCTTGGGACAACCGGACCTTTTTGGGGGAACGTATGAGTAACCCAGCTTCTGCACTTCACTAATAAGTACCGACCAGGAATCCTTTTACCAGCAGAATATTTCTTGGGGCTAGAGTTCCAGAAGTTATGCTTTGAAAAAATACTGCTCTCTGCTCTTGACAAACACTAACGTTTTCATCCTAATGGCATTTCTGGGGGTTGTGTCCCAGCAGGGAAGAAAACCCCTCCATTATCCCTACTTTGTTAACATTTGGAGGTGGAAGGGAAGCAGACATGTAGTCCAACCCCTAATTTCAGGCTCCAGCGAGGTACCTGGTACCGGGAACAATGCAAAATTGTTCTCTTCATTTTCTTGGTTGTGAACGTTTGTAGACTGTAAAGTCAAGGCAAGCTTGTGCCCAGTGAATAATAAGGAAATAAGGGAAGCGTGATTTAAACAAAACAAAATAAAACAAAACAGAGCACCACAACACAACACAGCCCCTCGCGAGCTGGTAAACATGTAGTTTTAAGCTGCTTCTGAGAACCTTTTGGTGAGTGTTAAGAAGCCTTCCCTCCCCTGCTTGCCTCCTTAACTTACTTCTTTCTCTTCCTCCTCCAGGGCATCTGGGGTATGGACCTAAAAACCGGGTTCCTCCCGAGGGCCTGCCTGGGGCTGGCCCCCACTTGGCCTGTAAGAGAATAGCTGTACCGCAAGCTCAGAGGACAGACGTAAAATGACTTCTCAATGGAATGTCGGTTTCCGATGAAGTGTCGGGGAGTCTTCAGGCTGTGTTCAGGTTATCTAATTCCCCTTACCTCTCTCACTTCACTCTCATTCCCTTTCTTGTCTCATGGCCAGAAAGAGGAGATAGGAAGCCTCAAGTTACCTGGTACAAGACAACTTTTGGAATCCCAAATATTCAGATTATTTCTCTATTCCCTCTTTGCAAGCGGTAATACTCACAGCTAAAAGGCATCACCCAGGTTGAAGCCGTTTCTCTCCAGGAGCAGCAATGCGGAGCAAAGCAGAAGGCGGACATCACAGCCTCCAGATCCACAGGCCCCCTTTCTCCTTCTGGCGATGATTAACTAGGCAAAGACAATGGAGAGCGATGGAAGAGGTCCGTTTGCTAGCGTCTGCTCCTCTCACACATGATTGGTCATTCTTTCATTCATCCATCCAACCTATATTTATTGAAGCTGACTATGAATGATCGAAGGGAGGATGAGAAACGTTAACCAAAGTCAAAAGGGGACAGGGTGGGAGAGATTGTTCTAGACAGAAGGAAGCACACTTGCAAAGGCCCCGAGGGAAGCATGATGCACCTGGGGAACATAAAGAAGGGCTGTGTGGCCAGGGCTCAGGGAGAGAAAGGGGGGAAGTGGGGCAGGGGGATACGTTTGACCGTGCTGAGTCTTCCGGGAGTGGTTAATGAGCCTTTGACAACCACAAAGGCACAGGCATGTCCCATCAGAACAGATACAAGCCACAGGCTGGGGCAGGGTCCTGGGGCCCCCCTGCTGCCCTAGATGCTGGATTTCGGGAAGGTCCAGGGATCCCAGAGGGGAAGAAGTGTTGGGGGCAGCTCAAGGTAGTGGCTATTAATCAACCAATCCAAAAACATATCATTTCGTGATCGATAGGGAAAGCTGTCCTGCGCAAATCTGTTAAAGGTCAGTGATGTTTAGCGTCATTTTCGTGAGCTGGGTTATTTTCAAATGAGCAAGAAGAAGCCTCTGAGGTCGTTTAAGCAGGGGCTGACCTGACCAGATCTGTGTTTATCCAAAGGGAGAGAAAACAAATTCCTTTGGTTAATTAAAAGAAAGAAAGAAAGAAAAAAAAGGTAATGTAAAAACATCATTTCACAATTCTTTTGTAATGCAAAAATAAATGCAAAATAAAACAAATCCATCATTCTAAAGGAATGCCCTGTGTTTGCCTTCCCCTGCTTCCTGGGAGACTCTCCTAATAAGGTCTTGGCCTTCACTCATTGCCCATGCTGCCCTCGTGACTGGCACCGCAAGTCTCCAAGACGGCCGCGGTGTTAGAGGTCTCAGCACAGAGAGCAGTGTCTCTGTTTGAGGCTAATCAGCTTACACGGTGCCTGAAATTGCTGTCACCTTAGCCTCATTGGCAATTTTCCCTCTTTTATCAAACTGGCTTTCTTGTTGAATGAATTGATTTTTACAAAGTCTCGGAGATACCGCATATCCAATGAACACGGGCCAGATATGGTTTGTACATAATCCCAGGCACTACAGACCACAAAGTCAAACCGTCTCTAGGTTCATTGCTCTACTTTGCCAGTCATCTTTGTCTTGCCTCTACTGTCAATATATAGAGACCTACTGTGTGCCACTTGTGACATCTGGCCAGACTTTGCTGCCAAGATTTCTATGGGTCCTGCATTCCTTTTTTTTTTTCTTTCCTGTTTCCTGTTTCCTACTCTCTGCGTGATGGTGGCATCTTCTCCTTGTAAGAAGCAGTTGAGTGTAGTAGAAGAAGGCAGGTATCCCCCAACCTCCACGCCAGTATCACTCGCTGGCCATGTCAATATCGAAATCACCAACCTCAGAACTGCAGTCCCCTCATTTAGAAAATAGGAAGAACTTATTTATACATGTTGGAAGAAAAGGGGCTCACACCAACTCCTGTAGCCCCTTCCAGCTCTCAGATCTATTCTCTCAGAAACTCTGCAACAGGGAAATTATGTGGCTCATTTTGGATCCATCTGGGAAAAGATGACATACACAGAGAAGCATGTGACTTCTTTTTTAAAAATTTCAAGCTGCATTTGAAACGCCTTCTTTTATTCCTGCAATGTAGAGAATTACCACACAACTCTAGTGCCACATTATGGCTTCAAGAGAAAACTCCCTACAGCCCGTGTCTTGAGGCTTTAATACTCACTGACTTAGCTGCTGTGCTCATTTGTTTCGGACGGATGAGAGAAGGCCTGCTGTGTGTGTGAGCCCTGGAATGGCTCCGATGTTCCCCATGAAGTAGCTGTCAGTCCAAGGGCTATAGGATCCTTGTCCGTGGCCAGCTTCTTCCTAAGGTCACCTTTCCCTATTTCAAATCATGGAGTTCTAGAGGCGGAAGAGGGCATTTCTTCTTACGCAGATAAGCGAGTGGCAAACATTCATACTATGAGTATGTGTGTGTTTGATTGAGAGCAAGAACCCCTGATAAGTGCTGGGCTGGTGCCCTTTCCATTACCGCACGGGGGCCAGGCCTTGAGCTATTTCAGGGAGCCGTCCTTCCCCTTGTAAGTTCATGCATGGAGACAACTGGGGTCTCATGCTGTCAGAAACAGCTCTCAAAGCCACTAAAAACATCTTGAGTTTCAGATCTCATACACATTAAAGCTGAGGACTTCAGGCCCTACTCAAAGCATATTTGATCTAATCAAGTGGTGTTTTTCCTTCTTTGGGGTTCAAACAAAAACACTGCTGGATCTCCCTCATGGGCTTGTTTGGAGGCTTGGCCCTGCAGTATGGACACAAATTTCTACTACTACCCATGCCTTGCCTCTTTCTAGAACTCATCTATGGATCTCAAGTTTGTTCAGGAAGAGTTCTGAGGCCCGGGAAGCATTTCTTCTAAAGCGTTGGGAGGACTACCACCTCCAGAGCCGGCAGCCTGAGCAGCGGGGCTGCTGCCTCACCTCTACTTCTCCATGGGAAAGGACTGCACCTGCCCTTGCGCCCTTCGAAGAGCAAGCCGTGTGAAGGTGGAAGTCTTTAGACAAGGCAGAGCTACCCCTGCATCAGCTGGCATAATATATTTCAGGGCAGGTGTACCATGAGTATGAGAGTAGATGGAAGGCTGCAGAGTGGGGTGGTCTGAAGCTACGATTCAGAAAAATCGTAGCAGCTTGTTTTAATCTGGTTCTAGCCATGTGACCTTGAACGTTGTCTTCACCTCTCTGAGCCTCAGTTTTCTCATCTGCCGAGTGAGACTAAACGCTCACAGCTGACTTCTCTCAAGTGGGGAAATGTGTAGAGCGCACTCTCATGCCCTCTACCTTCCCTCTTAGAATTCTGAGAGAAGGTGGGCTGTGTCCCTGGTCAGTCCCTTCTGTCTGACTAGCTATATTGCTGTTTTTCCATTGTCACTGGAACATTCCAAGGATGAATGAAGGGTATGGGATCAAGCAGAGAACAAACATGAGCAAGAACAAGCATGTAGACTAATATACAAACTTCTGACCCAGTCCTACAAATGGAAAATACCACACAGAGGGAAAGAAACCAAATCACCCTGACATGCAATCAGATATTGGTGAAGGTGGACAAGAGCCCTGGTTGCTTTTTATTTTTTCTTCTCTTTTCAATTTCTTTCTTTTTCTCTTTTTTTCTTTTGTTCTTTTGTTTTTTTCATTCTTTCATTCTTTTTCAACAAAGAAAAATTAACTTTGTGAAATTGGGGGTCAAGCTTTTTACTTGTCAGCATCTGAAGTTCCCTTGAAGATAATAAGAAACACCTTCTATAAAATGACTTCCTGAAGAGGAGACATCTGAGCTAAACAAGTGTGCACCTGGGTCCGTGCTCTGCTCACTTACTAACGGTGTGACTTTGGAAAAGTGCCCTAATGGAGTCTGAGTTTTTCAGCTCTGAAGAGAAGATAACAATTCTTGAGGGCACGGTTTGGGCATTCACTACTATTTCCCCTTTAGGGGCAAGAGAGGATTTAACTTCACTGTCCCCTTGAAGTTAAATGTAGCCATGTGATTTTCTTTGGTCGATGGAATATGACTTCTCTTTTTAAAAATAGAAAGAAAGAGAGAAAGAAAAATAGAAGGACGGAAGGAAGGAAGGGAGGGAGGGAGGAAAGCCAACAGATGCTTTAAGTCTCAGCGTACCAATCACATTTCCTTCCCACTGGTGCCATGATTGTGGAAGCTACGGTTAAGATGTTACCTTGGTTAGCCTGGGTCTCAGAGGTCTCTGATGAGCAGAGCACCCACCACTCCTGTTGGATGTGTAGCATCTTTTGCTGTGTTAAGCCACTGAGATTTGGGTTTGTTTATTATTGCAGCAAAACCTAGTACACCGTGACTGAAACAGTGGTGGTTACAATAAAATATGATGGTATTTGTAGATACCAGTTGGCAGTGGCAATGTGCTCGAGAAGCCTTGTTATTTCACTATCCAGAGGTAATTGTATTGATTAGCCCAAGTTAAGGGGCAACTTCTGGGCACGGGTCAGGCAGGCCACAGAAAGTGGCAACTTAATCCAGACTATTTGTCTCCACCAGGGGCCAGAATCAGGAAAATCCTAAAAAATCTCCCCCAGTAGTTCTGCCTTGGTGACCAAAATACCCCATCTACCTTTGAATAAGCTCCAGATAAAGGGTCAATCGATGACCTAAAAGGGGAGATGCCTAGGGAGATTTCACAGGCTCTGGGGAATTGAGTGATGCTCAGGGATGAACAGGCACCGCAGTGGGAGGGTCTCGAAGGGCAGCAATTTAGAATGAGACCAGCATTGTGGCGGGGGGAGGGACATCCTTGGCAGTGGGAAGTTTAAGCTCACCTCGGTATGTGGTCCCTGTCTCTCCTTTCTTGCTGTAATAGTTTTCTTCCTCACATCTTCCGTGATAACTTCTCAACTCCAGGCTTCCATTTCCTGGATAATCTAGCAGGTGCTTCAAGTCAGCGTGTGACGGAGGGAACCATCACCTCCCACCACCAAAACCGCTGTCTCCTTATTCCAGGCTCCATATCTGGGTGAAGGGCAGCTGTCTTCCCAATCGCTTAGGCTTAAAATCTCAGAATTCTTATGGCCTCTTGGGACACTCTTTTTTTCCTGTTAATGTGAAAGGGGAGAATGTAAACAAGAGAAACAACTGAAAGTACTGTACAGGCCAGGTAAGGTTGTGGTTCAGTCTTAATGTGAATTTGTTCCTTTGAGAATTTGTGTTTCGGGGGGGGAATGTCTCTAATTGTAGATTCAGAAAATAGGACGTGGACTGCCTAATTCTTTCAGGCCATAAAAAAGAGCCATAATAAAGAGCTATTGCTGGTCAATGAAATGTTAAAATGCAACTTCTGGGGGTATATATATATATATATATGTATATATATATATATATATATATGTATGTGTGTATATATATATATATATATATATATATATATATATATATATATACACATACCATTTTCCACATAGCAAAAGACCAATGATTTAAATGAGATGCTGATTCCACAAAAGATAGAATAAGGAAGGGCACACTAAATGCAACTATAAATCCTGGACAGAATGGAGGGAGTAGCTCTCTGAGGGCCCTGAAACATAAATTATAGCAGGCAGATTGGGGAAGGAGACCAGGATTCAAAGTTCTGCTAAGCCAGCAGTGCGTTTGCCATTTTTTTCCTCTAGTGTTGCCCAGTCTGGACTCAAAGGCAGCCAGAAACTCAGAAGTGTGCCCCAGGGGCCGACAGAAATAGCTCCAAGAGAGTCCTCTGTTTCTGGTCCAAGAAATAAGAAAGGGGACTCCTAAGAGTCAGAGAGAAAGAGAGGGGAAATCCTCTGGTTTTTGTTTCTTTTTTTCCTTCTTTTCAGCCTCTCCCACAGGCAGCAGTGGTGGTGGGGATGGGAGCAGGGGTGGTGACAGTGGTGATGGGCAGGCACCTAAAGCCCTGAGGGAGGAAGGAGAACCATTCTGTTTGACCAGAGAAGCAGTGATCAGAAGAAGGTGAGCAAGTCTCCATTCCTTTTTTTCCTCTCTCTGTCCTCCTGCCACTCGACTCCAGACACAATAACAGTCACAGGAAGTGTGTGGCAGAGCTAGCGAACTATAGACCAAGCCTGCTGGCTAAAGGACTAGGAAGAAGGCTCCGAGGAGCCAAGAGGTGTTGGCAAGATCATGGAGAGTAGGGATGTTAAGAAAGAAATCCATGAACTTAATGTATGAACTCCTGGGTTCACCTCCAAGCTGAACATGTATGGATCTGACTTTAAAAAGCATACCACAGGTTTTGAGAACTGAACTACAGGTTAGACCAAGATTCTACCCCAAGACTGCCTACTGGGTGGCACACACACAGGACTGATGTGAATAAGGCTGCACTTTGAAAACAGAACTGGTATTGGAACCATAGCCCACAGAGGCAGGTTGGAACTTACAGCCAGAATATAACGTGGTTAATTGCCTGCTTCAAAAAAAAAACAACAATGTTTCTTTAAACTAGATTTAAACCAGACTCAGAGTCTCATAATATTCCAAAATATCAAGGATATAGGCCAAAATTTCTCAGCATATGAAGAATCACGAAAGTCTCAACTAACAGGGAAAGAGAAAATCAACAGATATCAACCCCGAGAAGATGCAGTTGTTAGGATAATCAAAGATTTTTAAAGCAGTGATTGTAACTATGCTCAAAGAAGTAAGGGTAAGCACTCCTGAAACAAAAGAAAAACAGAAGGTCTCTGGGAAAAAAAGGAAGATATAAAAACAAATGAGATGGAAATTTTGGAACTGAAAAGTACAATAATTAAAGTATTGACTTTAGTACAGTAAGTCCCATACATACGAGCTTCAAGTTGCGAGCTTTCAAAGATACAAACGGGTATTCACATGTCCAGTCACGTAAGTTAGTTCACGTGTCTGGTGTACATTGTTACATGAGTGCATCCTCTACAAGTGGTTGTGCTTTTGTGTACTTTACTGTACAGTACTGTATAGAGTACAGTAGTACAGTATCTTTAGTTCAAGCCCAGGGTATCCAGAAGCAAGTGTAAAAGCAGCGGTGATGTGGCTGGTACTGCTAAGAAGTGCCAAGAGATAACAATGGAAACAAAAGTGAAAATAATTGAGAGAGTGGAGCGAGGCAAAAAGATGGTAGACATCGATCGCTTGTCCTTATAACATGAACTGTTCAACCATCGGCACGATTCTGAAGAACAAAGACAAGATCATGGAACATGTGAAGTCTGCGGTGTGGATGATGCCAACAATAATATCGAAGAAGCGTGGAAAAGTGATGGAGGAGATGGAGAAACTTCTCAGTGTGTGGATGCAGAATCAGCATCAGCGTCAAGTCCCGCTCAGCTTAATGCCAATTCAAAAGAAAGCTAAAAGCTTTTATGAAGACTTGAAGAAACACGGCAAAGAATCAGAGAGTGCATCTTTTAATGCCAGCCATGGCTGGTTTCATCAGTTCAAGGCTACAGACAACCTTCACAACGTAAAAGTAAGTGGCGAGGCAGTGAGTGCAGATACGGTAACTGCCCGGGAATTTCCTGAAATGCTTCGAGAAATTATTGATGAAGGCACGTATTTACCAGAGCAGGTTTTTAATGTGGATGAGACAGGACTGCACTGGAAGAGGATGCCAGACAGAAGTTACATCAGTAAGGAGGAAAAGTTGATGCCAGGCTATAAAGCAGCAGAGGATAGGCTAACTCTGTTGTTTGGTGGCAAAGCTTCCGGTGATATGAAGGTGAAGCCTCTCTTAATTTATCATTCAGAGAACCAAAGAGCCCTTAAAAACAGAGCCTAGGAGTACGGGGCCATCGCAACTGGTTAAAAGAAAACCTAGAAGTTACTCCTTGCTCCTGGGAGAACCCGGTGGGGTCCAAATGCTGGGTGAGCCCAGCACATCCTCAGTACGTTCCCTAGGACAAAGACCCAGGCCTGGAGATAGCGTGCAAGATGCGGCCTGCAGCATCACCATCTGGGAGACGGGAGGGGAGAGAAGCCTTTAACAATCTGCCGTTACCCCAAAGAGGCCTCGCTTAGCTGGAAGTTACTATGCTACCCTGGAATTGTGTGTTACAACCAGAAGAAAAGGAGTAACATTAATGGACCAGTTTACTTCCCAATTCTACTGAGAATGAGAACTTGAGTGACACATTACATCAATTACATGGACAAGAAAGGAGCCACATATTCATGAAACGCATGGGTTCATGTTTGTTTCATTAAAAAATTGGGCTGCACCAGAAAGACAATATCCAGCCTCATCCACCAGAACACAGGCACCAGTCCACTCCACCAGAAAGCCTACACAACCCACTGAACCAACCTTAGCCACTGGGGGCAGACACCAAAAACAACGGGAACTATGAACATGCATCCTGCAAAAAGGAGACCCCAAACACAGTAAGTTAAGCAAAATGAGAAGACAGAGAAACACACAGCAGATGAAGGAGCAAGGTAAAAACCCACCAGACCTAACAAATGAAGAGGAAATAGGCAGGCTACCTGAAAAAGAATTCAGAATAATGATAGTAAAGATGATCCAAAATCTTGGAAACAGAATGGAGAAAATACAAGAAATGTTTAACAAGGACCTAGAAGAACTAAAGAGCAAACAGACAATGAAGAACAACACAAAAAATGAAATTAAAAATTTTCTAGAAGAAATCAATAGCAAAATAACTGAGGCAGAATACCGGAAAGTGACCTGGAAGATAAAGTAGTGGAAATAACTACTGCAGAGCAGAATAAAGAAAAAAGAATGAAAAGAATTGAGGACAGTCTCAGAGACCTCTGGGACAACATTAAATGCACCAACATTCGAATTACAGTTCTCCCAGAAGAAGAAGAGAAAAAGAAAGGGACTGAGAAAATATTTGAAGAGATTATAGTTGAAAATTTCCCTAATATGGGAAAGGAAATAGTCAATCAAGTCCAGGAAGCACAGAGAGTCCCATACAGGATAAATCCAAGGAGAAATACGTCAAGACACATATTAATCAAGCTATCAAAAATTAAATACAAAGAAAAAATATTAAAAGCAGCAAGGGAAAACAACAAATAACATACAAGGGAATCGCCATAAGGTTAACAGCTGATGTTTCAGCAGAAACTCTGCAAGCCAGAAGGGTGTGGCAGGACATATTTAAAGTGATGAAAGGGAAAAACCTACAACCAAGATTAATCTACCCAGCAAGAATCTCATTCAGATTTGATGGAGAAATTAAAAACTTTATAGACAAGCAAAAGCTAAGAGAATTCAGCAACACCAAACCAGCTCTACAACAAATGCTAAAGGAACTTCTCTAGGCAGGAAACACAAGAGAAGGAAAAGACCTACAATAACAAACCCAAAACAATTAAGAAAATGGGAATAGGAACATACATATCAATAATTACCTTAAATGTAAATGGAGTAAATGCTCCAACCAAAAGACATAGACTGGCTAAATGGAAACAAAAACAAGATCTGTATATATGCTGTCTACAAGAGACCCACTTCAGACCTAGGGACACATACAGACTGAAAGGGAGGGGATGGAAAAAGGTATTCCATGCAAATGGAAATCAAAAGATAGCTGAAGTAACAATTCTCATATCAGACAAAATAGACTTTAAAATAAAGACTATTACAAGAGACAAAGAAGGACACTACATAATGATCAAGGGATTGATCCAAGAAGAAGATATAACAATTGTAAATATTTATGCACCCAACATAGGAGCACCTCAGTACATAAGGCAAATGCTAACAGCCATAAAAGGGGAAGTTGACAGTAACACAGTCATAGTAGGGGACTTTAACACCCCACTTTCACCAATGGACAGATCATCCAAAATGAAAATAAATAAGGAAACACAAGCTTTAAATGATACATTAAACAAGATGGACTTAATTGATATTTATAGGAAATTCCATCCAAAAACAACAGAATACACTCTCTTCTCAAGTGCTCATGGAACATTCTCCAGGATAGATCATATCTTGGGTCACAAACCAAGCCTTGGGTAATTTAAGAAAATTGAAATCGTATCAAGTATCTTTTCCAACCACAACACTATGAGAGTAGATATCAATTACAGGAAAAAAAATCTAAAAAATACAAACACATGGAGGCTAAACAATACACTACTAAATAACCAAGAAATCACTGAAGAAGTCAAAGAGGAAATCAAATAATACCTAGAAACCAATGACAATGAAAACACGACGACCTAAAACCTATGGGATGCAGCAAAAGCACTTCTAAGAGGGAAGTTTATAGCAATACAAGCCTACCTCAAGAAACAAGACATATCTCAAATAAACAACCTAACCTTACACCTAAAGCAATTAGAGAAAGAAGAACAAAAAACCCCCAAAGTTAGCAGAAGGAAAGAAATCATAAAGATCAGATCAGAAATAAATGAAAAAGAAATGAAGGAAACAATAGCAAAGATCAATAAAACTAAAAGGTGGTTCTCTAAGAAGATAAACAAAATTGATAAACCATTAGCCAGACTCATCAAGAAAAAAAGGGAGAAGACTCAAATCAATAGAATTAGAAATGAAAAAGAGAAGTAACAACTGACACTGCAGAAATACAAAGGATCATGAGAGATTACTACAAGCAACTATATGCCAATAAATTGGACAGCCTGAAAGAAATGGACACATTCTTAGAAAAGCACAGCCTTCTGAGACTGAACCAGGGAGAAATAGAAAATATGAACAGACCAATCACAAGCACTGAAATTAACACTGTGATTAAAAATCTTCCAACAAACAAAAGCCCAGGACCAGATGGCTTCACAGGCAAATTCTATCAAACATTTAGAGAAGAGCAGACACCTATCCTTCTCAAACTCTTCCCAAATATAGCAGAGGGACAAACACTCCCAAACTCATTCTACGAGGCCACCATCACCTTGATACCAAAACCAGACAAAGATGTCACAAAGAAAGAAAACTGCAGGCCAATATCACTGATGAACATGGATGCAAAAATCCTCAACAAAATACTAGCAAACAGAATCCAACAGCACATTAAAAGGATCATACACCATGGTCAAGTGGGGTTTATCCCAGAAAAGCAAGGAGTCTTCAATCTACTCATATCAATCAGTGTGATAAACCACATTAACAAATTGAAGGAGAAAAACAATATGATCATCTCAATAGATGCAGAAAAAGCTTTTGACAAAATTCAACACCCATTTGTGATAAAACAAAAACCCTCCAGAAAGTAGGTATAGAGGGAACTTACCTCAACATAATAAAGGCCATATAGGACAAACCTACAGCAAACATCATTCTCTGTCGTGAAAAACTGAAAGCATTTCCTCTAAGATCAGGAACAAGACAAGGTTGTCCACTCTCAGCACTATTATTCAACATAGTTTTGGAAGTTTTAGCCACAGCAATCAGAGAAGAAAAAGAAATAAAAGGAATCGAAATCGGAAAAGAAGAATTAAAGCTGTCACTGTTTGCAGATGACATGATACTATACATAAAGAATCCTAAAGATGCTACCAGAAAACTACTAGAGCTAATCAATGAATTTGGTAAAGTAGCAGGATACAAAAGTAATGCAAAGAAATCTCTTGCATTCCTATACACTAATGATGAAACATCTGAAAGAGAAATTAAGGAAACACTCCCATTTACCATTGCAACAAAAAGAATAAAATACCTAGGAATAAACCTACCTAAGGAGACAAAAGACCTGTATGCAGAAAACTATGACACTGACGAAAGAAATTAAAGATGATACAAACAGATGCAGAGATATACCATGTTCAACACTGTGAAAATGACTATACTACCCAAAGCAATCTACAGTTTCAATGCAATCCGTATCAAATTACCAGTGGCATTTTTCACAGAAGTAGAACAAGAAATTGCACAAGTTGTATGGAAACACAAAAGACCCCGAATAGCCAAAGCAATCTTGAGAAAGAAAAACGGAGCTGGAGGAATCAAGCTCCCAGACTTCAGACTATACTACAATGCTACAGTAATCAAGACAGTATGGTAATGGCACAAAAACAGAAATATATATCAATGGGACAAGATAGCAAGCCCAGAGATAAACCCACATACAAATGGTCACCTTGTTTTTGATAAAGGAGGCAAAAATATACAATGGAGAAAAGACAGCCTCGTCAATAAGTGGTGCTGGGAAAACTGGACAGCTACATGTAAAAGAATGAAATTAGAACACTCCCTAACACCATACACAAAAATAAACTCAAAATGGATTAAAGACCTAAATCTAAGGCCAGACACTGTAAAACTCTTAGAGGGAAACATAGGCAGAACACTCTATGACGTAAATCACAGCAAGATCCTTTTTGACCCAGCTCCTAGAGAAATGGAAATAAAAACAAAAATAAACAAATGGGACTTAATGAAACTTAAAAGCTTTTGCACAGCAAAGGAAACCATAAACAAGACCAAAAGGCAACCCTCAGAATGGGAGAAAATATTTGCAAATGAAGCAACTGACAAAGGATTAATCTCCAAGATTTATAAGCAGCTCATGCAGCTCAATAACAAAAAACAAACAACCCAATCCAAAAATGGGCAGAAGACCTAAATAGACATTTCTCCAAAGAAGATATACAGATTGCCAACAGACACATGAAAGGATGCTCAACATCCCTAATCATTAGAGAAATGCAAATCAAAACTACAATGAGGTATCACCTCACACCGTTCAGAATGGCCATCATCAAAAAATCTACAAACAATAAATGCTGGAGAGGGTGTGGAGAAAAGGGAACCCTCTTACACTGTTGGTGGGAATGTACATTGATACAGCCACTATGGAGAACAGTATGGAGGTTCCTTAAAAAACTAAAAATAGAGCTACCATACGACCCAGCAATCCCACTACTGGGCATATACCCTGAGAAACCATGATTCAAAAAGAGTCATGGACCACAATGTTCATTGCAGCTCTATTTACAATAGCCAGGACATGGAAGCAACCTACGTGTCCATCGACAGATGAATGGATAAAGAAGATTGACACATATATACAGTGGAATATTATTCAGCCATAAAAAGAAACGAAATTGAGTTATTTGTAGTGAGATGGATGGACCTAGAGTCTGTCATACAGAGTGAAGTAAGTCAGAAAGAGAAAAACAAATACCGTATGCTAACACATATATATGGAATCTAAAAAAGAAAAATGGCTCTGAAGAACCTAGGGGCAGGACAGGAGTAAAGACGCAGATGTAGAGAATGGACTTGAGGTCACAGGGAGGGGGAAGGGTAAGCTGGGACACAGTGAGAGAGTGGCATGGATATATATATACACTACCAAATGTAAAATAGATAGCTAGTGGGAAGCAGCCACATAGCACAGGGAGATCAGCTCGGTGCTTTGTGACCACCTAGAGGGGTGGGATAGGGAGGGTGGGAGGGAGACGCAAGAGGGAGGAGATATGGGTATATATGTATATGTATAGCTGAATCACTTTGTTATACAGCAGAAACTAACACACCACTGTAAAGCAATTATACTCCAATAAAGATGTTAACAAAGAAAAAACAAAACAAAACACAGAGCCAAGGACTCTCTTCCTGCGGTGTGGAAGAGTAACCCCAAAGCCTGGGTTACACAGGCTACAAAGCCTGGCCATTTTCCAGGAGTGGTTTGTCCACCACTTTATCCCTGGGGTAGAGAAATGTTACTTGGAGAAAGATGTCTCATTCAACATTCTTTTGCTGCTCAACAATGCTCTGGGCCACACCCCATTCATGGATGACTTCCATCCCAACATCAAAGTAGTGCATGTGCCACCGAATACTACGTCACTCATCCAGCTTATGGACCACGGAGTTATAACGACTTTCAAGAAATATTATTTATGTTACACTCTTCATCAGGTAGTAAAGGTGAAAGATGAATCAGGAACAACCTTGTGACAATTTTGGAAGGACTATAACATCTACAGGACCATAAAAAACATTGACTTTGCTTGGCGTGACGTTACAGGCTTCACCCTGAATGTGCTTTGGAAGAACCTTTGCCCACAGTTTGTTCACGATTTTCGTGGATTTGGGAAGGTGGATGAGGAGTCCAAAGAGGTCTTCAGCAACTTAGTGACCCTCAGCGAGAAGATGGAGCTAGATCTGCCAGAAGACGCTGTCACTGAACTCCTTGCTGTGCAACATGAGGAGCTTACTAATGAAGACCTGATGGAATTGGAGGCACAGAGAAAGGCCAAAGAGCAACAAGAGGAAGGAGAAGTAACTGAAGAACCGAAGAGATTCACGATGCAGGAAATGCAAGGGGGTTTTCTTTATTTGAGGAGGCACTGTTAGTTTTTGAGGCACAGGACCCGAACGTAGAATGATACATGAAGGTTGCAGTAGCCGTTCAGAATGCAATCCAGTGCTACTGTGTCATCGATGACGAGAAAAGAGCTACTACCCAGACATCACTGGATCGTTTTTTCAAGAGGGTAGATAGAATTGAATCCAGCAAGGAACCAGAACCTGTGCCATCAGCGTCAGGCGTGAGTGACATTGCAGCTTGCCCTCCATCTCCTATTGCTGACGATCCTTCAGCTCTACCATCTCCCACCTCCTCTCCCTCCTCCAGTCAGTAACTCTTCTTGCCTGTTCACTCGATGTCAGCCCCTGTATGCCAGCTGCTGTACTGTACTACTGTACTTTTCAAGGTACTGTACTGTAAGATTAAAAACGTTCTCTTTATTTTTGTGTTTGTCTTTTATGTATTATTTGTGTGAAAAGTATTATATAAACCTATTACAGTACAGTACTATATAGCCGATTGTCTTAGTTGGGTACCTAGGCAAACTTTGTTGGACTTACGAACAAATTGGACTTACGAACCCGCCTCAGAACGTATGTAGAGGACTTACTGTACAAGGAAAACTACATTGCATAATGATAAAAGAGCCAATTCACAACGAAGATGTAGCAATCCCAAATGCATATGTACCCACAACAGAATTTCAGAATACAAAAAACAAAAACTGATAGAAATAAATGGAGAAATGACAAATCCACAATTAGAGCTGAAGACTTCAAAACTCCTCTCTCTGTAATTGATAGTATAAGTAGAAAGAAAACCAGCAAAAACCGAAGAACTGAGCAACGCCATCAACCAATGGAATCTAATTGATATTTGTAGACCCCTCCACCCACCAGCAGAATACACATTCCTTTCAAGTGCACATGGATCATTTGGGGGCTCCTTTGCACAAAACAACTCTTCCCCAAGGGAACAAATGGAGATGTGATGGATGGTGAGAGTATAGCAGCGGAGAGGCATTTTCTAACTTCACAATCTAGCCTCCCAGAGAACACTGTGAGACCATGGGCAGTGCAAACTTTGAAATGAAAAGGCAGTTCTCATTTAATCCAATTGCAAGCAGCTTAAAGAATCGAGCACAAATTCATTTGCATAGAATTGTTGAAACAAGTTTGATCTGATCGACCAGGGTTGCAGTTTTGTAGGTGTCTGGTTTTGAAACACAAAATCCAGTATTTACTCTCAGTCTCTGAAATACATTTTAAGAATGTTGTTCATATAAATTACCATTCCACTTCAGTTTTACTATTAATTGTATTATAACTTGTATTCTCTTTCAATTTCTACACCTTTTTGTTCTTCTTCTGTACTAGTTTGCCATTTGGATAAATAAGTATGACTAGGTATCCGTTCAGGTGGCTCCTAGGTCACCAACATAGTTCTGAATTCATTCATTTTTGCACTGTCCATCAGTATCAAATTATGATTTAATCCAGAAATTATTTGAAGAAAAAAATATGAAAAGGTTTTTATTAGAGAGCTATATTCAGATCATGGAAAGATGGTTCAACAGTTCATGAGTCAACATATTTTCCATAAAAGCAGCACCACCTCGGGACAGAGTCCCCACAGATCTGGAGAAATCATTTCTCTTTGAAAATGTCTGCTGTTGTAGGTCTAGCTCCTCATTAATTACTTTTGATGAAGCAATTCAAATCTGGGTAATGTCCCCATGAAAAAAGACGTTCTGCCAAAAGACCAGTGAGAAGGTCAGAGCCTGGTGATGTAGTTCACTTCCACTGAGGGAATCTCTTCTCTAGATGACTGGGGAAATTTTTTTCTGCAGACAACCTGCCTCAACTTGATTAAAACTTGGGAAACTCAACAGTGTAAGAAATAATTTTAATGCCGAGAGAAATCTGTAGCCGAATGGACATTACAGATTACTGAATCGGTAAAGAGCTTGCTTTGGATTTTATATACCTCTTAATGATCTATGAAAGCAAAATGTAAATTATAAGATATAATGACATCTATAACCTATCCATCTCTTTTTTTCCTCAATAAATAGTTAATAATATATATTTTAAGCAATGGTGCCAGATCTGGTTTAAACTGGCTAAAGCTGGTTTTAATCAGCAAGGGCAACACTATTGAAATTAGAGCTGATTTGATCCAACTTGAATCAAGCTACTTTGACAAATGTGATTTTATCTTTTAATTTTTATTGGAGTATAGTTGCTTTACAATGTTGTGTTAGTTTCTGCTGTACAGCAAAGTGAATCAGTTATACGTATATCCCCTCTTTTTTAGATTTCCTTCCAACAAATGTGACTTTAAACTGGTTTAATTTAGTTAGAATCTGTTTGCTCTGCTAAAAATCATTTTTTATTTATTTTTTCCCTAATACGAAGCAGTGTCACCTGGCTGAATCCAGTTTCCTCCTTCTGAACCATTGTGACTCAATTCATGTTGGTCTGACCCAGTAAGGACAAGTTAGAACCAGGCCCATCTGGTCTCAATCATCGTGAATTGCTTTGAATCTGATTTGTCCTAAGTTGGAATGTTTTATCCTGCTTGACCTGGCTTTATCCAATTTGAACCAGGAATGTTGGTTTTGACCTGGTTCGAACCAGTTAAAAACTGATTTTGACCAATTTGGAATCAGTTTGCTACTTTGGTTACTGCTGAGAACAAGTTGGTTTCTGTTAGAAATCTGACATTCAGAAATGGCTCAGCTAGTCAGAGCCTACTGTGAACCACACTTATTCAGATGAAGTCAGAACTCTTCAGTCTAGTCTGAAACACTGAAAAAAAAAATGGAGATGAAAAAACCCATAGGTTAGGGAGTAAAAGGGGTGGGAGAGAGAATGGAAGATATTGCATCTACACTCTTATAGATATAGGTTAAAATGGGAGACTCAGGGTCAAGAGATGATTTTTTTAAAATATGGATCAAGGTCCCAGAAGAGGTAGGAGGGCCTAGAATAAAGAGACTGGGTCAGAAACTAAGTAGGGACAAAGGTATGTTGCAATTAGATTGGAGGGAGACGGGAATTATATGGATGTGGTATCAGTTTTAATAGCATATGAAGACAATTTTAATTTTTATCACAGCACTGTGACTTTGGTTAAACGATTTATGTAGCTGATTATATTCTCTTGACAATTCTATCAATTTCCCAATAGCTACAGTTTTCCCCCTTGAGGCATTTGGAGAGCACACGCACATCTGTGTCCTATCCTCATCATACCACACTTGTCCCCAAGGAATGATGTGAGGATGGGAGAAGGGCTAGAGGCCCCAAGGGAAGACAAGTTGCCAGAGTTCACAATGGTCCCCTCAGGAGACCCTACTGAAAGGACTCATGTTCTGGACTTGTAGCAGATGATCACCTCTTCACCACTTCCTGCTGTCATGTAAGAAAGTGTCAGGGCTGTGGCAAAGGCAATCATCACCAGCCCTTCAGTAGAGGTGACCCTCGTGTTAGGGTGACCATATGTCCTCCCATGCCGAATACAATTATGGTTTACATCTGAGTTCCCAATGTCATTATTAATAGTGGCTCCTATCTCTCCCTAAGTTGTTCCAGTTTGGGCAACAAATTATATGATCAAGCTACCTGAGGCCCTATCTCCTCCTGCCTATCACTCTCTACCCCTTTCTCTTTTCTCTTCTGCAGAGATTGCATCCATTCTCATAGCTTAAAATTCCCTCTCTCCAGAATTTTCATCTCCATCTTTTTTTCCCTGGGATTCAGTTTGCAATCTCCACTGGGATATTAAAATAATAATCCACTCGGTGCTGGTGGAAATGACCCAGAACCGACAGGTGTTGTTTTGGCCTCATCCACCCCTGCCACCCAGAAACGTGTCACCTGAGTACTTACTGAGCCCAGTCCCCACACTAAAAAGAAAGATGGGAAATATTTGTTGCCTGGTTGGAAAATAAAAGGGTATTTGCACATGTTGCTAGGGTTCCTCTGGAAAACATCCATCCAAGAATCATTCCAGAAATTCCACTTCAAGGTGTGTGTTTCTTTAAGGAAACATTGCGCTGCTGAGAAGAAACACCCTGCAAGGTGTCACTAGCTGTAGGCGTTGCTATGGTAGATGGGCCTTATTGTGGAACAGCAAAGGAAGAGTTGTGGGGGAAACACATGGGCGGGCAGGGCGCACGCTCCACCTCTGAGGAAGCTGTAATCAGATAGCTGACACGTTTCCAGAGTGTGCTCATTAAAGACACCAACTTCTCAGGCTCCAGACCCACAGCAAAGACATGCTGGAAGGAGAGATGTGCTCCACGCCAGGATCAGGAACCAGCCCACATTTCGGCTTGAGCCCCGAGCTCTCACTCCAGCCTGTTTTGCTCCAATCTAAGCCCTTGAGAGAATCGAGGTGCTTGCCTCCTTTGGGAGCCTGAGAAGAAGCTTGGAGTCAGGTCAGAGGTGGCGGTCAGCAGAGGCTGACATGCCAGCCTGGAAATGGGCAGCTTGTCCAGAGTCAAGTTTAGTCTGATTCAGAAACCTCGCCTGTGGAAAGAAGGGGATGAACTCCAGTGGGGAATTTCTGAAACATGAGCTCATATTCACCTAGGAGAAGGAAGTGCTTGAGGTACGTCTATTTTTTTTTTTTTTTTGACTATGAAATATGGGCCAAACTCCATTGACAAAATGGTTTAAGACCTTTCATTGGAAAAATAAAAGTTAAAAGAGAAAAGAGAACTTGCATGGGTTGAACACCCACTGAGGGCTAGGCTCTCTGCTGGGTATGGTATAGAGTGGAGTTTATTGGATCTTTACACAAACCTCCAAGGGGAAGTGGCAGCTGACCTGGAGTCTCTTTAGTCAGTTATTTAATTCACTTCTCTGAGCCTTGGTTTTCACACGTGTGGAATGGGCTGACACTCCCCAACCAGTGTCCACCGCAGGATGATTGAAAACATTAAATGAAATCATGGCAGAAGCTGTGAAATGTACAGCTCATTGAAATGTAATTTAACTTAAATTTGGAGGGAGGTGGGCTGACTCTTCCGATGACTCCTGGATGTTGTTCTGCTCAAGAGTTTCAGGAGAGCTGGTCTGTCATGAGTCAGGTAAACACTGAGATGAGGATTCCAGCGCTTATAACTTACTTGGGGGGTGAGCTCAGGAAGCATGTGAGGGAGAGAGGAGGTGAGACAGGGAAGAAATGAAAGTTGATGAAGGGTGTGTTAATGAGTGGGTTACCACTGTGGGCAACTGGGGCTCAGTCCTGCTGGGGACCCTCTGGGAAACTGTGGAACATAATTCACCTGGCACCTCTGGCCTGTCCCCTACTGGTAACGAAGCACATTCTTGGGCTGGAAATTGTCCTTAGGCAGAGACCTGGGAAAACATTCCTTGTGAGGAACTGTCTACAAATGAACTCTAGGGCAGACCCAGGGGCTGTGGTTGGGGGACCTAGAGCATCTCCTAAAGAGAGTCCCACCCTCTCATCCAGAGAAGGAGGAAGGGAGAGCAGCAAAAGTGAAGCTGGAGAATTAAGACAGCAGGAGAACACATGGAGTTTGCCCTATGTCAAAGCCTAGATTCGAAAGATTGGAAACCTGGGCCTCCAGGAATACAGTTCTTCTCTCTCATCCCACCTGTACTCCTCCCCTTCCCCACCCTCTACCCCATATTTGAAATATGAATCCATTTATAGGGGCAGGGCAGGAGAATTGGAGGCCGAGAGTCCTCATAACTCTTTCCTAAGCAATGATGGCTCTTTTCAGCCCCATTAGACAATGGAAGGAGCACTTGATGGTGCCCACATGCAGAATTCTTAAGCAGGGGACCTTAAATTGATTTCTTTGGGACTTTAACTGGAAGGGAAGCTGCTTTCCTTGGGGGCATTATAATCTAGTGGTTAGGAGCAGGAGCTTTGGAGTGAGGCCAAGCTGGGTTCAAGGTCCAGTTCCATCCCTCTGTAGTTGTGTAATCTTAGGCAAGTTTTCTTCATCTTTTTACGTGGAAGTTTCCTCATCTGTAAAACTGGGTAAAATACCAGTAAAGTCTCAAAGGGTTACTGTGAGAGTTAAATGAGTATGTAAAGCCCTTATCACAGTATCTGGTACATAGTAAATGCTCAATAAGTTCTAGCTATCATTATTTCTCACTCATTTAACAAACATTTCTTGAGCCTCTTCCAGGTGTCAGGCCCTATTTCGGGTACTAGTGACACACTGGTGAACAAGACAGACTCAATTCTCACCATAAAATTTAGAGGCAGACAATAAGCAAGTAAATAAATTAATAAACATTATAATATCAGGCAAAAATAAGTGCTTGAGATCTACGTAATGTGAAGAAGTAAGAATGCAAAAGATCCTGGGCAGCATTCTAGGCAGTAGGTATAGGAAATATGAAAGCCACGAGGTGAGAATAAAGTTAGTGGGTTGAGAAAAAGCAAGAAGGTTGGTGTAGTGAGAATAGGAGGGTAAGAGAGAGAAGTGAGAGTGAGAGGCAGCCATGGTAAGGAATTGGGTTTCATTCTAGGTTTTGAGCACGGGTTGACATGATTTGATTTGCATTTTAAAAATATCCACTTGGGTGGCCATGAAGAGAATAGACTGGGGGAGGGATGGCAAGAGGGGAAGCAGAGAGATGAGTTATGAGACTACTGGAGTGGGTCCAGAGAGTGATGGGCGTGGCTCAGACAGGTGACATCAGTAAGAGTGGTGAGAAGTGGTTGAATCCGGGATGTATTATGCAGATGGAACCAACCAAACTTACTGATGGTTTAGATGTGGAATGTAGGGTAAAGAGAAAACTCAATTACAGCTCATAGGCTTGGAGGTTGAGCATCTAGGTAAGTGGTGGTGCCCTTGACTGAGAGAGGGGTGAATTGGAAAAGACACAGACATGAGGAGGGGTTCTTGTGGGAAATTAAGAGTTCTGTTTTGGACATACAAACTATGAACTGCCCAGCAGGTGTCCAAGTGGGCATGGTAAGAAGGTGTTTGGCTTAGGGGAGAGGTCAGGGCTGGAAACATGTTTGGGGGTCATTAGAGCATGAACAGTGTTTAAAATCACGAGACTGGGTAAGATCACCTAAGAGTGAGGGGAGATAGAGAACAAGTCTGATGGCTGAGCGCAAGAACACCCCGACATTTGCAGGGAGGGAAGAGGAGGAGAAGTCAGTAAGGGGCATGGAGGAGTAATCAGTGTATAAGTAAGCCAGGAGAATGGGCTACCTCAAATTCAAGAAAAGAAAGGATTTCCAGAAGAAGGAAGTGACCTCCTGCATTAAATGCTAATGAGAGGTCAACTGATATGAAGATAAGAATTGACCAGTGGATTTAGCAAGATGAGAGTTGTTGGGGCCTGTGAGAATTCTGGCTTCATTATTACTGTGGAGACTAGAGCCTGACTGAAATGGGTCAAAGAAAGAATAGGAAGAGGGGAAGTAGAGATAGGAGCAACAGCTGTTTTGAGGAGTTTTGCTATAAAGAAAGCAAAATAAAGAAAGAATAGATAAAGAACTGGAAGTCGAGAAGAGATTTGTTTATTTTTTAATATCTTAAGGGACATTACAACATATTGATATGCCAATGGGATAAACCTCTAGAAATGGGAAAGTTAATGATACAAGAGAAAGATGCAAAGTCCTTGAAAGGAAAGAAGGGATAGGACCCAGTCAACAGGTGGTGGGTTGCCCTGGACAGACGCAGAGGCAGAGGCAGAGAGAGGTCATCCTTTGCAACAGGAAGAAATGCAGAGTATACAAATACAGCTACATGAAATATTTCTGTATGCTTAGGGAAATTGCTTTTTTTTCCTCTGGAATGTTTCTGAAATTTCAACTTAAGCACCTATTCAATGGCTCAGCTGGGGTTGGAAGTTTTGTGCTGCCTGCCAAGCAGTGATTTGGGGTTCATGGGCAATCTCAAGAGAGCAAAAGCAGGGGACCTGAGGTTACAGACCACATTCTTTTCCATTCTTGTAGGCCTTAATAAATGTTGGATTGGCTTGAGTTATGAGAAACTAAAATACACTTGTTGAAGACCTCCTTAAAAGATATTTACAGAGGGTGCAGAAAGCCATTAATTCTGGGGAATGGATATAGCTCCCACAGTCTTCTGAGCAAATCTGTCTGCAGATGGGAAACGTGTAAGGATAGAACCCTCCACCGATGAGGGCTGGGATTGGTCCATTGACTTGTCCTCTGTTCAATAATATGCCATCTTCTTAGTCCTACTTACTGATCTTACCATGTTAGATGGCAAGCTCCCTGAAGGAAGAGGTTGTGTCTTAGTCAGTACTCTATGGCTTCTCCCAGCCACCCCAGGTGCACAGCCAATGTGTGTCAGTGCAAATGATGGGGTCTCTGCTCACAGTCATTGGAGATGGGGAGCAGATCCTCTAGATATGAAAGGACACCTTCTTCACATCATGGTTCCTTAAAGGCTTCTGACCCCAAATACCTCAGATAAAGAGACTTTTGAAGTTAACAATGAGGAAAAGTTGCCAGATAGGAAAGTCGGGAGTTCTAATATACTCCTCTGATCATCTAGCACTTCCTGTAGTGGTAATTATGAGATTTTCCGCTTTTCCTACAGAGCCAAAAGTCTTCCTCTCAGCCTATCCATCATGCAGAGGCAGAACACGTTGAGTGGTTTCTCTTTTTGGATCTGAAGCTACGTGTAACAACCCACCTGTAGCAACCCATGAAGGTCCACGCTGGGTCAACAATCATGAGTGGTCCCTCGATCCTATTCCACTGTTCAGTGGGGGTGATAAGACTTCTATCAGAAAAAAGCTCTTAGGGTTTACTGGCCCCTCATGCATGGACATCTCTCTTTCCTTCTCCTACCACTCCCTTGGGTCCTGCGGCCACTGAGACACTTCTGTTCCTTTATTCCCTTCACCTCCACACCCAGGAGCCCCACTTTTCTCTGGCTTTCTATGGGGCCTGTCAGACCCATGGACTATTTTCTTCCAAAGCAAATCAGGACTAGGAAATGTAGAAAACCAGCCCTTGGAGTCAAAAGTCTATAAGACAAACACATCTTCCAGACTTCTGAGAATGACCTCCTCTCAGTATGTCTCCTGTGTACTTCCTAAGGTCCCTTCTCATATCCTCACGGATGTAGGCTATGTCTGCAGAAAGGAATGACGCTGGAGAAATAGGCTCGTCCTGCCAGGAAAGCCTCCACATATGAGCGGCTGTCTGGGAACCACAATGTGGTACGTGGCAAGTTGCTTTCTAAGACCTTGAACAGCACATACAAGCTGAAAACGTGCTTTTCTCTGTGGGATGGTCCAGAAATGACAGCAGGCTTCTAAGCAATTCTGCATACAAGGTGGTAACTGCAGCTGGAGGAAGGAACCATGAGTGAGGAGTGCCCCCAAGCTTGGATCAATCTGGTCTTTCAGAGCCAATCAGCACATGGGGTTATGGACAGAAAAAGCCACCTTACAGAAGCTGAGGCCCACAAGCCAGTGCATGACTCTGTGTTAATTAATTGATTGCATCAGCATATCTAAAGAAAAAGTGTGTGGAAACCAGGTAAAGGTAGGTCAGCTTGGAATCTAGAAAAACCTCAGTCAGAAAGGCACACTTGGGAAAAGCCCATCTACGCCCTGCTGAAGGGGTCTGTCCTGAACTGGACCTGTAGGCCAGCGTATCATCGTCACTCTCCTGCTGGCTTGAGAGTTGAACTGCAAACGCCCATGGAGTTCTGAGCAGCAATCACTGATAGATCCCAATACTCCTTCCTTGTCTCTGATCTGCCTGTGCTCCGTGATAGGTAAGTAGAGACTGAGAATAGCATGCACATGGGGGTAGGGTCCTGGTACAGGGAAGCAATTACTCTGTGAGACAGGGCACGGGACAGGAACGGTAGGGGTCACCAAGAATAAGTCAACAGGATTATCCAGGCTGGAATCAGCACCTTCCTTTGACCCTACCTAACTGAAGAATTTTTCAAATTCTTTAGTGTAGAGGAAGCTGGTCATTAATTTTTTTTTAACATCTTTATTGGAGTATAATTGCTTTCCAGTGTTGTGTTAGTTTCTGCTGTATAACAAAGTGACTCAGCTGTATGTATACATATATCCCCATATCCCCTCCCTCTTGCGCCTCCCTCCCACCCTCCCTGTCCCACCCCTCTAGGTGGTCACACAGCACCGAGCTGATCTCCCTGTGCGATGCAGCTGCTTGGTCATTAATTTTAGAACTCAGCCCTATAGTATGTATGGTTTACTGTTGTGCGGGGGTCCCCAAGACCACCTCCAGGTTCAGTGATTTGTGAGGACGCACAGAAGTCAGCATGTGGTCGCACTCATGGCTATGATTTATTATAGTGAAAGGATACAGAGCCAAGTCAGCAAAGGGAAAAGGCATATGAGGAGAAGTCCAGAGGAAACCAGGTGCAAGCTTCCAAGAGTCCTCTCCCAGTGGAGTCGCATGGGACAAGCTGAATTCCTCCAGCAACGGGTTGTAATAACACATGTGAAGTGCTGTCTATCAGGGAAGCTCATTAGAAACTCAGCGTCCAAGGATTTTTGGGGGGGCTGGTCATACAGACACCCTATTGTATCAACATTCCAGACTCCCAGAAGGAAACCAGGTGTTCAACATAAACCACATTATACAAACAGGATAGGCATAGTGAGCTACCCTTATCATTTAGGGTGAGTTTTGTATCAGTCTCGGGAACTGTTTACTGGCCAAGTTCCCACACACCAACCAAGGGCCAACATGACAAGTGGGCCTTTCTAAGGACAGCAGTCTCATGCTTGTTATGGTAACCCTTCTGCACAGGTGTATATAATTAAACTTACATTATCTATACTGTAACAACATAAAGTTCTTATTCAAAAGTATAGCTTCAAACACATCTTTTGCTATCTTCTTAAAGTGCTAAGATAAAGCACTTCTCCAGATAATGCTGTGGATATAGTTTTCTACCAGGAGGACCCCATATGCTGCTGCCATTGAGAGTCTAGTGCCCCAAGTTGGCAAAACAGAACCTAAGCTATACCCCACCCATTCCCGCCCTGGCCTTCTACCAGCACTGTGCACTGTGACCCGCTCCCGAACTGGACTTTAAAGCAGCCCACCTAACCTGGAACGCTAAATTTTGTCCACAGAATATCCCTTTCTCATCCTTCCCCAAACCCAAACTGACCAGCATGGTGGTCCCAAGTCCTGGTTCTGAGACCTGGAAGGGTCACAGCCCTCACCCTGAAGAACTGTTGCAGGGACTTTCCTGAAGCTCAGGGAGGAGCCCTTCCTCTGAGTCACATAAAGTTCCCTTCACATGGCTTCCTCCTTTCTCCATGTTTCAGTCTCTACCCCACCTCTTTCTACAGTTGGGACGTTATTTACTTATTTTCGCTTTTCTGAAGCAAGCTGTTACTCTGGCTCAGGCTGGGTCACAGTGAAATTTTTTTTTAGACAGTTTCTCAGACATATGAACTCAGCCACCCTGAAATCAACCTTGAATCTGTGCAATGGTAATGACTCAATTGCTCTTAGACCCGTGGAAATCCTAATCCCCAGCCCCATTTCACACAGTAATGACTTTTCCCAGTCTATTTTTCTTTTCTTTTTTCAAAGGACAGCGTTTAGGGAAGCAGTGAGGGGAGATTAACCCTCCTGAGTCTACCTAGCTCAATCATTCCATTCATGGAAGCCAGATTTGGGTACCCCTCCACATCCAGAACATTAGCCTGGTAGGAATTCCCCTTCTGTTTTTTTCTTCCTCCAAATTTAGAATCTGGGCTGTCTGTGTGTGGGGCTGGGGGTGTTTCAGGACAAATGACATCATTTAGACCCATAGAAACAGATGTTCAGACTTTCTGTGCTCCATGAACTCAGCTTCGTGCCATCTACTGGAATGGAAACTGGCCAGGCCATCCAGAGGGAGTATCTAAGATGAGTGGGTGGGATTGTACTGCTTTCCTTTCATTAAAACAGGAAGGGCCTGGGCTGGAATATGTTAGTGAGGACATCCAGACATGGGCATGGAAAGCAAGTGCTCAAACCCACAGTAGGTAAAAACTCCAGTCCACTGAGCAGATTTGCAAGCAAGATGCTGAAATAATTTTTCCATTCCACTTCCCTCCCCGCCCCCCCCCCCCCCACCTTCAGAAAGGCACAGGATATTTTTAGCAGGAAAAATAAATGCCTCATAAAAATACCATACAGGGGACAGGGCACCCTCCCACCAGTTTCCAAGAGATCCCTGGAGTGACCATGAAACTAAACAGACTTCAAAGCCAGTGTTGGGACTGCACTTGCTAGTTCCTCTGCCAGAAACGCTTTCCCCCCAGATATCCTCATCATTCACCTTTCAATTTCTTCAGGTCTTTCTTAACTCACAAGCTACTTTCTTGGTCACTCCTTCAAAAAAATATAACCACCCTGACATTTCTGTGTTCCTTTCTTTCCTTTATTTCTCTCCTTAGTGCATGTCACCATTTACCCTACTCTAGTGTAAATGTATTTATCTTGTTTATCTGCCTCCCCACTAGAATGTAAGGTCCATAATAGCACAGATCTTTGTCTCTTTTTCTTTGCTTTTGCTGCTGCATGTCTAGTGTAATCTTTCATTGAACCGTTAGAATGAAGAATGATGAAACTGTGTGCTAAAAATCTGCCATCTCTCCTGAGTTCCCTGCCGTATATGTGACACCACTACTTGTCACGTCCTCCAGCTCATGGAAGGTCTCCTGAGCTGCTCACACCTAACTAGACACTCAGTTGTGCTGCTTCTTCCCCCAACATGGATCTTACTTCTGCCGACCTAATTCAGTCTCTGCTTAAGTCAGAAAACCATGACAAACCTCTCAAAGCGATGCAGGGCAAGTGGCTTTGACAAACTTCAGGCCTCTGCTTCCTCATTTGTACAGTGGGTGTAGTAACACCCCTTTCCATTAGGTGGTGGTGAGGAGCTGAGGTAACCTGCCTATAGCATTTCTCCTGGTGCCTGATACAAAAGTGAACACTGCTTCCCTTCCCTACTGTGTATGCGCCGTTCTGAATGCCTCTGATGGTGGCCAGATTCTCCTGAGGGCCTCTCCTTTCAGTCCCTTCACCGAGCAATCATCTTGTCCACTACTGCACAATTTCTTCAGTTACTCTCCGGTTCAAAAATCCACATGTTCCTTCCGAAGAGGGAACCTTGCGTTGAACCCAACCACACAGAGTCAAATACAATCAAACCACATGAATTCACGTGGCCAGCACAAACAAGGTGATTTCTTAGCAGGAGGGGCTCAGGAAACCCTCCAGTGAAGATGAGGGCTCCAGCCCCCCACAAAGCGTGTGGTCAGTTCATCATCCGAACTCTCTGAACCACTTGTAGACCTCCAAGCCCCATGTGCTCTTCCCTGTCTCAGAGCCATCCTGCAAGCTACCCCCTGAGCCTAGAATACACCTTCACCACTTCAGGACCCTTCAAATAACACCATGCCCTTCAGGACCCATAAGGTAGGCTCTCCTTTGAAAAGCCCGCTGAGCTCCCTCCCAAAGGTGGCTTAGCTGCCCCTTTCCCATGCTCCCACCGCCTCATCTGCTCACCCCACCGTGGCATGGACCGTGCTGAGTGGCATCTACCTCCCCAACCTGGGCTGTGAGCCCTGGTGGGCAGGGACAGTGTCCTATCCCTCCACGTGAACTCAGACAATATTTGGCACGTGGTAGGTGCTGAATAAATGCTTTTTGAACAAATGAGCAAGTGAGTAAGTGAAAGAATGGATGATTCAATAAGTGAATAAAGACATGCAACACTCTACTAAGTGGAGGTGTGTGATGGCATGAAGAGGCTGGAAAAACATGCCTCTTAGGAACAGACCCAAGATAGTACCCATCCCACAGCCTCCTCTCCCAAGTCATCCCTTCCCCCTGAACACACTTGCTCTCCCTGAGCTCCCTCACCCATCCCGGAGGTTTCCATTCCCATCTGGGTGTCATTGACTCCCGAAGCAATGGTCCCAAATTCTGTGCCAAACTTAAGACAAGCTTTTCTTGCCTAAGGATTTTCCATTTAAATTTTTGCAGCCACTGCTTCCTCCATGAGAGAGCTCCTGTATCTCTGGATTTGGAGAGTTTGCATTCTGGAAACAAGCAACTCTTCTCGTACAGGCCCGAACCTCCAACAACGGAAAGGCAAATCCTGCTACGTCACATTCTCGAAGGACTTTAGCAGGTTTGCTGAAGGTAAAGGCATCCTCTGTTCCCATGGAGATGTGGTATTTCACAGTGACAGAGGACAGAGAAGCAAAATTAAAGTTACTTGCCTTGAAATGTAGTGGAAAATGTACAAATGCAAAGTCTAGATGTGTAGGGCAGGAGTGGGAACTTCTGGCCTCCAGCTCTTGGCTCAGTTTTCTTCCAACCTTTGGCAAACACAACAAATCACGGTTACATTAATGAAGAACGATTCTTATCAGTCGGTAATCACCCAGTCTGGAAGTTATCCAGAGCCCACTGGAAGGCACTTGGGTGGTGATTCATTTTACAAGCACGTTCTCATTGTCCTACTTCATTTCAGAATTCATTTTGGCTTCTTACCTTTCAAATCAATCCTCTTTTTCTCCAGAACCTGTGCTAAGTTTTAAAGGGAGTCCTTTGCTTTCCACTCTTATTTTATCTTGTTGACTGAAGCCATAAAGTCACTAGATGTGAGAGCTGGAAAGACCCTGAGAGATTATCTGGTCTACCCCGCTCGTTTTATGGGTGAGGAAACCGTCAGAGGTGACTTTAACTTTGAATTTTATGAGGCCTATTTGTGTTGACAATACGATTGATTGTTCTGATTCTGAGACTGAAGATTTGCAAGGGAAAATATAAAAAAGCGGTCAGTGCTCTTCCTAATGGGAGGGAGCATGGAGTAACAGCTCTCACTGCTGTAATTTTCCTGTACCACACCCTCTGAGGATATAATACAAGATCTCTCTACCTGGTGTAACCCAACCACAGTTGGAAGGGTTGTAAGAAGCTGCTACTCTTCTTAGAGAGGAAAGTATTGAAAGGTAGGAGGCCACTCTCTGTCCCGAGGGTGATCCACATTGACAGAAGGGACTGCAGACCTCTGAAGCAATAAGATGTCCAGTCAGCTGCACCCACTATCCCCAAAGGGGGTTTCTCTTAGGGGTTCTGGCTGTTTGGACCTCTTTAAATGAATCTGCTCTGGTACACTATAGCTATTAAATCCCCCTCCCCATTGAGCAGGGAGTCCACAGAAGGTTCCCTGGCAGTGAGGCATGGCTTGGTTTAGAAGCAGTATACATCATAGGCTGTGGTGTATGACACCGGAGAGCTGAAGCTTGCATTCATTCTGGAAAAGGCACAAAGTTCAGAGCTAGAAAAGCAAAATCAAAATCTCTAAGCAGAGCCGATGAAAAAGATCAGGAATGGAGAACTGGTTTCACGTCAACTCTGGTTGGTAGTGCCTGCCTGGAGTACTGTGTTGAGAAGGGCTGTGAGGCTGTGAGATAGTAGAAAGGAGCACTGTTACAGATTAGTGATGCCTGCATTAGGCCCAGGATGAAGAAGAACAGCAAGCATACTAGACCTTTTCTTTTTCTTTTTTGATTTAATTTTATATAAGAATTACATATATACAGTTTTAAAAGTCAAATAGTGCTTCCAAGGTTTATAATGTAAAACAGTAGTCCTCTTCCCACAGTCTTGCCAGCAGGCTCCCTCTCCTCACTGAAGAAACTATCTTAACAACAAACTTGGGTTAGAGGGGGCTCTGGAAATATTAAAGTGTGGAGATTATTATGAGAAAAATTACGGGTGATTTGAGAGTAAAAGCAAGAAGCTATTGGCCCTATTTAGAGTACACAGGAAATAAAATATAAGGCAGTATGCTCCCTGACATAGGTCTTGGCAATGAGTTTTTGAATCTGACACCAAATGCAGAAGAAACAAAAGCAAAAATAAACAAGTGGAGCTATATTGAACTAAAAAGTTTCTGCACAGTAAAGGAAACTAACACAATGAGAAAACAATCTACTGAATGGGAGAAAATATTTGCAAATCATATACCTGATAAGAAGATAATATCCAAAATATATAAAGAACTCATACGACTCAGTAGTAAAAAAAAATAAACAATCTGATTGGAAAATAGGCAAAAGGTTTAAATAGACATTTTTCCAAAGAAGACATACAGATGGCCAATGGGTACATGAAACAATGCTCAATATCATTAATCAAAGGGAAATGCAAATCAAAACGATGAGATATCACATCACACCTGTTAGAATAGCTATTATAAAAAATAAGAAATAAGTAGTTGGTGAGGATGTGGAGAAAAGGGAACCCTTGTGCATTGTTGGTGGGGATATAAATTGGTGCAGTCACTATGGAAAACAGTATGGAGGTTCCTCAAAAAATTAAAAATAGAACTACCATAAGATCCAGCAATTCCACTTTTGGGTATTTATCCAAAAAAAAAGGAAAGCCCTAACTTGAGAAGATATATGTACCCATGTGTTCATTGCAGCATTATTTACAATAGCCAAGATATGGAAACAAATTAAATGTCCATTGATGGATGAATAGATAAAGAAAATGATATAGATAAATATATAGATAGATGATAGAGAGATAGATAGATAGAAAATGAAGTATTATTCAATCATAGAAAGTAATGAAATCTTGCCATTTGGGACAACATGGATGGACACTGAAGGTATTATGCTAAGTGAAATAAGTCAGACAGAGAAAAACAAATACCATATGATCTCTCTTATATGTGGAATCTAAACAGAAATGAAAACAAAAACAAAAAACCAAGCTCACAGGTATGCAGAACAGATTGGAGATTGTCAGAGGCGAGGGGTGCGGGTTAGGAGAAATAGGTGAAGAGGGCCAAAAGGCAACAAAACAAATAAAAACAAACAAAAAATATCCCCTGAAGCTAAATTTACATTACATTCATGGAGAACTTATCCACATAGTCACTCAGTAAATGTTTAAAGAATGAATAAACATGATTTTAAAATTTCAACTTAATATTCTAAGAATAGAAACAAAGAATTTTATAGAAAAAAAAGAAAAGAAAATATAAACCCATTTTTATCATCCATCTGGGATGACAAAATGGTAGGGTGGGTTGAATGGTAAACAATATTCACCTGTGGTAGCAAAGCCCTAAACTGACCACTTAACCATCATCAAGGGAATGGGGCGGGGTCAGTACCTCAGGGGTGGTGGGCATGTCAGTCCCCATTACTGGCAGAGAGGGGATTGGGTGAAGCACCTGGCCACCTAATACCCTAAGATCATAGGATGAAACCAGTAGTCTAAGATGGGGGTTAAAACTCTGATGGATCAGGCAGTAGTTGGGGGCCATCACATAGGCAGGTCTGGGAATTATTGATCACAAGGCAAAGGGAAGGCCTCTCTGTCCACTCCCTGGAGCCGGCCCAGAGGCAAGAACCCTTTAGGAGCAATCTGGATGTCTGTGTGGAGGGGTGACTCTCGTCACTCGCAAAGCTGTTACAGATCCTCTCTCCTGATGTTCTCCTGCCCTTGTGCGTGGGCCACAGGGGAGGCTGTGAATGATGGCACAAAGTACTTTTTCTGTATCTACTCAGATAATCATCTCATTTTTCTCTTGTAGTCCTTAATATAGTGATTTGCATTGTTTAATTTTTCAAATGTTAAACCAACCTTACATTCCTGGAATGAAATCCTCTTGGTCATGATGTAATATTTTTTCATATATCAGTGGACGTGATTTGCTAAAATATTGTTAAGAATTTTGGTATCTCTGTTCCTGAGGGATTTGGGATTGTAATTTTCTTTCTTATAATGTCTGTTTGGTTTGGGGATCAGAATAATGTTAACTTAAAGAATGAGTTGGGAAGTGTTTTCAATTTTCTGGGAGAGTTTATTTAAAATTAGTTTTCTTTCTTAAATATTTGATAGAATTCACTAGTGATGTCATCTGAGCATGGAGTTGTTTTGGTGGGAAGGCTTTGAAGTAAAAATTCAGTTTCTTTAATGGATACAGGGCTATATGGGTTATCTATTTCTTCTTGAATAAGCTTCCGTTGTCTGGGTCTTTCAAAGAATTGGTCCATTTCATTTAAGTTGCCGAATTTATGTCTGTAGAGTTGTTCATCATATTCCCTTATTATCCTTTAAATGTCTGTTGAAACTGTGGTTACATCACTTCCTTCTCCTAGTGTCTTCTTTTTGTCTTAATCCATATGACTAGAGATTCATCAATTTTATTGACTTTTTTAAAAAACAAGTGTTTCATTGGTTTTCTCTTTGAGCTTGAATTGCTCTATTTTTACTACTTTTTTAATGTGGAAACTCAGGTCGTTAATTTGATACCTTTCCAACAAATTCTAAGCACTAATTTACTAGCATCCTACAATATTTGATATGTTGTGTTTCCATTTTCATTCAGTTCAAAATGCTTTCCGATTTCACTTTTGATGTCTTCTTTGATCCATGGGCTATTTAGAAGTATATTAGTTTCCAAATACTTGGAGGTTTTTCAGGTATTTCTCTCTTGTTTTCTAATTTAATTGCACTGTAGTCAGAGAACATATTTTGCATGAGTTGAATTGTTTTCAATTTATTGAGGTTTGTTTTACATCCCAGAATATTGTCTTAGTCAATATTCCCTGAGCACTTGAAAAGAATGTGTATTATGTAGCTGTTGGGTGGAGTGTTCTATAAATATAAATATGGTTTACCTTTATGGTTTGGTTTATGGTGTCATTCAAGTCTTCTATGTCCAAACAGATTTTCTACTTGTTCTATTAATTATTAAAAGAGGATGCTGAAATCTCTGATTGTAATTGTAAATTTGCCAATTTCTCCTTTCAACTCCATTAGCTTTTTGCTTGATGTATCTTGATCCTCTGTTACTTGGTGCAAAAATCATTGTTATATCCTTTGATGAAATGATCTTTTTATCATTATTAAATGGTAATCTTCTTTATCCCTGCTAAGATTATTTTCAATGAATTCTACTTTGTTTGATATTTGTATAGCCACTCCCGCTTTATTTTGATCAGGGTTACCTTGGTATTCTTTTCCATTCTTTCATTTTTAATCTATTGTGTCTTTATATTTAAAGTGGATTGCTTGTAGGCAGCATATAGTTAGGTGTTGTTTTTTTATCCAATCTGACAATCTCTGCCTTTTAATTTGGTGCTTATACAATTTGTACTTTATGCAATAAGTCATATGCTTCTACCTCACTATTTGATTTCTATTTGTTCCATCTGTTATTTGGGAATTTCTTCCTATTTTACTGACTTCCTTTGGAGTAATTGAATATTCTTATGAACCCATTTTCTTCTCCTTTGGGGACATTAGTTATAACTCTTTGTTTTGTATACAGTAGTTGTTTTAGCATGTATAGTAAACAGCTCTACTTATCACAATCTACCTTCAAATAGTAATATTCTGGTTACATATATGCACAGAAATGTATAGATGTACATAAATGTATATAGAAGAGTTTCACTCTGTGTCTACACATCCTAGTATTAACCAAAGACTGAGCTGGTTTTCTGTAGTTCTCTCCTCTATGGAACTCGGCCTCCACAGCTTCTAGCTCCCTCAGACTCCCAGAACTCCAATCTCTGCTCCTCAACTCAGAGAGGACACTGTGTTCTGCTTGGGAATGTCCTACACACTCTGCTCTCCAGAATGTACTTCCAGGCAGAAAGCTACAGTGATGGTAGGACTCACCTCATTGGTTTCCCTTCTCTCTGGAATCACAGTCTTCATCTTCATATCATCCTATATCTTAAAACAGTTGCTCCATATATTCTGTCCAGTTTTTCTCATTGTTTAAGGCAGGAGGGTAAATCTGGTTCTGAGATATATTTTTAATATTGTTGGATTAATTTAACGAGTATTTATGGAGGATTTTTGCACGCATTTTCATAATTGAACATGACTCTGTATATCTACAGAGGGACATTTCACTTATGAATATAAATACATACATATGTGTATATAAATATATACGTGTGTACGTGTGTGTGTGCGCGTTTCTTATCCAGGTTTGTATTCAGTTATACTAGCCTTTCGGAAGTTTTTGCTCTTTCTCTATTTTCTTGACTAGAATTAGGGAGTGTTTCTCAATTTCTTTTTTTTTTCCATTAGTCTCCCCCTCTCCATGGAGCCTCTTTAGATAGGTTTTTTTTTCTAATCCCCCACCTTGAAATTTTAATACCATAGAGACACTGTATATCTGTTTATGTACCGTGACCCTTTGGAGGACCACAGTGTTTTAATACCTAAGATTTTTCCCCTTCTCCCAAAACCAGTGGATTTTGATCCCATTGAGAATATATGAAGTAGGGAATTACCTGTTCCTTACAAGTTCATAGAGCTTTCATCTAAAAAACTTTCTGGGCTGCAGCTTTTTGGAAAAGGAAACCTTTGATTACCATTTTGCTTCTTTAATGCTCACTGGCCTGTTTGATATTTATATTTCTCCTTGGGCCAACTGGGAATTTAATTTTCATCTCAGAAATACAGAGCTGTTCTTCAGGCAGGACACACCAGCCTGGCAACCAGGCAGAATGCTTTCTGATTGGCACATGCCCATCCTGATTAGGCAGCACCAAGCTTTACTTGTTGCTGAGTTATTTAAATACTACCGTGTAGAGCAAAATCTATTTCATCTACCATTTCAAATATATTAGGCTATAGTTTTCACAATATTCTTTTATTATTTTTAAATGTCTTATGTGTCTGCAGTTATTCCCTTTTTATCATTCTGCATTTTGCTTTATACAATCTTTTTCTTTCTTTCTTCCAGAAGACCATCTTATCTTTTCAAAAAAATTTAAATATCAGCTTTTAATTTTACTGATCTTCAGTATCATTTGTTGTTACTATTATTATATCTTGTAGTATTATTGTTTTCTTATTCTTTACTTTGATTTCTGCCCTTAATATTTCTCCCTTTCTGATTTCTTTAGTTTTGCTCTAATTTCCTTTTTCTTTCTTCTTGAACTAAACAGTTAGCTCATTAGTTTTCAATCTTTCTTGATTCCTGATACATTTATTTAAATTCATAAATTTCCCCCCAAATACTGCTTTAGCTATGTCCATAAATTTTGGTTTAAAATGCTTTCAGTTTATTCTCTTTTCTGTATTATATTCATGAACTCCTTTTTAATCTAAAGATTTTTTAGTTGTATGCAATTTCATTTCTAGACTTAAAGGATTTTAAAAAGTTATTATCAACAACTGTGAAGAATCTTGGATTTTACCTGCTTGTAAGGTACCAAGGTAGCCAGTCAGTTTCAAAAACAATGGCGGAAGATATGAGACTCCTGGATCAAAGACAAATGACTTCATTTTCTCATTGGTGCCCCTTGCCTCCTAAGTCCTACAAGAGTGATGCATATATGGGTCCAGGAGGATGCTGCACCTATAGTAGGTTTCAGTCACAGTTGAAGGACCCTGAGCTTAGGAAACGCCAATCTTTCATAAGGGGGTATAAGCCAACCTACCCAATCTTTGCCCCACAGGGAGACATTACCTTCATTTTACTAGGGAGCAAACACACCTGCCCTCTGCCATGGAGGGAGATGCTATCTTTATTTTCCAAGGCTGTTTGTTACATAAACATACTTGAAAAGGTAGTCAAAAGCTGACAGTGCCTCTGCTCAGAAGACATACAGAAGAAACACAAGAGACCCATGGAGAATCATCTCCCAATAATTATTCTTTTGTAATTTATTCCTAACATAATCGCGTTGCGGTCAGAGAATATAGTCTGTGTGGTATTGATCCTTGGGACTATTTGTGGAGGCTGGGGAAGGTCTCTAGGAATGAGAGCATCACACATCACAGAACCTGCAGACCAACTCCATTCCCAGTTCCTTCACCAGGCATTGCCTCCATTCAGAGAATCTTCCTTAAATTCCTGGAAAAAACGAGATTATCTCCAAGAGGAGATAAACTTCTTAGGTTGCAATCCACTGTCATGGAGGGTATGGAGAGGAAGGGAATGAGGAAGCAAATGCCTTAGGGCAGCTAGATGTTATGCACGTGTTCTCACCAGATTCTCAACTTGGGAGGGTCTTGAAGCTACCCTGATATTCTCCCCATCTCCCCAACCCTTCCATTTCCCCCATATGCATAACCGGGCTGCTCTTGCTAATTTCCAGTCCATGGAAGTGATGGGGCCAGAAAAAAATCCCGCCAAAGCAATGTAGGGGGTAAGTAACAGCAAAATTCACCCGCCATAGCTACACATACTGCTCCACTATGCCCCCATCCCAGACTGCCCTGAGCTTCTACACCAACTTACAACTGTCTTTGGTCTCCTTGTGGCCTTTTCAAAGTTTTGATGTTAGTTCCGCAGACTCTGCCTTCTCAACTCCTCTATTAATTCCTCAACTCTGGCTGCATATTAGCTGGAACTGAGGAGTCTTTAAAAAAAACTCTAGTGCCCAGATTCTGCTTCTGAAGATTCTGATACAAATGGTCCAAGGAGGGCCCCTGATTATCAATAGTTTTTAAAGCTTCCTGGGTAATTCTAATGTGCAAGAAAGGTTTCCAATTTCCTCTGGGATGATTTAGGGGAAGGGACCTCACAGCCCAGGTTTCTTAATTTTCCTGTCAGGAGCAAGAAACTTGTATTTTGTTTAATGTTCAAATTACTGAACTCATATACCTAATAAAAAATATTTTTAAAACAAAGTATCTTGAAATTTTAAACTGACTATAATTTGATTAATTTCTCCTATATCTTTTAAAATGCATTTGCAGATGTATTATGGCTGATCTTTTGAACACTTCAAATATATAAAACTTTCACAAATGCAGTGACTACAAAGCTTATTATTATACTTACACTTGAATGTATTCTAAAGCCTCAGAACAATGGACTTATTCATTTCTTTGATAATTTATGTGCTTGTTTTATACCTTCTGAGGGGATATTAGTATACTTATTTTAATATCTTCCTAGAGTTTTAGTAATATATTTTTATTTCTTCCCAGGGGTGGAGTAATATTACTAGACCCCAAAGAAAAAGTATACGTGCTCAGCCCAGCCAAGGCAGCAGAATCTGGATTACTGGCTGATCCATTTTTGGTCTGGGTACAGGACACATCATCAGGCTGCAATAACTTCTGGCCTTACTGCAACATGATTTTTAAGGTCACACCTTCACTTGGGTTTTATTTTTCTACAACCTGATGTCTTTCAGGAAATAACATACTTTTAAAGTCTCACTTTACCAGAGTTACAGAACCCAATATCCTATCAGTATGATATATTGACTTGGTCTGTTACCTTTTTAAAGAAATATGTATTCCTTATTGCTGTTTTATTAAAATGAGTAGGACCATCTAGTGGTTTCTCTTCCTGTAAGATGAGGCATTGGGTCTGGGTTGTAGTTTCTTCCTCTTTGGGACATTTGACTAATTCATCTTTTTGGAAGACCCTGTTGACCCTTTCTTCTACTTGGTAATTTTGTGTGATCACTGATCCTGATTAAGTGTTGGACTTTCTTTCCATCTAAATTATATGTTAATCTCATACCAACAAAACCAGTCTGTCCTCCTCTTGATAGAGTTCCTGTTTTTTCCCTAGATTATTGGTTTGCTCATTTCCATAGCTTTCTTTTTTCCTCAGAAACAAATATGCACATATATATTTACGCATTTCTATACAAAACAATAATTAACGAAATATCCATATATAAATAATAGCCGCTTGTTAAAATCCATTAACAAGAAGCAAATCCATAATTGGTTATCCATTTTTTGATTACAGCTATATTTTTGTACTCATTATTTTAACTTTTCTCTTTTGAGAAATATTATGAATCCATGGTCTTTCATAGACTCAACTTGCTCCAAGTAACCATAATAACAATAATATTTTGTGCTCAAATTGTTACAGCTTGGTCAATGGAAACCCTTAAATTGGGTCCTTTGGCATTCTCATATTGCCCCTAACATTTAAAAAAAATCAGATTCTTGCTTTCTGGTGGCAACAGGATATTCCAGTCTCATTCTGATCGTTCTTTTCCCTTTCCCAGCACAAAGAGCCAACTATTCTCTGAGCAGTCCTGTTTTATTTTTTTAATTGAAAAAAGTATTAGAATAGTGGGCATGGGAGGACACATATGAAAGATGGGCAAAAGTTTCAACACTGCTGTTGAGCCACTTGCACTGGAAAATGCGACTTTAAAAAATAAACTATGGTTTCCAGTGATTTTTCAAATTTAATGGTGTTTTATATATATATATATATATATATATATATATATATATATATATATATATATATATATTTAACATCTTTATTGGAGTATAATTTCTCTACAATGGTGTGCTAGTTTCTGCTTTATAACAAATTGAATCAGCTATACATATACATATATCCCCACGGCTCCTTGCTCTTGCTAATGGTGTTATATTGATGTACCCTACTTTTCTTATAGTAATCGGTATCACCTGATACCAAGACTTTCTCCCCAGAAACAACAGTTCTATAAATATACGTGCTCCTAACATGGTCTAAGCACTGCTTTGAGGAATTCACAGTCTAGTAGGAGATAAGCTGGATGTAACATGTCTCTATTCTTCTCGCCATAGGATCTTAGACATTGCTCGTCAGAATATCTCACTTCCCTTGGCACATAATACTCCTGAGAATAACTTGATGGAGATTGAGATCAACACAGAGATTTTAAAAATAGCCATAGAGGTCTTGGAAGACTGAGATACACAGACAAGTGGCTGGAGACACTCAGAAACAAAGAAACAAAAACAAAGACAGGAAAAGATGAATGGAATGAGAGGGAGGGAGATGTGTTTTTGTGATGAGAAGTGTGGGAAAGAGAGAGTACTGAGAGAATGGAGCAGGAAAGATAGCAAGAGGATTACAGCAATATTTGAGACAAAAAATAAAGGGAGAAAAATAAATGACAGATATAGAAAAAATGATTAATTTTGAGAGAAGATTTACAGCAAGATATGAGAAGCAGGGAGAGACATGAGGACAGTAAAGGAGAGAAAAATGGTCAGGATGAGAAAGAAAAGTAGAGAGAGGCTCGCTCGTACTATTTCTTTCCCATACCGTAAATACAAGCCACAGACTCACTGATGGAAAAAGCCAGCAGAATTTGAATGGTTTTAGCTGAACTCATATTAAGAAGTAAGCTCTATGGGGGGAGCTACATATTTCCATTTTCAGTTTTGCTTGGGCATTGGTCATTAGGCTACTTATTGTTTGCCTACAGCATCTTCATGTTCATCTTGTTGGCCATCTTAGGCTTTGTAAGCTCAGCTACTAGATTTAACTTCCCATAATTCATGAGTTGGAAGATCTCTGCGTTCTTACATTCAGTGCTGGGATTAGCTGAAAGTCAAAGGTCTCACTTGCCCCACGCATGGTTGATCAATCCTATCCTGTCACCATTTCCATCATTGTCAGCCGGCTATAACACAGCGCAGAAGCCAGAAGTGTTATTATTCTTACAAATACTTAAAGCCTTCAGTCTCTGCATCACAGTCTCACAAAATGCTCCATCACTAGCCACTTGTCTCTTCCCATAGTCCAGTTTAATATTCTCTAGACCACGTGACCAGCACTTCACAGAAATTTGTTGGAAGAATGGCTACCCAGTTCTGCTATTCCAATGTCAGCCAGGGGAGAAAGGCAGAGACCTTAGACATTTGAAAATGCATCAAGTTAGCATTTTAAAAGCTGATGGCCAAAACTTTCCTTGGATTCTTCTTCTCATTCTCTTGTTGCAAACCTCTCTTCTTGTTAATATAGGCTTATACCACCTGGGGTCTGGGGTCTGTCCAGGTTGACTTTCTCATGGTGGTGAGACTAAAGTGGACTCCTTTCCAGCCTGCAGGGATAGGCCAAGTGACTCATGGCTCCAACGTCAGCATCTACCAAGCACTGGTCCCAAAATTTGGTATGTATAAGAGTTATCTGGGAGCCTGTTAAAAAGGCAGGGATCCACTCGCAGGGATTTGGTCTGAGGAAAGGGGATGGGGGCAGGCATCTGAATTATAAGACTCCCTAATATGATTCTGATGTGGGCCTCCCTATGCCATTCCTTGAGAAACATTGCCCAGAGTAATGACAGTAGGTCTTTGCTTACATTTTAGACGGTGTCTTGCCAATCCTGAACCCGGTATGACCCTCTGCTTGTGTCAGGCACAGGTATATCTAAGTCTTCAAATCTTCTTCCCGGACCATATATCCTACTGTTGCCATCTTCAACATCAGTTCACAGCCTGGATACACTGTTAAACTTGACTTGCAGAGTCGATGTAAACTAATTATGAGCATCACATCTTTTTTAGGATAGGCAATCTACTCTTTTAGTGTACAATGTATCCCTATAAATCTGCTAGAAAATCAAAAGTTCAACAGAAGAATTTATATATTATGAGGGGCTTTCAGTCTCAGAGAGCTAAAAAAAAATGATAAAATTCATAGTAATATCCTACTTTTTAGATTCCATCTTTGATGATATTTCCAGCATCTTGTACATGTTCTTTCCATTTTGTTCTTTTCTTGTTCTTTATTGTACTTTCATCATTTTTAATCATTTCCATCTTTGACTCTATCATAGTACCTGTGAGATTTTTACTTCTTATCACTAGTATCAGAGTTACATATTTTTTCCTTTTTCCACTCGCTCTGCTGTGCACACATAGTGATGTTTCTAAGACCAAACAATTGGTTGCCAGACATGGCCACCATGAGGTAGCTTAGAACGTTCTTTGCCTGGCTTATAAAAGTCTGACTTATAAAAGTCTGAACTTTGTATCTGGAAGATGCATAGAGGTGTCAGTGCAAAGGGCTTAAAAATGCAGGATGTAAGGATATTAAAAGTCTGAAGTTGAGGGCTGTCTCAAAAATGAGAAATCAGTTTAAATGAAACTGGTTTGCTATACAAAGTGCAAGATAAAGCTTTATTACTCATCCATATATTTTGCTAAATATGCTGGATTACAGCAATGAAGACTTGAAGACAAGGACCTTACAGACTGGTGGAGGAGACAGACAGGTAAATTACAAGTAAACTCTATAAAAGAAATACAGGGTGCTGTGTGTGCATTCATAGGGATCCCTCTCACCCAGAGGAGGTTCAGTATGGTTTAGCCAGTGAAAAAGGTAGAAAAAAATGTTGCAAAATATCTAAGGCCTTAGAAACAAGAAACAGCATGGTATGGTGGCAAACTGTAGTTTTCAAAATGGATGTAACATTATTTCCCATTCCACATGCTTTTCTTGACAATGTGACTTTGATGTTCCACCAGATTAGAGCTGGATCAATGTGATTTCTGATCTCAAAGTGATGCTATGCAACTTCCGAGGCTAAGTCATAAAAGATGATAGAGCTTGGGATGCTTTCTCTTGGAACCCAGCTGCCATGCTATGAGGAATCCTAATCAGCTACTTGAAGAAGCCATGTGTGGGTGTTGTGGGTGACAGCCCCAGGGGAAGTCCCAGTCTAGCATCAACCACCAGACATATGAGTCAATAATCCTTCAGATTGTTCCAGATGCCAGCCTATGCCTCTTCCTTCCTGAGGCCCCAGACATCAGTCAGCAGAGAAAATGTCCAGCAGTAGAGAGGGCTTCAAGCATAATTCCAACAGGACTCTTCCAGTCCTCTTTAATTTATCAGCAATCCCTTTTGAGTGTGGGTGATTTCTTTTGCGATATTAAAGAGCTACAGGAGTTCCAGACTTCAGATTTGTACATCTTGTATTGAGAGCAAGAGAGAGACAACTCTCTTATTCCCAACCATTCAAAGCATAAAGCAAAACAAAACAAAACAAAACTGTACTTCTCTCTGATTGGCCCTACTGAACCAATTACTGATGCTAGAGAAATTCCATATGTTGATTGGCTTAAATCTGATTCACTGCACAATGACTGTAGCAAGAGATAAGAGACTATGTTAACCAACTTTTGTCAAACAAGGCTCAACCCTGGAGCAAGGAAGTGAAGTTAATCCCACCAACCAAAATTCTGCTACACTGCTGGAGGGGGATATTTAAAAAACACATCTATATGTATATTTTTCAAATCACTTTCTCTAGACCATTGTTGGACCCCAGCAGTTTAAATGAGTGGGCTGCAGATAATCTGGTAGTTTCAGAGAGGTCAAAAATACTTCAAAAATTGTTTATATATATATATATATATATATTCCACAAACTTGGAACATAAAATTATTTTCACAGAAGTATAGACATATTCCTATATTTTTATTCTTAAAGGTTATCCATCTTCCAAACAGTTGTTTTCTGCTGAAAATCAGTCAATAGAGTTCCTCTGGGCTAACGTAGCTTCCCACCATTCACACTGTACTGTCTACTTGACTATGAGTTTTATGAGGCCACATCTATTATTGCTCACTTTTATATTCTGAGCCACAGCACAATGCCTGGTATATACTCAATATACTCATAAGTACTCAAATAAATATTTGTTGAATGAATGTTTCCTTAATTTGCATATTTCTCATTTCTATTATAATGTATTTAGCCACAGTTCACAAAAATGGTTTATTGGTCAAGAATAATGATGTACATATTAAATTAATGGAAATTATATAAATTTAAATAGTGAGCTGATTCCAGTGTAAAGAATGAGAAAATGAATGTGCTGGGCATATGGAACTGTGTAAAATCATGATTTGACATGAACAGATGAAATATAAAAGTGTGACTATGAAGTACAAATGTACATTATTAAGTCTATATAAAATTTGGGTTTTATTGAACTGGTGGTGCTTTTACCTCTAACTCTCAATTCATTGTTCATTATAAAACTATCATATATATATGTTCTAGGGAAGTCATTCAAAATATAGAAAGAGTGTATAACTTCTAAATCCATATAGAGAAAATTATGGTTAAAAATATCCATAATTTAATATCCAATAATACCCAATAATTCAAAAGGAAGCAATTAAGGATGAAAAAACAGAATGAAATAAAACATGGAAGAGGTGGGATAAGTAAAAGCACAAGTTGAGGTGGTTAATTTAAACCCAGTTAATTTTATATTACAGTAAATGCAAATGAACTAAGTTCACATTTAAAAGGCTGGATTGTTAGACTGGATAAAAATATAAATTATATGTTGTTTAAAAGAAACACACCTAAAACATAAGGATATAGAAAGGTTGAAATTAAAGTATACAAAAATATCTCATTCAAATTGTAAAAAAAAGAAAGCTGATGTAGCTATATTAATATTGAACAAAATAGACTTTAAGGCCAAAGAATTTCTAGAGATAAAAGAGCTATCTCATAATGTCAAAAACATCATCTCACCAGTAAGATATGTAAGTTTTTCATTTGTATGCACTTAATAACATGCCCTTAAATGCATAAAGCAAAAAATAATAGAATACAAAGAGAAACTGATAAATCCAAAATCCTAGTCAGAGATTTTGAGTCTTTCAATAATCGATAGACTATGCAGGAAAAAAAGATAAATGATTTGAACAACATACTTAAGAATTTTGACCTAAATTGATATACAGATGTTATAGTCACCTTTCAGAACTGAGATAGACTCCTCAATCAAACTTTGGTTCAGATGTTGATACTGGTGATACCACACACATATCAACAGGACATGAAAAGTTTTATTATTCAAATAATGGGCCATATACTTGGAAATTGAACAACACACTTCTAAATAACCTCCAAGTCAAAGAATAAATCACAAGGAAGTTTAGCATATATTTTAAAGGGTATAGCTCTTCTTCTGTTTTTTTCAGAAAACACAGTAGATGGGAACACTTTCCCACTAGTTTTATGAGGCCAACTTAAACATGATACCAAAACCTGAAAAAAGATGCAACAGGAAAAATCTTACAGACCAATATTCCTAATAAACATAGACAAAGACATCTTTAAACAAATTTTAGCAAATAAAATCTAGTAATATGTTAAAGGATATCATTATATTATCCTAGTAATAATGCAAAGCTCATTTAACCTTTGGGAATCAATCAGTGTAATCAATAACATTAACAGCATGAAGGAAAAGGGTCATACGATTATTTCAACAGATGTAGAAAAATGTTTTACAAAAGTCAATATTCATTTACGATAAAAAAACTTTCAGCAAACTAGGAATAAAAGGGAATTGCCCCCGTCTGACAAAGGTTATCTATGTAAACCTACAGCTAAACTTATAATAGTGAAATATCGAACTTTTACTGTAAGATTAGGAATAAAATAATGATGACCACGCTTACCATTTCTTTTAGACATTGAGCTGGCAGTCCTAGCCTGTGCAATAAAGAAAGAAAAAGAAATAAAGGGTATAATAACTGGAAAGGAAGATGTAACATTGTATTTGAAGACAAAATGATTTTTGGAAAATCCTAAGAAATCCACAAAAGAATCTATCAAAATTAGGAGAGCATGGTTACAGGATACAAGGTCAATATAGTAGATTCTCATTATTCACTGAAGTTTTATCCTATAAAGATGTTGTGAACACTGAATTAGCAAATACTAGCATTTGCTCCTAGGAAAACTGCAGGGTTACATTCTCGAGAACCTGAGTACAACACTTTTGACAGTCAATCAATAGGAACATTTTTTTAATGCGTGCTTTTGTTTAAAGACATCTTTAAAAAATATATATTGTTGATTCGATAACACTGAACTCATGGCCAACAGCATTATAACTCATGCCTGAACAAAGCTTATCTAACACAAGTATTTTTCCTGTTAGGCACATCTCAACCTTCTGTGCTTAGGAACACCAGAGAACAGTTCAGCACTACCTTAGGGGACATTTTAAACAGCAGCGTCACCAACAGAAAAGATAAAAATGCAACAAATGTGACACTAAATATACCATGAAAAGGACACTTGTTTACATTGTGACAACTAAAACAAGAAGGCAGAATGTTGCCTTCCGTAACCTCAGCTGGGAGGTGTGTGTTGGTTGAATTTTTCATCACACTGCTCATGTCTGTGAATGAACATGAAAGCACTGTGAGTATTGACTTTGGGGTAACAAATATCCTTTAGCAAATAGGTGAATTTGCAAATACAGAATCTACAAATAATGAGGATCAGCTATATATAAAAATAAATTGTATTACTATATACTAGCAAAAACAATTGGAAGTGAAACTTTAAAATACTTTAAAATATAAAAAAGTCATAAATAAATTTATTTCAGAATAAAATTTAAACTGAAACTTACACAATTTTGCTGAAAAAATGATCTAAATAAATGAAGAGATATCTCATATCCATGCATTGGAAGATTCAATATATTAAGATATCTATCTTCCGCAATTCATCTATAGAGCCACTATAATCCCAATAAAAATGCCCCAAATCATTTTCTTTGTAGAAATTGGCAAGCTGATTTTAAAATTTATATGGAAATGCAAAGACCTAGACTAGCTGAAACAATTTTGTAAAATAAAAATAAAGTTGAAAGAACTACATTACGTGATTTCAAGACTTACTACAGAGCTACAGTAATCATGACAGTACGGTATTCATGTAAAAATTTTTAAATAGAAAAGAATAGCAAGTCTAGAAGGAGACCCACACATATACAAGTCAATTGATTTTCCAATAAATTGCTAAGGCCATTCAATGGGAGAAAGGAACTTTTCTGCACCAAGTTATACAGGAACAACTGGGTTTCCATATGGAAAAGAAAATGAAGTTTGACCCCTACTTCACAGCATTCACAAAAATTAATTCAAGGAGGATAATAGTCCTGAATGTAATAGTTAAAACTATAAAGCCTCCAGAAGAAAACAGAGGAGAATATCTTTGCAAACTTTGGGCAGGCAAACCATTTTAGAAAGAACATCAAAAAGCACTTGCCATAAAAGTAGAATCAATGAATTGACTTAATCATAATTCAAAACAGAAGTATTTTATCTAGAACATATATAGAACCCATACAAATCAATAATAAAAAGACAATTCAAATTTTAAAACTGGGCAATAGACCTGAACATCTACTTCACAAAAGAAGAAATAAAAATGACTAAAAGGCACGTAAAAACATGATTAACATCATTAGACATCAGAGAAAATAAAATTAAAGCAACAATGAGATGGCTGAAAAAGCCACACTAGAATTGTTAAAAATAATAAAGGCTCACAACAACAAATGTTGGCAAATATGTGGAGCAGTTAGAACTCTCTGTACATTGCTGGAGGGAGTGTAAAATCATACAAACACTTTGAAAAAATGTATGGCAATTCCTTATAAAGTCCAACTTAAAACTATTCTATGACCCAGTAGTTCCATTGAACAAGAAGACTTGTACAAAATGTCTATTCATAATAGCCCCAAAGTTAGAAACAACCCAATAGAATGGTTAAACAAATTGTGGTATCTTCACAATATGCAATAAAAAATTATCAATTTCTGATACATGAAACAATATGAGTGATTCTCAAAAACATATGTTGGGTAAAAGAAGCCTGACACAAGAGTACCTATTGTTCCATTTACAAGAAGTTCTAGAAGAGACAAAATTAATCAATCCATGGTGAACAAAATTAGAAAAATAGTAGCTCATAGGGGAGGGCAAGGATAGACTAGAACAACTTTTCTCAAGTGATTAAAATGTTTTATATCTTAATTGGGTTGTTGATGATATTTTCAAAATTAATCAGATTTTACACTTAAGTGCATTTCACTGTATATAAATTTCACCTTTAAAAAAAGGTCTTGCATAGAAGCAACCTAAGTGTCCATCGACAGATGAATGGATAAGGAAGACGTGGCACATATATACAATGGAATATTACTCAGCCATAAAAAGAAATGAAATTGAGTTATTTGGAGTGAGTTGAATGACCCCAGAGTCTGTCATACAGAGTGAAGTAAGTCAGAAAGAGAAAAACAAATACCGTATGCTAACACATATATATGGAATCTAAAAAAAAAAAAAAAAAAAGTGGTTCTGAAGAACCTAGGGGCAGGACAGGAATAAAGATGCAGATGTAGAGAATGGACTTGAGGACACGGGGAGGGGGAAGGGTAAGCTGGGACGAAGTGAGAGAGTGGCATGGACATATATACACTACCAAATGTAAAATAGATAGCTAGTGGGAAGCAGCCACATGGCACAGGGAGATCAGCTTGGTGCTTTGTGACCACCTAGAGGGGTGGGATGGGGGGGTGAGAGGGAGACGCAAGAGGGAGGAGATATGGGGATATATGTATATGTATAGCTGATTCACTTTGTGATACAGCAGAAACTAACACACCATTGTAAAGCAATTATATTCCAATAAAGATGTTAGGAAAAAAAAAAGGTCTTGAACAATCTCTTCTCTGCACAAAAGCCACCCTCAAGTACACACACATACCTCACATTAACACATCAGATTGCAAAAATTAAAATCTAATTGTCAGGACTTCCCTGGTGGTCCAGTGGTTAAGACTTCACCTTCCAACGCAGGGGGTGCGGGTTCGATCCCTGATCGGGGAGCTAAGATCCCACATGCCTTGCAGCCAAAAAAAACCCCCCTAAAACATAAAATAGAAGCAATACTGTAACAAATTCAATAAAGAATTAAAAAAAAAAATCTAATTGTCATTGAGTATGTGGAACAACTGAACTGTATTCTCTGCTTATGGAATGTAAACTGATAATGACTTCAGAAAGCAATTTGACAATATTTAATGCAGTTGAATGTGTGCATATGACCCAGAAACTCCACTGCCAATTGTGTACCCCCAAAACTCAAGACATGTGAGCACATATATTCAAAGCAGCATTGTGTGTAATAGTTATAAACCAGAAATCACTCAATGCCCACCAACAAGAAAATGGATATATAAATCATGCATTGGTCATACAGTCAAATATGAAACAGCAGTAAAAAAGAAAGTAGAGTTACTCCCATCAGTTATGTTTCTGGGTAGAGCTACTCAGAAACAGAATAGTGAATGGAAAAAAACTACGCAAAAAATACATACTGCATGATACTATTTATGTAAAATATGAAAATATAAGTCAATTCAATGAACTCCCTATGCATGTATGCATAAATAGGAATCGTACGAAAACATGAATGAATGATAAGCATCAAATTCAGGATAGTGGTACCTCTAGGGAAAGAGGTACACAGAGGCTCCATTTCTACTTGTGATGTTTTATTTTTAAAATCTGAAGCAAATGTGGAAAAACATTAATATCTGTTATGCTTGGTGGTGGATACAGGGTATTCATTTGACATACTATTCTACCTGCCTTTCTGCATGTTGATATATTTCAAGATAAACAAAGAGAAGAAAGAAGTCAACTCTCTGATAACTCAAGCTTAGAGAGACTGGTGTAAGGAATTAATAGTTTCATTGTCTCCTGAAGAGAAACCGTAAAGCATTTCATTGCCCAAAAATATAGGAGTAGTGTATTCTTTGGAGTTGGGGTGTACTTTAGCTCATTTATTTATCCTTATCCTCTTTCCAGAAAGGATTTGAGGAAGCTTGCAACAAAAGATACATACAATGAGCCAGGAAAACATAAACCTAAGTAGAAAATCAGGATCAAAGATAACAAATATTCCACCAATACTGGTTAACCACAGTCACTGTGATCAAGTTTCAAACTTGGCTCTGAACTTCTTGGCAACAGGAACCATTCCATCTCCAGCTGACCCATAAAAGCAGGTTAGGAAAACTAACCTTTGTTCTTCAAGATTTAACTTAATACTCTCCTGAGCAGTATCTCTGTATTCTGTTTTGCATTTTTGCCTTGCTAACTAGCCAGGTTCTTCTTTTCACTTCTTTTGTCCTTCTCTCCTTTCCTTCCTCTTCTTTCCTTTCCTTCCTTTCTTTTCATTCTTTCATTTATTTTACTCAGATGCCAGATGCTTAAGACTAACAGTGGTTATGAATGCAGGTCCTATCTAATATATACTGGCTGAAATACCCTTGGGTGAGGTTTTTAACCTCTCTGCCTCAGTTTTCTAATGTTCAAATAGGGGTAATAGCGCATGTATATCACAGTGTGGGGAGATTAAATGAGACAATGCATGTAAAGAGCTTAGAATAATGCAAGGCGCCACCCAATAAATCTTAGTTGTTGTTATGATTATTATTAGTCAGTGGAGGAGAATATGAATTCTACTGTAGTCCCTGCCCTCGTCGGGAGTAGATCAGGAGCAGGGTAAGGCTTCACTGTCTTACGTGCCAGGCCTTTAGTGGAGTGAAGTTCTGGAAGTGGGGAGCTGATACCAGCACCATCCTCAGACAGTAGCACACTTAGCTAGCCTCAGATCCAACAGCACACTTAGCAGCCATCCCCAGATGTAACAGCACACGTTAACAACCTAACTGCTGAACCAGAACATGGGGGACAGTATCTCGCCAGATAGCAGATACTGGACATTTCTGCTTTTGAGGCGATATTCTGTTTCTGCTCGAGATCCCTTTTGGAAAAAAGCAATCCTTCAGAACATACTAGCCTTGATAGTCTCAGACTGTGGGGTGTGCATCTCTTCCCCCTTCCCAAAGACCCTGGAAAGCCTCAAGTGGAGAGGACAACTCGTTCCAGGGATCACCACTAGCAACATAGGGCCCTCAGTTGATTCCAGCCACAGTAGACCCAGGTCCCCTTGTCCTTTCATCTGGGCGTAATTCTCGCCCAGGAACTCCAGCAAGCACGGGTTGGGAGGAAGCTTAGTTGCAGGGGACAAGAATTATATGGGAGGACACAGCCAGTGGGAGTTTGGGACCAGGCAAAATAAGGATTCAAGTAATAGAAATCAATTGGTATGAGACAGTGGGGGTAGCCAAGAGGGGGCTCAGGTACAAAGGGATGAGAGACCAAGTGACTAAAGCTGGGGCATTAAGGAGGTTTGGTTTCAGGAACGAGAAGGCCAGAAGCAGGTGGTCTGGGCAGAGGCAGCAGTGCATGTAGGCTTTCTGCCAAGTCAGTGTGTGCTGACCTTCGGTTCCTTAAATACCCAGGAGGATTGTGGAGGGCCAAGAATTCATGTGAATGTGAGGGTCAAGTCTCTTTAGCATCAGGGGTGGGAGGGTTAGGGGCGGAGAGGCAGCATTCAGGAAGCTAGACAGGTCATTTCTGAAACAGCCAGGCGTTCACCTGCCTGGCTTTGAGCGAGCAACCATTCCCCACATGCCTGAGGAGTCACACGTTCTTGCCTCTCCTATTTCCTAGAAGCCCATGAACAAGATATTCTTATTTCTCATCTCAACATCACCCTCAAGGTAGGTCTCATTTCTGTACCAAATAAGACAGAGACCCCGGGAGAGATCACCCTTTACCAGACAGATGAGAGATGGTCCATATGTTTCACTTTAGAGACAGAGGATTACCAGGAGACACTGAGTTCTTCCTGTCCTGGGGCACCAACTCTGTGGTTCAACCTGTTTCTAGAAGAAGACGAAGAACAGCTTCTTTGACGGGATGGTCGCTTTGTGCCAGGCATTATGATAAATGCTTTAAATGCATTATCTCATTTCATCCTCAGAACAATCTTATGAGGTAGGTACTATTATGAGGACATTGAGGTGCAGATGGGTCACAAGCTAAACTGGGAGCTGAAGTGCTGAGACTTAAAAGGCTACGTTCTGAAACATGATGCTAACCTCCTAAACTTGAGCACTCCTTCTTGGGCGAGGGTGACCGCGAGCTCTTAAGGATGTAGGCCTTTCTTAGAACTGCAAAGGCAGCTTACCTCACTTCCTTCCGAGCATTTCCGTAGGACTTTGTTGTCCCGTAACTTCTGTTCTCATTTTCCCACATCCTGGTGGTCCTGTTGTGACAGAGTTGCCTGGTAAAATCTGAGCAAATTGGAGAATTCCTATTTATTGGCCTGCAAGATTGTGTTTCTTAAGTTGTATCACTTCTGGCTACGGTAATGGGCTCCAAACACCTTCCTCACCAGCAGGAAGTATGACAACACCTGGCTTACATCTTATTTACCTGTTTGACCTTCAACTGGAATTAGAAAAATTAGAAACTTTCACTCATAAATCCCTAATAATTTTGAGGTACAGGTATACATGCCTACCTAAAAAAAGAGCCTTAGAATAGCTAACAACAGAAAGAAACACCATTCAGAGAAGGAGACTTAAGGATTAGTCACTACATTTTACATACACTCAGGATCTCCTAAGAAAAAGCATTTTCTTCCTGCCCCAGTTTTGACTCATTTTCATATCTTCTGCCTGTAGTGACCCCCCAGGACCCCCTTTGGTGCCCTGAGGATGCATCCTTAGAATATAATGAGGCCTCTTCCTATATAAGTGAAGAGAAGGGCTCCCACTCAGCTAAAGAGAAACATATAATAAATATGACAATTCTGACCGGATTAAGGAGGCAAACACATTTTCTTTTAAACTAATTTATTAATAAGTTTATTCTTCACTCATAAAAAAGAACATATTTTTGGCTTTGAAATAATGACATAAAATAAAGAGGCAAGTAACTAAAAATTATCAGCTGAAAGTAGATAGAAGCAACTCATGCTGAACCATGAGCAAACACTACGTGCTTTGGGCTATAGCAGGGGCACCAGTCAAAGCAAGAACTGAAGATGCGGGGCCCATTCAAGGCCCAGGCTATCTCTAAAGACTGCTTAGTTCCCAAAGATTGCTTGGTCAACATACCTAGGAAATGACTCCTCCCTTTCCCTCTCTTTCCTTCTTTCCTTCCTAACCTTTAACTACAAGAACAGTAGGCAATAATGCTTTGACGCTAGTCTTTCTAGTTTGTAGGATAGTGTTGTTGTTGTTTTAACATGTTTAACCTGCATATTTTCAACCTTCAAAAACATAAAACTGCAAAAATCAACTGTAACTAAAAGCCATTTCTATTTTTGGTCAGTTATCTGCTGTAGGCAAAGCTTCATATAGGAATTTTTATTGCGGATCTCCACGACTGCATCCCTAACAAGCTCAATGAACATCTGTGGCCAAAGCTTCTGCAAAGCCTCATTTTTCATGTTGATTTCTGTGGCTTCCTTCACAAGATCCTCGATATACATCTTGCAGAATTTCTTTTTTTCCTTTATTTCCTGTTAAAAAAAAGAACATTTTACAGTCAATCATAATTAATCCCCAAACCAAAGCAACAATTAGCTGAACCAGAGAAACTTGAAATAATCTATTCTGACCCCCAACCCTCATAGCAGGAAGACTCTCCTAGACACTCTGGACACAGAGCTCTGCTTGAGTAAAGACAGCAACTGGGAGCTCACTTCTGTCCAGTCCACTCCCACCTCCGTGGGACAGCTCTGTTAAAAATGTATTTCTTGGCAGCTGTAGGAAGAAAACTTGCAGGTGAACTAATATGAAACCCATTTGCTAATTGTGGGGGGAAATAAAGCTTTTAAATTATAGTTAAGAAAAGTGTTTCTTTATTGGAATCACTGGATCATAACAACTATTTCTTCATTGATAGACTTTCTCCTTTCTCAGTGAAAGTAGTTTACTTCGCACAAATTAACTGAATGCATAGATTCATGCCTTCTAGTAGTAAATATATCAGGGCATTGAGGCTGACACTCTTAATTAGTATGAGGTCAGTTAATATCCATATACATATTTGAAATATCCATACTGTGAATTCACTCTGTATTTTAGGAAAGCATGTAGTGATGCATTACACTGACTTATGTGGCCAAGACCATTTGGACAAAGTTGGGGGAAAAGTGTACAAGGAGGAAGAGGACATATATACAAGCCTGGGACCCAGAACTTGGCCTTCAGAAGAGACAGTGTTCCCACTCAACTTCTGGGTCTGGCAGTCTGCAAATGAAAAACCTGGGTTCAAAACACAACAGAAGAAGTTTTGGGCCCGAGGCTATTGGGGCACTGGGCCTCAATATCATCCTAGAGGCTGAAACAAAGCCATTTTGATTAATGCAAGAATTCAACATTTATTTTGGCTGTTGATACTTTTAGAGAGTATCTAGGCATGATGATGGAAAGTGCCATAATATATATGGAAAAAAAATCAATGGAATAGATCAGATAATCAGAATTAAAGAAGAAGCAATTCACATAAATGGAGGAAGAAAGAAATAATAAATGTCAATGTGTCAATAGGTTTAACTACTTGGAAAAGGATATACTGAAACCTCCAACTCAAATCAAAACACCAAAATAATTTAAAAATAGTTAAATTTAAAATATCAACAAATATTGCCATTAAAATCACACTACAGAGATTTGTACTAACAAGGAAAATGCTTACATTATAATGTTAAGTGGAAAAAGAAAAATACAAAATGAAATTCTGATAGAGGTTGGGTTACATAAGTGTATGTATTTGTCAAAACTTAGCAACTGTACTCCTAAGATTTACATTTCATTGTATATAAATTTTACCTCAAAATAAGAAACTATATGAAATACTGAACTCTAATGATCTGCATGCTGAATTATTTAGGGAGAGGTGTGGTAATGTGTGCAATTACTTTAAAATAAATTTTAAAAATAAGGTGGATTGTTGATGGATAAAGGATGGGTAAATGCATAGATAAGTGACAAAGCAAGTACACTGTACAGTACAACACTAAGAGTAGAATTTAGGTTTGGGTATTGAGTGTTTACTGTAAGATTCTTTCAACTTTGTTGTATGTTTGAAATTTTCCTTTAAAAGTTACAAAAATATATAGAAAATTAATAAAAAATTATACTGAAGTGTCATTAAGATTGTCTCTGGGTATTGAGACAATGAGTATTTTTTGCTCCTTTTTTCTATTTCTCTTCCTTTTCCAAATTTTTACAATTTATAGAACAACAAAATAAACATGTTTTAGATTCTTGATCAATTAATATAAATTAATGGTGAGTCCCAATTGTCACTAACTTCCTCTAACAGAGGCATATTTTGGAAATTTTCCTATGACATATAAGATTTCTCTAAGTAATCACTCACCATTCAGGAATCAACATGCTGATCTGATTTAGTTCATGTGTTAAAAACAATAGGGCATGAATTGACCTATCATAAAAATATGTACAGATTTTGATGGGCGATAAATAACAAATGGTTCCAGCTGGCGACTTCTCTGGTGAACCTAACTTCACTAACTCTGAAATATAGTCTGGGACTTAGCCACCTGCACTAAGTTAGCTTGTCGATGAGAACAGCATTTAGCTGCCCCCTTTTAACACTCAGTAAATCTGGGCTACAAAGGGACTACCAGGAAGAAAGACAAATGTGAATCACCAGAGATCAGTAACTAAAATGAGCAATGTTTTACAATGGGCAATGTATTTACACAAGTAGAAGACCTCTCTTACAGATTTCTAAGCTTCTGAAAACATGATTTTGAATTTTAAAAAATGTTCTAGCGGCAGGGGCTGGAAAAATTTTATAATAATAAGGGATAACAAAAATTTACAGAATTTTTAAATGATGAATTTTGTTAAATAATTTATACATAATACAAATTAAACTTTTCATAATTGGCATAGTGCAATTTTTGGTGGTTTAAAATTTCCTGCTATAGTTTCTTCCACGACTTCTTTAGAAACATGCTGATACAGAACTTTATCTATTATAATAACCCTTAATTTAGTAAATGTGTTTGAAAGCATCTTTACTTCATCATTTCTTCTCTCTTCTAAGCCAACTACCCTGTCTCTCCATACAGTAAACTCTATAACTCATCAGGTGTCTGCCAGGACGATGCACTCTGCATGTCCAGAATGATCCTGTTAAGAGCACATTAGAGATACCTCTCTTGCCCTGACCTGTCAAGAAGCTGTTGCTCTTTGAATAATGCTTTTTCCATTCTCAAATGCTTTCATATACTTATTTTTTTTCTAGCCCACAGTATCCCTGTGCGGGGTCATAAATCAAGTATTTTACAAGTTCAATCCTGATGAGGTGAACTCTATACAATATTGTTTATATTATTTCATTGAACTAAAATTTTGTTGTCATGAAGATAGGAAAAAAAGTAGGTCAAAGGTAGATTTGTTATAGAGTTACGCTAACTATAATGGTATTTGTATAGGAATTTAATCCATATCTCCATTTTATAAATGGGAAACTAAGGTCAACAGAGGTCGAGAGACTTGCTCAGGATTAGACATCATCTACTAATACTAATCTAGAGAAAACTCTAGTCTAGTCCTTGTAGAACCTGCAGTCTAGTTGGAGAGATGGCCTACACATGTTAAAAGCTTAACTGAAAGAAATGAAACAGTAAATAAGTGCTGAATGAGATGTTTAGACAGCAAATACAATCAGTGTTCAAAGAAGCGAGAGCCCTTTCTGCTGGGGTGGTCAAGAAGACTTCAGGAAACAGCATGATATACTGTGAAAGAAGCCAAGGTCAGGAATCAGAGGGTCTGAGTTCTAGAGGCAGTTCAGTCAGGATCTCCCCATGTGAGCCTCAGTAGTTCACCTAAGTTTCCAGTTTTCCTTACCTGTCTAAGAACATGACTGGATTCTTTTAAAGTCCCTTTCAGCTCTCCGTCCATCTTAAATCTTTTTCAGAATGAGCCAGGAGGTTGAATGAACAACTACCAAGCAACAGAATTATACATGTCATATGTATAATGAAAGGGTCTGCTTACCCTGATTTGTGAGAAACTTACTTCAAGTAATTCCTTTAACAACTCAGGATATACAGAGGAGAGAGAATGAGCACTTTGTGTTGCAGTGATTTAAATATTTTTTAAGAAGTGGTGAATGCTAGGTTGTGAGTCAAGAGAAAGTGATTAAGGGACATGGGCAAGGTCTTTCAGGCAATAAATAAGTGGTGGAATCATGGGCTCAAATCCAAGTCTCCTAATGGCATAGTATTCTTTCTATAATGTTATGTGGCTTCAGGTTTTTTCTTTTCCCTTCGATATGTCTCAAAACAGTAGTCAACATTCGCTGTCTTTACTTCTTGATTGCTTATTTACTGCTCAAACCACTTTAAGCAGGACTCTGCTTATATGACTCCACTGAAACTATCCCTGTTTTGAATAAAAATGACTTCTATTGCCAAATTTATCAAATTTTTCCCCTCTACACTTTAAAGTTTTGCTTTTCATACTTGGGTTATTTGATATGGAGTTAATTTTTCTTGTGTGGTGTGAAGTAGGGGGCCTGTATTTATTTCTGATTTGATATTCCATTTCCTCAGTAGCATTTATTAGATAGTCTGTCTGTACTAGTCTGCAATACCTGCTATCTGTATAAAGTTTTCCTATATACGTGGGATAGTTCTGGCTATTTTGTCCATGGGTCTATGTATCTATTCCTATACTGCCTTAATTACTACAGCTATCTATCCAATTTCTAATTATCCTATTTATTGAGCTGAAAAAATTAAGGACAGATGTTGAATTGTATGACATGCCTTTTGAATATCTATAGAAATAATCACAAATTTTTACCTTCAATCTATTAATAATTTACTGATATCGAATATTTCTCACATTCCTAGACTAAACCATATTTGGCTGTAATGTTTCATTATTCATTTAATGTTCTGCTGTATTTTGCTTGATATAATTTTTTAAGGATTTTTGCATCATCAATATTCTTAGGTATTTGGTCTGGCTTTTCTTCTTCTGTGCAGTCCTGGAAGGTTTGGATTCAATGTTACACTGTCTGACTTTAAAAAGTGAAGAAGTTTTCCTTTTTTTTAATACTCTGGAACAATTCAAAAATTATTGGAATTGTCTGTTCCTTAAAGAGTTGGTAGATTTCTCTATGAAACTATTCTTGTTTTGCAAGCAGCCCTTTGATATTTTTCTAAATGTCCTTTATTGAAATCAGTATTAATTTTTGACTCCTAGAACTGACTGCTTTCAGGAAGACAAGGACTCATAATCCTGCCAGCTTGGCTTTCATTTTCCCTTTTCGTAACATCGGGAAGCTCCTATTTGCCAAGGGATTAAATTCAATCTCTTTCCCCTCTTACTACCTTCCCAGTCTCATCTTTTAACACCATCTACCTCAGTCTCTGTGCTTCAACAACAGTGAACTGCTTAAAGTTCCTGGCCCTCTCCTTAACTAATTTATGCTTCCATGTCTTTTATTCATACTGTGCTATTTCCTAGAAATGCCCTTTTCCCTTTACCATATAGCTATATTTTATCCTTTAAGATTTCAGGAAGCTTCTTCTCTAGAAAGCCTCTCTGGATCTGGATAAGCTATCCCTCTTCTACTCTCTTGACGTAGTGATTTTCATTTATCCCTGCACATGTCTATCTCCCCCATTAGAATGTGAGATCCATGAGGATAAGGACAGCGACTTCTTACAGCCCAAGTATTATGTGCGATAGGTGCTCAACACATGATTTTTGAATGAATGAAAGTATGACTATAGAGAGGACTTCAAGGAACTGACTTCAAGTATTTGAAGAGTTTTCATAAGAACGACTTGTTCTCTTTTCTACATAAGGCAATAATACTAGGATCACTAACTGAAAGTTATTAGGAGGCAGATTTCGCTTAACATGGGTAAGAATTTCTTCACTGTTAGAGTTGTTCAGTGATATACAGCTACCTCATGAAGCAGTGACCTTTCTTGCACTAGGAGAATTTAAAGCAGAATCTGAACATTTTTCAGGATGCTATAAAAATATTGCTGCACTGAGTTCTCAAGCATTTTTCAAGCTATAATCCTTAGAGCCCTATGGGTTCCAAAAATATGCTTCAGGACAGGGGGTGAGGTGAGGGAGAGGAAAAGAATAGAAGATCCAATCAAATAAAGCCCTGAACTCCATCTACAACAAGAATAGCTCTGCTGTTTTGCTTTCTTTTGAAATACTGAGTTTCCAGCTACAATATGGTTTGAATAAAGAATCTCACAGCTGTTATAAAACATTTGAAAAATGTTTGGCCATTTTGTGTATATATATAAGTATACACACACACACCACTTAGTCCCCTCAAAATCTCTTGTAGAATCTGAACTTTCTATTGTTATTTAGATGACTTGTTTCTGCAGCTTTCTCTGAGTTCCATCAAGGCAGGCGCTGCATGGCTTTCTTCTTGGTAGTTCTGCAGTACCCTAGCACAATGTTCCCTCAGTAAACTTCTGAACACATAAAGGAATAAAGAATTGGTTCCAGCTTTTCTGTCTAAATAGCTACGGTGGAAACAGAATAGCTTAAAATTATGTGACTAAGAACACAGAAGGTAATGGTGTAGGAGAATAAAATAGTGAATTAAAACATCAAGGACCTAGGCAAAGAGAACAGAAATGGAGGTTCTGCTGTGTCCTCTGCCAGGCCGGCACAGGCTAGTTAAGTACTCAGAGCAAGCCTATATCAGTTTTCTTACTTCAGAGAGATCTGGACCTACTTTGGTCTGGATTTTTGGTACCTATTTCTTTTGAACATTTTTTTTTTTCTGCTTAAATATATTGAAACTGTGGGCTCTACTTCTCCCTAATGCCTTGGTGCCTACTGTCCCCAGCTCTGTATATAAGGCTGGCTAACATTCCAGAAGAAAAAAAAGTTATCCTAACTGATTAGGAGAGAAACGTACAACTCCCAAGTCTCAAGCCATTTGGGATTTATCCAGACAATAGGTTCCAAAGATAATGATAGTTTTACCTCCAGCTTTTCATTATAAAAGTCTCTTGTGGTATAATTTAGTGTAGCACGATTTGTGTTTTCTCCCACAAGTCTCTTGCTATCATTATTTTCCTCATTGACAATACCAGGTTTTTTCCCTTTCGTTTCTAGAAGATACCGGAATTGCTTCTTCCTGTAGAAAGACAGTAAAGAGATTTAGAGAGTTACTTATCTGATTTGTGAAAATATGTCTAGTTTTTGTTGACTTTAGAGGGTAGCATATGTTTTTTTGAATATCTGTTTTATGAGTTTGAGTTTTTTTAAGTCAGTTCACTACCCCAATCTCTCTACTAATTAAGCTATACAACTCAAATTCTTTTGTTTCACAACTACCAATCATCAACATAAACATGTCTCAAGCATTTCTAAAGTGAAAAAACTCTAAAAAAACAATATAAAACTTAAATAATCACAGAGGACCAACGCTAATTACACATGTAGTAGACCAAACTTTCGAAGTCTTTATATCCCATAAAACATGTTAGTTACACATCTTATAAATCACACAAATAGTTCATAATTCCATTATGCAGCTCAGTAGTATTACCCATAGCTGGAAATGGAATGGAGGGACTCCCCTGGTGGCACAGTGGTTAAGAATCCGCCTGCCGATGCAGGGGACGTGGGTTCGATGTCTGGTCTGGGAAGATCCCATATGCTGCGGAGCAACAAAGTCCGTGCGCCATAACTACTGAGCCTGAGCTCGAGAGCCCATGGGCCACAACTACTGAGCCCGTGCACCACAACTACGGAAGCCCACGTGCCTAGAGCCCATGCTCCGCAAAAAGAGAAGCCACCACAATGAGAAGCACACGCACCGCAATGAAGAGTAGCCCCCGCTCACCACAACTAGAGAAAGCCCGCGTGCAGCAAAGAAGACCTAATGCAGCCAAAAATAAATAAATAAAAAAAATGAATTTATATATTAAAAAAAAGAAATGGAATGGAATACTGGTTTAAGTTTAGGTAAAAACAAAACACAAAAAACCCAAAAACCTCTAACTGTTATCATATCAGGGTAAGATCTTATTAGGAGGTAAATAGTGAAACAGGAAGCTTCGTTTGGTTATGAAGAACAGAAACAGTGCTCACAGCATCACTTGCAGACCCATAAGCCTAGAATTCCAGAGGACTGCAACTCGTCCTTCATGAAGGTCACTTTCTGGTTTCTACCACTTAGCGTGTCTCTCAGGGAAGTGATATAAATGCTTTACTATGAACTGTGAACTGAAGATTGGGAGCAGAAAAGGAATATATCTTTTAAAAATGTCTTCCTTTTCCCAATTTAAGAGTATAACACAACTATTTTAGAAATTATAAGGGGTACGCATTTTGAAAAGTATGAAGAAATAGAGTAAAATCACCCATAAGTCTATAGCATATAAATCTATGTAAATCATTAACATTGTTCACATTAGACATATTTCTTTGCAGGCTTTTTCTATAAATTTTTGTAAAACGTTAAGATCATACTAAACATCCAGTTTCGTATACTGTTTTTGCTTAATGGTATATAATAAGCATTTTCTATGGTATTGAAATTAATATTTTAATGAATGAATAAAATTCAGTTGTGACGTAGATCAATTTACATAATCAGTCCCTTTTACTGGATATTTCAGTAGCATAATTTTCTCACTCTTATAAAGAAGAAAGTAACATATAGGTATTTATCTGCATTTATTTTATTGATTTTTAATTACAAAAGCAATATACAAATTATCCATCACTTTTATTAGTCTTTTCAAATAATCAATTTTTCATTAATTATGTTTTTAATGTCATTATTTCTTTTCTTTAACTTGCTTCAGGATTATTTTGCTATTGGTTTCCTAACTTCTTTAGATAAATGTTTAGCTCATTCATTTTCAGTCTTTATTCTTTCCTAATGTGCCCATTTCAGGGCTAAAATATTTCCACTTAGCACCACTGTAACTTGATCTCACAAGTTTTGAAATGTGGTATTTTTACTACATTTCAGTTCAAGGTCGTTTCAAAATTACATTATAAAACTGTCTTTAACTTGTAGGTTATTTAGAAATGCATTAATTTCCAAATACATGGGGATTTCCTAGTTAACATTTGTAACTGAGTTAAAGTTTAATTTCATTTTGAACAGAGAGCATAGTCCATGTAAATCCTTTGGAATCTGTTGACATCTGCTTTCTGGATAGTATTTGATCAATTATTATAAATATTCCATGTATGCTTGAAAAGAATTTGTGTTCTGCAGTTGTTTGGGGTAATGTTCTCTAAATGGCTAAGTCAAGTTTGTTAATCATGTTGTTCAAGTATTTTACATCCTTTTTCTATTAATTACTCAGAGGTATATTAAAACTTCCCACTGCAGCTGTGGGCTTGCAGTAATGTCAATTTTTGGTTTATAAGTTTTTAAGGCTAAGCTTATAGGTTGCAGACAAATTAAATTAGCAAATTGATATTTCTGGCGAGCTGAACCTATTATCATTTGAAATGATCCTCTTTATTTCTAGTACTGCTTTTAACCTTAGTTTATTTAGTCCTCAATGGCTACTTTGTTTTTATTTGGTTAGTATTGATGTTGTTTATCTTTTACCACTTTTTTACTTTCAAACTTTATGTAACCTTATGTTTCAGATGTGTCTCTTTTCAACGACGTACAGTTGAACTTTTTTTTTAAATTGAGTCTGACAATCTTTGACTTTTTTTTTTTAAATTTATTTATTTAATTTATTTATTTTTGGCTGCGTTGGGTCTTTGTTGCTGTGCGCGGGTTTTCTCTAGTTGCGGCGAGCGGGGGCTACTCTTTGTTGTGGTGCGCAGGCTTCTCATTGCAGTGGCTTCTCTCGTGGAGCATGGGCTCTAGGTGTGCGGGCTTCAGTAGTTGCGGCATGCGGGCTCAGTATTTGTGGCTCACGGGCTCTAGAGAACAGGCTCAGTAGTTGTGGCACCTGAGCTTAGTTGCTCCGTGGCATGTGGGATCTTCCCAGACCAGGGATCGAACCCGTGTCCCCTGCATTGGCAGGTGGATTCTCAACCACTGCGCCACCGGGGAAGCCCCAATCTTTGACTTTTAACCAGAACAATTAGTACATTTGCATTTTATCATTGAGGTAGATTTGGTCATAATTAATGGCTCCCTTGAATCCATGCCCTTTACAATATGATTTCACAGTTAGGTAAGTATACCTCCGAGCCTCTTAAATCTTGCCCTGTGACTGTGACCAATAGAATGTGGGAAATCATGGTGCACCAGTTCTTAGCCTAGGCCTAAAGGGGTCTTGCATGTTTCTGCGCTCTCTTCAAACCCTGCCTTTGCCATGAAAACAAGCCCAGGAAGATTTCTGGTATATGAAAGACCATGTGGAGCAGAGACAAGTTGTCCTAAGTAAGGTCTTTGTAGACCAGCTTACAACCTCTCAGACCCCCCAAAAGTGAAAGAGCTTAGGGAAGATCTGCAGAGCTGCCTATCCAACCCTCAGGTGACTGCAGATGCATGAGGTCCCGAGCTGAGGGCAGAAGAAGCACCCAGCTGACCTACAGACTCAGTGGGAAAATGTTTCTTGTTTTAAGTCACTGAGTCTTGGTACAAGTGTAATTGCTGATATACTAGTATTTAGGTTAAATCTAACATTTTATTTTCTTTCTATTTGACCAAATATTCTATGTTTCTTTTCCTTTTTTTCTTCTCCCCACTTCTCACCCCTGCCCTGACCTTACTAGTTTGGAAGTTATATACTCTTTTATTCTTTGGTTACCAAAGAAATTACAACATGCACTCTTAACTTACTAACATTTAAGCTTAATTACTATATCTTCATCCTAGATAATACAAGGACCTAGAAAACTATAATTCCATCTACCCCTCCCAATATATATACTACTGTTGTAGTGTATTTTAATTCTACATTTTAAAATCTCACAATACTATTATTGTTGCTTTATATAGTCAATGTTCATTTAGTTTTATCCCACAAATTTAATACTTTCCTTGCTCTTTAGCTCTTCCTGCACCTCAGAATTTCTATCTGGGATCAGTTTCTTTCTGCCTTAATTATAGGTTTTATCATTTACTGCAGGAATACTGATGGGAAATCTCTTAAGTTTTGTTTTTATTATTTTGTTTTAAAATGTCTTTATTTCACCTGCATTCGTTTTTTATAAGGTTTTTATTTTAATTTATTTATTAAAACATTTTTTTTTGGCTGTGTTGGGTCTTCGTTGCTGTGCGTGGGCTTTCTCTACTTGCCGTGAGCAGGGGTTACTCTTCGTTGCGGTGCGCTTCTTTTGTTGCAGAGCATGGTCGCTAGGAGCGCAGGCTTCAGTAGTTGTGGCACGAGGGCTCAGTAGTTGTGGCTCGTGGGCTCTAGAGAGCAGACTCAGTAGTTGTGGCGCATGGGCTTAGTTGCTCCGCAGCATGTGGGATCTTCCCAGACCAGGGCTCGAACCCGTGTCTCCTGCATTGGCAGACGGATTCTTAACCACTGTGCCACCAGGGGAGTCCCTTTCACCTTCATTCTTAAAAGACTTTTTTGCCTGTATGGAATTCTAGCTTGGCAATTAATTTACTTCAGTACATTGAACACATTCATTACCCTGTCTTCTGGCTTCCACTGTTGCTGTTATGAAGTCAACTGTTGATGTGCACTCCTTTGAAGATAACCTCTCTTTTCCTGGTTGTTGAAAAATTTTTACTTTATAGTCAGTGTTCTGTGATGTGACTAGGTGTAGATTTCTTTTAATTTAACAAATTTGGAATGGATGAGTTTATTTAATGCGTAGATTAGTGTATTTCATCAATTCTGAAAAAATTATTTGCTGTTATCTCTATCCTATGCTCTCTATTGTATCTTTTTGAAACTCCAGTCAAACATAACGTTAAATCTTCTAAGTCACTCCATCTTCAAATTTCTTAACCATTTTTCCATATAGTGTTCTTTTTTCTTTGTTCTGCATTTTGCAAAACCTTCTCTAGTTTATTTCCCAGTTTACTGATTCTCTTTTCAGGTGTGTCTAATTGGCTGTTAAACCTCTTAATTAAGCTTTAATAATTATGCTTATTATATTTTTCATTTATAGAAGTTCCTTTAGTTTCCCTTCAAATCTGATGGATCACTTTTTAAAAATTTCCTGTTTTCTCCAGATATTTTCAACCTTGTTTATTATACCATGAAATATTTATATATTAGGCATAGTCATTTTATAATCTATAGGTGATAACGCCAAATCTAAAGTATTTGTGGGTCTGTTTCTGTGGTCTATTTTTTTCCTGCTAGTTCTTATACATGGTGCCTTATTTCCTTGTGTGCTTGGCTATTTAAAAAAATTCTTTTCATTGTGTGTTGGTCATTGTCCTTAAAAATTATCCATGGGGATTATCTGAGATAGGATGAGAGTAACTTCCTCCAGATAGAAGGTGCATTTGTTTTTACCAGGTATCTAGAGATAGTAATGTTTAAATTTTGAAATTATTTTAAACTATGCATGTATTATAAACTCAGGCTGCAAATTTACCTGAAGATTGGCTTTGGTTATAATTTCTTAGAGAAAACTGCCACTTTTCTGCTCTCACCAATGCAATCAGAACTGAACTAAGTGGGGAAGTAAGCACACAAGATACCCATTTTGTTGGTATAGATTATAGTAAGGTAGCATGGCTCTGGAGCCAAGTTTTGGGGAGGGGAATGGGGAACTTCCTGATCCTCAAAGTAAAAAGTGGTATGATCCTGGAGGTCGAGGTCAGGACAAGCCTCCTGATCACCCAGCTCCCAGACTATAGCAAAGGTAGCAGTTTCCTTGGTGGACTGGTTCCGTGGTATCATTCTGAGATCCTTTCCAGGCCCAGTCTAGAGACTGCTTCCCTATTCCTTCCAATGATTCTGTAGATAACTAATTTCTTATATATCAATTATTTTCTCCTTACTCTAGCCAGAGTGAATTATCTATAACTGAATCATGACTAACACACCATCTTTGACTTTTCTCCTTCTATCTATGCTACATCCTGTCAGTCAGTGTTTTCTGTCAGGTACACGCCTTCTAAGTATTTTTCAAATTATCCTCTTCTCCATTCTCACTGTCTTAGTTCAGACCCTTATAATCTCTCTCCTGGACTACAGACTAGCCTCTTGATTGGTCTCCATTCCTTCCATCTCTGTCCTCTTAAATATCAGCCTTTCTAGAACATGAATCTAATCACAGATTGTTGTGCTTAATTACAAAGCACAGTATTCAGTTTTGTTTTTCATGGATTTCTCGGCTCTTCAAAATCAGATCACAATCAATCTTTCTACCTTCATCTCCTATCACAATTTGCAATCATCCTATGCTCCAATTATATTGAACTATTTACAATTCCTTGTGCCTTTGCAGATCTCTTTCCCTCATACCCTGTACCTGAAAAAACTCCTATTCATTCCTGAAGAACTAGAAAAATGTTACCTCCTTTGTGAAGCCTTCACCAATGTTTTTCCAAAATGTAGTGTCTCCTATGCTCCTACAGCCCTCTCTTATAGCATCTGAAATGTCTTTAATTTATTAGCTTATAAGCTAGTAAGTTAATTTATTAGCTTATAAGCCACCCAAGAGCAAGAACTTTGTCTTATTCATCTTTATACCTCCAACACTTTGGAGAGAGCCAGACACAAAACAAATTTAGGATGTTTGTGGGATGAATAAATAGCACAATTAAGAGGTGTGTGGAATATATTTCTTTTTCTAGTGCAACAGTACTTCTATAAAAACTATAGAAATCAAAGGTTACCTGGCATCACCCAGAATTGAAATCAGATGGTACTGGGGTAATTCAGAAGATGCTACATGTGCTAGGATTCCAAAGAGCCTTTCAGCCATTATCATATCATTTTGCGTCACCTGAAGAGATATCAAGGAGAGGGGTCAAAAATGACATTGCCTCTTAGCTTGATACAACTAACATAATTCCAAAGAAATTTCCAGATTAAATATTTTCTTTTAGTCCAGAAAAATACATGCTCCTGGGCTGTAAGAGGAGAGTGAGTTCTCATTGATATTTCTCTTTCTTCCTTGCGCTTGATTAGAATGAAGATGTATTGATACAAATGTGGCCCATGGTGATGGATGATGGCTGGGAAGTGAGGAGTTAGCTCTGACTTAGAAGCCATGGTTCCTAAGGATTATATTTGAGACACCATAAATTCTTAATGAAATTTTTTCAAAAATCCTATAGCTTCTTTGAGTAGAATGATTTAGGGGGAAAAATCTCAAGTGTCAATGGAATAGATTGACTTTAATAATGTGTCAAATATGTTAATATAAATGTTTCAGACATTACATGAAATTTCTAAAAATCTTATATTTGTATTTGTATGGAAATATGTATGGAAATATGTTAATATAAATGTTTCAGACATTACATGAAATTTCTAAAAATCTTATATGTTCTGGTATAATGTTATATGTAATAATCCTAGTTATTACTTTAAAATGTATATCTCAGAAATAACTAATTTTCTTGTCAACTGCATTATTATGAACTTTCATCAAATCTTTAACCGTGGTCATTTTTAAGTCTTTTGTCATTTACAGACAGTTCTGGGTGTACTCTGATGATTTTGCAAATATGTTCCTATAAAAGGGTTTCATCTTCAAAAAATTCATGGAAAAGACTCTGACAAGTACAGGTTTCTGGTAACTGACTGTACTGCTGAACTGAATGAATAAGCATTTTCAGAACTCTAATGAAAAACTGATGAACTCATAAAAGTGCTAACAAAAGATCAAGATGAAAAAAAAAATTAATTACATGGGACTGAGTGAACTGATGAGGATGAGTATAATTTTTGTGACTTTCTGTCTGAATTAAAAAAAAAAAAAATCCCACAAGGACTCAGAGGCAAAGAAGATACAAATCAGTTTTCACTGCAAAGTAAAGGAGCTGTTACAGTGGAGGATTACTGGACTGAATGTCAATATTATGACATAGTATGAGTGTGTTTCATGTTTGGTAATTGCAATCATTGTTGCTTTTGTTGTGGTCATCCATGTACAATGCTTGGTGTCAGTCTATTTATCTCTTGTAAAAATAAAATACAGTGTGTGTGTGTGTGAAAAAAAAAAAAAAAAAAAAAAAAAAATCTGAAAAGCCCCACAACAGCTTCTCAGCTCACAGAACCCTCTAAAAAAAAAAAAAAAAAAAAAAAAAAGAGATTTGAAGATAAATGGATTTATCTATCTATCTATCAAGTTTCTGGCTAAAAGGCAATATAATAAAGATTTACCTTCTTCCCAATTTAATTTACAGGATTAAAATAATCCCCCAAAAAAAAAAAAAAAAAAGTGTCAAAGGTAAGACAAGGTGTTGTTCATACCTTGTTCCTAAAAGGATAATTTTGTCCCTTTCTGAGGGAATGAACATTGGATTAGGAAAGGCACTCCTATTCGTTCTGATATTATGTCCGCCTTTCTCCCCACAAGGAATAATCTGTCACAGATATATTCCCCATGAGGGCTCATTCCTATGTTAACCAAGAAACTACTAAAAGCAGGACTTGTATTAATATGTAGGCATATTTTTTAATATAAAATTAGGTTGCTTGCATTTTAAATACTATTAGATTGTCAATATAATGCAGTGGTTCCCAATCAGGGGCCATTTTGGCCCCTAGGGAGCATTTGGCAATGTTTGGAGATGATTTTGGTTTATCGCAACTGGTGGAGGGGTCCTACTAGCATCTAGTGGGTCGAAGCCAGGGATGCCTTTAAATGTCCTACAATGCACAGGACAGTTCCCACTATAAAGAATTATCTGATCCAAAATCCCAACAGAGCATTTGAGGTTGAGAAACCCTGGTATAGTTAAATTTTGCATTTTTAAAAACGTTATTCTTTACACTAGCTGTAATACACTACACAGGAATTTCTGGAAAATAAATGCCTAATTCACAAGCATCTTATACACATGAATCAGTGCAGACTGACTCTTTCCCTTCCCTTCCCTAGACTTTCATAGTTAATGAGGCTGCTGCTCCCTGGTATCCGTCCTTCAGCTGACAGCTAAGTTGTTTGGTCTAATATAGTCACCTAGTGGCCAGTGCAGGGCACTACTCCATCTTTTCCTCTCGATGCTCATAACTCAATTTAAGTCTCCTCAAGCAATATCATTCTCTCTTATACAAAGAGAAGTAGAAATATAGTATAACATTATTATATATTGTCAAGGATGAGATAAGCAGTTTTATTTAAGGTCTTTTATTAAAGGGTCAAATATCCCTGGCATTGACATTTTCGGAACTTTCAATCAGAATAAATTACATTGGTTCTTTCTCTTTCTTCTCTACTTTATACAATTATATTATACTATTACTTCCTATCTCAAGGTTTTATAATAATTATTACATCTCCAGTAGTGATCCACATTTGGGTAAATACACTATTTAGGGTTAATTGAGATAACGATTTGGCCACTAATGAGGAAGAATTACTCACCCATAGCAAAAATAACTATTCTATTTCCAGTGTAGGCTAGCTTTGGAAACTTTTGGAACTAATTATTAGATCTGACCGGTGACTCACAGCCTCTCTGGGGAAGTACCAAGAGGGTACATAAAGCTGAAACAAATCTCTTGAGAACTAGCTGGAGAAATTAATAGCCATCTGAAGGTTCCAGGTTTGCCCTACATCTTCAACAGATGGCTGATACTGTGGTCATGGGCCTACCATGGTTGATGCAAATTTCATATGGCTTTTGTACAATGACCCAGAGACCTCCAGTCTCCTAATGGTATGCTGTAGTTTTGGAGTTTTAGGCTAGAGTTACTTACAGTGTATCAGCTGCAGGGAAATACAGTTGCTATTACCACCATGCTAGCAAAGTTGATTATAGTTCATCTTACAATAAGGAGGTCTGAATTTTAAGAGATAAGCACAATAATACTAACAGCATATTAAAGATTTTTTCCTTTAGAGGATTATTTAAATTCAGTTCTGGAATTCCACAGTAGAGGAAGAAGCATAGTTTCTCTCTTTTCTTCCAAAGTAATATTTAAAGAGAACATGATCTTTGGATAGCTGGGGGATTAACCCTGTGACAACCTTAGCAGAATCAATCTGAAAAATAACTCTTTACTAATAATTTTCCAGTTATTCAGGCTCCAGGTCCAAGTTATACAATGCAGATATGCCAAAAGCATCTGCTACAAACTATTAACAAAGCAGTCCGGACGTTTATGGACTTATGGTTGTTTTACTTCCTTTTTCACTCATCTTTACTTTATCTTCTTTTATCTTTCCTCCTTGCTTATTTCTCCTTCTCATCTCTTCTTTTTAAAATCACTCTTCTTTCCCTATGTACATTCTTTTTTCCATGTTATTCTTCCCTTCCTCTACCACAATCCTTATTAATTGACATTTAGTATCACTTCCCCATACCATTTTGCATGTCAGACAGTCTGTAAAGCACTCTGAAAAATACAAAGATCACATTACTTACAGAAGTGGTTTTTCTAAATTTTAAACTATTATCCTACAAACACTTTACTTCTCTGAATACCTAAACTATCACAAAAGTATTTACTATTCACCATGATCTGGTTACTATTTTATTTTCAAAATTTGTCTAATACCTTAGAAGTTTTTAGATAAATAGTTTTAGCTTTTCAACATTTTAAATGTCAAGATTTTTTTTTTTTAAAACATTATTTCTCAAAAGTTCTATCATGATTTTATACATAAATTCCTGGCCATTTTTATGACTACTTCCCCTAAAAAGGAATATTTTAATTCTACAGTTGACTTCGTGTTTAGCTTACCTCTGTTCCATTTATTTTCTGCATATTAAAATGGCTCAGTCTAAACAGAACATAATATTTCCAGAGCGTAAAACTGACAACTGGATTTCCTTGAGGATCAATTGTCAGCTGGTCAACTCGACGGAGTTGTGCTAGTGCATTAAATTGCTGCAGCATTACAAGATTTGTTTCCTTGAATTTAAGGTGCTACAACAATAAAACAAAAAAAGAGGTGAATATTGAGTTTAACCATCTTAAAACATTAACATTAAAGCTTCACTGATCATTCCCCAAATAAATGTAAACTTTACGCTTAGCCAATATGTTTTCAATTACATTAAACCAACTGAATGTATTAAACTTACATAAACTTTAATCCACCTAATGCAAAATTATTGATGGAATATATTAATCCATCCAATATTGGATTCAAAGTGATTTCCCTTCTGCAAAGGACATCCCCCTATTCATTAACAACCTAAGAGTCTTAAAAATTATATAAATATACAATAATTCAGACTCTTCCAGGCATTACAATGATTTTATATGCTTTACAATGAGATGAAATCTACAAAGGAAAGATCAGAAGTAAAATTTTCAGAATTTTATAAATACAGGGCTCACACAGCGCTTCTGAGAAAAACTAGTTAACCATTATTACTTTTATCTTGCTAATTACTATGTAGGCTACTTAAACTGGCTACTAGAAAATAAAATCACTAAAACCGAAATGCTAATGTAGTGTTCTGTCTGTGAATTTGGATGGTCTTTTCTAAACATACTGTCTCCACTTCTATCTTTTTTAGGGAGGATGATATAACAAAAGAAAAATAAAAAACACTTAATAAAGGGTAGGTGAGGGAAATCACTTGGCTGACAGAGAAAAACACAATGATAATAAAAACTCAGGAGATAATTCATGGAAATCACAGTTTCTGCAAATTCATACTAATAAATAATACAATAATACCATAATTGGAAAGGGCTAATTTCTCAAAGTAATTTTAATGAGCTATTAAAATTATTTTAAGTGTTGTTAGGGGACTACTGTAAAAATTATATGTAAATATATATGTCCCATTAATACCAGGTACAATAAATGAATATATAATATACAGTTGGGTGAGGTCCTGTTGAAAGTTTTACAAAGTAGAAATATATAATTTGAATAAAATTACATTAGTCCGTTATACTCCATAAAGAAGCATTTTCTAGAGAGATAATTTCCAATATTTACAGAAGACTGTAAGTCCATTTATGAATACTAATTTAAATCCCAGATTCAGAAAATCAACACAAGAACTTAGTCTCCTTGCCAGATAGAAACTGCAGAAATAAAAGTTAAAACAGGTCTTTGGCCTGAATATACAAGTCATGACTGAGAAGAATTCAAACATACAACTAAAAGGAAATGTTTACCAAAGAATTAGGAAACTTAATCTTCAATTTGGGAAGCACTTGGACGATTTCATCAAATTCTATGAAAGTGAAGGACACTGTTGTCACCATTCCTGCTGTTTGCACACTCCAATTCCGATCCAGACATTCCAGCGCTCCTGAGCCATACAAGGAAAGTGTGTCTCCCTCCACTTCGACAAGGTGTGTGTCTGTGACAGATAGACCTTGTAAAGCACTGGTGAGTCCTGAGTCCAGAGACCTGGAAAACCCAACATATAATTTTAAATGAAAGTCTTATCATGCAAAGTAAATAACAAATTATAAAGACCTGTTGGAAAGGTATTTGAAATTTTATATTCACTTTTTTTCATTTCGGTAATTAAACCCAGAGCACCAAAGACTAATTTTCAATAGACTATCTACAAGTTTTGTGTTCTTCTAGTCATGTACTTCAATTCAAAAAGAGGCACGTGTGAACAACAAAAATACCACTTTTAAACCCAAATTATTTATATCAATGAAAGATAATTGATAGTCTATTTGGTTTTAAAACAATCCATTTAATATATCATAGATATCTTTGCATGTGAAAACAAATAGGTTTTCCTAATCTATAAAGTATTCCACTGTCTGGCTGAAAAAAACCTGTATTTTACAAAATAATATTTCTATAGTAAGAACCATGTAATATAAAACTACGTTTATAAAACACTTGGGAATTTATATAATAACTGCTAAGAATAGTTTCTCTTTCAGAAGCTGGATTAAAGGGTAACTTTGACTTTCTATTTTTGAATATTTCAATGTTGTTTGAAATTTTGCAAGTGTATATATATTACAGTTATAAGCAGTACAATCAATGAAGATTTCCTCCCCATTTTGAAATAAGAAATGATAAAAAAATCCACTACTGACTCTATGTGTGTGTATATATATACACACACACACACACACACACACACACACACATACATATACGAAATAACTTCACATATCTACTGAATATGATCATTGTTATTATTTTCAGTTAGAGCCACATGTTTTATAAAAGGTTACCTAAATGATAGCTCTTTGAAGAAGAAAAGAAATAGCTTGATCCAATTCAAATTTTCTGCTTTGTGAATAGAGACATAACTATTTGTTTTACCCAATCTCAAAACTCAGTCGATGCTTGTTTTTTTTTCTTTTTAATAAATTTATGTATTTATTTATTCATTTCTGGCTGTGTTGGGTCTTCGTTTCTGTGCGAGGGCTTTCTCTAGTTGCGGCGAGCGGGGGCCACTCTTCATCGCGGTGCGCGGGCCTCTCACTGTCGCGGCCTCTCTTGTTGCGGAGCACAGGCTCCAGAGGCGCAGGCTCAGTAATTGTGGCTCACGGGCCCAGCTGCTCCGCAGCACGTGGGATCTTCCCAGACCAGGGCTCGAACCCGCGTCCCCTGCATTGGCAGGCAGATTCTCAACCACTGCGCCACCAGGGAAGCCCTCGATGCTTGGTTTTTGTTCTATGGGTTTTCGTTCTGGAATTCTGCTCTCAGACAGTTATTTATTTGCCCTTACTAATATATTAGTGCTTTGCTCTCCTTTGTGCTCCTATGGAATTTTGTACACTCTTCCAATACATCACTTCTCATACTCAAGCATAATTATGTGTTTACAATTTTGACTATATTTTTTCAGCTTTGGGGCTCTGGAATCTATGAGCTTTTCACAATGGGCCTTTCACAATGTAAATGACTGCATTATTAAAGATCTTCAAAAGTTTTATAATGCTGATGCTGGGAGTAAGACTGACAAACCATCACCCTGTTGGTTTATCATGCTTTACTAGACTTACTGTACTTACTTCATAGGTACCAGTTAACATGTAACACATTTGTTGACACAATAAGAAGCTGGGTAATGACATCAATCAACTCTAAGTGAATATGCAACTGAGAAAATATAAAAGGACTGATTTCTGCCAGACTAGTGCTCAAGACAATGATTATTATCTGACAATAATCAAACATTCAGTGAGCAGTGGTGTGTGAATAATCTTAGATGATAATCCTATAAATGTAATGGCTGATAATATAGAACAAAAATAAGATGAGAATGAAGAATTCCTTATACTGTGCTTTGTGTGATAACTTTGTGTTGAGCTATGTAAAGCATATAATCATTCCTAGAATAGGATAAATGATAGGAGTTACATTTCAATGCCACTGAAATAAAGAGGGCTTAATGAAAAGAATATATACCACTATTACAGCACTTAACCACACTGCACTGCAGTTACTTGTTTCCTTGTCTGTCTCTCTTACTAAACATTGTGATCCTTGAGGGCTCAAACTTTGTCACATTCACTATAGTAGATCCAGCACCTAGCACAGTTCCCTAGCACATGTTGTGCTCAATAAATATTTCTTCAAAGAATTAATGAAATGAGACAATTATGAAGTTTCTTATGAGTATCTATGGACTCTTAAGAAGGGTGTTCCAATCATAAACTGTGGTTCGAGCAAAGGGACAAGTCAGTGACATAGTCACGGGCTAAGGGTTAGTAAGAAGGTTTCTGCAGGTGAGGCAAAGACCAATAATGAAGAAGTAAAGTCAAGGCAAGAAAAAGGTTTGCTAGTTGATGTAGTGATGCCTGATGGTCATGACATGCAACAAAAGAAGCTGAATCACAGCTATGTGCCAAAAACATGAATAAATCCTTTGAGAAGCTGTGTTGTTTTATATCATCTATTTGGAAGTGTCTTGTTTACCTTTTTTCCACATGATTAAAAGTTTAAGAATATAAACTACAAAATAAAATGTCTATTATTAGAAAAGGATTATTTATTTTCTTTAAAGGTTTGTCAAGCAAACTGTTAGGAAAATAAGTGAAATAAACAAACCTAGCCTCAGCAAAACAGTTGTGTAGTTACAAAACAAAGCAGAAGTAATTTCTAACTTTTATAGACCTCACATGGACATTCAGTAACAACAAATGGCAAGTTTGCTGGGATGTAGATAGGAAACAAAGCACCTATTAAATAGGTCATACAAGACCAAACCCATTTCAGTTATTTTCTGAATGAGGCCTGAGGTTAGCCTCAGACGCTGGCCAATATGGAACAGAGGAATCTGTCCCTCGGCGAAAGTGTGCTCTGATTTCCATAAAACATAACTTAGGACGTTTGCTCCCCATGTTTATATGTTGGGGATCGTCCTTCCAGTTTTCCCTGTGTGCTTAATAGATATGTCCACATCTTTTTAGTCAAACATACATACATATTATTTCATTTGCTCCCTTATTCACTTATTCACCAAACATTTGCTAAAAGCCCACAGGGCACTGTCCTAAGAATTTGTCCCAGGCAACCAACTCATCTGAATTGATAAGGACAATCAGTATAGAAATCATGTGCAAATTTTTAAATATATCAAAACTCTCTTCACTTTTATTGGGCTATGTTCCCAGAAATAGAACTGCTCTAATCATACTCTGCAGTTAAATTAATAAACACATGGGTATAATTTCTAAACTGAAATGACCTCAACCTCATTAAACAAATAGGTTAATCTGGAGAACCTATTATGTGTCAGATATTGTGGTAGGCACTGGGGATATAAAGATAAATTAATACTTATTTGTCCTTAAAGAGCTCCCAATCTGGATGGAGGGTGGAAAGCAAGATAAATGTATACATTAATCCTAATATAATATTTATGTTTATTGTCATATAATGAATATTTAAGCAATATGCTATGGAAATGCAGAGGAAGGACAATGAATTCTTCTAGTGGGGAGAAGTTAGGTTTCAAAAGGAGGTAGTATCTAAACTGGTCCTTGAAAGATGAACAGTAGAATTTCATCAGAAGTAGAAGGAAGAAGCACACTTTAGATAAGAAAAATAGAATGAATAAAGGCACAGAAGCCTAATTATATATAACATATTCAGTTAAGAACAATTTCAATATGTATGGAACACTGAAACATAGAAATTAAACACTTAAACATATGGGGGAGTAGTAGCTGAAGATGAAGCTGAAAAGTCAGATTTTATCCCATAAGGTTGAGGAGCAGAAAAAGATTTTTAAATAAAAAAGTAACAGAACCATATTCAATGCAAGTTTTTAAGCATCTCCAATGTGCCATGCATGGAGCTAGGTTCTGGTGCTTGGGATAAAAAGATGAATAAGATATGTTCCCTGCCCTCAAGGACCTACTTGAGACAGATAATAAATTGGTGAACTTTGTGGAGGATGTAGCAGGGAGAGACTGAATGGAGAGAGATTAGTAGGAAGACCAGTGCAATAGTGTCAACTAGACCATATAAGGGCATAACAAAAAAGAGGGTATCATGCAGTAGAAAAGGCATTGACATGAAGATCAGATAGAGCTTAGTTCAAATCCCAGATCTGCCAGTGATAAATAGATGACTTTTGGAGCAAGTTATTTAATTTCTTTGTGGTTTCAGTTTCCTTGTATGTAAAATGGTTGTCATAATACATATTTTTTCAGAGTTGTTATTAAGACTAGAAATCATATTCTAAACCATACTCCATGCTTAGTTCAATACATTTTAGTGATAATTATTAATAAAAGAAGAGAACACAGATATACCAGATATTTAAGAGATCATAAAAGTAGGACTTAGTGATTGTCGGGAAGGAAGGAGAGGGAGGATTCAAGTGTTATTCAAATGTTTTAGACTAGGTGATGGAGTCACCTGGTCTAGGTTTTACCCTTGTCTAGTTTAAATTTATGCTTTAAGAAATGTGGTATTCCTCTATGGAGGATCTATGCTTTAAAATTTGTTTCTCCATGAAGCCCAATACATTTCCATGTATATTTCCCTACTCAAGTATTATTTATATAACAGTAGGCAGTTTGCCATCAAATAGGAATTCTCTTCAAGATCTTTACTGGTTAATTCCAAGTACAAATGTTCATTTATCCAACTCAATCTTTATGTAAGAATTAATCAGAAAAATATTCCATGCCTTCTTGATTAGTAGAGGACACTAAGACAGGGTGATTAACTTAATGCAACACAGTAATGAGTCCCTGAAGCCAGGCTAAATGGAGAATATACTCTTAAATGCCTAAATGGAAAAAAAAGACAATATTTCAGAGGACTACAGGTTTTTAAAAAAATCTTTATGCATTCTATAACAGGCCAGAACAGAAAGACTTAAAATATTTCAGAAGATTCTTTTCCCAGTGAATAAGTGGTGCTGATTCCTATAATAACGTATTTTATGAATTTCTATTACAACATTCATAGGAGTGGAAATTCATTTTATGTATTATATTTTATTATAGTAGTGTTGGCTAAAATAACACAGTGTTCATAGACAGGAAATGACCAAAAATAAACCAGCTTCACTGCATGCATCCAATGTAAGCAAAGAAAATATTACACCAAGTACTTTCCCATTTCTGGCAAGGGAAAGAAACCTGTAGTATGTCACTTTACTATAGATCTGTCCCAAGTATAGTGAACAGTGAAATCATTAATGGGATATACCAAAGTTTTACAGAATTTCTTCTCTTTATGTGCCTGTACTTTTTTCATGGATACTTATTTCCAGGCGTTTAGTTACACACCCACAAGCCAAAGGTCACAGACATTGTAACACAAGAATTAGCCACTATTTTGGCATTATGAAATACTAAAGACTATAAATGGGATAGTTGAAAATGGAAAATCTTATGAAGCATTAAAAAACAAATTGGAACCCTAAGGAAGAGACTTTGTGGCCCTCTGACTAGCTTTCTACCTTCAGAGACAGCCAGGCTTATATCATTCCCAAAAGATGAAATTTAATTATATTTTTAAATATTTACAGAGAATGTAGTAATATAACTTCTAATATTTAAAATGTTTCACTTTGTGCTTTCAGATAAAAAAGTAGACAGAATGAGCACATGTGTTTGAAACCTCTCCCTCTAAGTCCCCATTAAAGTAATTGAAATGTTGTATACCCACAATAACAAGTAAAAAGGAAAGTGGGAGACAGTCTTCAGCAAGAAGTTTCAACAAATTTCTGGAAGCTGGAAGGTGAAGAATTTTGAGTGAGGAAGAAGGACAAAGGAAGCCATAGCTTTGAATATGAACTGGAGACAAGAACAAAGACGGCAGCCAAGCTGCCCAGTAGAACTTTGGAAAGGAAAGAACAGAGATATGATGGAAGATGGGAATGAGAAGTGCGGGAGGGGCATTAAATGAAGATCTGCAAAAGGACCCTACAACCTACTTCTCCCACTGCCAATAAAACAGTCAGAGGGGCATCGCAGTTCAGTGGGAAAAGGAAAGAATACTCAATAAATAACACTGGGGCAACTGGTTATTCCTAAGGGGAAAAACAAATTTGACCTCAGCCTCAAACTTAAAAAATCAATTCCAAGTGTAATAAAGACTAAAATATGATAGGCAAAATTTTAAACCTTTAGGAAGACAAAATGGGAGAATATTTTTATAATCTCAATGTAGTAAAAGATTTTTTCCCTTAAACACAATCCAAATGGGTAAACCATAAAAGAAGAGATAATACATATTGGTATCTTCAAAATATAAATGACATTTAAAGTCAAAGAAATATATGATACTGCTTAGGGGGGAAGCAGAGAGTGAAAAGAGGGCCCAGGATCAAATTCAGAGGAATTCTATCACCTAGAGGTTGAGAGGATAGAAGTACTTGAGGATATGAAAAATACACATAATCCAAGTAAAAAGCAAAGGCTGCTAGTAATATGATATAAAATAATAAACTGTAAACAATGGTCCAAAAGGAAATAATGAGACTAAATTAGGTCAGGGACATAGAAAGCTTCAATAAGAGTGGATTCTATTCAAAAGATAAAAAAGAAATTCAAAGAAATTGGAATGTGGTAAAGGCAGCACACATTTCTTTGTTAAACAAACAAACAAAAACAACACAACAAAACAGGCCATCAGAAACCCCAGATAAAAAGAAACTATGTAAGAAAGGCATGGCTCAAATACGAAGCAAACTGAAGTGTGGCATGGTTTTGAACAAACTTTGAAGTGTAATATTTGAATCTGATGCTAGGACTAGTCTCCTTGAATGGTTTAGGGAGCAGAAAATGAGATATAATCATAGTATACTACTTAACTCTCAAGTAAAATATAGTTACATGATAGTTACATAATCACAGAAATTTAAACACTGTTTACCAGTTTTCAATCTTTAGATGCTACCAATTGACAAATGTTTTGGTTACAGAACAGATAAAAATGATACTGATCTTGAAATGTAAAAGAACAGCTCATAGAATACAGCAAAACTAGCATATCAAAGGAGAGAAACTCCATCCCTACAGAAGGCAACAAATACGATAGCACAAACTGTCAGAATCAACTTTTTCAGAATTCTGGAGTCTAAAAAGAAATTACAACAACCAGAGGAATGCTTAATGAAGAAAAAAAGTGCTGAATTTTACTAAGAGAGTTCTGTGGCATTTTAAATTACCCTGCTACCATTCCCCACTCCCCTGCTCAGTGGCAGCCTTGAAGATGACAGTCCACATTCCTTGTGTAGGTTGCTGGTACCAGAGGAAGCCATACATACCTTACTATCAAAAAATTGTTGTTATGTGTTTTGACACATCTAATAGCTCCCCAAAGGATCAGCTCAAGGGATTGCCTTTGTTTTCTTGACTCAGAGCTTCCTCATGGCTGAGGTGGCTTCCCGGGCAGCATTTTTCAAAAGTATTTTTTTTCTTAAACAAATTTATTTATTTTTGGCTGCGTTGGGTCTTTAGTTGTGGCGCACGGGCTTAGTTGCTCCGTGGCATGTGGGATCTTCCCGGCCCAGGGCTCAAACTCTTGTCCCCTGCATTGGAAGGCGGATTCTTAAACACTGCACCACCAGGGAAGCCCTCAAAAGTATTTAAAGGCAAAAACATATTTAGCTGCTGCCACATGGGGCAAACATAGACAGACCAAAAAGACTGAGAAACAAGAGGCTGGGGAAGAAGATACTTAGGGGAAGAGGGACTTTGAGAAGCTCCTGTGTATTCCAGGGAATCTAGAGGGCAACATTTATGTTCACATTTATGCTCAGAAAAGACCTGAGAGGACCCTAAACAATCACCTCCAACTGTGGAAAGACACAGACAAAGAGAGATTCCTGAAAGCAACAAGAGAGAAATGACTAGTCTTGTAAAAGGAATTCTCAATAAGAGTAACAGCCAACTTCTCATCAGAAACCATGGAAGGCAGAAGGCAGTGGGATGACACACCTAAAGTGTTGAAAGAAAAAAAAAACCTGTTAACCAAGAATTCTATATCCAGCAAAACTGTACTTCAAAACTCAGGGAGAAATTAAGACATTTCTAGATAAACAAAAACTGTGAGAGTTCATTGTTAGTACACCTGCCCTTTAAGAAATGCTAAAAGTCCTTTAGATTGAAATGAAAGGACCCTAGACAATAACTCAAAGTCACATGAAGAAATAAAGAATACTAGAAAAGGTAATTACACAGATAAATATAGAAGCCGGTATTACTGTATTTTTGGTTGGTAACTCCTCTTTTTTCCTATATGATTTAATAGACAAATGCATAAAATAATAACTATAAATCTATGTTAATGTCCACACAATGTATAAAGATGAAATTTGTGATAACAGCAACATAGAGGGGTGTGGAGCTATATAAGAGCAAAGTGTTTGTATATTATTGCAACTAAGTTGGTATTAATGCAAACTAAAATGTTATACATTAAGATGTTAATTGTAATCCTCAGGGTAACAACTAAAAAAAAAAACTACAAAATATACAGTAAAAGGAATGAGAAGGGAATTAAAATGTTACACTAAAAAAATCAAACACAAAAGAAGATAGGAATGGAGGAATTGAGGAATAAAGAAAATATACAAGTAGAAAAAAAAAGCAAAATGACCGAAGTAAGACCTTTCTCATTAGGACCTGATATATTAAATTCTTCAACTAAAAGGCAGATATGAGCAGAATGGATTTTAAGAAAATGATTCAACTATATGCTTTCTACAAAATTAAAAGACACACATAGATTGAAATTGAAAGGAAGGAAAAAGATATTCAAAGCAAATGGTAACCAAAAGAGATGTTATATAAGAAATTGTCACAGGAGACATGCAAGAGACATAGAAGGACATTTTATATTGATAAAAGGGTCAATTCATCAAGAACACATAACAATTATAAACATACATGCACTTAACACCCAAAATATATGAAGTAAAAACTGACAGAACTGAAGGGAGAAATAGTTCTACAATAATATTTGGAGACCTCAATACCCTACTTTCAATAATGGATGGACTATCTAGACAGATCAAAAAGAAATAGAGAACTTGAAGAAGACTATAAAACAACTAGATATAACAGATGTATACAGAAGATTCTACCCAACATTAGAATATGCATTCTTCTTAAGTGCACATGGAACATTCTTCAGGGCAGAAGCCACAAAATGAGTCTCAATAAATTTTGAAAGTTTGAACTCACACTATGAAATGAAACTAGAAATCAGTAACAGAAGGAAATCTGGAAAATTCACGAATATGTGGAAATTAAACTACACTCAACCAATAGGTCAAGGAAGATATAGCAAGGGAAATTAGAAAAGTATAGCTGATAGAAACTGCAATGTAAAAAGGTGGGAAGAAAAGTAAAAAGAAGGATAGATTCATCTTGCCCACTAACACACCATTGTAAAGCAATTATACTCCAATAAAGATGTTAAAAAAAAAAAAAGAATACAATGGTGGTTGTCAGGGGCTGGGGGAGGCACGGAGAAATGGGGAGTTGTTTTTAATAGGTATAAAGTTTCTGTTACATTTTAGAGATGTGCCATAAAATGTGGTGCCTATCTTTATTAATACTGCATAGTACACTTAAAAATGTGTTAAGAGGGTAGATTTCATAATGTGTTCTTACTATAATAAAAAAGCAATTAATTAAAAAAAAAATCGCCTAGACCATATGGTCCATCATTTCTTTCTTTTGTCATTATACTTGAATTTTTAAATTCTTTATCTTTGATCCTTTATCTCCTTATTCTTTATAAGACATTTAGCTTCTCTACTGATACACCTTGCTACTCTGTGCTCCTGGAATACTCACTCAACAATTCAGACTGTAGTTGCTACAGTTTCATGGTCTATAACCTCCTTTAGTTCCTCAGGATTTTCCTTCAGTAACGCAACACTTCCCCAGTTAGCTCCCTAGTATACTTGAAAAGTATGGAGAGATATACCATGATTTTTAAAGTGATGATTTATTATCTTAAGAATGTTAATCCTACTGAAATAAACAACTTAAATGCCATTTGAATAAGATTCTAACATTTCCATTTAGATTAAATGATTTTAAAGTTCATATGTAAGAACAAGTGTGTGAGAACTGAAACTTTGAAAAGAATAGTGAAAGCATATTTCCCTTACTAGATATTAAAACTTAGTATAAAATGACAATAATCAAAAGAGTCTGGTATTGGCATCAAGACATATAAGTAGATTAGTGACATGGAATAGAAAGTCCAGAAATATATCCAATATTTATGGGAATTTACTATAAGATGAAAATGGCATTCTCATTAAAAAAGACAATAATTTAATTGAGGAATGCTATTAGAAAATTAACTAGTCAATTGAAATAAAATCAAGTTAGACTCTTACCTAACACCATATATAAAAATAAATTTGACGTATTAAAGGAGTAATTTTAAAACCTTATTAAAATTTTAGAATAAAATTTATAAGATCATTTGGATAAACTAGGTACTAGGAAACCTTCTTAAGGTAGATAGAAAAAATATTTTTTAAGAAAAGATAAATCAGAAATAGAACTGACTTGTGTAGTATTTCATAAATCTAAAGCCCAATGATACAAAGTTTTAATTTTATAAAGTATAGTTCTAGCCAAGTAAAATTATATTTTGACATTTCAATAATATTAAATAAAGCTCCAGGGCAATATAAGTGATATATCTGTTATACTTAATTAGAATTTTAATTCTTGTTTCCTTATTTTTCTAGCTAAAAGATCTACATGTGGATACCCAAGTGAGCTGAAGGAGGTACATTGATCAATATAAATTAATCTTATAACTAAAATTGTAAAAGTATATTTGTCTTTAAAATACATGTCAAACTCTTTAACTCCAGTAAACTTCTAAAATATTATTCTAATTCCTTTTAAATGACTGTATTACATTCTTCATATATGGAAAGCTTAAAGAATACTAGCTGAAAACTTGAAATAAAAGCTATATTATATTTAGTTTGAAATGTATTTCAGAATTTGGTTTGGTCATTAGATAACTGTGCATCAAGTGAAACAAAATTGCAGTGCATTCTATCTTTGATTTTTAGGTTTTATTTTTAAATTATATACATATGTTTTTAAATTATAAATAAACTATGAAGATATATATGCTTTATATTCCTCTTATTTACTTGATTCTAGTATGCCTTCTTGAGAGGAAGAGAAATATATGAAGTCTAGAAAGTGTCCTCAGATTTGCTCATAAATCAAGGGATATGTGTTATCTGACCAATGTGTCATAGAAGAAAGAGGCTGTGAGCCACTAGAATAGACAGATATTATAGAACACAACTGGAGTAACTATTTAGATTTTATGCCGAATTGCTTAATACTACTAGTTAAGGAGTAAGGGTTTGTGATAGCTACTGGGGAAACAACAGAGGTTAAGACAATTAGGATTCTTTTCCTTGAGAAGCTTACATTCTAGTGGGGAAGACAGTTATGAAACAACTAATTACCCACTAGTTATTTAATTATGGTCATGATAAGTGCTAACAAGGGCAAGTGCAGAGTACTGGGAGAAAAAAAGGTATCTGATCTAGCCTAGTCTCCGGGAAGTTGTTAGGGAAGGCTTTTCAGGGGAAGTGAGGTTTAAATTTAAGACCTCCAGGCTGAGTTGTAGTTAGCCAGGGTAGGGTGAGGGAAGTAGGGCAGGGGAGAATACAACTGTTTGTAAGAAAAGGGTTCTGAAGTAGGAAGTAACTGAACTGGAAATCACTGAGGCTGCAGCACAAGAATAAAGTGGCTGATGGTATGGGATAAAATAGGTGAGGTGGGTAGAGGGTCTCACAGGCTATATTAAGTAATCTAGATTTATTCCTATGAAAAATAAGAAACTACTGAAGGGTTTTTAAATTAGGGGTCAGCTTATATTTTCAATATTTCCATCTTAACTTTTAAAACCTACTGCTAATTTCAGTAGGTTTTCTTAAGAAAACTATCTTAAAATAATTATATGTCAAATGTTTTCCTGTTTCTGCTCCAAATTCAGTTCTCCAAAGATAGTAGTATCTGGAAAGAATACCATTGCATACCCTGTTTCCTCTGGAAATGCAGAGATGGTGCTTCCATCGTTCTGACAGTGGTCCTGAGAGTCAGAATCTTTTCTATCTTGGTTTGTAGCAATATTGGTAATGCGATGTTGTTGCAAGTCCCACTTTCGAGCTACGTTGTTAATTGTTAACCTTTTCTTCTCCTATGAAAAAGTTCATTGGGACAAGAATTACATAATGCAATTTTTGTAGCAGAAGAGTCCAAGAAGCATATTGTTTGTACTACTTATCACACCTTTAAAAGGAGTATGTTACTTAAAAGTAGCTACCAAATATGTATTCTAAAACACAGTATAAGTGGCCTTTATTTAACCTATGCAATCAACCATCTCAACAATGTTCTATCATCCTTAACAAATTATATACAAACAATAATTACTTCCATTGGAGATAAGAAAATTCACTATTTGAAAGTTTAATTTGACAGAAATTTATATATTCAAGCGTTATGTGAAGTTTTAATTAGACAGAAAATTATGCCTTTGTGTTTAAACACAGCAAGAAAAAACTAATGATATTTTAATTTTCCTACTCAATAATTATGGCAAATATGGTGGAATACTTTGGGGGGAAAGGGAGGAAGGAGAGAGTTTGATCAATGTTCCAAGCTTCACAGCATAAATTACAATGTCTGAAAGTTAATAATCATACATAGACTACTAAATGAAATTGTACTAGGTTGAAATATTTCTAGATAACTAGTAGCATCCTAGATTATCCATTATCAAAAGTTAACATTTTTAAATGGCATATTGATTAAATCAGAGTGCTGAAAATGGACACTTTCCCTTTTCTCTTTACTTAGAAAACAATCATCCAGTGAAAAGTCATCTGTGTGATACTGTCACCTGCTCTCTTTGGAGCCAGTGAAGGCTGTTAGGAAGATTCTTTGCCCATTCCCTCAGTGCATTCACACATGCAGAATACTTATGTTTAGTTCCACCTCTTTCCCTGTCTAAAATTTTAGATGTAGAAATGGCATTGGATAGGAATGAAAAGTGGTGACAAAGCTTAATTAAAACTAAACATTTTTAAAGTTCTATTTCTGCATTTAAAAATGTTTTTAGCATGGGTTCTTTTTTCTATTGCTTGGAATTTCAAATTTGTTTATATAATTAAATGGGTTATACTTAATATGTATATACTTCTGAGCCTTTTTGACATTTTATGTATGTCCTTCTTATCTAAAGCAAGTAGGAATCTGCCATTCTACTATAAATTTTTCCCCCAAATCTATGATAAAAACGCACCTTACCTTAAAGAATTCTATTTCAGTTATTTGCAGATGACTGGGACAACCCAATTCTTAATCTAAGCAATACCACTATTTTTACTCAGTACCAAGGCTACTTTGAAAGAGGCAGGGGCAGTGAGTAAATGGAGGATGGCTATCATGCTGGCTCCATGCATTTGGTTTTCTGGCTGACTTGGAGTCGGCAAAAATAAATATTCTTAATGAGGTAGATATAGCGATGCTTAGAAAAATGGCACAAAAGTTTACACCACTGAGTATGTTAACAAACTTATAACAAGATACTCTGAAAATGCAAACACTTTCCTATACCAATCCCAAAGTTAAGCTTTCTTTAATTGGGTTATTAAAATCAGATCAACACCAGGTTGACTAAGAAAATGGATATTTTCACCGAGGCCAAGAAAAGGGAAGACATATTTTAAAACAAGAGTGCAGTCTGGGGTCAGGTGGGGATTGCTGGTTGGCCAGGGGGCCAAACAAGGGCCCTAGGTGTCTGTGGAGCAAAAGAAAGCCTAGAGATTCTGTAAGGCAAAAGGGGGTACACCCCAAAAATTTCATGCTCAAAGATCATGGATGCATTTGGCATATATTAGTACAATCATGACTATAGCTAGACGGCAATTTGCCAAGTCTGTGTTAAAGTGACAATTATTTTAGAAGACGCCAACTTTCAGCTTCTGCCACTTGAGTCTATTCTTTATAGTCCGAGCAATACCACACCAGTATATCCCATAACTATCACTTCCATTCATTTCCAAGTTTGAAAAGAAAATAGAAAGATAGAAAAGCGATAAGGCTGAAGATACAGGTCCATACACTCTTCCTGCCCCTCTATAACCACACATCCCATTTTCTTAATGATCAATATGTGTTGTCACATGAAACAATCTCCAGTAAAGGCTGAGGGTCTTTGATATCATGACCCTGAGTCTGAGCTACAGCTAGAATTCCTGATTTCCTATACTTTTCCTCTTACTAAAAAATTTTAAAACTAAATAACCCTCATAATTAAAGAGTCCTATTTAGTGACTTCAAGAGAAGCATTAGGTATTTTTTGAAGTTTTCATAAAAATTTTCCAAACATCTAAAAAACATGTTAGCTAAAAATTTAATGGCATATTTCCAAAAACACTGATGGTTACAAGCAGCTGAATTGGGTATATAACAAAGAATGTTCAGTTCAAAGATGGAGTCAAGTACGATTTGTTGCCTATACCAGGTTCTACTTACACTGGAAGCCTGAGAGTTAAATCACCAATAACAGCAGGTGAGAAAATTTTAGCATACTGAGTAACAGTTCTAATTACTTTTGAAGTAGCAGCCTGGAGCTGAGAGGGTTTGGGACCAAGTTTGTTTTGTTCTGTTTTGTTTGTTAATTTTGGAGTAGTTTTCATAGAGTAAAATACACAGGTTCAAGTATACTCTTTGATCAGTTTTGACAAATGCATATATCTGTTAACTCATAACATTTCCATCACCCCAGTAAGTTCCCTAGGATACAACTTTGTATCCCTATTAGTCATTTTTAAAAATTCTGAATGCCATTTTAATTTTAAAAAGAAAAGCACCTACACAAGACAAGAATGAGTAATGATAATCAGGGTGATATCCTTAGTTTCAGAACATAGTAGAATCATAATAAGAACTATAAACTTTAAGCTGTCTTTATTTATTATACTTTGTTATGTTAATATAAAATATTTTTAAAGAAAACATTTTAAGGAAAGTAACATCTGATATGTTAAATAATTTAAAACCAGTTTAAAAAAACCTTTAATTCCTATACTCCTCAAAATCTTTACCACCTCTATATCAGAGAAGCTAATGGAGAAATTTTTTAAATGCAAAAAGCCATCATTTAAAAAAAACCCATGTAGCAGAGCTCATTAAAATATATCACTAAAGATGACAGTCTACTACAGCGGTTTCCAAAATGAAATGCACATGCCATGAGGATACACACGGTGATGTACTGGTGTGGAAAAAATTATAACTTCTGTTATATTTATTTTTAATCTCTTTTACAATTTCTAGCTTTTGCATGTGTTTTACAATGTACATTATATTGTATTTCAGAAGTACAAGTTTGTTTATAGGTAGTAACTTATAAAAGTTTTAAGGGTGTTTGTTTATTAAAAACACTCTATTGATAGGAATGAAAAATTTACAGTTTAGAAACTACTTTTCTAGCTGATTAGCTAGCTAGCTTCAGTGTGTGTGAGTGCATGTGCACATATATGAATGTAGACGTCAGAGAAAATACCTTAAGCAAAGATTGCTTATGACTTTCTCGCTTCTTCTCTTCCTCTTTTTTGGCTACAACAGATGCCATACGCCTTTCTTCTTCCTAAAAGAAAAATGTAAAAAAGTATTATTAAGTATTTAACCTTTTTTATGCTAAATATCTTCAGTTCTCCAAGTCTGATTTTCTTTGTGAGAGGCATACTACTTGCTAATAGAAAATATGCCCTCAAAGAAAAAGTTAGTATGTTCCTCTTTATTTTCTTCTTCCATCTTAATTCTAAAAGAAACCTGTACATTCTTAACTCTGCTCCACACTCTTGATGTGAGATAAACCTAACTAATACAAGAAAGAAAAAAGAATGAGAAGAGAAAAAAGAAAGGGGAAGCAGGTTTGTATAGTTTTTCTTTGTACTGTAGTTCCACATGGAGAGACTTAACAAACTTGCTATCATGAAGATAAAAAGGATAAAAATTATACTCCTAACAATCTTTATTTATGGTTGCAAATCAGAGGTATTTTTTTAACGACAAAACAACTGTGAAAGCTTTTAAAAACTCTCCACTGATATTAATAAATTATTCTCCATTTATATCATTACTTTTACTTTGTTTTTAAGTTGATTTGGCCAGGCTAATTTCTTCCATTCTAAAAACTATGAAATAATATTACTGTAATAACATTACAGTTTAGAAAAAATCTTTAAAATCAGTCATAATCTTAACACCCTAACTCAAATATTATCATTTCTGTATCACCTTACAATACTCACTATGAGCAAATTTTTAAATGTTGCAATCTGTATACACAATCTGGATCATGTTTTTTTCCCCCTGAAGATTGGCAAATTTTAATAAAGTAAATTATAACCATGTAAGTTTTAATTTTTATTACCAAAAGATTTGTAGGCATTCAAAATGATGTCATAATTTGAGAAAACAATTTCTTCATAAAAGACAAACTTGAAAATATCTTCAATGACAGAAAATTTAAAAAGTAATTCAGTACATTTGAAGGAGAACTTTTTAAGAAATAAAAAATTATAAAAACTGATATAAAAAATTTAATGGAGGTGGGTTGAAGAGCAGATTTTACACAGCTGAAGAGAGAATCAGTCAACTGGAAAACACGTCAGAAGAAATTTTCCTGTATGCTTTCATACCAGCCTATACTTGCCAATCACAGCACTTAAACTGTTTCATTTAAATTATTTCTGGTACTATCTCTCCCCTTTCCTGCAAATAGCTCCATGAAGGTATGGACCATGTCAGCTCCCCATTACATAGTAGATATTCAATAAACATATATTCAAGGAATGAATTATTGAATGTACATCTCTATATATCTGTTCAATAATTTCCTAAAACTGAAACTACTAAATCAAGTGGTAGACATATTTCTAGGGCTTTTGATATGTTTGCAAATTGCCCTCCATAAATGTAGTACTAATTGACACTTCTACCAGAAGTTAACATTTGATTTAAAATATAATGGATAGTCATAAGAGCTGTTCATCAAATATTCCTGTGTCTTCCCACATCCTGGCCACATTGTGAGATAGCACTTCATGCCCTTTTGAAGTCAGTTGAGGTCATGTGACTTGCTTTGGTCAATGTCATATGAACAAAAGTGACATGTGTTTACTTCTGGGTGGAAGATTTCAGACAATGATGACATAGCTATTCTCTCTCTCACCTCTACTGTAGAATTTGCAAAGCTTCAGAGGTTGGGTACTTTGAAGGCCTTGGTCCTGGAATGAGGACAACACAGAGTAAAGTTCCCAGATCACATACTATGGGCAGACTGACAGTATGAGCATGAAATAAACTTTGTGGATTTAATCCACTGAGGTTAGAGAAGTTGTTACTGTAATATAATCTAGCCTATCCTGATCAGTATATACATTATATTAGAATTAAGGAAGGTCAAACAGATCACAAATATGTATTCTAGGGTGTGAGACATTACAAATGCTTCTGAAAACAAAGAAAGGACCTAGACTAAAGAAGTAAATAAAAAATGCACAAAGAGAAACTATCATGGAGTTAAAAAGGAAAGTAGAATGCATCTCCGGTAAAACTCTAATATTAGAAATGAGGAAATGAATACTCTGAGAAGTTTAGTAAATTATACAAGGTCACACAGCCAGTGACAAAGCCAGGATCAGGACCAGAAGTCATTTGTGAGAATGCAGTTTGTATTTTTATAATAAGGATATATTTAAATGTGTTTTACTGATTTTAGAGAGACGAAAAAGGTGAGGTCACAATTTAGTAGCAATCTGCCATATGATTTAGTTGTTTTAAAGGGAATGAAAATTTATGTGATTTTTTGATGAATTTAAAGTATATTTTACGGAGGGAGACCTTCAAGATGGTGGAGGAGTAAGACGTGGAGATCACCTTCCTCCCCACAAATACATCAGAAATACAACTACTTGTGGAACAACTCCTACAGAACACCTACTGAATGCTGGCAGAAGACCTCAGACTTCCCAAAAGGCAAGAAACTCCCCAAGTACCTGGATAGGGCAAAAGAAAAAAGAAAAAACAGGGACAAAAGAATAGGGACAGGACCTGCACCTCTGGGAGGGAGCTGTGAAGGAGGAAAAGTTTCCACACACTGGAAAGCCCCTTCACTGGCAGAGATGGGGAGTGGCGGGGGGGGAAGCTTTGGAGCCATGGAGGAGAGCGCAGCAACAGGAGTAGAGAGGGCAAAGCGGAGAGATTCCCGCACAGAGGATCGGTGCCGACCAGCACTCACCAGACTGAGAGGCTTGTCTGCTCACCCGCCGGGGCGGGTGGGGGCTGGGAGCTGAGGCTATGGCTTCAGAGGTCAGATCGTAGGGAGAGGACTGGGGTTGGCTGTGTGAACACAGCCTGAAGGGGGCTAGTGAGCCACAGCTAGCTGGGAGGGACTCTGGGAAAAAGTCTGGAACTGCCCAAGAGTCAAGAGACCATTGTTTCGGGGTGCGCTAGGAGAGGGGATTCAAAGCACCGCCTAAACGAGCTCCAGAGATGGGCGCAAGGTGCGGCTATCAGCGCGGACACCAGAGACGGGCATGAAATGTTAAGGCTGCTGCTGCAGCCACCAACAAGCCTGTGTGCAAGCACAGGTCACTATCCACACCTCCCCTCCCGGGAGCCTGTGCAGCCCGCCACTGCCAGGATCCTGTGATCCAGGAACAACTTCCCCGGGAGAACACATGGTGTGCCTCAGGCTGTTGCAACGTCACACTGGCCTCTGCCGCCACAGGCTCGCCCCGCATTCCATACCCCTACCACCCCCTGGCCTGAGTGAGCCAGAGCCCCTCATCAGCTGCTACTTTAACCCCGTCCTGTCTGAGAGAAGAACAGATGCCCTCAGGCGACCTACACACAGAGGCGGGGCCAAAACCAAAGCTGAACCCCAGGAGCTGTGCAAGCAAAGAAGAGAAAGGGAAATCTCTCCCAACAGCCTCAGGAGCAACAGATTAAATCTCCACAATCAACTTGATGTACCCTGAATCCGTGGAATACCTGAATAGACAACGAATCATCCTATAATTGAGGGGGTGGACGTTGGGAGCAACTGTAGACTTGGGGTTTGCCTTCTGTATCTAATTTGCTTTTGGTATTATGTTTTTCTTAGTTTAGTATATAGAGTTTATTATCATTGGTAGATTTGTTTATTGATTTGGTTGCTCTCTTCCTCTTCTTTTATATACATATATATATATATATATATATATATATATATATATATTTTGCTTTTTCTCTTTTTGTGAGTGTGTATGTGTATGCTTCTTGGTGTGATTTTGTCTGTATAGCTCTGCTTTTACCACTTGTCCTAGGGTTCTATCTGTCTGTTTCTTTTTTTTCTTCTTTTTTTATTAGTGTGCTTTTTTAGTGCTTGTTATCACTGGTGGATTTGTTTTTTGGTTTGGTTGCTCTCTTCTTCCTTTCTTTTTTTTTTGCTCTTTTTTATTACTTTTTAATTTTTCTTTTATTTTTAATAACTATTATGTATTTTTTATTTTAATAACTTTATGTTATTTTTTCTTTCTTATTTTCTCCCTTTTCTTCTGAGCTGTGTGGCTGACAGGGTTTTGATGCTCCAGCCTGGTGTCAGGCCTGTGCCTCTGAGGTGGGAGAGCCGAGGTCACGACATTGGTCCACCAGAGACCTCCTGGCACCACAAAATATCAAATGGCAAATGCTCTCCCAGAGATCTCCATCTCAATGCTAAGACCCAGCTCCACTCAATGACCAGCAAGTTACAATGCTGGACACCTTATGCCAAACAACTAGCAAGACAGGAACACAACCCCACCCATTAGCACAGAGGCTGCCTAAAATCAAAATAAGGTCACAGACACCCCAAAACACAGCACCGGACGTGGTCCTGCTCACCAGAAAGACGAGATCCAGCCTCAACCACCAGAACACAGGCACTAGTCCCCTCCACCAGGAAGCCTACACAAACAACTGAACCAACCTTAGCCACTGGGGGCAGACACCAAAAACAACGGGAACTATGAACACGCAGCCTGCGAAAAGGAGACCCCAAACACAGTTAGTTAAGCAAAATGAGAAGACAGAGAAACACACAGCAGATGAAGGAGCAAGGTAAAAACCCACCAGACCTAACAAATGAAGAGGAAATAGGCAGGCTACCTGAAAAAGAATTCAGAGTAATGATAGCAAAGATGATCCAAAATCTTGGAAATAGAATGGAGAAAACACAAGAAACATTTAACAAGGACCTATAAGAACTAAAGAGCAAACAAACAATGGTGAACAACACAATAAATGAAATTAAAAATTCTCTAGAAGGAATCAGTAGCAGAATAACTGAGGCAGAAGAACGGATTAAATAGTGGAAATAACTACTGCAGAGCAGAATAAAGAAAAAAGAATGAAAAGAATTGAGGAGAGCCTCAGAGACCTCTGGGACAACATTAAATGCACCAACATATGAATTATAGGGGTCCCAGAAAAAGAGGAGAAAAAGAAAGGGACTGAGAAAATAATTAAAGAGATTAGAGTCGAAAACTTCCCTAATATGGGAAAGGAAATAGTCAATCAAGTCCAGGCAGTGCAGAGAGTCCCATACAGGATAAATCCAAGGAGAAACATGCCAAGACACATACTAATAAAACTATCAAAAATTAAATACAAAGAAAAAATATTAAAAGCAGCAAGGGAAAAACAACAAATAACATACAAAGGAATCCCCATAAGGTTAACAGCTGATCTTTCAGCAGAAACTCTGCAAGCCAGAAGGGAGTGGCAGGACATATTTAAAGTGATGAAAGGGAAAAACCTACAACCAAGATTACTCTACCCAGCAAGGATCTCATCCAGATTTGGTGGAAAATTAAAAGCTTTACAGACAAGCAAAAGCTAAGAGAATTCAGCACCACTAAAGCAGCTTTATAGCAAATGCTAAAGGAACTTCTCTAGGCAGGAAACACAAGAGAAGGAAAAGACCTACAATAACAAACCCAAAACAATTAAGAAAATGGTAATAGGAACATACACATCGATAACTACCTTAAATGTAAATGTATTAAATGCTCCAACCAAAAGACATAGACTGGCTGAATGGATTCAAAACAAGACCCATATATATGCTGTCTACAAGAGACCCACTTCAGGCCTAGAGACACATACAGACTGAAAGTGAGGGGATAGAAAAAGATATTCCATGCAAATGGAAATCAAAAGATAGCTGAAGTAGCAATTCTCATATCAGACAAAATAGACTTTAAAATAAAGACTATTACAAGAGACAAAGAAGAACACTACATAATGATCAAGGGATCAATCCAAGAAGAAGATATAACAATTGTAAATGTTTATGCACCCAACATAGGAGCACCTCAATATGTAAGGCAAATGCTGACAGCCATAAAAGGGGAAGTCGACAGTAACACAATCATAGTAGGGGACTTTGACATTCCACTTTCAGCAATGGACAGATCAACCAAAATGAAAATAAATAAGGAAACACAAGCTTTAAATGACACATTAAACAAGATGGACTTAATCGATATTTATAGGACATTCCATCCAAAAACAACAGAAGACACTTTCTTTTCAAGTGCTCATGGAACATTTTCCAGGATAGATCATATCTTGGTCACAAATCAAGCCTTGGTAAATTTAAGAAAACTGAAATCGTATCAAGTATCTTTTCCGATCACAACACTGTGAGACTAGATATCAATTACAGGAAAAAATCTGTAAAAGATACAAACACATGGAGGCTAAACAATATGCTACTAAATAACCAACAGATCACTGAAGAAATCAAAGAAGAAATCAAAAAATATCTGGAAACAAATGACAGTGAAAACACGACGACCCAAAACCTATGGGATGCAGCAAAAGCACTTCTAAGAGGGAAGTTTATAGCAATACAATCCTACCTCAAGAAACAAGAAACATCTCAAATAAACAACCTAACCTTACACCTAAAGCAATTAGAGAAAGAAGAACAAAATAACCCTAAAGTTAGCAGAAGGAAGGAAATCATAAAGATCAGATCAGAAATAAATGAAAAAGAAATGAAGGAAACAATAGGAAAGATCAATAAAACTAAAAGCTTGTTCTTTGAGAAGATAAACAAAACTTATAAACCATTAGCCAGACTCATCAAGAAAAAAAGGGAGAAGACTCAAATCAATAGAATTAGAAATGAAACAGGAGAAGTAACAAAAGACACTGCAGAAAAACAAAGGATCATGAGAGATTACTACAAGCAACTATATGCTAATAAAGTGGACAACCTGGAAGAAATGGACAAATTCTTAGAAAAGCACAACCTTCCGAGACTGAACCAGGAAGAAATAGAAAATATAAACGACCAATCACAAGCACTGAAATTGAGACTGTGATTAATAATCTTCCAACAAACAAAAGCCCAGGGCTGGATGGCTTCACAGGCGAATTCTATCAAACATTTAGAGAAGAGCTAACACCCATCCTTCTCAAACTCTTCCAAAATATAGCAGAGGGAGGAACACTCCCAATTCATTCTATGAGGCCACCATCACCCTGATACCAAAACCAGACAAAGATGTCTCAAGGCAAACTACAGGCCAATATCACTGATGAACATAGATGCAAAATCCTCAGCAAAATACTAGCAAACAGAATCCAACAGCACATTCAAAGGATCATACACCATGATCAAGTGGGGTTTATCCCAGGAATGCAAGGATTCTTCAATATACGCAAGTCAATCAATGTGATACACCATATTAACAAATTGAAGGAGAAAAACCATATGATCATCTCAATACATGCAGAGAAAGCTTTCGACAAAATTCAACACCCATTTATGACAAAAACCCTCCAGAAAGTAGGCATAGAGGGAACTTACCTCAACATAATAATGGCCATATATGACAAACCCACAGCCAACATCATTCTCAATGGTGAAAAACTGAAACCATTTTCACTAAGATCAGGAACAAACAAGGTTGTCCAGTCTCAGCAGTATTATTCAACATAGTTTTGGAAGTTTTAGCCACAGCAATCAGAGAAGTAAAAGAAATAAAAGGAATCCAAATCGGAAAAGAAGAAGTAAAGCTGTCACTGTTTGCAGATGACATGATACTATACATAGAGAATCCTAAAGATGCTACCGGAAAACTACTAGAGCTAATCAATGAATTTGGTAAAGCAGCAGAATACAAAAGTAATGCAAAGAAACCTCTTGCATTCCTATACACTAATGATGAAAAATCTGAAAGAGAAATTAAGGAAACACTCCCATTTACCACTGCAACAAAAAGAATAAAATACCTAGGAATAAACCTACCTAAGGAGACAAAATACCTGTATGCAGAAAACTGTAAGACACTGATGAAAGAAATTAAAGATGATACCAACAGATGGAGAGATATACCATGTTCTTGGATTGGAAGAATCAACATTGTGAAAATGACTATACTACCCAAAGCAATCTACAGATTCAATGCAATCCCTATCAAACTACCAGTGGCATTTTTCACAGAACTAGAACAAGAAATTGAACAATTTATATGGAAACACAAAAGACCCCATATAGCCAAAGCAACCTTGAGAAAGAAAAACGGAGCTGGAGGAATCAGGCTCCCGGACTTCAGACTATACTACAAAGCTGCAGTAATCAAGACAGTATGGTACTGGCATAAAAACAGAAATATAGATCAATGGAACAGGATAGAAAGCTCAGAGATAAACCCACGCACATATGGTCACCTTATCTTTGATAAAGGAGGCAAAAATATACACTGGAGAAAAGACAGCCTCTTCAATAAGTGGTGCGGGGAAAACTGGACAGCTACATGTAAAAGAATGAAATTAGAACACTCATTAACACCATACACAAAAATAAACTCAAAATGGATTAAAGACCTAAATGTAAGGCCAGACAGTGTAAAACTCTTAGAGGAAAACATAGGCAGAACACTCTATGACATAAGTCTCAGCAAGATCCTTTTTGACCCACCTCCTAGAGGAATGGAAATAAAAGCAAAAATAAACAAATGGGACCTAATGAAACTTAATGCTTTTGCACAGCAATGGAAACCATAAACAAGACGAAAAAACAACCCTCAGAATGGGAGAAAATATTTGCAAATGAAGCAACTGACAAATGATTAATCTCCAAAGTTTACAAGCAGCTCAATATCAAAAAAAACAAACAACCCAATCCAAAAATGGGCAGAAGACCTAAATAGACATTTCTCCAAAGAAGATATACAGATTTCCAACAAACATATGAAAGGATGCTCAACATCACTAATCATTAGTGAAATACAAATCAAAACTACAATGAGGTATGACTTCACACCAGTCAGAATGGCCATCATCAAAAAATCTACAAACAATAAATGCTGGAGAGGGTGTGAAGAAAAGGGAACCCTCTTGCACTGTTGGTGGGAATGTACATTGATACAGCCACTATGGAGAACAGTATGGAGGTTCCTTAAAGAACTCAAAATAGAACTACCATACGACCCAGCAATCCCACTACCGGGCATGTACCCTGAGAAAACCATAATTCAAAAAGAGTCATGTACTACAATGTTCATTGCAGCTCTAGTTACAATAGCCAGTATATGGATGCAACCTAAGTGTCCATCGACAGATGAATGGATAAAGGAGATGTGGCACATATATACAAGCATATTACTCAGCCATAAAAAGAAACGAAATTGAGTTATTTGTAGTGAGGTGGATGGACCTAGAGTCTGTCATACAGAGTGAAGTAAGTCAGAAAGAGAAAAACAAGTACCGTATGCTAACACATATATATGCAATCTAAAAAAAAAAAGAAAAAGAAAAGGTTCTGAAGAACCTAGGGGCAGGAGAGGAATAAAGATACAGATGTAGAGAATGGACTTGAGGACATGGGGAGGGGTAAGGGTAAGCTGGGACGAAGTGAGAGAGTGGCATGGACATATATACACTACCAAATGTAAAACAGATAGCTAGTGGGAAGCAGCCGCATAGCACAGGGAGATCAGCTCGGTGCTTTGTGACCACCTAGAGGGGTGGGATAGGGAGGGTGGGAGAGAGACGCAAGAGGGAGGGGACATGGGGATATATGTATATGTATAGCTGATTCACTTTATTATAAAGCAGAAACTAACACACCATTGTAAAGCAATTATACTCCAATAAAGATTTTAAATAAATAAATAAATTGTATTTTACAATTTGGAAAATAGTTATTCTTGATATTTAAAGGCTGAATAGAGGTAATGAGGAGAAATAAACTAAAAATGAAATTCAGAACCTTGATTACTAGGCTTTGTAGAATAGCTGGATTAATAAGCATATTAAACTCTTTTGCTCAGTCGATGCTGATTTAGTACCTATTAAGTATAACCTGCTTCAGAAAAAGACTTTTTAAAATAACAAAATATATTGACGTTCTATTGTTGACTCATGTATTGAATGTGAACTAGAAACAGATTGGTTTTTCAAAGAGCAATTTTAAACGGTACTAGAAACTGTATGGGTCACGTACTACACATACTTAAGAGATGATTTCATCAGATTTTCAAAAAGAATTTGAGCTTCTATTAAAGGCAGTACGACTTTAAAAGGAAAGCTAAACCTAGGAAAACTGGATATATGCCAAATCAATTCAAATATTGAGTGTTTTTAAAAAGTTATACATCTGATGACTATATTTCAGCCCAAATAATTATAGAGTAACTAAACTTAGAAACAAAAATGCACCTCTAATTGTAAAGATAAGCTATAAGTCTGTTGGTAAGAAGGAAAAAAATTGTAAAATTCTGGCATCTTCACGATAATAGTCCAACGTCTGGGACAAAAGCCATATCCTTTATGTAACAAAAGAAAGGGATCTATCTGGGACTAAAAATATACATACACTTTTTTCCTTACTTCAGTTTGTCATGAAGACCCAATACAGAAATGATTTCTAATTAATTAGGAAGTGCAGTGATTTAATAGGTGTTTAATAACTTAGATTATACTGTTAGCAGCTTATTGAGGCTCTAAAACAATGCATATATTATATGAGAAGACATTTTGCTGCAAATAAATAATAGCAGTCCTAATATAGGCAGCAATTTATTATGTGGAATTTTAAAAACAATGGCAATGTGAGGTTTTAACCATATACTTTAGAATAGATAGTTATATAAAACATTGTTTTCCTTGACTACACTAAATATTAAAACAGATTTAAAATTACAGAGTTTCTGTCTAGAAGAGAATGGCCCATATTTTTCATTCAATCTTTTTGTTTTTACAGACAAAACTGATTTCCCAGGGTCACAGTTAATGTCAGAGTGAAGATTAGAAGCCATGTCACCTGACTTCTACTGGCCCACGGATAATAGCTATATTATACTTTGGTGGGGAGGGGAGCCAGAACAGGCTAGGTTATACTGCCATAACAACTTTAAAACTCACACTAGCTTACAATAAGAAAATTTTATTTCTTGATCATGCAAAGAACACTGCAACTGTTCTCCATGTAGTGGCTAAGTATTCCTGGGTACTATGACCTGATGGCATGTTCGACTCAATGTATGATTCCACAATGACCACTGCATGGGAGAAAAGCACGGAAAATCTCACTTCAGCTTTTAAATGCTTCTGTCTGAAAATTATGTACATTACTTCTGCTCACATTTCATTAGCCAAAGCAAGCTGCACGACCACGTTTAACTCCAATGGAAAGGGAAATATCATCTTTCCACCTGTTAAAAAGAGGAGGAGAACAAGAACGCATGGGTGAGCCTTAGTAATGGCTACCACGACAGGAGACTCACCTCTATCTCAGATAGGCTACTGCATTTTTTGGAGGGCAAATTGTAAACAAGATCATGTGAAGCCAACTAAATGTGAGTTTGAGGTGAAAACTTTAGACACTGTGTCCATTTCAGAACTGTGAGAATAGCACCTGCATTCACAAAACACTGCCTTGGAAATAAAAAATTCTGGGAGGCGGAATTTTCTATACAATGGTCCTTCTTCTAGCCCCTCCAAATGTGTCTATTCTCTCCTTTTTTGGACAGTTGTAAAAATATCTGAAGACTACTGTAATATCTTCTCGTTTGTCAACGAATTGTGCCAGGTTCTCTGGAAATACTTCCAGTTTGTGATCACCCTTCTAAAACTAATAGTTTAGGTATAATTTGACCGTTAAAGAAAAAAAGGGGACTATTGTCCATTTTTCTGAATTCTCTATTTCTATAAATGAATATTGTTTTAAACCATATTAACTTCTAACAATCATATCTCATAATTAACTCACTTTGAACTTATCGATTCCAATGCAAGTCTTTTTCAAATATGCTAAGTCTCATTTCCCAAAACCCTGCATTTGGCTGAGAATTGTTACACTTCTTGTTGTGAAGTAAAGTCCAGAATTTTCTATTTCTCTATTTTTTATCTTGCTAAGTTCTGCTTATATTTATAGACTGGAAGTCGGCAAACTTTTTCTGTAAAGGGCCAGATGGTAAATATTTTAAGCTTTGTGATCCATATAAAATCCCTATTGCATATTCTTTTTCTTTTTTCACAATGCTTCACAAATATAAAAACCATTCATAGCTTGAGAGCTGTAAAAAGAAAAAAACAGGCTGTGGGATGGATTTGGCCCACAGACTGTAGTTTGCCAAACCTTGTTTTAGATTATTGAGCTACTTTTGGATTCTGATTTGATCAACCAGTACATCAGGATCTCTAACTTTTCCAGTTTGTCATTTACATATTTTATCAGAATAATATAAATGTTCTCAACTAGTCAACATTCAAAAATGTTGAAGAGAATAAGCTTGAAGAAAAAGCCTCACAGCACACCAGTACAGATTTCTCTGCAGGCTGGCATTAATCCATTACTTTCTGTTCCGTAGGTATACCTGAATCACAAATCCACTTAACAATGTTGTCATACAACGTACTCAACATGCCATCATAAAAGACTCTGTCCAATGTTTTGCTTAAATAACAAAACACTGTCTCTCTATAGCACTCTTCTGAGAGGGTCTGTTTATAATATCTAAAACAGGAACCTAATTTTGTAGGGCACAAATTGTTTTTTGTGAACTAATGCTGCCTCCTGGTGATCAATTCCTTAAGTACTCACAACCCATCTTCTAATAATCCAGTTTAGATTTCTTTCATAATCTACATTTAAGTTTATTGTTACAATATTTTTTCTTTCCATGATACAAAGACAGATTAGTTCATCTTATCTTTCAGCTACTCTACTATTCTATACTGCTTCCCAGATATAACTTTCAAAGGCCCAGCAATTTATTCACTACATTTATCCATTGCTCTTGATCGAAGATTGGCAAATTCTACCCCACAGGCCAAATCCAGTATGCCACCTTTTTTTTTGTAAATAAAGTTTTATTGGAACAGATCCATGCTCACTCATTTATGTATTTTCCATGCCTGCTTTCACATCACAATGAGAGAGTTGAATAGTTTTCAACAGAGACTGTATAGCCCCAAAACCCTAAAATATTTACTAACAGGCCCTTTACAGATAAAGTTTGCCAGCCCCTGATCTAAATGGGTCTGGATTCAAACTTTTTATTCACCTATCCTAGGCTTTACTTTCACTTAATTAATATTTATTTCTTCTCTTTACTGACTAAAAGCCATTCTTCTGAACAGAGATAACAAAAGCAAAATAGGAATTGAGGCCAGGAAATCACATTATCTTTTGATATCATATTATCTCTTGCCATTCCTCTGGATCAGACCCCCAGAAGCTCTTATCCTGACTAACCTCCCCGCTTCTCACTTTATCACCCATCCTATCCTCCACAATTCATCCTCTGGGCTGCTACTCAGATAAACTTTTCAATAGACTAATCCAATTTAAGTATCTTAAAACTCTTTAAGGATTTCCTATGTTCAACACAAAAATCTAAACTCTTTCCTATGTCATAAAATGCCCTTCATGACCCAGCCCTTGCTGGTCATACATCCTTTTCCTCTTGCTCTTCTCCCCCATGTACAGTCAGTGCTCAGCCATGTTGAACTGCTATCAGTTGCTGTATTCTCACACCCGTCTGCATTTTGCACGCCTTCTCTCTCCCTGGAACACTTTCCACTGATACAACCTCCTTCTTCTTTGCCCCTCTTCAAGTCTCAAGTCAAGTATTTTCTCCTTTGGAACTTTTCCTGATTGAGCTCATCTAACTAGCTTGTCATTTTGCATTATAATCTGGCTGCATGCCTGCCTCTGTACTTGACTGTAAGTAACTTGAGGGCCTGAATTATGATTCTGATCTTGTCATCTCTAGAGTCTAATACATACCCCAGTGCAGAAACTTCAGTTCAAGGTGCCTAAGAATGTCTCAGGAATTTTTTCATGGTGACTTTAGGTCAAAAGAAATATGTTACAGCTCTGTTTACTAAGTAGTTAGTAAACAACTTAATAAGTATTCATGTTCTAGCAACTTAGTAGCCATTTGAAAAAATAATACTTTTAAATTAAAGAAAAAATACCATTCTTGAATAACCACAAGTACTTACTAATGAAATGTGTGTGTCTGCAAGGCATTACACAAGTTCTCAAACATTAGAATTAGATTGGACACTGTCACCTTCATTTCCTGCTCTATATTGATTTTGGCATGGTATTTGTTTTTATCGCAACCACTGAAAGGTCAGCCTTGCCAGGATATAATGCCATAGAGAGAAATATACTGTGACCTAATGTTGAAATGGTAAACTACCTTAAGCTAGTAATTTTCTCAGTGTCTCACAGATATAAAATATCATTGTGTTTTGCTTGGAAATTATAAATATTCCACATTGCCCCTCTGAGTTCACTGCAGTATCCTTGGAATGCCGTTTGGGGAACCATAGCCCCAGTGCATAGAAGTTCATTAAATATTTGTGTAATCCACCCCAGCTAGAATGTCCATATGGTAAATTACATAAAACTTAATCAAAAGATATCTTTAAAGAGAAAAATAGTTATAGAACTGGTATCAGCAAAATTTGCCACCAGGTGGCAAATATTTTAGGGTTGTAGGCCATATAGTTTCTTTAACAACTGTTCAATTCTGCCACTGTAGCATCAAAGCAGATATAAATAATATATAAATGTATGGATATGACTGTGTTCTAACACAACTTTATTTACAAAAACAGGTGGCCCGCTCATGGGCTAGTGTTTGTCAACACTAGCCCATGTTGGCAAATTAATAGAAAGTCTTTTAAAAGGTATATTCTTTCCAAACTAAAGTTACTAAAAAGGTATAAACAAAAGGTGAGTCAGAACACCATGAGTCTATACCGATATGAATAAGTTATTAAATTGAAATTTTTATGAGGTATGGAATTATAAAGGTGTGATACTGTGATTTATTATAAGAAATATATATTTGGTCTTCATCCCAGTTTCTGGTTCACAGCTCCCAAAACCCTAGGAATTTCCTAAGTGTGGAGAGTGATAAAGGTGTCTTTTGTTTTGTTAATGAGGTGACTTTGGACCCCATCTAAGGATGGAGGCTGGTTGCCAGGAGAACCAACCATGCAATTAGAGGGTTGGAACTTCCCATCCCACTCCCAGACCTCCAGGGAGAGAGGAGGAGCTGGAGGTTGAATTGACTGCCAATGGCTGGGCTTCCCTAGTGGCGCAGTGGTTAAGAATCCGCCTGCCAATGCAGGGGATACGGGTTCGAGCCCTGGTCTGGGAAGATCCCACATGCCACAGAGCAACTAAGCCCGTGGGCCACAACTACTGAGCCTGCGCTCTAGAGCCCGTGTGCCACAACTACTGAGCCCACGTGCCACAACTACTGAAGCCCGCATTCCTAGAGCCACAACTACTGAAGCCCGCATTCCTAGAGCCGGTGCCCCGCAGCAAGAGAAGCCGCCACAATGAGAAGCCCACGCACCGCAATGAAGAGTAACCCCCGCTCGCCGCAACTAGAGAAAGCCCGCGTGGCAACGAAGACCCAACGCAGCCAAAAATAAATAAATAAAATAAATAAATTTATTAAAAAAGAAGAAATTGCCAATGACCGATGATATAATAAATCATGACTATGTAATGAAGCCTCCATAAAAACTCCAAAGGGACAGGTTCAGAGAGCTTCAGGGTTGGTGAAACCTAGAGATCTGGGGAGAGTGGTGTGCTTAGAAGCTCCGTGTCCCTTCCCACATACCTTGCCCTACGCATCTTTTCCATCCGGCAGTTCCTGAGTTATATCCTTTTACAATAAACTGGTGACCTAGTAAGTAAAATGTTTCTCTGAGTTCTGTAAGCCGCTCTTGCAAATTAATCAAACCTGAGGAGAGGGGGTTGTGGGAACCTCTGATTTATAGCCAGGGGGTTGGAAGTACAGTTAACAACCTGGACTTGTTACTGGCGTCTGGTCGGGGGGGGCGGGTGGTGGGGGGAGAAGGGTGCGTGTGCAGTCTTACAGGACTGAGTCCTCAACCTGTGGAATCTGGTGCTACCTTCCAGGTAGACAGTGTCAGAATTGAATTGAATTCTTAGACACTGAGATGGTGTTCTGAGAATTTCTCATTGGAGCTGTGGGGAACCCTGCCCCCACCCCACTGGAAACTGAGTCTCAGAACACCAGAAGAAAAGGGAACAAGAATAACTTCACGTGCAGAAGCCTGGCAGACAACATCTTAAAGCGAACAACGTCAATAAAGAGATAAATATAAATTACATATCACTTGATAGGACGCAGTGAGAGGAATGCAAAATCACTTCTGTGATATTTATGCCAGAAGTCTATAACAAATAATTAACAGTCAGGAAACATCAAATAAAATCCGAATTAAGGGTCATTCTACAAAATAACTGACCTATAATCTTCATAAATGTCAAAGCCATGAAAGTCAAGGAAAGACTAGGGAACTGTTCCTGAAAAATGGTGACAATAGAGACATGACAATAAAATGTACCTCTGTGCAACGTATAATTCCAAACTGGATCATTTCGCCCCACAGAACATTATTAATATAACTGGTAAAATTTGAATGTGGTGTGAGGATTACACACTAGCAATTATTCAATGTTTATTTCCTGATTTTGTTGGTTATATTGTGTTTACATGAGAGAATGTCTTTGCTCGCAAGAAATACATACTGAAGTGTTCAGGGAGGTTGGGGAATTGAGTCAGCAGCTTACTCTCAGATGGTTCAGGAACAAAAGTTCTTTGTCCTGTACTTATAACTTTTCTGTAACTTTGAGATTATTTCCATTAAAAATTTTTTAAATTTCTAGCATTAAACAGTGGAAGAGCAGATGTGCAGGGATTACTGCTCTGTATTAGCAGAAGAGCTGGCCCTGTTCCCATCCCAGGTGATTTTCCTCATTTCCTTACCAAGCAAACACATCCTAGGGAATGTACACGGACAGTAATTATAGACAATATTGTTCTCCTTTATTTAAGGCATGGAAGTACGTAAACTTTACTCAACCAACAAGGCTTTACTGAACATTACTACATTCTCAGCATTGTGTGAGATAGAGAAGGAAAGGAAATAAACATGTATAGATAGAACATCTGCATGTATCAGGCAAGGAAGACAAAGAATGGCTTCTGCCCTCGAGGACTATGTACATTAGTTGAGTAGACAAGACTGGCATAAATTCACATGAGAAACATACTATATGATTACTAATTTATTTAATTGGTTAGCTTCCTTTCTCACCCTGTTCTTGCAACCTCATCAGGAAGATCAATTGATTAGAAGTACCAAAGATGCTTAATTAAGAAAGACCTGGAGATAAGGGTAAAAGTACAAGACAGAGTTGCCAGTATAGATCCAAACAAACCGAGAGGACAAAGAACCTTTCCTCCACGCTGGAACAGAGAGAGGTGCAACCCCAGAAGACTGCTGGTATTTACAAATTCATCAACACTTTGTCTGTTAGCCACCCTAGGTGTCCATAATATTGCTGAGGTAGAAATGTGAATGGGCCACAGTGTGAAACCAGTGGACAGGCAGTGAGTCAACTGGCAATTGAATAAACCTAGCTGATCACTCAGAATCCATTATCAGGGAATTCCCTGGCAGTAGTTAGGACTCTGAGCTTTCACTGCCGAGGGTACAAGCTCAGTCCCTGGTCGGGGAACTAAGGTCCCACAAGCTGTGAGGTGTGGCAAAAAAAAAAAAAAAAAAAGAATCCACATCAAAATTAGCAGAGTCTAGAAGTAAGAAAACAGTGGAGGTTTAGGATATTTTTCTAGGTCAGAGATTATCAAAATGAGATCATTAACAGATATTTTCTGAGATCATAAAATGTTCAAATAAATTTGGGATGCAATGAAACAAATTAAGGCAAGTTTCTTTATTACAGAACTTCTTGGAGCCTAAAGTATGCTAATGTGCATTGTACACCTAAAAGGAGGGGTATTATTACATGCGGCATTTCACTTAGATCAGGAGCCATATCGAAACTTCTAAGTGTAGAAAATGTCTACCATGGAGACAGAATGAATAAAAAAAGAGATAGCTACTTTGAGAGGTATAGCATCAATAGTAGTAGTAATAATAATAATAATAATAATAATAATAATAATGATAGCTCCATATTATGCTTCCTGGGAGCCTCACACTGTTCTAAGGTTTAGTGCTTCACTTTATCTTGACAACAACCCTATGACATAATATAATTATGATCCCCATTTTACCTTGAGGAAAATTAGATAGAAAGGTTAAGTAAATTGTTGAAGGTCATATGACTAGAAAATGGTCAAGCCAGGATGCAGACTCAAGCAGTCTGGCTCCAGCACCCATGTTCTTAACCATTACGCTATATAACTTATCAACGAAATTCTTATTCATTTATTTCAGAGTAAATTATTAGCTGGATATTAAGCAAGAATGAAAAACAAGCATGATGACTAATTTTAAAAGAAGGCTAGAAATTTAATTCAATGAAATTGGGAATACGGATAGGAGGTAAAAAATTTGTCATTATAATTATGAAGTATATAGTCATGATAATCCATAGTTCATTAAAAATAAGAAGCATTTCAAGCAAAGAATATGCACCCCAATGTTCTAACCCATGCTAACTAAAACAATATGGTGAGCACTTTAGAAGAGTTCTCACTCACCGTGATTCTCTTCATATCTAGCTGGCGCAGCTGCATCATATTCTGAAGGATAGTGTGCTTGTACCATGACTCTTGAGCTATTGGATTGCCATCAAAAGTGATGTCTGAGAGAGAAGTAGAATCAGCAAGGCAGCAAACACTCTCAAAACTGCAGGAAAGACAGAAACCACTGGATTACTGTGAGACCTTCAAATAGTACTTTGTTTTGTTTCATACACATTATTTTTTAGAACAGTTTTAGATTTACAGAAAAATTGGGAAGATAGTACAGACTTCCCACATGCTCCACACCAAGTTTCCCCTACTATTAACATCTTGTATTAGTATAGTACATTTTTTACAATTAATGAACTAATATTGATATATTCTTACTAACTCAATATTTTATCCAGATTTCTTTAGTTTTTACACAATGTCCTTTTTCTGTTCCAAGATCCCATCCAGGATACCACATTACATTTAGCTGTGATGTCTCCTTAGGTTCCTCTTGGCTGTGACATTTTCTTAGACTTTCCTTATTTTTGATAATCTTGACAGTTTTGAGGAGTACTGATCAGTTATTCTGTAGGCTGCCCCTCTATTGCAATTTGTCTGATATTTTTTTTCATGATGAGATTAGGGTTACGGTACATACTATTAATTAATATGACTTATCACTGTTGAAGTTGACCTTGATCACCTAACTGAAACAGTGTTTGTCAGGTTTCTCCAATGTAAAGTTACTCTTCCCTCCCCTTCTTTCCATACTGAATTCTTTGGAAAGTGGTCATTATGCGCAGCCCATACTTAAGGAGTGGAAGTTCAGTTTCCTCTCATTGAGGGCACAGTATCTACATAATTTATTTGGAATTCTTCTTCCCAGGGAGTTTGTCTTTTCCCTGTGTATTTATTTATATCAGTTTTGATTCATGGACATTTCATTTCATTCTTTGGGTTATAATCCAGTACTAGTTTACTTATTTTATTGTTCAAATTGTTCCAGCTTTGGCCATTGGACCTCTTTCAGTTGGCTCCTATGTCCATTTGACATACCCCTATTAACATGGACTTTTTGTTTTTGTAAGCACTTCCTTACTTTCTAGCATTATAAGATTCTCTAGACTCATTTCTCATTCTCTAGACTCATTTCCTACCCCAGTCCTAGAATCAGCCATTTCTTCAAGAAGCCATGATTCCCTTTATTGGGGAATGGCATTAGAAACAAAGATCTAGTGGCTAGGTGTACTATTTACTACTAGGTGTCATTTCTTTTAGGCCCTCTGATGACAGAGCAAGGAAATATATGTGTGTATACCAACCTGTGCGTATACGTATATCGATATTTCTCTATGAAACCATCTGTGTCTACGTTAAGCTAACCATGAGTTCAAACTGATGTCTCCAACTCTAATCTATTACCAAAGGGATCATTCTAGCCTCTTTCCCTTACTTATCTGTAAATTCCTACTCCAACAAGGAGAAATCTGGCTCCCACCGTCTCTCATCCATTTAGTTAATTATTAATTCCAGAATATATGTATAGTGGTATCAGAATTTTCAATTTGTACCCCCATGGGAAATAACTTTATTAACAAAAGCATAATGATAATGTGTAATTCCTTTTGCACCTAGTCTTACAGACTCATTTCCAAAGTTACTTAGGTCAGCACCTTCCCCTCCCACTCTTCCTTGCTCATACCTTCAAGAAGGTTGTTCCATACAATTACAATCTCCTGTCATAGTCTATATTCATTTCTTCCTGGGATCCTCCAACCTCCTAAATTATTTTTTTAATATGCATACATTAAAGTTCACTCTTTGTGCTGTAAAGTACTATGGGTTTTGACAAATGCATAATGTCATGTATCCACCAAGAAAGTATCATACAAAATAGTTTCATTGCCCTAAAAAATCCCTTATTTAACCATCCTCCTCTCTCCCTGAATCTCTGGCAGCCACTGATCTTTTTACTGTCTATATAGTTTTGTTTTTTCCAGAATTTCATATAGTTGGAATCATATATTATAGTTTGTAGCCTTTTCAGACTGGCTTCTTTCACTTAGCAGTATGCAATTAAGGTTCATCTGTATCTTTCCGTGGCTTCATAGCTTCCATTTTTTAAAAAATCACTGAGTAATAATATTCCATTGTCTATATGTACCACAGTTTGTCCATTCACCTATTGAAGACATCTTGGTTGCTTCTGGTTTTCAGTGATTATGAATAAAGCGGCTTAAATATTCATCTGCAGGTTTTTGTGTGAACATAAATTTTCATATCAATTCGGTATTGAATTGCACTCAATAGTGCAATTGCTGGATTGTACAGTAAGACTATGTTTAGCTTTCTAAGAAACCACCAAACTGTCTTCCAAAGTGGCTGTACCATCTTGCATTCCTACTGGCTCTACATTCTTATCAGCATTTCATATCTGTCAGGTTTTTAAAAAATTTTAGTCATTCCAATAGGTCTGTAGTGGTCTCATTGTTTTAATAGGCAACTCCCAAATGACAAAGATGTTGAGCATTTTTTCATATGCATATTTGCTACCGGTATATCTTCTCTGCATTTTCAGCTCTTGGGCCCATTTTTAATTGGGTTCTTTGTTTCCTTATTGTTGAGTTTTAAGAGTTTTTTTGTCATATCACGAATATGTCTTTTATCAGATATATGTTTTGCAAATATTTCTCCCAGTCTGACTTGCCTTTTCATTTTCTTAATTGCGTCCTTCACAGGGCAGCAGTTTTTTATTTTAACTATGTCCAACTTATCAATTTTCTCTTTCATGGATCATGCTTTTGGTGTTGTATCTAAAAACTTGCCAAACCCAACAGTGCCTAGATTTTCTCTTAAGTTTTCTTCTAGAAGTTCTATAGTTTCATGTCTTATATTTAGGTATGATCCACTTTGAGTTAATTTTGCAACAGGTATAAGGTCTATGTCTAGATTCAATTTTATATGAATATCCAATTGTTACAGTGCCATTTATTGAAAAGACTATTCTTTCTCTATTGAATTGCCTTTGCTCCTTTGTCAAAGATCGCTTGACTATATTTGTGTGGGTCTATTTTGGGACCCTCTATTCTTCTCCATTGATATACGTGTCCATTCTTTCACCAGTACCGTGCTGTCTTGATTACTGTACCTTTATAGTAAGTCTTGAAATAGGTAAGTGTCAGTCCTCCAACTTTGTTCTCCTTCAGTGTCATGTTGCTATTCTAGGTCTTAGCTTTTCCATATAAACTTTAGAATCCATTTGTCAATATCTGCTTGCTGGGATTTTGATCGGGACTTTCATATTTTTATTGAGGTACAGGTGACATACAACACTGTATTAATTTCAGGTATACACATGATTCAATATTGGTATATACTGCAAAATGTTCACCATGATTAAGTCTAGTTAACATCCATTACCATACATAGTTACAGAATATTTTTTCTTGTGATAAGAACTTTTAAGATCTATTCTCTTAGCAATCTTCAAATATGAAATAAGGTATTAACTATAGTTGACACGCTGTACATTACATCCCCATGACTTATTTATTCTATAAGTGGAAGTTTGTACCTTTTGACACCCTTCACCCATTTAACCCACCCCTTACCCAATCTGTTTTATATATATATGAGCTTGGTATTTCATTTTATTTATTTATTTTAGATTTCACATATAAGTGAGATCATACGGTGTTTGTCTTTCTCTGACTTATTTCACTTAGCATAATGCCCTCAAGGTCCATCTATGCAGTTGCAAATGGCAAGATCTCATTCTTTCTTATGGCTGAATAATACTCCATTGTGCGTGTGTGTGTGTGTGTGTGTGTGTGTGTGTGTGTGTGTGTGTATCACATTCTCTTTATCCATTTATCCATCAATGGACACTTAGGTTGTTTCCATATCTTGGCTACTATAAATAATGCTGCAATGAACATGGGGGTGCCTATATCTTTTTCAGTTACTGTTTTCATTTTCTCCAGATAAATACCCAGAAGAAGAACTGCTGGATCACATGGTAGTTTTATTTTTAATTTTTGAGGACTTTCATTTTTTAAAGAAGGAAATAATCACTTTTCTAAATAATACCCCAGAGCAGACTGATAAAACTCATTTAAATTAGAATCACTCTCTTTAATGACTATTCAAGTAACTAATGTAAACAGGCCTAAAAGTACTTTAGGACTACTTTACTTATATTTAGGAACTATACTAAATATCTTTCTGTGTTAAGAAAAACTAGAGGATATAGAATATTTATGGTATAGAAAATAACCTATATGCTTGACAATTAAGGTTGAGATGATATCTGTAGCAAAAATAAAGTTCATTATGCTTTTTATTGTCATATTTAAATATTTCTTCTATGTTTTCCTCCCATTCAAGGTAGAGATACTCTGCTATCAATTATTTTACCTCAGAGCTTATCTTTACCAATCTAAAAGGTAAATCTCATAACTCATATACACATTATGGGTTTTGAGACGTGGTTGAGAATTAGGGAAGACACTTTTTAAAAGGCTAGTATATGCAAATAAAATGAGTGTTCATGAATTTAGACTTAATAATTGCTTTGAGTATAAATAAACGAGAACAAATATTGCAATTTTTCCTACCTAGCATTGATAAAATTCTGTTTTTCATCAATATAAAATATCTCAAAACAGTTTACGGTGTTTTAGATGAACGTTTGAAAGATGCTTCTCTCCTTCGCTCATAGTTTTTTATGTAAAGCTAGAATCAAATAAAATGCTTCTGATAACTTTAAAACTGAAACACAAGGCAAACTTTTACTCCTTTCACATTGTTAAGTGAACTAACTCATCACCTTCCCTTCACAAATCTGCTTCTCCATGCATATTTCATAACTGATTAAGTCATCAAGGCAGTTGCCACTATGAGCCAATCTCTTACTTAGAAATTGATGACTGAGAATGGGAACTGTGAAGGGTCATCAAGGGATTTTAAGCAAGGTAGGGGGCTAATGTGATTAGAATAATCATAACTTAGTAACATTATGGAAGGTATAAAAGAAAAAAAAGAGTTAAAGAGTAAAAAACCAGTTATAAAGTAGATTGCAGTAAGTAACAGAGGTGAAAAAAGTAGGGGTCAAGCATATCTAAGGTAGTAGCTATGAGAGTAGAGGAGGGAATAGGTTCTACAGAAATTCAGAGTGTAGTATGAACAGAAATTAGTAATTATTTGGGTGTGAGGAAGAGAGGAATCTGGAAAAACATTCAGGTTTCTCCCTCTGGTTAATGATTGAGGCGGTGATTACAAGAGTGTGTAGTTTGTCAAGATTCACTGAGCTTTACACTTAAAATGGGTGCATTTTATTACATGTAAATTACATCTCAATAAATTGATTTACAAAGAAACTTAAAGTATTAAAAAATACATGTTTGACAGATCACCTTTTCATCTATCAGCTCTCCTTTATGAGGAACACTATGCTACACTGGTGGCCAGGGGCTATTAGCACATGTTTCCAAAAGGCTTTCATTACGTTTTCCTCCAACTACCACAGGATGGGATAACTAATTTCAACATTAAGATATTAACTAATGTGAGAAGCAGAGGCAACATAGCTCTTCTATGTTGAAGAGCATTTTTCTTCAATGGCCCAGCATATCTGAACAGAATTAAACTGTAAGCTATGACCGGATAAGACCACTATGACCTGATATTTGTCACTAATTAGGTAGATGCACTGAAAAGTGGAAAATATGTCCAGAAGCACAGAGAAGCTGGAAAACTTCATTCATTGTAGATATATTCTAATTTTATTGTTATTTACTATTTATTTACAAGCTGGACTACAGAGAGTCTATGATTTATTTCTTATTGCAGGTATAATTTTAAACTGAAATGATTATAACTGTTCCCAGCTCTACCTCTCAAGTATTCCCCTGGAGAATGGAATTAGTCTAATAATTTCTAAATGGGTGTTGTTAAACACAAAACTAAACAGTATCTTCACTGAATTCAAATACTATAAAGCACATTAGTGAATATAGGAGAAAACATTATGCCTAGTGAATGTAGTCATCATGAAGCACTTCAGAGATCTAGAAGACCTGTTGATGCCCATCTGGTTTATGCCTGTAATTAAAGCACAACCAAAAAAGAGGCACCAGGAATGGGGAAATCATTTCAATCCTTAGCAGGTACCTTCCTGGCAACCCTTCCCAGATCAGCAGCTAGCATTTTACACCCAGACTGAAGTCTTTACGCTTTGAATAGTTTTATTAAAGTAAAAATAGATTCGTATTTGATCCAGAAGTTTCCTCACAAAATTTCATTTCCATCTGCAAGGCATTTGACCAGTAAACATGCCAGACATTCCTAGAAATACACTGACAAAGTGCATATGATTTTAAAGACATTCTCTAATCAAATAAAACCAGACTCCTTAGGTACAAATACAGGCTAATGAAGGGTTATATCCCACCTAACCAAAGAAAGTCTAAATCAGATTGTTAAAAAACAAAAACACTTGTGAATACAACACTAAGTATAGTGGAATAGTACTGGCTTTTAAGAACAGTCTCTCCTTTATTAAGAACACTCAGTTGCTTGTCTCTTCAAAGTACCAAGAATGGAAAAGTTTTGGTCCAAAGGCTGACATTTAACTCATAATTTGACTTTAATCATTTTCCAGATTACTCATACATTTGTTCTTCCCCTAGCAGTCTCCTCCCAATGCCACATCTGCTTCCTATCTGCTAAAGAACCTACAGAGGAACAATTTGTCCCTACTGATCAAAACTTTCATCTCAAAAGGAAAATGAACTATTTCAGTCCATTTTATGCTTACTTAATAAAATACTGAGAAAATATAAAATTCCCATATATGCATGTATACCACATAGATATTTAACTAAGAATTCCCAAATACCAGTCAAATTTCTCCAATTAGGAAGTTCTCCCCAAAAGTAAGATAGGTACTCTAGTAAAAGGGGTTTTACTCTTTCATACCAATGAAGTATCAAGTACTCTGGAATAATCTTAATGAAAAGCTCACTTATTTTATACTGATAAGTGAGAATTTTACTGAATAGTTACTCTGTGTCTAGCAGGCTAAAATGAAATGGAACAGTAGAATAAATCAAGTGTGCTCACAAGGACTGAAATATACACAATTAATAAACATAAAATAACTAGAAAGATCAATAAGATAATATCTAAGTCTTAAAGAATGAAGCACAGTTAAAGAAAAGAGCATATAATGACAGTGTTTGTATTTCTGATAAAATGATGAACTAAGTTTGTGGGCTGAGGCTCTTGCTAAAAACAACTAAAAATGCTGCATAAAATATATTTTAAAAATCTTCTCAAATGCATCCATAACCTGTTAAAAAAAAAAAAAAAAAGAAATACGCAAGCCAAAAAAAAAAGTAAAGGTAGGAAGCCAGAGAGGTAAGCAGAATGTTGAAACTGACCTTTTTGTTGTGAGGGTACTTATTGAACCCAATGAACCTGAGCTCTGGTTTACATGACCTTCAAAGCTGGAGGACAGAAGACAAATCCCAGGGGCCACCCAAGTTGGAGAGTCTACTGGAGACCTGTCCATAACCCTGCGACCCCAAGGGCTAGGGTCTCAATATAGGGTGAGTTATAAACTTTTCTACCTACTACCCCAGGAATATTGCCTGTCTCAAAACCTGGGGCTAAGAACTGGAGGAAAATTCTTCCCTGGTTACTTGTAACCACAGACCACAATTTGCAACCTGAATCCACACTAAATGGGTGGTCTAAAATGTTTCAAGAGGAGAATTGGTATTTTGAAGAGGTCGAAGGCTTCTTAGGTCCATAGGCATCTGACAGAAACAAATGAAACTCCTCCATGGAGAAACCTACCTTTATACAAGACCCCAAGAATTCCCAAAGATAGGTACCAAGATAAATAAACAGTTCACGGTTCAAAAGGAAATAAAACACTCTAACAGCCAGCAGAAACAACAGGTGACACTGTCAAACTGGCTATGACTTCTTCATATAATGGGATCATCAAACAGAATATAAAAATTATAATATATTCCAAGAAATAAAAACAGGTTTAAAAATGTGAGTAAACTCCAAGAAGAGCTGAAAAGGCACAGAACTTCTAGAGATCAAAAAATTTTTTTTAATTAAAGTAAAAAAGTCAAAGGCAGTGGATGGAGATAAAGGGAATCAGCACTTACTCTATTTTCCTTGAACAAACCAAAAAGCTAGTAAAAGTTTTCTTTACAGAAGAAACATAGCTTAAAAAATGAAGAATGATAGAATATCACCATTTGTAACCCCCAAAGAAGTAATGGATTCAGACAACGATCATCAGTAACTACTAAAATACTTAGGTGAAAAGATGATGGGGAACTTTATTAAAAATGGAATAGGCTAACAACCGTTGAACCCCATAATCAGTTTTAGCATTATAGTCAGCAAAACTAACATGCATTTTTTCATATAAATATATATATATGTATGTATTGGGTTGGCCAAACGAACTTTTTGCCCAACCCAATATATATGTATACGTATATACATATATATTTTTTTCCTCCGTATACATTTTCTTTCACTTTCCTGTTTCTTTTGGAGCTCCATAACAAGTAACCATCTATGTTTGATACATGTTAATTAATGTTAGTCACTAGAATTCTTTTTAGTACATGATGGTAGTAGGGGGTTCTTAGAAATGAATGGTTCTAAAGAATCTCAAGATACCTTCTAATAATAAGTCATTATGTTTTTGTCACAAAGCAAAAATATGCTGGAAAAAAAATTTCACACTGCACGAAAAAGAACGCCAAATTTCCCTTGGGGAAACTTAGTAGTTTAACCCATTCATCACAATATTTAAAAGATTTTAATATCTGAGAAGCTAAAGTGACAACAGAGAGAAATAAAGAGAAGACTGTGGATATAGATAGAATCAAAAAGAAAGTGAAAAGGAGAAGATAGAGACCTAAAGAGTTGAACAGAAGTAATAGAGAAAAATGTTAAACTGTCTCTTTACATATCTTTTGTTACAACAATGCCATGACAACGATTCAATAAAGAGAATATCTATTATGTCTGTATGCATCTGGTTGACAGAAGACATCAGCACAGAGTTGAGTGTCTCAATTGCAGATGACAATTCTATTAGCTTTCTCCAGGCTACAGTGATCATTTTCTAGCAGTAAAATGGAAAAAAACAACAACATAGCTTCAGTCTCAGGTGATTCACAATGACTCTGATTACTGAGGGTAGATTTCAGGACCTGATAATGTTCTTGTAATGCTAATTTGTGACACTGAAACCAAATTTAAAATGACAAAGGAAGTTCTTAATGACATATTTCCTCTTACTGGATTGATATGTGAATTACAGAAGAAAAAAAGGATTCTTTGCAGTCTCAAATATGATAATGATAATTCTACAAGGCATGATCATTTTAGCCACTTTAGACCTTTATATTGTTTACTAATTCCATGAGCTACAAAGCAGGCTAAATAATATCCCCACATACAAAGAGATGTAAACTCAGTACTGAGTAGGTAAGCAGCTCTCTGAGAAAACAACCACCTGATGTAGCATTTGCCAATTCCATGGTGTAAATATTTCCAACATGGCCAATTTTAAGCTATGAAGATGACGTTGCTGAGGTGAGGAGATGCACCTAAATTGGTCTAGTGAGCCAGTACAAGCTGGCCTCAGCACACCACTGCAGACCAAATTCCTCTTTTACAGTTAATGGAAGGACAGCTATTATTCTATCATGAAAAAATTTTGTTATTTGGAGGAACTTCCTCCTAATGATGGTTTTACAATATTTTTGAACTTTTTATCAACGTGTAATACATAGAAAGACTACAGATCACAAGTACACAACTTGATGATTCTGCACAAACTGAACATATCCATGTAACTAGTACCCAGATCAAAATATTACCCACACCCTGATGCCTCCCTTTGTGTCCCCTTACAGCCATTACACCTCCCAAAGGTAACCACTCTCCCAATTCTAACACTATAGATACAGATTTGCCTGTTTTAGATAAAATTGTATATATGCATTTGTTTGAATCTGGCTTCTCTTGCTACACGTTTTGTTTTTTTGAGATTCATCCATATTGTATGTAGTTGTAGTTTGATGATTTCACATTGCTGGGTAGTATTCCATTATATAAAAATAGCACTCAATTTACTTCCTCTATTCTACTATTAATGGACACTTGTTTGCAGGCTGGTGTTATTATAAATAGAGAAACTAAGAATATTAAGCTTTTCTGTGGAGTATAAACCTAGGAGTAGAACTGCTGAGTATAAAGTATGCTATTAAGTTCAACTTAATAGATACTGCCAGAGTTTCACAAAATGATTTTACCTATTTACACTCCCACTAGCAGGTATGAGAGCTTCAGTAGCTCCACATCTTCGCCAATGCTTCTTATAATATGTTAGACATTGGCAAATCGTACAATCTTGTCCTCTTTTAAAATATTAATTCTTCTACATTTCAGTAGCTGCTAATACTGGCTGGGCAACAGAATCATTTGTGGAGCTTATTGAAAAATACAAATACTTAGAACCCATCCAGATCTAAATCAGAATCTCTAGGTGTAGGGTCATAGGTGAATAATTCCTAATAGTTCTATAGGTGATTCTAATGCAAAGTCAAGGTTTGAGACCATTGAGGTAAACTTCAATATCCCCTTAAAACTACAGATTTCTAATGTGAACTTCACAATTCCTTGCTAATATTAAGAAAGAATTCACAATTCTGAGGAGAAAGATGACTTCTCCAAAGTCACACTGTGATATACTGGCCCATGTTCACAAATATAATATGTCAAAAAATGGCAAACTATCTAAATGACCATCAATAAGGGACTCATCAAATAAATTAAGATTAATCCATTCAATGAAATTAAATGTAGCCATTAAAGAGGATGAGATGTACATGCAGGGCTGATATACACTTCGTACAACTAACTGACTTAGTTAAAATTCTGAAATACTTCCATGCCAGGTGATAAAGACCACTACTCTCAAAATACCTAAATGCCCCTCCTCACTGCTCCACTCTCAGCCCTGAGGTGCCCTGTACCTCCTATTATTTCGGCGGCAAAAAGATTAACCTTTGACACAGCAGGGGCCTCGAGATCCAGTTTAGCACCTATTCTGACCGAATCAGTGTCCATGCATTAAAAAAAATTTGTTTTGAAAACCTCACCTCACTCCATAATTATACAACAAAAAATCTTAAGTGTGGAATGAGATTAAATCAGCAGTCTTCTCCATATCTGTTCCTTTCTGCCTTCCTTTTTTTCTGATTATAAAAGTAATACATAATCTGTGAGGAAATTTGGAAAAGTATAAAAACAAAATTTGGAAAAAAACCAAAACCATGTGAAATCTTTCTTCCTAAAGATATATATATATATATAGACAGATAGATAGATAGATATCTATATATATACAAAATGTAGAGCATTTTATATGAAATAGCTTTGTATACTGCTTCCTTAATAGTCTACTAACACTTCTGCATGCCATTATTTTAAAATTATTATTTTAATGAATGCATAGTATTTCAATGTTTTTAGAATATCCTAATTTTTTTAACCTGCTGGATTCTAGTCATCTATGGAACAAATCTGCTATATTAAAATGGAGAGAAATTACAAGAAATAATATATATGAGAAATAAACCTTGAAAGATTTTTGTTTGTGGTAATGAATTTTGGGGACTATACTGTAAGGTTTAGTTGGCAAAAAACAGAAATATTTAATCAGATATAAGCAAATATGTTTTGGTCTTGGCATAGTAATTTGAGATTAGGGATAATAAACAAGAATAAACTGAGCAGTTTAAATCTTAATTCAGTGGAGGTTCTGGTGGAAATTTGTATAGGAAACAAATAATGAAATCATTTTGGTAAAAAGTGATATACTGAGCCTGTGTGCTTAGAATTTCCAGGCATAGTACCTGTCTTCTTTTTCTCTCTGGCATGTTCATGATCAGCGTACATAAAACTAATGTTTTAATCCATGGGGCCTTGCTACACTATCCACTGCATAGAGGAAACCATAGACTGAAAGATAGTGGTGCTCATTCTACTGGTAATTCTCATGAGTTGGCTTGGGTTACTTATGATGGTGGCAGCCTGCATCCTTGACTATTCTTACTGTCTTTTGCTGCCATCAAAGAGACTGCCAGAGGGGGTAGGATAGGTAACCTCGGAAAAGAATAGATCTGTGCCTCCACTCTTGGACACCTATGTTGTTTCCATTTTGAACTGCTATTAAAAAATTCTGTAATGAGTATCCTTGTAGCACTAGTTTGGTAGGGTTATCAACAAAGTACCACAAACTGGGTAGCTTAAACAATAGAAATTCATTTTCTCATAGTTCTGGAGGATAGAAGTCCAAGATCAAGGTGTCAGCAGGGTTTATTTTTTCTGAGGCCTCTCTCTTTGGCTTGTAGATGGCCATATCTTATCCCCGTCTTCACACACATGGGCTTTCTTGTGTGTGTGTGTGTAGAGGTGTCCTGTTCTTATCAGAATTAGGACCCACCCATATGACCTCATTTTACCTTAATTACTTCCTTAAATGCCCTGTCTCCAAATAAGGTCATATTCTGAGGTACCAGGGATTAGGACTTCAACATATGAATTGGGGTGGGGGGGGGGAATAGAACACGCTTCAGCCCATAGCACTCGTATATAAGTCTTTATGCATATGCTTAGGTTTGATCCCTATATCCCTATCCATCACTTATTTCTCTTTCTGAATCCTGAACTGCCAAAAGTATCTGTCTCTTATTCAAATGGCAGTTACATTAAATTTCATTTGCTACATGATCCAGACAGAATGACGGTAAGGAAGAGTTCAGTGTGAAACTGGTATTGGTGAATACAGCATCATTTCCCTTAAGATTTCATCAGAACATTAAATATTCATTGTAGCACTTTTGACCTTCCCAACCAATTTAAACTACAGTAGCATAATGTAACACTGCTACTTATCTCTTCATTTGAACAAAAGATTCCTGAAATCTCGCATTTCATTTTACAGTCAAGTCACAAGAATAATAACAATAATGTATTCATTCAGGAACCATGGGGCTCTCCTCTAAACTGAAGAGCATCATCTTATAGTGCTATATAAATCATATTCCTTCACTTATGAGGAACATGGCAATTTCTGTATATTCAGGTTCTCAAATAATAACTCCCAGTGCCGGTTATCTAGCCCACATGGGCATAGTTGCATAGTTAGAAGAGTTTTCACTTCATATTACAAGCCTTTAGCTACCTGCAGCCTTTGGGAAAGGGAGAGATAATTTATTAACAGAGTAACATGTTGTACTACAATTTTGTTTTAATTGTTAATATGGAAAAGAAAGGTTTAAAGGGCATTGTGTATGATAGGCACTGGGATTATTGTTAAGGACAGAAGGATGAGTAAAATTGAATTTCTACTCTTAAGGAAATTACATTCTGATAGGAGAGATAAGTATATACACGCATACATGCATGTATACACATATATGTGAGGTAAATGCAGGGGCATAAACTGAATGCCCCAGTCCATCTTCCAAAAAACAATATGAGAACTACAAGAACAACAGACAAATCACATAAAACCAATGCCCATAACATAACAAAAAGACAGAGAGTGCGCAAGTATCAAATTACCTATAAGTAGGTAATATAGAAGGACACTTTGGAAAAACACTCTGTCCAAGAGAGAAAAGGGGAACGAGTAGTGGGACTAAGACTAATTTACAATCACCACCAGAAAGAGAAAGTCCACACTAGGTGCAAAAATATTGGAGAGTGCCATTAGATCAGAGCATGTACTACATGGAATGGACTTTTAAGAGCACATGATTCGCTGTGGCAGTCTTCAAAAATTCATTGATCTTGAGACGATAGAAAGGAAGGTAAAGGAGGTCTTTGGAAATTGGATGGTGAAGGTGAAAATGGGCAAAGGGGCAAAAGGGGCAAATGTAGAGGCTTGCAAGACAAAAGAGAACCCCAAAAATAAAGATTAGAAAGAAGGGGACTCCCCTGGTGGTCCAGTGGTTAAGAATCCGTCTTGCAATGCAGAGGACACCAGTTCGATCCCTGGTTGGGGAGCTGAGATCCCACATGCCGCAGGGCAACTAAGCCCGTGTGCCACAACTACAGAGCCCATGCACTGCGAAAGATCCTGCATGCCACAACTAAGACCCGACACAGCCCCCAAAAAATAAATAAATATTAAAAAAAAAAAAGATTAGAAAGATACACAACCCCTTCTCCCCAACACACACACACACACACACACACACACACACGTACTGTACTTTTGCTACACTGACAGAAGATACCCTTGACCTAAGATTCTTGTAAATCACCCAAACTCACAAAATAAACTGGCAATAACAGACTAAATCTATACCAAGTATTTTAAGAAGACAAAATCAAGCCCACTTAAGCTGATGAAAATTCCCTCCCACCTCGAAAAGAAATATGAAGAACAGGAAAACTATAACATGATATTCCACACTGAATTAATTATCCTCAAATAAGCATTTGGAGGTATGAAAAACCACCTTGAATATAAAATTCAAAAATTAAAAGCAGAAATGGACAATAACAGGAAGAAATAAAAATAGAGTTGATTGAACTTAGGAAAGAAATGAAAGCAAAAGACAAAATCATTGCAGAATCAAAGATTAAATTACAAAGTCCCCAAGGGAGACTAGATCCAAATAAAATTTTACTAAGGGACCTTGAAGAAAGCCAGAAAAAACAACCAAGAGAATGAAAACAAGGCAAAGAAAGAAAATGGATCAGAAGTAAAGTGGTTGAAATAGAAGAAACCCAAAGAAGAAAACAAGTATGTGTAATAGGAGGTCCTGAAGATAAAAACAAAACAATTGAACAGAACTAATACTTAAAAGTATAACCCAAGGATACTTTCTGGAAATAAGAAAAGACCAAGATGTACATATTGAAAAGGACCAGCAGGTACCTGGGAAAACTGAACCAGGATGATCAATTTGAAAACATATCCTAATAAAACTGTTAGACTTAAAAAAAAATTTTTTTTTTAATCCTCAAGACCTCTAAGCGTAAAGATGACAATTGAAATCAGACTGGCACCAGATGCCCTAAACACAACTTACAATGCAAAGTAACAACAGCAATATATTTTTTTTAAAAACTCACGGAAAGAATGAAAGAACCAAGAATTTTATATTTAGACAAACTGTCCTTCAAGTATCAAGGTATAGAAAAACTTAACATAAGCTAACATAAGCCCTGTGGAATTGAATCGTAATTGAAAGTTTCATTATTGAATTCATGAAGGTGTCAGTATAAAGCCATAGTTTTAAATGTATACAGATAGACAAATAGATAAATAGATATAACTCACAGAAACACACACACACACACACACACACACACACACACATTTCCTAATTCTATCCACTGAGAAGGCCTAGAAGCAATGATATCCCAGTAACCATGAACATACCTGGCACTCAAATCTTGATGTCTAAATACCGTTTTCCACTAAAAGGAATCAGAACCCCTGTAAAAGATGAGCCTGGAACATCTAGTTGTGCCAGAAAGTAAGAAAGTGCTCAAAGAATGAGGACATATCAAAAGATAATAGGAGACAGCTTAACAAATCCAAGAAAATATGAACATCAAAATATAGTTGAGCCTTGAACAATGTGAGTTTGAACTGTGCACTTATAAGCAGATATTTTTCAGTAGTAAATACTTCAGTACTACACAGTAGTACTGTGTAGTTGATTGAATCCGAGGATATAGAGGAACCTCAGATAAGGAGAGCTGACTATAAATTATCAGCGGATTAACCCCTGCGTTGTTCAAGGGTCAATTGTAAATAACAATAGTAAAAGATTATAACCTTCTCTTTCCCTGTTATAAAACTTTCTGTAAGTTAGTCACTAGGTGTTATAATTCCTGAGGGCTAAAAGTATGACTCCCTCTAGTAAATATAAATGCATTTTAACAATTCATAGCTTGAAGAGGCATGACTCCAAGGATTAATTCCTTAGTGGCAAGATGAAAGACAGTAAGTGAGGGATACATGCTTACCAAGACAAGGAAGTGAATTCAGACTTAGGCACAGGTCTGTGTGTGCTTATCCTAAAGTGTTCATATGTATTTGATAAATATGATGGTGAGAGGTGATAGAAGAACCATGCTGTGGAAGAAGCAAGAATCTGTGATATCTAGGTCAGCCAGACAGATGGTACTGTGAGGTGAGGGAGATTGGGAGTAGCACGTGTGCCTGCGCATGCACGCGCACGCACGCATGCACACACACACACACACACACACACACACACACTCACACAAACACACACAGAGGAAATGGGATGAAATGACCCAAAGTGAACAGGCTACTAAACAGATGGCCCTAACATTAATGTAAGCTAAGATCTGAAAGAGGAAATAAGTTTGTCAGATATCTCTTATCTCCCTGCTTCCCCTGGTAACAGAACACTTCTTTTCTGTAGCAAACCCAATCCACAAACTGATCCTATGCATATTGTGCTAGGGAATAGAGAACATATGTCCCAGCCTTGAACATTCAGTATGTCCTATATGCCTGTGGCCAGAGTGATTAGTTCCAACTGGGCACTTGACCTAAATAACAAACAAGCACAATCAGAATCCTCTGTAACAGTGCTTCCCAGACTATAATGCACATTTGAATTACCCAGGGATCTTTCAAAAATGATGATTCTGATCTAGTTGGTCTAGGGTAGGGCTTGAGATTCTGGATTCCTCATAAGCGTCCAGTGATGCTGATACTACTGGTCCAGGACCACATTTTTGAACTTTAGGGCTCTTCAAAAACTTTTTGCCATGTATATGGAGAAAACTCTAATTCAAAAAGATACATGCACCCCAATGTTCATAGCAGCACTATTTACAATGTCCAAGACATGGAAGCAACATAAATGTCCACTGATGATGAATGAATAAAGAAGATGTGATATATATATATATATATATATATATACATATATATATATATATATGTATATATATGATGGAATATTACTCAGCCATAAAAAAGAATGAAATAATGCCATTTGCAGCAACACGGATGGACCCAGAGATCATCACACTAAGTGAAGTAAGTCAGAGAAAGACAAATACCATATGATATCACTTATACGTAGACTCTAAAATATGATATAAATGAACTTATTTACAAAACAGAAACAGACTCACAGACATAGAAAACATACTTATGGTTACCAAAGGGGAAAGGGAGTGAAGGAGGGATAAAGTAGGAGTTTGGGGTTAGCAGATACAAATTACTGTATATAAAATAGATTAACAGCAGGGTCTTACTGCATGGCACAGGGAACTATATTCAGTATCCTATAATAAATCACAATGGAAAAGAATATGAAAAAGAATATATATATAGAGAGAGATGTATAACGGAATTACTTTGCTGTACACCAGAAACTAACACAACATACTTCAATAACACTATATTTCATTAAAAAAACAAACCCCCCAAAAAAACCTTTTTGCCAGAGTTATCAGGGAAGAAGTGCTCTTTGCATCAGAGCTTCTAAGCTGACAGACTGTGATTCTGGGGCTGTTGGCTTTTCTATAGGCAGCTGTGGTGGTTTGTTTTACGTTTGTGTCTTTGTATGTTCTCTGTCATTAGATTATACACTCATAGAAAAAAGAAGCCATATATTTATCCTCTGTCACTCCCCACAATGCCTTATTTGGTGTTTTACGTAGAGAAATGTATCAACAACGTTCTTCAGAAACCAACTGGGAAGAAATTTTAAATTCTTTAAATGAAAGAGGTGAAGCTATTTTCATGAAATGGTAGAGGATGTGAAGGGTGAGGATCAATTATTAGCTACCATCCTCTGGATATCTCTAAGGTAGTCCTACATCCTAATCCCAAGCAGCTGTGAAAAGCACTCTCATAATCCCTCAAGTGGGTTATTTTGGAGAATCACAAGCCAATACCCCAGAAGTGCAAAAAAGCAAACCCCAAAGACAAGATGAAAGGAACTAGCAGAGAAATATTATTAATTTGGCTTACATTATTCAGTGCTTCCCAGGAGATTCCTAAACTAAAAACTATGGTCTCTAACATGGGGTCTACAACTGACATTGTCAACTTCTTTTTAAACCATAAGAAGGACGTTTTGTCAAAAAACAATTCCCAGATGCTAGTCAACAGTTCTGAACTACCCATTAAGGTATCTTGGAGTATATAATTAAGCCACTGGGATATCTTTTTAGGTGCCCAGGACAAACAAGCCTAACTGACTCACCTCCCTTCAACGCAAGAATCCAGAAATATCCTCCCTATTTATAGAGAACCCCAACTCCCTTACTTGGGTATAAGCAAGATTTTTTTTAAAGGGGAAAATGCCCTGTTCTTTAACCAAGGCCTGACTGGAAGTTCAGCGGCTATCAAGATCAGGCAATAATTTTCCTTCCTGACCAAGCTAAGTTTCAGCCCTTCATAAAAGTCATCTTTAATACTAAAAACTAATATGGAGAAAGCAACTAATTTACCCCACCTGATAACCTATTCACACACACACACACACACACACACACAATTCTTAGGAGGTAAACTCTCAAAAGGAGAAGTGCATACATAATAGTACCAGAATACCATAATAGTATTCTCTTATTTTGCTTTCAGGCCACCCAGTCTCCAGGACGGGAGTGCTCTCTTTAGCTCCACTCCTCCCAGAGAGGGAGATCTCAGTTTTCCAATTCCTCTGCCAGTGAGTTGAAAATCCAATCCAGGAGAGATATATTAGGAAGCCTGATTGTAGGTGCATAACTAAACTGCATTCTGCTATTTCATACTCCATTTGTCTGATTCCTGTATCTTTCAATTGATTCAAAACTTAGAGCAGAAGAGAAAGGGTATGATTATCAATCACCCTTCAAACATCGAAAGTCAGCAGGTTTTATAGAAACATACAATTCTTATAAATGTATTCCTAAATAATTTAACACAGCTTTTAGATAACATGTATTTTTCTATCACAAATAGGAAAAAGTATTTTTCTTTTGAGAATGACACGATCCTGTAATCTCAGACATGGACTCAGGAACGACTATATGTAGACATATTTAATGTGTGGGCATATGAAAAAGTATCCCAATAATTTAATCATACATTCATAGTGTTCCCTTTTCACTTTAACCCATAACAAAATCGGTGCTCCATTGTAGTATCTTTCACTTGCCAGAATTTTCTGGTTTAACTAGTTCTTTCCTCAATCTCTTTAAAAAATATTAGAATATGTTAAATTTTGAAGGAATTTCTATAGGGAGATAAAGTAATAAAGACAGAGCATGGAGATTTCTGGACAAATAACATGATATTGGAGTGGATTTTTACAATAGATTTTTAGCTCATTTCTTAATTGTTTATTTTAAATATCAGGAAGGCTTTTGACAGAAACTGCACATGTACCAATTCAGGATTAGATTAAGTCACTGGTTCTTAGATACAGGAATACAGTATTGTTAATTTAAAGGGAATTCATATCCTTTAAATACCAGACAGGCAGATGGCAAAGATGGTCTACAACATGATAATTTGTAAATATAGTAGAAGGAACTTGCAGTTTGGGCTATGATGGTATCAGACTCTATTTCCCAATGTAAACAACTACGAAACTGGACAAAATATTAGACGCAAGCACTGAACAACAGACAGGATAGAGCTGTGATCACTGGAGAAGAGAAACACATGAAGGCCACTTTAGTCTTGCTTTCTGCCTGGAGGCACTTTCCAGATCATAGCACAGAGAAGGGGAGTCAAAAAGGAACAGAGGTCTCACAGGGTGGATGAAACAGAGGTCAGAGTTTGGGTCCGCTGGGGCTGCTGGAATTTGAGGTGGGGGGTAGTGGAGAATAAGGACTTGTGTAGAGAAGAAACTCCAGAAATCTGCAAAGAAGTCTTTCAAGTATTTGGCTGAATATTAAGATGTACCAACACAGGGTGGCTCCGGGAAGCCTACCAAATACAACTATTAAGGGGCCATGAGATGAAAAGTGTACCTATAGGCCACACAGAGCTGGGAGACATTGGAGTTCCAACCAGACATAGTAGAGAGAACACACAGTGAATACAGTTGAGGTCCCAGAAATGCTATGCCTTAGCTGTTGGTCTGCTCTGTATTGGGCAATGTTAAGATGTTCATATTTCTGCATATGCAGGGCTTTCTGAGCAAAGAAAATTGGCACCTGGGTTAAAAGTGATTGCATAGGTAGAGACCTCTGGAATGACATAGAACTTTATCTCCCAGAACTAAGCAGTTACATTCTAAAGGGTATTTGACCAAGAAGCCTTCCCCATCTCTCTCTCTCTCTGTGTCTCTGTCTCTCTCTCTCCTTCTCCAGAGGGGAAGAGGTGAAGCTGTGCAAGCATCTCCTATATAAGCTCCAAAACTAATAATTTTGGGTTCCTCTGATGTGCTAGAAACTCCCCACCCGGTACATGTACGTGACATCTGCCCCATCACATAACCCTTTGGGGAAAAATGGAACATGGGAAACCAGTGCAAAGATATTCTGCAGGTATTAATCAGTCTGCCTTTGATGTAGAAACCTTGTGTTTACTGTCAGGAAAAAATAAATATAGATACAAAGCTTATTTCTCTACTTGTAGAATAAGATTACTTTAGACCTGCCCTAAAAAAAACCTAAAAATAAGCCTCAACAGCATCAGCCTGATTCTCCAGTAGTTTAACTACCTTACAGAACAAAACTCAACAGTCTTTAAATTAAGACAACAAAACACAGAGTCTCAACAACATAATATCCACAATGCCAAGAATGCAATAATAAATTGCCAGACACATGAGAAAGCAAGAAAACTTAATACATATATCAAAGAGGAAAAACAGGTCACGATAAAAATCCCAGATATGACAGATGTTGGAATGCTGGAATTAGTAGACAAGGACTTTAAAACGGCATATATTTATATTTATATACAAGAGGGTTATCTTATCTTTGCATTAGATAATTTAGAAACTACCTGAAGCACAGTCTCAGTTCTTCTCCAAGAACAACTTTGAATCTACTCAAATATTCAAAAAGTAACCCAATGAAATCTTAAATCACTGAAGAAAGCTTTCAGTCTGGAAGATCTTGTGACAGTTGTTTCTAATAACCCAACTCTACCATAAAATAATTTTAATTTAGTTTCCTTGTTTTATTTACTTCTTAGCATTTTATATCCCAGGGGACAGCCATGCTGAATTAGCTGCAAACTGAATCCTCAGACAACTAAATAAGATAACATGCTGAAAAGGGCTATTAAAAATTATCTATAAATATTGAAAAACATCAGCTTTAAACTTTGGTCTTATTTATTCATTAATTAAACTAATAATAATTACATGCCTACTACGTGCCAAATATGACAGATACTATGATTAAGTTATAACTGGATATACATCAAAACAGATATTATATATAGTACTCTAAGAGGTATGGTAGAGATAATAGAAAAAGAAAATAATTCTCCCTGTTTAGTGTTTGAATTAATTTATAAAGGATGAATTAATTTATAAAGGATGAACAAAAGTTCCTCCAGTAGATCAAATTTGAAAGTTTTGTGGTTAGCAGTACATACTTGGGGTTTTGGCATGATTGATTTTAACCTTGTTTTTTTCCTGAAAGTAACTAACCAGTTTATTCAGTCCTTTCAGTGTCTGTTCACTTACCTTTGTTTTATTTTTTATTTTTATTTTTTTAAACAACAGAAATTTATTATCTCATAGTCCTAGAGGCTAGAAGTCTGAAATCAACGTGTTGGCAGGGTTGCTTCTTTCTGAGGGCTGTGAGGGAAGGATCTGTTCTAGGCCTTTCTCTCTGACTTGTAGATAGCCATTTTTATGTTCACATGGCACTCTTCCTGTATACCTGTCTCCAAATTTCCCCTTTTTATAAGGATATCAGCCTTATTAGATTAGGGTCCACCCTAATGTCTTTCTATTAACTTGATTACCTCTGTAAAGACCATATCTTCAAATAAGGTCACATTCTGAGGTACTGGGGGTTAAGAGATCAACACAGGAATTTGGGTTGGGGTGGGGGAGTTGGGAGGTGGAATGGACGTAAATTAACCCATAACAGATATGTAAACATTTTTTTTTAGAATTTCTATTTTCATGAGAACCAAATCACTTTGCTGTATACCTGAAACTAACATTGTAAATCAACTATACTGCAATGAAAACAAAACATAACATAACAAGACAAAGACAAGAAGGGAATATTACAGTCACTTACCTTTGTTTTAAATGTTTATGTTCACTGTACTTGAGACTTTTATTGCAAAATACTTCAAACCCCTTTTGGAAGTATTTTCTACAAGTACAAGGAAGAGCACCAGTGGAAGTTACCTATATACGTTAAGTTTATTTCTAAATGTACTTTGGATTTAATCTACTTATACCTTGAATTTGTAGAACAAAACAAAAAGGAAATCATAAAACACACATTGGTCTCAATTTACCATAATTGTGTTTCTGAACACCTAGAAACAATCTCCCAATATAACATATAATCATGAGTAATTTTAAGACTCAAAATTCCCCCTTAGTAATATGTACCAAAAATGTCTGCAACTTCTAGAACCTTCACATTAGTAAAACCCAAAAGGGACTTTGACACATCAGTGCCTTAAAATGTTAATTTACTGCCATGAATAGCTATCAGCCTCTCAACTATGTATGTATGAACCCAGTATGAGCCTAGGTGTGCAAACAGCCTGCTCACAGGGTCTTAGTTTAATTTTAGTTCAAGAATCCTTCCTTTTAGAAAAACTCACACATACACACACAAGTAAATTACCCTTACATAAATGAAAAGGAAACTTTATGATTATAATAAGAATAGCCAGAAAACTTCCTGTGAAGTTCCTTCATAATGATATAAATAAAATCCATAACAGCATTTGTATAAATTATTGTACCTACAGAATTAATGTTTTACATGACTACAGATACTGATAGAAAGAAAGATAATAAAATCGGCTTGTAATAACAATAAAAAGTAACTGCTACCCAATAGATTTTTCCTGCCTTTCTCTCCTTCAAAGATAACACAAAAGGAATAAAACAAATATGATAGAGGATCCCCAGTTTCCCCACAGCCTCGTACCTATTCCCTGCTTTCTTTCCTTTTTACTATCTACCACCCATGCCCTATAACTTTGACTCTTTAATAAACCACAAGGCTTGCAAAAACAGTCCTCAAAAAATACTGTTCTAATGATTATTGAGTCCTCACGCAACAGGCATGAAAACAAGAATAATCCACAACCTCTAATGGAGGTTAAAGTTGAAAATTGCTTCGTATGGTAAACCACAAGATTACATACTCAACTTGCCAAATGTCCTATAAAAGCTCTGACCCTGCTGCAGTCAGTCACCTGGTTTTCAGGTGCTCCCTGACAACACCTCTGACTGAAGCCTTTAACCTTTCGTCATGTCACTTCAGTAATTTTCTCTTGACAGTAAATTCTATATTCAGCTGAGTAAACTAGAAGATATAAAGCAAATGTATTCTACACACTTTAAAATCCAGCTAACGCAAAACACTTTTAGATTTTATAACCGTACAAAATACTATAAGCATGTACAAGGCATAGAAAGTTGTTGATTTCTAATGCTCATTCATCTACAGAACCTAATAGGATAATCTTACAATTTCAAATCTTACAGTTTTACTGTGTGAATAGCAGTAATGCTAGTTCCCTTAAATCAGAAAAAAACCTCCAATGTCTTCAATAATAAATACTGCCACTTGGCAAGAGTACACAGTATCACAGTATTCATATTCCATCTGCATAGTTAGTAGTCTAACAGGAGATCAGCAAACACCTAAAACTAACAGAAATAAAAAGTCATTTTGATTACAAAAATAAAACAAAGGCAGAGGAAATTAACTAATTAAATTAGTGTAGAAAAATTCAAAGCATTTGTATTAGAATGCAATGCATTACAGACAGCACAGTCATCTAACAAACTGAATGTCCTAAAAACAATGAAGAAAATGAAGTTGGTCCATTTTAAACATTTTTATGTCTTAGAATAATTTCTACTTTTGATCTCTAAAAGAAAAAGTTGCCTGTAATAACGTAATATTGGCATCAGGTATATAATAGAATTATATAAAAATTATTTTAGTAAAATTTCTATGTTTTAAATAAATTAAATTTAGATCAAATAATTACGTCAACTATGAGAATGATAAAACAAATTTATCGTACCTCAGAGTCTACTGTTCTGAAGTAGTAGAAAAAAAATCTGTCATTAGTTGTGGAGACATATCTTTTCCCCTATTTTCCTTCTGAAAGAATTCAAAAGCTGCAGCTAGGCTTGACCGTCAGCCACTAAGGGACTATGCCTTAGCATAGTCTGGGGGTTTTGCTCATGGTAAAGGAGTAAAACAGCAATGGATTAAAAAAAAAAACAAACTATTTTTAGAATTTGCTCTTGTAGGTTCTCTTTAGATGAAGGTCATCATATTTAGAAAAATGCAATTAAATGTTTGTCTGAAGGTGAATCACATGTCAGCCATTAGGCAAACACCTCAAGAGAAGCTAAGTAGTTAAATGGATACTGATAATGAAATTTCCTCAATAAGTATGTAATCATTTCTCAAATTTAAAGCTCTTAGTAGGTGGTCAGAAAAGATCTGTCAATAGGTGATTTCCTGTGTTTCATTCAGTTAGCAAGAAGATTCCTATACTGTTGGTTACCTGTTAATTTTACTCACAAAGGAAAAAAAATGAAGGTATTCTAACAGTCTGCTGGATACTAGAACTAAGGAAAATTAATTTCCTTCAAGCCAAAATGACATAGCAACACTGTCCTACATCTCAACTATAGGACTACTTTATGTAACAACCTGAGTTCATAACAAATATCAATACATTCTGAAGGTCAGTGAAATAATTCACTCCTCAAAGTATCAGCTAGTACTAAAAGAGACAACTGCAAGGCAGTTAGACTTTCTCTGACTTGCTTAACATAGCTTCTTTCCTGAATATATAATTCATACAGAATGACTTACCAAGTTGAAGTACAGTTTGAGAAAAATGCAAAGAAAATGACTTCCTGATAAAGGTAAAACCATGAACCATTTTCAGTAAAATTTTGAAAATAGCCTGGAGGATCATCTTGCCCTGTAATAAAGGAAAAGTCACACCCCAAAGCTTGTAGTTCACTGACCTTTAGTTATACTATAATTACTAAGAGAGGTCATTAGACAACGTGTAAAAGCATTCCTTCCTCAAAAAAGAAAATGGAAACCTAGTTTAAAATTCTCCATGACATCATAAAGAGAAAGCAGAGTCCAAATACCATTGTCTTACTAGGGGAAGAAGGACGTATGAGAGGTCTACACTGGCAGGAAGGAGTACTGTTTAAAATTTCCAGTGCATAGTGATAAGAAGAAGCAATGATGTTTAGTGAACATCCATCATCTCATATTGATACAGAAATAAAGAAATAGAAATGTATATACCTTTTCCTTGTGATGAGAACCCTTAGGATTTACTCTCTTGACAACATTCATATATAACATACAGCAGTGTTCATTAGACTGTTGCACATTACATCCCTAGTACTTATTTATCTCATAACTGGAAGTTTGTACCTTTGACTGCCTTCCTCCAATTCCTCCTCCTTCCACCCCCTGCCTCTGCTAAGCACCAATCTGATCTCTCTTCCTATGAGTTTGTTTGTCCATTTGTTTTTGAAGTATAAATGACCATATAAATGCTCTACTGCTGCAGAAACTGCAGCTCCATATTGCCTGTACCCTGGGACAAAGCATATCCACGACCCTAGCCTTAATACAGCACTGTCTAACAGGAAGGTTTAGTTTCTATAGATTTGTCTCATATCTAGAAGTTCTTGGCAAGATCCTTACTGGCAAATCAGTATATTGACCTGGAAGCCAGAAACAACTACCAAAATAATTTGGACTGCTTAAGCCTTTAAACCTCACACGCCCAGACATTAAGCAGTCCAAAAGACTTAGTAATGATAAGAAAGAGGGCCCTCCAAAACAAGACCACACAGGAAAATCTTTCTATTTGAGGGATTAAATTCTTGTTACAAATTTTCAACTAAGAGCACATACGTGCTAGATGTTGGAGAGACTGTAGTGAGCAAAGCAGACATTCCTCTGCCTTCGTCAAGTTTACAATCTAGCAGGGAGAATAATTTAAAATGAAGGTACAATTAATTATGAACACTGCAATAGTAGTAGAAATATAGGGAAGCTATGAAAGCATGTAGCAAGACCCCACAGTATTTTTTAAACTTTTTAAACCCAATCCATAGTGAGAAATATATTTACAATGTAACCCAGTTCCCAAATATCTACAGTAAAATAATACACACACACACACACACACACACACACACACACACATGCATGCATAGATACACCCACGTATATTAAAACTGTAACTTTTTCATGAGACAGTGTTCACCCTTACAATGCGTAACAAACTGATATTCTCTATTCTGTTTTTATTTTTCTGGGCTTGAACTAAAATTGACTAATCGACTTTAGGATCCTTGTGTGGGTTCTGACTCAAAGTCTGAAAAACACAGACCAACGGTATTTTTAAGTCAGCTGCACGACTTGCTAAAGATACAAATTCCTGAGCCCCATCTAAAACTACTGAATTAGAATCCATGGAAGATGGGTTCCCGAGCGCGGCATTTTAGCAGGCTCTCCAGATGATCCTTAGGCATATTAAAGTTTGAGAACCCTTGGTGTCATTTAACCTGAGATCTAAAGGATCCTCAGGTGTTATTCAGACAGACAGAGGATAGAAAAAATGTTATTGTCAGAAGCCACAGTAGATGCGAAGACTGAGTGGGCAAGGGGGGGGAGCATGATGTCTAAGGAAGTTCAGTGGAACACGGCAAGTTCATAGGGCACTATGGGAAGACAGTGAGGATGAAGAGGTAGTCATGGTTCATGCTGCCAGCTCCCTCTTCTAGTTGGTTCCATGCCGCCTCAAGGATCATACATGAGCATTCATCCTTAAAAAGGAAGGAAATTTTTACACATGCTATAACATGGATGAACTTTGAGGACATCATGCTAGGTGGCATGAACCAGTCACAAAAAGACAAATACTGCATGATTCCACTTACGTGAGGTACCTAGAGTAGTCAAATTCATAGAGACAGAAAGTAGAATGGTGGTTGCCAGGGGCTTGGGGAGGGAGGGATGGAGAATTATTGTTTAATGGGCATTACGTTGCAGTTTTGCAAGATGAAAAGAGTTCTGCGCAACAGAAGATTGGCTGCACAAGGATGTAACTGTATTTAACACCACTGCACCGTATACTTTAAAATGGTTAAGATGGTTTTTTTATGAGTATTTTACCACAATTCAAAAAAAGAATATATGAGACTAAGAGTCCTGAGCTGATACTTGACCTTGGCTAGTATTTGACTCCTTTCCCAATGATACTAACGTCCCCTCGGTTCTGGAAGCAATAGTAACCATTCCCTTTTAGGCAAGGAAGGCACTAGAATTATAAATGCATCTTCCTTTGTTTTAAAAAAAAGAAGCTCGTAAAAACTTTCTGCGTTGGAGAATGAAAGAAAAGAGAGACAGGAAAGAAGAATCAATTACAACTTAACCTTGTAATGAAGAGCAGAACTCTGCATTGCCTCTGTGGAAAACAGATGAAACACCCTGGGTTTTGGCTACAGATCATAAACTACCTCCTGAGGGTAGTACATATTTATCCCTGAAAAATATTTTTGTCTAAAAGCTTTTCCTTGTGAAAGGAAATTTTACATAAAATAGTAATCTTTAAGTTAACAAATATTCTTATTTTGGGGTGCCATAACTCAGTGGTTCCCAAATCTAGCATCAAGCTGCACATCAGTATTCTCTGAGAAGCCTTAAAAAAATACAGCTCTCTGGCCCCACTCCAAATCTACTGGAGCAGGTTACCCAGCAGTGAACCAAGGACTATGTGTTTTTAAAGCTTCCAAGGATATTTTTATGTGTAGCCTATTTGGGGAAATCACTCAAAGTAAGGACAGTTATGAGAATGACTGCCTAAGCACATGTTCTTACCTTTCTCCACCCTCTCAAAATCTCTTTGAAATGACTGAACATAAAAGTATGAAAAAAAAAAGAAGTATGAAAATATCCTTAGCAATACTAGAAAACCAGGAAGAGTTCCATCAGGAGACCAGAACACTAAGGAATTTCTGGAAGATATACAGCAGATGGAATCAGTAAAACCTGAAATGAACAGGATCATTGTTAAGTAAATGTTGCCAGAAGAACCTCAGAATATTCCCTAGGATCAGAGGCAGAAAATGTTGCCAGCAGATGTGGGTCAGTTGTCCAGTAATTATCGGAGGGTTTGGTAACAATTCGCCAGCCTCTCACCCTCAAAGCAGCTGACTCCTGAATTGTCCCCAGGTTGAAAATGGTAAGAGAATAGGGCAGTGCTTTGGGTAAGTGCATCTGGGCCAAGACGTAAAAGGAGCACCCATTCCCAGAAGGCAAGTTTCTTGTGGACATCATAAAGGAAAGTCCAACTGGGTGGATATCCTTCCTCCTCCCTCCTATATCTTCTGCAGACAGAGACCTTATAACTTGCATTCACAGTGATATTTCTAACCTATGTTGAGGAAACAAATTCATCCAGATTCTCATTTATAAATAAGAACTGCCATCCAAATAAGCATAGAACAAATGAACAAAAGAAAGAAAGCATTTTTGTTTTGTTTAGTTTAAAAAACAAATACAGGTAACGGGAAAAAAATAAATTCTAGAAATTAAAAAAAACCTTTATCTCATTCGTAAAGCAAGAATAAGCCATTAGAGAAAAAAATGCAGACTACTTGGAAATTAAGATCATGAGAGTCAAGAAAAACAAAACAAATCAAGCAGACAACAGCACCTCAGAAGAGCTGAATAATGAAATGAACATGTCTGAAGAATGAATTAGATATAACCAATTCTCTTGATTAGCCACAGAGTATTTCTCTCAGGGTCATCATTATAAAATGTACTTTGGCAGGTCCCTCCAGCATTCCGTGAGCTGGAGGAAGACCTGAGGCTAGTATAGGGGTAGGGGAGCCGGAGGGCAAGCATCTCACTGCAGGTGCCCAGAGGGTGGACCTAGTGAGTCCACTCTGAGCCTTCTGCGTCTACTTTGTCCAGGTTGTGCCCTTACCTGGAATGTCCAAGTACCCTTCACTTTACTAAGGGTAAAGTGAGCTTTAGAGCTCAGCCCAGGGACCATCTCCTTCTAGGAAGGCTTCCTTTACTTCCCTTCCCCACAGTGATTTACATTTTCTAGTATCTCTGCGTATTACCACGAATAAGTTTAACTCACTGTATTATAATTACCTATTCGTGTCTCTGTCTTCCTCACGCTCTGAGGGATATTTTGACCAGAGGCACTGGTTCTATTCAGATACATAGACGTGGATATGTGTCATTCATTCTCTAAATATATCTTGCATGCCTACTAGTAGAACTAAATGAACTGTTCTAGTATCTGCAGGAAAACATACAAAAATGGTTCTGTCCACAAAGGCCATGGTCAACCTACCATTAAATATAGGTACCTATTTATCCCAAGTTGAAGCTCTCTGAATGCAGTAGGGTGCCATCACATTTTGGAACTTTCTGAATTTCCACCAGGTAATGGACCTGCAAGAAGTCCATTTATGGACCATTTATGCAAATGGACCTCTAAGAATCCAACAACTTGGTCAAAACCAAAAAGCCCTACTATGTAACAGTCAATACATTTTTGTCTCCCCAAAATGGATATACTGTTGGATATTTTCATTTGCTGGATGATATTTGAGAGTTATCCAGAGAAAGTCCTAAAAGGTACTTTTACCTTTACACTGCTATTTCTACTCTTCTTATATGTTATTCCTGGGTCACTGAACTATAAAATTAGGCAACTGTATCATGCCAGGACTATAGCAGGACACTCGGGACATGAGGATACCATAATTATCACTACAGATCATCTACTTTCCCAGCTATCTGAGATATTTGTGCCTTAAGTAAAGCTCACGGAAATGTTTTCAAGGCTTGCACTCTCCAATTTCTCCTCCCAGATCCAATATATTCTCTATACCATCTCCCGGGCCATAGGCATCAACAGGAACAGAGCAGAAAATGTACTTGACCTCAGAAGCAGATCACCTGGAAGCACTAGAGGAGGGTAAAGGGCTAAGCCTATGTAGAAACACAAAGAAAGCAATCAGTAAGAAAATGAAAGCCCTGGAACAGCCTTCAACCTAAATTGAAGAGAATATTAAAAGTTTTTCAGAAAACTTTAGAAGAGTAATAAGAGAATAATTATGGGTATTTCCTTTGAGACAACGCCTATATGCAAAATTCACCATCCAGACTTAATCTCTACCTTTTAGAGATATAGTACAGGGATGTGGGGTTAACACAGGAAAAAGATGCAAACAGAAAATGTGCAAAAGCTCAACTGGTTTTTAATAATCAGAAACATAGACCTAGAGCTCAGGAAAAGATGTGCTCTCAACACTTTTATACTTAGTTCTGACCCTCCTATAAAAGTTAGGTTCAGAGAACAGTCTTGAAGTGAAACTAAAGAACTGAAGGGCAAGGGGGAAGGAGGAGAAGGAGAGAATTAGGGAAGAGTAGCTACTCCTTCTGCATTGAAAAGTCTGACTGCCCGTCCTCAGCTCCAGTTCTGAAATCTTCCACGTTGACACTGAATGATGTATCGTCACAATAGAAAGGATGATATGCTTCAAATCTTCAGAAAACAAAACGTATACATTTATATATTCTAATATACAGTCTTCTAGCTGCATTAGTTCTCTAAGTAGGGACACCAAGTTAGAAGCTATGGCCTAATATGCAAGTGGCTTAGTGAAAAATATAGCCTGCTATGCCAAAATTGCTTAGTAGCTACACAGATTGTAGATGATAATTTATGAAAGAAATTCTAATTCAACTGACTAGTGCAGTTAAGCGTCAAACAAAGGACGGCAAAATATATGTTGAAATTTCCACGTACGTGTTTTACAAAGGAACAGCTCTAAAGTAAAATTATAAAAAACACATGTTACACTAATTTCATCATTTTAGCATCAGAGTCACTGATATACACAAGAGCTTTGTTTTTCCACAAAGAACTTGGTCACAGACAGCCCTATTATTTTCCAACTTAAAATCTTACATGCCAATAGATTACTCCAAGGTATTTACAATCTTAATTTAAAGCACTAGAACCCACACAATCAAGTTATTAATAAATGACAAGTTGGGAGTTTCCACTTACGTAGATATATTGTTGAAGCTGAGAAACAGACGTTGGAGGCAGGGCAAAGTATCCACATCTCTCTAGAAGGAAACAGAAAGTAAAAATTTACCAGCTGACAGAAGAAAAATATTAAAAAATGGTTCCTTGCTCAGCTGTTGAAATATATAGTCATTTCTATTTACTGCAACCTTGCTAGACCACTGATTCCTACTGGAGATTGAGCTCCATTCTTCTCCACTGCAGATTAAATGGGAGGGTTTCAGTACATCCGCAGAACAAGCTGCACCACTCACAAGGTAACAAGCACTGAAGAGAACAGAGGGAGATGTTGCTGCTAGCCTCTTCAAGCATGCTTTTGGGAAAGGAGCCAAAATGCTACTTCAGCTTTTCAACTGTAGCACAAATACAGTACGACGATCAAACATTTGTTAAACATCACTTCTAAAAAGAAGCTGCTCAAATGCCTTACATTTTAAATTTATGCAATCAGCTTTCCAAACAGTACTGAGAATTTCAAAGCTATTTACCTCACTATTCTCAAACCCACAGAAATATACCACTCAGTTACAAATGAACCAGTACACTGACAATTCCCCTGTAACACTGAAAGTAGATCATAATAAGTGACAACGGAGGGCATCGTTAAGGACAAATTCCAATCTAAGCAAGAATCAGAGACTCTTACAATTGGAAATCTATGCTGTTCTGTTTAGGTGCAGCACCCCTGAGCAAAACACTGCTGTTTAAACATAGTTACCTTTAGCAAATATTGAAATGTTTTGGTCCAAATGATTTTTTACTAATTTTACTAAGCGAAAAGACACAAACCTTCTGAAAAGTATGACATATTCTGGAATACCAGAATCTTGAGAGGAAGCTTAGTAATTTACCTAGATTATTCTCATGAGAAAAAGTAAACAGTTGAGGTTGTCGCAGGGGCAGCGTGGGAGAGGGGTGGAAAGGTGACCCAGGACACATTCTGTCATACATACAGAAGCCAAGAAAGGACAAGATTCCAGTTATCCTGACTTCCAATGCTCTGCTCTTTAAAATACTACACACAGTGCTACCTTCATATTAAATGTTTTTCATTTTTAAGGGCAATATTGTTTAAAACAATTCCTAGTTATATGAGATTGAATGATGCTAATAAAAGTATGTACATTTTAAATATTATTGGGACCAATATTTAAACCCAATCAAAACTTGTTTTACTGTTTGCATAAGTCATCATCTTCTTTCCTCCCTCCTTTTCTTCCTCCCTTTTAAAACTACCATTATTTCCAAGACCCAATAAAAATTTAGGCAATGCATTAAAATTACAGACAAGATCAGCTTTTCAAAAAACAGTTCATTTATTTATTTTTTAAAGCTTGTTATACCAAGAAAACATAAAGTGATAGAATTGTGGCAGAGCCACGTCTCACTGATTTTTGAGAGGACATAGGAGAAATGAATCTGGCTTAAGACATTCTCCCACATAGCTTCCCTCGTGTGCCATTCTTCAACCTTCTCTCAACCCCTTAGACCCTAATCCATGTAAAAGAAATACAACTACCAGTGATCAAAACACTGGCTATGTATACGATTCACTTGGCATTACCATTCTCAGGCCCACCCCTGAAAAGCCTGTTCCACAGATGTGAGTTAGTGATTTTGAGAGTTTTTCAACCATGGTCAAAGAATAAGTCTTCAGAAAACAGTAAGACAATCAAATTTGCCTCACTGGGTGACAGGCTCTATATATTGGCAAACTTCTTGAATCATCTCCACCAGCTACCTCTCTCTGATATTCCCAGAAATGAGAGTACAGTGGGGGAAGGGAGGAGAACTGGATTACCTCTTTTTGTTCCAGGGCCCTAATTTCCAAAGGAAAGGGTAGCTTGCTTCCTATCTGGTCTCTAGAAGTTTATAGTCACAGCCAGATTGAAAGCCTTCTCTGTTTGAGGAAGCCCTCTTCTCCTAAATTCTTCCTGGAACCTACGTGAGATATTTCTGGGCATAAACATTGTTTGCTGACATCTAACTGGTTGAAACTGAGAAGCAGTAGCCGGAATCTCCTTTGAATCAAGGCACCTTAAAAAAAAATACACTTGTCTCTTTGAGCCCCAGCCTACCACCTTCAAAGACTACAGACACACAGATACCTTTCAAAGACATAATTTTTTTGCTATTAAAATATAAACTCAAATTACATCAGGTATAAATTGTGAGAAAAGGGTTTTTAAGTTTATTTGATTACAGTGTTTTGTACTTATCTTCATTTAAGAAACAAAATTTTACCAGAAGTTTTTATCAAATTTTCAAAATTATTAACTCTCATTACCTGATAGAGCTATAAAAAATATTCACAAGTTGAAAAACTAAAAATCAGAATTCAACTACACATACCCCAAAACCATTTTAGTAGATAGCCTTTCCAGAACTTTAAAAAGCAAAATAATTACCCACAGTAATTTTTGTTGTTCCAAATTTCATTCCTATAAGAAAACTGTAACTTTAGTCTTTCTAGCAATTCTAAGGTATACTTTGTAATGAATTTCTAGCATTACAATAGACAAAAAGAAAACATCCTATTTATCGTATCAATTATCTATGCAGGAGTTATTTACAGAAAAAAAGATTGCTGAAAGCTACTAGAAGATGGTTGCTCTAATATGAGAGTAAACCAAAGATGTAGAAACATAAGATCCAGGAATTTGATTCACTATTGGAGGCAACAGAAATCCAAGGATGTCATCTCCATAGCAGGCCTAAGGGCAACCAGTCTACATCAGAGACAGGGGACAGAGGGCTCCAGAAGGGGTATCTTTGAAGAGAGAAAATGAAACAGATAGATTACTTGAGATCTTTGCCGATACAGAGAAGAATTTTAGAGTTCTCTTAGGGAGTTTGGACATTAATTAATGGTACTTAAATAGAACCTTCAATTAATGGGAGAAGTGAGATAGTTATTAATGCCAGAGAAAAGAAAAGTTTAACATAATGGTCCAATATTCACTTTGAAACGCTCATCTTGCTGTGCCAGACAATCCTAATCTATTATATCATAAATTCATCAATCTGAAGCCACTGCACTAAAGACCCACCTTAAACCAGACCCCCAAGAAATCTCAAAAATAAATATCTTGCCTTAGCCCTTAAAGACATGACTAAGACTGTGTCAGGGAAATGTGCTCTTCTTGCCAGTAAGTAATAATCTCAGTTTTTCTTTATCAGCAGGTTATTCTGGTGCCACTCTGGGGAAGCCAGCACTCAACAATCTGCTTATCAAAAAAATATATAATTATTTTGAAATAATGGGGAAAGGAGAAATAAGGGGCTAAAGATAATTTCAGAAAGCTAAATCCTCATCACTTTGAGAAAAAGTCAGCACATTTATTTCACTGTCAAGTGTCAAACACTACCAGAAATTCTTTTCTGGAGGTAACTGTTTCACGGGCAGTAAAACTATTGCAAAGAGGCAATAACATACCTAAAATAAGAAAAAGAAGATGAAATAAAATATTTACATATAGGGGAATATTTATAGCTCCTCTGTTAACCTTCTCTTAGTGTCAAATTTATTATATTTAACAAAACACAATTCCAGAATCACATTCAAAATATGTTTTAAAGTAAGACTCAAAACCATTTCATATATTAAAAAATACAATCCTGTAAAAATAGACTTTAAAAATTACTTACTACAAGATTATGAGAGGATTATAATTCTTTATTTTTCAAAAGAATAATGACCTGCCGTTTTAGAAACATGCTTGTCCTACTCAACTCAGACAGTTTTCCATATTCCTAAACTTCACAAAAGAACTAAATGATTCAGCAATCTGACTATGTGTAGAACATCTATTACTGGAGCTATTTTTAGAGCAGCCTCCTGCAGAGGAATAAGGAAGAAGAAGGGTGAAGAGATAGAGGCTTTGGCATGCATCAAGGAGCACAAAGATGACTATAATAAAATCATGGCTACTCTCATTTTGGTATCTATTCTGTTATATAAAAAAGTCAGAGTTAAAATATGTATGGGTAATTATTTTAATTTTGAGAAGTAAAAACAGGTTTATTAACAAAGCACTGAATAAGTTTGAAAAAAATCAAAGAAAAAAGTATTCTTTTCTATAAAAAGCTTTATAAAATTAATTCCAAAATAACTACTTGCTATAGCCATCACTTTGTAACACAGACACATGAGGAATAATATGTGTAAGCCGTCATATCAACAACTCATCATACTTTTATTTGCCATGAAAAATGTCCGTTATCTGCCTCTATTATCCAAAGGCATTAATATGTGTATCTACTTTTTATATTTATTTACTACTCATTACATGACAATAGATATGTCAATCTAGCTGCAAGCTACTCTTTCAGTCTGATTTTCTTCTATACACTGTTGTAATTCCCCCCAAATAAAAAGGAACTAAAAACCAGATTAATAAACACGCACTGATGCTCTGACTAAGAGATTTCCAGTCTTTATAATCTAAGAGAGCTAGATATAACAGCTATGAGGAAAAATAGAAAAAGTCTCAATTTCACAATCATAGGACTTTCCACATTTGAATTTGTAGTTCAAATTTACATCACATGCATGATCTAACAAGACTCCTCATAAAAAGGGTCCCCAGCATTCTCGCCCCCTGGCAAAACTCACTGGAAAGACACAAACTCAATTCAGACTTTATGGCATTTGGACAATCCCCAATGATCAAGTTATGGGAAAAAAATTACTGTGAGCAAGAGTAAGAATAAATTTTATGCAACAAATGTAGAATTACCAAAAACCTAAGAAAACATAATAACTTGATAAAGACTATGGAATATCTATGTCTAAAATTACTAGAGAAATAAAATGAATCAAAACATGAGGAAAAAAAAGATGCTATAAATAAAGGTATCTGGGCATTTAGTTTTTTAAAAATCCATGCAGAACTTCTAGAAGCAAAAAATTATTGTCATTATTAAAAACTCATGGATGGACTGAAAATCAGATTAGACAAAACTGAGGAGAAAGTTAGTGAACTGAAAGATAGCATTAAAGAAGTAAAAATCATGCAGAAATGTAGCAGAGAAAAATAAGAATGATGAAAATTTTAAGAAACAAAACTAGAACAAGAAGGTCCATACCATGTCTAGCAGGTGTGTAAGAAGTAGAAAAAGAGAAAGTGGGATAAGGCAATATTTGAAAATATAAAGGCTCAGAATGTTCCCATAATTAGTAAAAGAAATGAACCTGCAGATTCATAAAACACAAATATTAGGTATGCTAATAAAATTACCGTATTTAATCAAATCTAAGATACCATCTCACAATTATTTTATGTAACACCTGGTGAAAATAAACTTATGATTAACCAATAATAAAATATCACTTTGAATTTTTATTTCATTATTACTGAAAGAGCTCTTTTAGATTTATTTAACCATACATCATTCTTATTCACACATAAAATCTAAGCAAATTAAATTCATTAAATTAATGATCTCCCCAAATATCTCCATGTATTATAAAGCTAGAGTTATTAGACAGTATAGTCTTGGCATAATGGTAGACAAATAGATGTAACAGAATAGAAGGTTCAGAAAAAGACTCATTTGATTATAACTCAATTTTGAAAAAGAAACCAATTTAATTCAATGGGGAAAGCAAGGTCTTTTGAATAAAAGGCAATGGATCAAATAGACATCCCTATTTGGGAAAAATGAATCATGACCTCTACATCTCACACCATACACAAAATTTAATTAAAGGTGGATGACAGACATAAAATGAAGGTAAAACGATAAGCCTTCTGGAAAAAAACAGAGGAAAACATATTTACGATATTGGGGTAAGCAAAGACTTTCTAGACAAGACAAAAAATGCACTAATGATAAAAGAAAACAAATTGATAAATTGTATGTCACTAAAATTTAAAGCTTTTACATATCAAAAACATTGTTATGAAAGCAAAAAGGAAGCCATGAAGAAAATACATTCAATACCTATACGAAACAAAGGACTGAATCTAGAATAAAGATCCACCACATTCAAGGATAAAAAGAGAACCCATTTTTTTAAAATGGGCAAAAGACTTGAACTGATACTTCACAAAGGGATATGCCAGGATGGCCAATAAGTAATTGGAGAGATGCTCAATATCATTAGTCACTAAGTAACTGCAAATTAAAGCTACAATGAAAATCATAGTATCACTAAACTTATAAAGACTGTCAATGTCAAATGTTGGCAAGGATGTAGAGCAATTAGAATTCTCACTTATTGCTGGTGGGAGTGTAAAATGGTATAATCACTTTATACAACTGTCTAGCAGTTTCTAATAAATTTAGACACCCACCTACCTCATGGCTCAGTAATGATATGCCTACATATTTATGTAAGAGAAATAAGAGTATATGTCCAACAAAGTAAATACATAAATAAAAGACCACAAGAATATTCATAGCAGCTTTATTTGTAAGAGCCAAAAATTGGAAATACCGAAGATGCTTTTGAGCAGAAGAATGAAAATGCAAACTGTATTTACACAATAAATACAACTCAACAAGTAAAAAGAACTACTGATACACACAGCAAAATGGAGGAATATCGAAACATTATGTTTAGTACACAAAAGTGTACACACTTTATATTTATATATATATATATATATATTTAAAATAAAAATTTCAAAAACAAGCAAAATTAATCCATGGGGATAAAAGTCAGGAAACCTCTGGGGCAGGGAAAGGCATTGATTGGAAAGGGGCAAAACGAACTTTCTGGAGTGATAGAAATGTTTTCTCTCTTAACCTGGGTGGTAGGCAAATGAAAGTACACTTATATAAAAAAAATTATTTTTTTAACTGTACAGTTTTGTGCATTTTACTGTATCTAATTATACTTTAATAAAGTATGGAGGGAAAGTTTTCATATTTAGAGTTCAACTTCTGAATCCCTATTTACCTAATAATGTCCATGCTTTTCACACAATATTGTCTTCTATGCCATCAAGAACATTGGTGATGCAATATATCCTAAAGTGTGCTCTATTATCGTCTACAGGATCTTCTTCCAAGCTGCTGACAACCATTCTTATGTTTTGATATTGTTAAGGTAAAGAAACACTAGTGCTATGGTCTGAATGTTTGTGTCTCCTCCAAATTCACATGTTGAAATACTAACCACCAAGAATGGTGGTATTAGGAGGTACAACCTTTGTGAGGTGCTGAAGTCATGAGGGTGGAGCCCTCATGAATAGGATTAGTGCCTTATAAAAGAGACCCCACAGAGAGCTCTAGCCTCTTCCATCATGTGAGGACACAGAGAGAAAGTGACAGCTATGGACCAGGAAGAGAGCTCTCACCAGAATGTAACCATGCTGGCCCCTTGATCTTGGATTTTCTAGACTCCAGAACCGTGAGAAATAAATTTGTGTTGCTTATAAGCTACCCAGTCTGGGCTATCTTGTTATAGCAGCCCAAATGGACTAAGACACAAGCATTAATTATCCATACAGCTTCCTGTTGCTTTGAAATTTCTTTCACCTATTCCAAGGAGTTTGCTCAATTTCTCTTGCCTTCAGTTATATTGCTTGGCATGTGATAAGCAACTTCTCTGAACCTATCTCAGTAGCAAAATGTAACACAGCTTTGTCAAACGTGGTTATCTTCCTGTTAAAGTATTTGATTGTTAATTAGCAAAAAATGTGGAATTGCAGTCATTCCTCCAATGTATGTTTCACTAATATTAAATTTAGGTCTTTGCTGTTCTATTTCCATGCCTTTTTGAATAGAGTAATATTTCATTTCACTTCCTAACCTTTTAAAATACATTTTGAAGAGTAATTAAACTCAACACATGTAATACCAACAACTGAAATGACAATAATATAAACAGTTATAACCAAATTCACATATATATAGCAGTGAAATTGCTGTAGCCTGTCCAATAGTGATTTTAAGATGCCATATGTAGATTGTAAGACATATTCAGATTTGAGAGTTGTTGACATACAGAAAAATGCATGTCTCAAATTGGTCAAATATGGTAGTTCCACATCTAAACACATCATAGTGAGTCTGAAGGACTTCAAAAAGAAATCTTATAATCTTAAAATAGAGGAAGAAAAAGAATGCCTACAAAAAATGATAGTAGACAGTTTAATTACAATAATAAAAAGCCAAAGACAATGGAATATGAGCTTCAAACATCTGGGAGAAAAACAACAACAACAAAAACACCAAACAATTTGGTTTGATTCAACCAAATCAAACAGTCATGAGTAAAAATGAAATAAACAAATTATTAGACAAACAAACTGAGAGAGCTTACTACCACCAGAGCCACAGGAACTTTATCTAAATTATGTATTTGGGGAGGAGTAGTGAACCCAAACAAGCAGGTGGATGAATCCAAATAAGCATTGACTGAAAACATAGGAATTAAAATATCTAAATTGGGTAGTAAAAAAATAAAAAGGAAATACTAGACAACAAAAGCATGCCACATGGGAGGACTTTACTGGATTAAATGATTCTAAGGTCCTTATTTGAGAAGAGGGTAGGGATGTGTATTAACACTATAATTTAAGACAAGTGTGTATTTTAAAATGGTAAGACTAACCATTAAAGTGAAGAAGAATAGAGAAAATTCCATCAACTCGAAATAAGACACAAGAAAAAAAAACAGCACAGGAAAAGCAGGACAAATAGAAAGCGTGAAATAACATCAAAGTGATAAATGTAAATATATCAGTAATCACAATTAGTAACAGATGAAAGTCTCTGGTCAGAAGACAGATCCTCAGATTGTAAATTTAAAAAGGAGTGTGCATTCTTTATAAGAAAAAGGCTGAAAGTTAAAGAACACTTAATATGATTCACTGAGAAGAATTCAACAACACTACTGTTAATATTCCTGCCAAAAGTACATAACATGAATCTAATCATTAGGAAACAATTAGACAAGTCCAAACTGAGTAACATTCTACAAAATAAACTGATATTCTTCAAAAATGTCAATGTCAGGAAATACAAAGAAAGACTCAGGTACCATCCCAGATTAAAGATGACTAGGGAGACATAAAAACTGAATGCAATGTATGATCTTGGATTTTCTTTTGCTATAAAGGACACTACTGAGATAATTGGGAAAATCTGAATGGGAACTATAGATTAGATATTAGTATCAGATCAATGTTAATTTCTTGATTTTGATAATTATAATATGGTTATGTAAAAGAATTCCTTGATTTTAGGAAATACACACTAAAGTATATGAAAATAAAGAAGCATTATGTCTACAACTTTTAAATGGTTCAGAAAAAAATATATATTTTTTATACATATATATTTATATGTATAAAATATATACATAGAGAGAGAGATTGGTAGCTATAAAGAGAAGGGAAGAAAGAGAATGATCAAGAGAGAGGATAAAGCAAATGTACTAAAATGTTATCATTTAAGGACTCTGAGTAAAGGGTACTTTGAATTCTTTATACTATTGGTGCAGCAGTTTCTGAAATTATGTCAAAATTTTAAATTTTAAAAAGGTTAAGGGGTCAAAAACATATACCAGGAAAGAAACAACCAAAAGAAAGCTGATATTAACATTAGACTAAATAAATGTCAAGGCAAGAAGTATTGTTAGCTTCATGATATATACTACATACTTAGAACAGTGCTTGGCATGTAGCCTATGCTGATAAAATACTTACAAAATGAAGGAGTTAGTAATAAAGGCAGTTAATACATAATTATAAAAGAAACAACTTACCAGGAAGATACATCAATTTAAATCTTGTAAGCACCTAGAAACACAGCTTTCAATACTGACCACATACTAGGCAAATATACTGAAAGTAAGTATTGACTATAAATAGTAACTGCACACTGGGCAATAAAGCAAACCTTAACAAACCAATTACATATAATCAACATTCATTGGCCACAATGCAATTAAATTAGAGAAGAATGACAAAAAAAATAGTAATAAATCCACACATATCAAAAAGTTTAAATACACTTTTAAATATGCACTTGGATCAAAGAAGAAATAATGGAACTTAGAAAATATTTAGAACTAAATAATAATAAAAATGCTAAATTTCAAAACTTCTTTGAAGAAGCTGAAGTGGCAGTTAGAGGGAAATTTATAGCCTTATATGCTTACATCAAAAAATAAAAAAGACTGAAAACCAATGTATCAAATACCTAACACAAAACTTTAGAGAGAAAAATTTTTAAATAGAGGAAATAAGAAAGATAAGAACAAAAGTCAATAAAATAATATTTTTAAAAGCTGTAAGAGGGGTTCAAGAAAGCTAAAAGCTGGTTCTTTGAAACTACTAGTAAGATAAACAAACCTCTGACAATACTGATCAAGAAAAAAGAAAGTATAAATAAGCATTAGTAGAAGTGACAAGAGGAACAAGACTATATAGATAGAGCAGCCAAAAAATAAAATAAAAAAAGAATTTAGATGAAAGGAAACTACAACGTATCAAAACTGATGTCCACTATTATACTGAGTCAACAGTTTAAAACTATGCAGACTATTTTACAAGAAAAATTCTACCAAAATATTCAAGGAACAGACCATCTTTATCTCATATAAGCTGACATTTATACCAAATAGGAAATCAAAATAGGGAATCACAGAATATTAAAATAGGAAGCACTCTTCAACTTATTTTATGAGGCTAGTATGACCCTGATAGCAGAAAAGAACAATAAAAGGAAATTACAGGCCAATATCATTTATTATCATAGTTGTGAATCAAATATTAGCAAACAAAAAAGGAATGTGATGATATATAGCCCATAATATATATAACAACCCAAAATGCTAGAATGACTTATCATAACAAAAATCTTGTAATATAATTTTCAAAATTAAGATTAAAGAAGAATCCGTATGACAATCTAAGGATTGTAGAAAAATTATTTAATAAAATCCAACAACCATTCATAATATAAACTCTAAGCAAACTAAAAATAGAGGATAATTTCTTCAGACTGATAAATGGCATTTAGCAAACATAGACAGTGATGCATTTCCTTTAAAATCAGGAATAAGGCAAGGAGGACCACTTTTGTTTCTTTATTCAACTTTGTACTAGAGGTTAAGTCAAACTTCAGTCTAGCTCAGTCAAATAAGTAGAAACAAAATATATAATGATTAAAGAAAAACTATCATTGTTCGAAAAAAATTATAATTGTCTAACCAGAAAATCTAAGATAATCTACAGACACATTATTAGAATTGTTAAGTGTCTGAGTAAGGTTTCTGGATTTAAGGTCAATGAACCAAAATCAACTGTGGTTCCATATACTAGTAACAGTAAGAAATCTATTTCTGACCAAAAAAATTTACAATGACAACAAAAAAGTATAAGATATATGGAAGATATCTAACAAAAACAAATAATGATCTATGGAGAAAAGCATAAAAATCATCAAATGAGACATATGAATTGAGAAATGTGCTCTAGTCATACTATGCCATTCATATTAATATACCATGTTCACATTATGATATTGAGCCTGCAATGTCATAAAAACATCAGCTGTCTTCAATTTAAAAGATAGTCCAATCAAACAGACCAGTAGGGTTATTCGTGAAACTTAACATGCTATTTTTAGAGTGTATACAGAAAAAGAAAAGACCAAGATAATTTTTTTTAAAAGGAAGGAAGGCTGGGAAAGGAAGGAAAGGGAAAGGAAGATTGGGGACCTCATTCTACTAGCTCTTAGAACATAATAGAAAGTTATAGTTATTATGACAGTGTTATATTGGAACATGGATAGAGACCAAATAAACAGACCAGAGAGGCCAGGCACAGACCCATGCATGTGTGGATATTTAATTTGCTAAAGGAAGATACTGCCAAGGGGAGAGGGAAGAACAAAAAGAATTCACTTTTCAATAAAACGTGCTGGGACAATTGGTAATCCATGAGAAAAAAAAAAAATGAAATTGGATTTCAACTGCACATCACAAGCAGAAGTCAATTCCAAATAGATGAAACACCTCTATGTGAAGAATAACTTTAAAACTCTTGTTAGACAACACAGAAAAATATCTTTATGTCCTCAGCCCATAAGAAAGGATTTTTCAAACAAAAAGAAGAAACAATAAAGGAAACTATTGATGATTTTTACTTCTGTTTCTCAAAAGACAGCAGAAACAAAAGAAATACTACAGATCAATATGAAAGAGAAAAAAAAATGTTATTACAATGGGCAAAGGATAAGGCTATTTGCAGAAGAGGCAATCTCAATATCAAAACTGAAAAAAAGATGAAAGGCATTCAATCTCACTGGAAATTAAAATTAAAATCTCAATATAATATATACAATTTCATAGTTACAAGACTGGCAGAAATGAAAATGTCTGACAACATCAAGTGTCACTAAGGTTGTGAGGTTAAAGGAACCCTCGGGTAATGCTGATGGGAATGTAATTTGGTACAACCACTTTGAGAAAAACGTGGTGCTAGCTGATAAAATTAAATGATGTGCATAGTCCTGGCACCCAGCAATGCTTCTCCCAAGTATCCACCACTGAGCATTATTTTTCAAATGCAGGTTGCAACCAATTTTTCATTTGTCAAGAAATCAATTCAGTAGATTGAGACTAACTTTTTTTTGAGTCCAACATTTTTTAATGAGATAGAATAGACTAGGATATACCAGAATGGATTGCAGTAAGGGTAGGTATAGTCATGAAATGCTTGTTTCCATTATTTATAATGTACTCATATAAATATGTATTTAATTACTGGGTTTCAATGTAAATTTTATTTATTACTGTAGATTATGGCTAAAAAATGTCTGAAAGCCACTGTCCTGGAGAAATTGTTATAATTATGCACAAAAAGACATGTACAAAAATGTTATTTCTTCTTAACGACAAAAAATTAGAAATAATATTAATGTCCATAAAGAGAAGAATAAATATTTAGTTACAATCACACAGTGGGATACTATATAACAATGGAAATTAGTGAACTGGAGCTACAGGTATCAACATAGATAAATCTCAAAGCATAATAAAAGTAACTTACAGAAGATATGTACAGTTTGATGATATCATTTACAGAACACTTAAAAGCATGCAAAACAATTACTTCATTGTTTAGGGGTATATATATGGGATGGTTTAGGGATATATACAGGAAAAGGAAAAAGACACGCATAGGAATAAACACCAAATTCATAACTGTGGTTACCTCTGCAAAGGAGGCAGGGAATGTGTTGGAGGAGGGATACATAGTAGGCCTCAACTATATTTAAAAGGTTTTTACTTATTAAGTTCATTGGTGGACATACAAATGTTTGTAATATTATTTCCTATTCTTTGGGAATGTCTGAAAGGTTTCATACTTTTTTAAAAGGGAAAGATACCATATAAACTTAAAAGACATTTGGTTAGAAATTTATAAAATTTCCAAGAAAAAGATCAGTGAATTTAATACAATAAACAATGACTTTTCTATGTTGAAAATACCAGTGAAGAAGGTTTCTGATAAGATGGTAAAGTAGGTAATGCCTTTGTTTCATCTCCTTCCCAAGATTCAATGGGTGAAACAAACAAACAAAAAATACACAAAATGAGTGAATCCATGGAAATGATAAAAACAAGAGAGCTATTAATAGATCAACATTTTTGATGAATTTCAGGAAGGTGGAAAGCAGATAGGATCTTATTGGAGATAACCCTGAACAGAGAAAACTGCGGCTCAGAACTGGCAGGAGAGATGCTGCGCTGCAAATGCAGCAATTCCTTCCAGAAGAACGCGACCTTCCACGCTCAGAGTCAGTACATACAAAGAACAGGCGTGGACTATGGGTAACTGTGGCTAATCAAGTAGATGTGTTATTAAACATCTGTCTACTCAACAGCTATTCCTGGAACACCAACCAACCCACCCCACCCCCAGCCCACTCCCACCCCTGCCATGCACACACGCAACCAGGTACAGAGCAGCTGGCTGAAGAAAACCTCAGCTAGAGCCTCAGGATCTGTTCTCCAACAAAACAGTATCAAGGAAGGATGGACAGCATGGGTATTTTATCTATGGAGATGGTTAATAACTGCTACAGTAGAACCAGAGGGGGAAAAGGAATGGCAATTTCAGCTGGCGCAAAAGTTACTGAAGTCCTTCTTACCCGCACCCACACACATACACAAAGTAGTTTTTCTTATTTTGGCAGTTACAGAGTGAGGCTCCCTATTCCCTTCCACTCACGCTAAAGGGAAGTCAGCCAGTGTGTGGGATTCAACAACTTACACAGATCTAGTGATCATTCCAGGGAGAGATTTTATGGTTAAAAAGACCTATTCAGCTGCACAGGAGAGCCAGACACTCCTTAACATAGTCCTTCATTTAAGGATTACCAGCTATTGAGGAAAATCAAAACCACAAGAGAAAAAAAAGCAAAAAGAATAAGTATGATAACTGACCCTGGAAAAAAGAAGAGACAATTAAAAAAAAAAACCAAAAAGAAGAATCCTCAGATTTAAAAGTCTCTTGGCTCTTTTAGGAAAAGGATGCTTCAAAAAAGAAATAGAGTTGGAAAAGTTTCTGATTTTTTCTTACACGTATATTCACAATATCCAATCAATTAATATGCATGATACTTATTATCATGATAATTATACCATATGCATAATACTTAATAAATCTTTTTCACTTTTAGAAATTAAGACAATTTCCTTTTCCATAAGATGTTTACTGCTGCCTAATCTATAACAGTAATGATTAGACATAATACTCAATGGGAAATTGGGTAAGCAATTTCCTGGATGTGTATTATACATTTTCCAAATGAAAGACAAAACATAGACAGGAATACGCTAAGGCCAATAGATTTCTGTACTCCACTCTACCAAAGCTTTTTGGATTCTTACCATACCCAATGTCCCTAGGACAGATTAAGTCCAGTCTGAACAGTTCTAGAGACAGCAATGTAACAGATTAATATGGGTGCCTTTTAAAATAAACAAGCCATTTCCAATATTTAAATCCAGTCTGGGGGAAGAGCTGGCAGAATTTAGAGGTTCTGGGATAACTCCATGTCTTAGAGAAGGTTCTGAAATTATCCCAACCTCCTAGAAGATATGAGCATTACTTGGCTCAGACTTTCTGGGAAAATTTCAAAATGAAACCAATCTGTAAAATGAGGCCTAGAGATAAGGCATCATCTGTCTCCCAGCTTTTTCCAGTGTACCACTTACAGTACATTTAACTATTTACTAAGGAACTCAATGTCTTGAAAAAGTTAATCAGATTTTACCTTTAAAAGTGCTTAAACGATACCCAAAGAAAACCTAATGTAGTTTTTCTATTGCATGTAAACAAAGGAAACTTGTTAAAAGAACAAATGTTTTTATAAATCCTCAGATGTCTTCTTGGCCTGCATCATGTCATACAGCTGAAAGTCGTATTTCTAGAGCTCTTCATATATGCACAAGTTCAAAATACCTGAGCATCAAGCTGTTATTTAGTTGCTAAACTTGAATAAAACTATAAATCTAACGAAGTTCATCCTCAGAGTTTCAGAGTAGCCTTTCTATATAGTTTTGTCCCCACAATGCCAACTCTTCTTCCTGCTCACATGCCAGCTTTCTACAATATTTATATCTTTTTTCAGAACCAGCAAGCCAAAAAGGACTCTAGCGATGATCTAGCCCAATGTCCTCATTTTAGAGAAAAGTAAACTGAGGCTTACAGAGTTAAAGTGATTTACCCAAGGTCACACAGATAATGAGAGCTGAAGCAGACCTGCACTTGGCCTCTCATGTCCTATGTAACAATGCTCTTTCCACCATACCAAGCTGCCTTTGAAAAACTGCAAATAATATGATATTTATGCATGTCTTCAAAGCCCTCAACCACTCCTCTCTGTGCCTTTTTCCTCTCGGTGCAATAAGTTATCAACTTTCAGTCAACAATAACTTTCTTTCTTATTAATTGTTTTCCTATAACAACACAGGAAAGGATTCAGTATTCATTTACCACTAGTTGATTCATTTACTGATAACACTTGTGCTCCTAATTTTACATTTATCTTTTAGAATGGAAAACACCACAACATTTCCCAAATCAAAATATTATAAAGCTTAACAATTATATCCGCAATTTAAATTCAGAAAAAAACTAAATTACTTTAGATTCTTACTTTGCAGAAAGCAATGCTATAACATTTATTTCATTCCCTTAAAAGAAAAGCCAGAAATCACATATTGATTCCATTTTAATACTCACCACAAAAGTGATTTGATTGTGTCGCAGGTTAAGCTCAGTTAGTGAATCCAGCCCATTAAGATTATCAACATGACTTAAAAGGTTCCTAGCAAGATTTAAAACTCTCAAATCACACAAATGATTGACATTTTCAATTTTGGTAATCTGTTAAAAAATGAGGAAGGGATGATTAGCAGGCATAAATCTCAGATATGCATGTTATAAAAATAAAAGACACAGTCATTGAATTCAGTGACAAGTTTATATGAAGACATTTCAAAATCTACTTCCAGTTTCCTCTGTTGTAGATATTATGAAGTTACTTAACTTGTGAAAATTAACTAACAGAACATATTTTATAATTTGACCATGGTAAGTATATTTTATCAAATAATAAGTCCATTGCTTGGGCATCTCTAAGTGTCCAACACTGTGCCAGGTCCCATGAAGGTGAAGAGAAATATACTAGCTGTCAAATAGAAACTGTGAGCCCAAGGCATAAGCTCACAATGTTTTGATCAAACAAGACTACCTTCTGAGAGAAAAGGCAAGGAAAAGGAATGATACCAAGTTCCCCTTGTTAATTCTCCACTTATACTGCAGGATCCTGAGAGCAATCAAGAGTCTGAATGGAAAAGATTCAAGGAACTAGGATCCCCAGTAGAGGGTGAGGATGGATATTCTTTAGTAGTGAAACTGCTTAAGAGAGGAGACAGATAATATTTAGGCAGGGTACAATATGGTGGACTTGAATTATGGAATATACACATGCACATAAGCACTGAACTGCAGCGGAGGAATTTGAGTTGCACAAGTAAGGATAAGTTAAAGGGTATAGCCCATGAAATGATGAGAGCTCAACATGATTTTCAGCCCCACTACTGTAATACAGCAAGCGTAGCACAACGGGATGTGTTTCTACGTGACCCAGAAATAGGGCTTCTTGCAGAGGGCTTCAACCTTTTAATGTAATGTACTTAAGTAACAATGAGTTATACACAACACTTTTCTTCTGAACATTAAAACAAATTTCACAATCACTGAAGATTAATTTTCTCATCTGTATTGCCATCACAATATTATTTGAAATTTTCTATTTAACACTTCAAAGCAGATATTGGCTAAAATAGCCTGTTTTTAAGATTTATAATCCAGTTTTCTATGATATTGTTTGGACCTTCTCTTATATTCGAGAAATACCGTCTAGATTTCATCTACATTCAAGAGGAGAAACCTAAGTATATTTATCGCAAATTCAATAATATATAAAGATAATATATGACCATGCTTTAAAATTTGTCCTGAGATTTTTGGTGTAACTAATGTAAAATGAAAATAAAATCTGTAAAAGAAGAAACAAGGTTATCAGTATTTGCAGATTACAGAGCTGTACAGTAAGACATAGACAAAAACATTTCAAAACTAAATAGGTGATAGAATTTAAAATGTATAGAATCAGCAAAAAGTAAAATAGATACTGTAGAAAATCAATAATAACAGCATAAGCTTGAGAAATTCTGCTAAAATACTAAAAAAATAGAGATAGGTATATGGAAAAGCAATATGTAAATATATACATAAATTTATACATATACATAAAACTTTTCTGAACTCAAGAAAGATAAATATACAGAATGAAGGGGTACATAGCCTGTATATGGTGTCTTCTCCCTTCTGCTAATAATCCTGGGACATTTCTTTTAGAAAACTACCTTTTTCCAATTCTATTTGGTCCTGGTGGGACATATAATTAGAATGCCTACATATTAGTTTGGTCACTCTGAAAAGAAACGTTGTTAACTCTTATATATATCAATCCGTAATTTTAAAAAAGTCACTGGGGATATTGTTCAGCTTCTTGGTTTGCTATCAGACAGGTCAGAATTGTGTGCAACATCTCTGATGGAATAGTCTGTTACTTGTTGCAGCCATGGACAAAGTCACAGGCATAGAGCAAATGACAGAAATTTCAGAAAAAAGGTGGTGTAGGGTGAGAGCAGAGTTCTTGATCAGTTAATAAATTTCACAGCCAGAAGAAGAGATGATAGGAATGTTCAAAAGCCTAATCCTGGGTCACACTGATAAGAGAGAGTCTCAAGGTAGACAGCAGAGCTTTATAGTACGTCTAGGAAAGCTGGATACTCCAGTCTTATGTATGTGTATACTAGTAACCCAGACTGCTCTATCTGGATAAAGACAACCTTCTTACTCAGCAATAGGAAAGACATCTGCTTTCAGGCAAGCAACCACAGAAAGAGCCAGCTCTCCCTGAAGGAAAAGATGTCACTGAAAGAACAGATTCTTTTTGAAGCACATTTGTGTCCATGTTAAAGCAAGCGTTTACCAAGAGAACATTTTCTGGTAGACAAAAAAAAATCGAGGTCATAAACTGAGAGTCAACCTCTCATATTCCTCTGTATTCTTTACTACTCACATATAATCAATTTTTAAATCTTAATGTTTTTACTTTTTAAATATTTATCCAATCTGCCCCCTTGTTATATACCTATCGCTACAACTTTAAGTTGCCATTACTTCTCACCAAGATTATTGAATTAGTCTCTCAGCTGTTCTCTGTCTCCAGTTTCACCTCCCCTCAACTCTTTACATTCCCCAATCTGTTTCTTGAACACTATCACTATTCCTATCAATGTTTTCACATCCGTAAACCAATTATATTTCTTTTCACAATGTACACCACGTATCATTTTTATTTCCAATGGAAGTAAATTCAAAACACAAAAAATAGTCACTTAATTTTCTTTTAGTTTTTTAACTACCTGATGCTATTTTTTTAGAGTTGCACGTTGTTTCAACTTGAATAGTGTATCTCCTGACTTTTTAGTCACCAAGACTGTCTTTGCTTTGAAATACTCCAAATTTTTGTTTATTGGATTTAAATATTTGAAACAAGACTCAGATTTTCATTTAACACATAACACATAACACAGGTCAGCTAACAAGGTAACAAGGTGACTTGGTCTAATATTTAGACCAAGTGATACGTTATCCATTTACCAGTTGCTCTTATAGATGTTGGGTAATGCCCATGAATTCTTAAAGGTATATTATAATATAAAAACCGCATAAATGCTTATTTCTCATATATACATTTTAAATTAAACTTAAGAAAAATATTGCTACCATAAAATGATTCACTTATACTGATGAATGGTATTTAAAATAGTGGGTTACAGAAAGATAACATAGCAATTCCTTATTATGGCATATAAAGCTTTCCACAGTCTGGCCTTAAACCTACCTCTCTTGCCTCATCTCTCACCATCCCTCAACATGTGCTAAATTCTCCAACAGTAAAACATACTTATCATGTTGTTTTTAGTCTCAGTGCTTTTATATATGATGCTCTCTTACTGACAAGACTCTAATTCTTCTTCCTCTTTCAACACCATCTAACTAACTGGGTAACTTTCCCTCTACTAGAGTGATACTAACCAGCCTGCAGAGCTGGACAATTCCCAGGCATCAACACTCCTCCCTCTGAGTACACACACAGGCAGACATATAGATGGGGCTGGGATGAGATTAGAACCTAGCAGATGTGGCCTATCTAATATATCTATCAAGGTTTTATTAATTATATTAGCTTTTCAACAAAACGATTAGGACTAACAGCTATTAGAAGGCCTAAAGAGATCACACTGAGGTTTACACCTGACCAACTGCAAGTGGGAGATTTGTTCTCAACAGGCAGGGACTCCCAGATCACCCCACCATGTACACTTACCACCTCAGGAGAGGTTTTACCTTCTGCATGAGTATGTAGCTCATGTAGCTATTTATAAATAAGTACTCATATTGCAAAGACTAAAATTTAAATGTAAGAGCAAAGGGTTAAAAAACAGCTAAGATGCTCTGCAAGAGAAGAATAAGGAGAGGGAACATAACAAACCAGACAGAGAAATTAAGACAGACAAATATATGGGTAGACAAACTAATCAAATGGAATAATGATCCCAGGTTATACAGTAATCACGGAATTATAAATCAAAACCATAAGGGGACACCACTTTATACCAATTCAATTGGCACAAATTAAGAAGTCGGAAAATTCCAAATGTTGAAAAGGATGTGAAGCAACAGGATCTACTATGTGTTACTGGTGGGAGTATAAACTGGTGCAATCGCTTTGGAAGACAATGTGGCATTAACTTTTAAAGTTACACATTTAAATAACCTGTGACCCATCAGTTTCACTCCTAGATATATACCCTAGAGTACATATGATGTATGGAAGAAACATGTACAAGAATGTTCTTAGAAGTACTATCCTAATAGGAAACAAAAAAACCCCAAACAAACAAAAAGGAATCAACCCAAATGTCTATCAATAATAAAACACAGAAAAAGGTTTTTGTATAATCAAACTGTGGAACATACAACAATAAAGATAAACTACAGCTATGTAGTCAAAATAGATGAAACTCAGTAACATAATGTTGTATCCAAAAAGCAAACACTGGATGACAATATATAGTTTGACACCTTTTTTTAAATTAAAAGACAATACTACTAAACAATATATTATTTAGACACATATATATGTGATAAAACCAACTAAAAACACCAATAAAGGAATGATAAATGTGAAATCCAGAATAGTGGTATCTTGGAATAAAGAAAGAACACTTAAGTAGAAGAAAATCATTAGTAATATTCTAGTTCTTGGGTTGGGGTTGGCTATAAGTTAATAAAAGACTAAATAAGAATCAAAATTGTCATAACTATAAGAATTCTAAATGTTTTATAAGTTTTATCTGTCACTTACCACTGAGGAATTACCAAACCTTATATAAATGAGCTTAATACCTTAATACCATAGCTAATTTCAGTGAATCAGTAAAGTAACTCTGGAAAAATTCAACACAAGTATAATTCTTAAAACTTTTATATGAAATTTCCTAGAGCTTTTTCAAATAAGAAAGAAATGAAAGGGCTTTAACAATACCTGATTTCCATGAAGGTCCAAGACATCTAAGCTTTTTAGAGTCTCCAGATTTGAGATTTTCTTGATTCTGAAAATCAGAGTAAGTAGAGTAGAAATACAGATGTACCACATCTACTGTAAATCAAAAACTCTAAGGCATAACTCATTTTCATTTATTCTTTCTAGATAGGTAGATAGGCAGGCAGATAGACAGACAGACAGACATAGAAATATACATAGAGAGAAATTATATAAAATTATATATTAAAACATTTTTTTCATTGATTTAATTATAATGTTAAAGATGCAGTCCCATTGGGGAAATGTCCCAAAGTCAGCTTGAAAGTCCTATCTTTAGGAAAGAACAATTCTACTCCTAGGAACTTTAGCACAAGGCACTTATTCAAGGCAATTCCTTTCACCTTAGAATACAACCTAAATTCCTTACCGCAGTCCTCAAGGCCCTAAACTCTCTGGCTACTGACTCTTCCTCCAGCTTATCTCCTACCAAGACTCCAGCGCCCCCACTCACTCTGCTCCAGCCACAGGAGCTTTCTTGCCATCTCTAACTTGACAAATTAATTTCTGCCTGGGGTGTTTACCCTTGCTGTTCCTTCTTCCTTAATGTTCTTCCCCCAGAACTTCACATGGTTCACTCCTTCACGTTATTCAAGTCTTGGTTCAAATATCTCCTCGGAGCAGCCTTTCCAGATGACCTTATCAAAAAGAGCTCTTGAGGAGAGACCTTCAAGATGGCGGAGGAGTAAGACGTGGAGATCACCTTCCTCCCCACAAATACATCAGAAATACATCTACATGTGGAACAACTCGTACAGAACACCTACTGAATGCTGGCAGAGGACTTCAGACTTCCCAAAATACAAGAAAATCCCCATGTACCTGGACAGGGCAAAAGAAAAAACAGAGACAAAGAATAGGGACGGGACCTGCACCAGTGGGAGGGAGCTGTGAAGGAGGAAAGGTTTCCACACACTAGGAAGCCCCTTCACGGGAGGAGACTGCGGGTGGCGGAGGTGGGGAGCTTCGGAGCTGCAGAGGAGAGCGCAGCCACAGGGGTGCGGAGGGCAAAGCAGAGAGGTTCCCCCACAGAGGAGCGGTGCCGACCAGCACTCACCAGCCCGAGAGGCTTGTCTGCTCACCCGCCGGGGCGGGCGGGGGCTGGGAGCTGAGGTTCCAGCTTCTTCAGAGGTCAGACCCCAGGGAGAGGACCGGGGTTGGCTGCGTGAACTCAGCCTGAAGGGGGCTAGTGTGCCACAGCTAGCCGGGAGGGACTCTGGGAAAAAGTCTGGACCTGCCTAAGAGGCAAGAGACCATTGTTTCTAGGTGCGCGAGGAGAGGGGATTCAGAGCGCCGCCTAGACGAGCTCCAGAGATGGGCGCGAGCCGCGGCTATCAGCACGGACACCAGAGACGGGTATGAAACGCTAAGCCTGCTGCTGCCGCCACCAAGAAGCCTGTGTGCAAGCACAGGTCACTATCCACACCTCCCCTCCCGGGAGCCTGTGCAGCCCGCCACTGCCAGGGTCCTGTGATCCAAGGACAACTTCCCCGGGGAGAACGCATGGCGCGCCTCAGGCTGCTGCAACGTCATGCCGGCCTCTGCCGCCGCAGGCTCGCCCCGCATCCGTACCCCTCCTGCCCCCCGGCCTGAGTGAGCCAGAGCCCCCAGATCAGCCGCTACTTTAACCCCATCCTGTCTGAGCGGGGAACAGACGCCCTCAGGTGACCTCCATGCAGAGGCGGGGCCAAATCCAAAGCTGAACCCCAGGAGCTGTGCGAACAAAGAAGAGAAAGGGAAATCTCTCCCAGCAACCTCAGAAGCAGCGGATTAAATCTCCACAATCAACTTGATGTACCCTGCATCTCTGGAATACCTGAATAGACAACAAATCATCCCAAAATTGAGGCTGTGGACTTTGGGAGCAAGTGTAGACTTGGGGTTTGCTTTCTACATCTAATTTGGTTTTGGTTTTATGTTTATCTTAGTTTAGTATTTAGAGTTTATTATCATTGGTAGACTTGTTTAATTGATTTGGTTGCTCTCTTCCTTTTATTTTTATATATAGATATATATATTCTTTCTTTTTTCTCTTTTTGTGAGTGTGTATGTGTATGCTTCTTTGTGTGATTTTATCTGTATAGCTTTGCTTTTACCATTTGTCCTAGGGTTCTGTCTGTCCGTTTTTTGGGTTTTTTTTTTTATTAGTATAGTTTTTAGCACTGGTTATCATTGGTGGATTTGTTTCTCGGTTTGGTTGCTCTCTTCTTTCTTTTTTATTATTACTTTAATTTCTTTATTTGTAATAATTTTTTTTATTATTTTTTAATTTTAATAACTTTATTTCCTTCCTCCCTTCCTTCCTTCCTTCTTTCTTCCTTCCTTCCTTCCTTCCTCCCTCCCCCCTTCCCTCCCTCCCTCCCTCTCTCTTTCTCTCTCTCTCTCTCTTTCTTTCTTTCTTACAGGGTCTTGGTGCTCTGGCCGGGTGTCAGGCCTGTGCCTCTGAGATGGGAGAGCTGAGGTCATGACATTGGTCCACCAGAGACCTCCCAGCTCCATGTAATATCAAATGGCAAAAGCTCTCCCAGAGAACTCCATCTCAATGCTAAGACCCAGCTCCACTCAACGACCAGCAAGCTACAGTGCTGGACACCCTATGCCAAACAACTAGCAAGACAGGAACATAACCCCACCCATTAGCACAGAGGCTGCCTAAAATCATCATAAGGTCACAGACACCCCAAAACACAGCACCAGACGTGGTCCTGCCTACCAGAAAGACAAGATCCAGCCTCATCCACCAGAACACAGGTACCAGCCCCCTCCACCAGGAAGCCTACAGCACCCAGTGAACCAACCTTAGCCACTGGGGACAGACACCAAAAACAATGGGAACTACAAACGTGCAACCTGGGAAAAGGAGCTCCCAAACACAGTAAGTTAAGCAAAATGAGAAGGCAGAGAAACACACAGCAGATGAAGGAGCAAGGTAAAAACCCAACAGACCAAACAAATGAAGAGGAAATAGGCAGTCTACCTGAAAAAGAATTCAGAGTAATGATAGTAAAGATGATCCAAAATCTTGGAAGCAGAATGGAGAAAATACAAGAAACGTTTAACAAGGAACTAGAAGAACTAAAGAGCAAACAAACAAGGATGAACAACACAATAAATTAAATTAAAAATTCTCTAGAAGGAATCAGTAGCAGAATAACTGAGGCAGAAGAACGGATTAAATAGTGGAAATAACTACTGCAGAGCAGAATAAAGAAAAAAGAATGAAAAGAATTGAGGAGAGTCTCAGAGACCTCTGGGACAACATTAAATGCACCAACATGTGAATTATAGGGGTCCGAGAAGAAGAGGAGAAAAAGAAAGGGACTGAGAAAATATTTGAAGAGATAATAGTTGAAGACTTCCCAAATATGGGAAAGGAAATGGTCAAGTCCAGGAAGCGCAGAGGGTCCCATACAGGATAAATCCAAGGAGAAAGATGCCAAGACACATATTAATCAAACTATCAAAAATTAAATACAAAGAAAAAATATTAAAAGCAGCAAGGGAAAAACAACAAATAACATACAAGGGAATCCCCATAAGGTTAACAGCTGATCTTTCAGCAGAAACTCTGCAAGCCACAAGGGAGTGGCAGGACATTTTTAAAGTGAGGAAAGGGAAAAACCTACAACCAAGATTACTCTACCCAGCAAGGATCTCATTCAGATTCCACGGAGAAATTAAAACCTTTACAGACAAGCAAAAGCTAAGAGAATTCAGCACCACCAAAGCGGCTTTACAACAAATGCTAAAGGAACTTCTCTAGGCAGGAAACACAAGAGAAGGAAAAGACCTACAATAACAAACCCAAAACAATTAAGAAAATGGTAATAGGAACATACACATCGATAACTACCTTAAATGTAAATGTATTAAATGCTCCAACCAAAAGACATAGACTGGCTGAATGGATTCAAAACAAGACCCATATATATGCTGTCTACAAGAGACCCACTTCAGACCTAAGGACACATACAGACTGAAAGTGAGGGGATGGAAAGAGATATTCCATGTAAATGGACATCAAAAGAAAGCTGGAGTAGCAATTCTCATATCAGACAAAATAGACTTTAAAATAAAGACTATTACAAGAGACAAAGAAGGACACTACATAATGATCAAGGGATCAATCCAAGAAGATGATATAACAATTGTAAATATTTATGCACCCAACATAGGAGCACCTCAATACATACGTCAAATGCTAACAGCCCTAAAAGGGGAAATCGACAGTAACACAATCATAGTAGGGGACTTTAACACCCCACTTTCACCAACGGACAGATCATCCAAAATGAAAATAAATAAGGAAACACAAGCTTTAAATGATACATTAAACAAGATGGACTTAATTGATATTTATAGGACATTCCATCCCAAAACAACAGAATACACTTTCTTCTCAAGTGCTCATGGAACATTCTCCAGGATAGATCATATCGTGGGTCACAAATCAAGCGTTGGTAAATTTAAGAAAATTGAAATCATATCAAGTATCTTTTCTGACCACAATGCTATGAGACTGGATATCAATTACAGGAAAAAATCTGTAAAAACTACAAACACATGGAGGCTAAACAATACACTACTAAATAGCCAAGAGATCACTGAAGAAATCAAAGAGGAAATCAAAAAATACATAGAAACAAATGACAACGAAAACATGACCCAAAACCTATGGGATGCAGCAAAACCAGTTCTAAGAGGGAAGTTTATAGCAATACAATCCTACCTCAAGAAACAAGAAACATCTCAAATAAACAAGCTAATCTTACACCTACAGCAATTAGAGAAAGAAGAACAAAAACCCCCAAAGTTAGCAGAAGGAAAGAAATCATAAAGATCAGATCAGAAAAAATTAAAAAGAAATGAAGGAAACGATAGCAAAGATCAATAAAACTAAAAGCTGGTTCTTTGAGAAGATAAACAAAATTGATAAACCATTAGCCATACTCATCAAGAAAAAAAGGGAGAAGACTCAAATCAATAGTATTAGAAATGAAAAAGGAGAAGTAACAACTGACACTGCAGAAATACAAAGGATCATGAGAGATTACTACAAGCAACTATATGCCAATAAAATGGACAACCTGGAAGAAATGGACACATTCTTAGAAAAGCACAACTTTCTGAGACTGAACCAGGAAGAAACAGAAAATATAAGCAGACCAATCACAAGCACTGAAATTAACACTGTGATTAAAAATCTTCCAACAAACAAAAGCCCAGGACCAGATCCCTGGTCAGGGAACTAGATCCCACATGCATGCCACAACTAGGAGTTTGCGTGCCACAACTAAGGAGCACACAAGCCGCAACTAAGGAGCCCGCGAGTCGCAACTAAGGAGCCTGTCTGCCGCAACTAAGGAGCCCACATACTGCAATTAAGGATCCCTGGAGCCGCAACTAAGAAGCCCACCTGATGAAACGAAGACCCAGTGCAACCAAATAAATAAATATTAAAAAAATAATAAAATAAAATAAAACGCCCCCTCTTAAGTTCCCTAATGGTTAGGGCCTACCCACTGTCTCCCTAATTCCTATCTTCGATGGCTACCTTACCTGTCCAACTGCCTCCAACTGGACTGTCCTCTTAACAAAAAAACAAAACAAAAACCACTTCCCTTTTATTGTTCTCCCTCCTACAGATCCTACTTTCTCCTACTACCATTATTCAGTAGAGGGAAAGGAGCAATGGCAAAGAAAGGGTAAAATGAAGTTCATACAATCCATCTTTATCATCATCTGTCTATCACTATTTATTTCTGTTGTCATTGTTTATTGCCTCAAAGAACCATTTCTACCTTCTTAAATGTTTCCAGAACCTGGATCATACCTTGAAGCTTCATATATGCTGATCACTATGTAAAGATAACGCACATTTAAACGTCATGAATTTCTATCTCCATTTAACCTGAGCCATCTTACATCATAGCCAAATCCAGACTTATATTACCACAACCAATCCAATCCAATTTAATTTATAAAAATATTTATCATACACCTATTATGTTCCATCACAGAGTGACTATAGTTCTTCCTCTCTCCCTTATCTCTCTCTCTCTCTCTCCCTCATTCATACACACACACACACACACACACACACACACACACACCACACTCCCTTATGACCACAACCCCCTCATCAGTCCCCTTTGTCACACCACAACACTGGCAGAATCTGCTCCTTTCCTAGAAAGCACTCTACCCCTGAACACCCCTAAGTCAGTTCATCCAAACCATTAACATCCTCTGGACTCATAGGAATCCTTCATTAACCTTCATCCAGAGTCAGGCATTCAGGCGTTTAAGATTATCTCACCTTACACTTAAATCTAATAATAATAGTCAATATTAATAATAACAAGAATAATAATAACAGCAGCTAAACCAGATGGGAAAACAGACAAAACTTTGAACAAAATTATTCCTCTGTCTGCTTTGCTCTTGAAATACCTAGAATGGTTGGAGAAAATTACAGTACCCTAAAAATATGGCTTAGGACAGAGTGATGCTTTCTAACAGTAATTTGACCTCACAGGTATTAGAGAAGACTTTCATTCAATTCTTTTATACTCCCAAGCTCACGTTCCCTAAAACAGTGGTTCTCAAACTTTTGTGTGTATCAGAATCATCTGGAGGGCTTGCTAAAAACACAAATTGCTGAGTCCTACCTCCAGAGTTTCTGGGATAGCATCCAAAAATCTGCATTTCTAACAAGTTCTTGGGTGGTGTTGATGCTGCTGGTCCTGGAATCACACTGTGAGCCACACCCTAAAATATAGACTTTTACCCTAAAATATAGACTTTTTTCCTCATCAAATCTCAATTCCCCCCTCATATAAGCTTTATGAGGGTGAACTCATCTACTAAAGCCTATCTTAGAATTCCTTAGGGAAACAATCAGAGATGCAGACAAAGATTTATAGACAAGGATATTCATCACAACACACACACACACACATACACAAAGGACACAATGTAAGTCTAACAAAAGGGAACTATTAAGTAAATTATTATATATATCCATATATATTATGTAGCTCTTAATTTTCAAAGAACCCGTAATGACATGAGAAGAAGTAAATAATAAAATATATTCAAGTAAAAAACACATAGTATAAAAACCAGTTTTGTAAAACAGTGATACGTGATTATAGAATGAAGGGTGTACTCAAGTGTTGATAACCAAAACTTGGAAATAAGGCAAAGCGATGACTGCATGTCCTTTCAATGTCCTATCAGAGCACTGTCAACAAACCTACCTAAGGATCATCTGACTGTTTACAACTAACTAGAGCCCAAACTCTGTAACATTACATACTAAATTGTGGAAAACTAATAAGATGTAATGATAATTTTTGCCAAGTAGGAATGTAGTTTGTTCTGTCTAATAGAAAAGGTAACCCATAGGGTTATGAGTTTAGTGCTTTGTAGGATATTAACCTGTTCAATAACTTAATCTTATTCCAGCATTATTTATTTTTCATTGACTATATATCAGTGTCTCTTATCCTCCTTTGAACCAGCTTTGTCATCCCACCGGTTCCCTCACTATTGAGTTAATTAAAACTTTGGCCTGTAGTTACCATCTATTGGTCTGAGAATTATATTTTTAATATTTTCAAAATTATACATAAGATATGGAGATTGTCTCAGTCCAAGTTTCTCTGATGTGGCGGATGAATGTAATCTGTTTCTGTATTTATCAGAAACTCTGGGCACATTTAAGGCACTTCAGTCACAGAAAACTTCATGTGTAATATGCCTTCTCAAAGCATTCCACCAGGGCCACACGTACTGTTAAGCTATCCAGTAAAACAGTCACTATCTGTTGTGACTTCAAGCATTATCTTAGCTTTGACACATAGTGGCTTTATGACTCTCACTTTTGATTCTGATTGCCCAGGTGAATAGGAAGAAAAATAGACAAGTTGCTCAGTCGGTTAACCCCAAGAGCAGCCAAATATCTTGCTCTCTTGTTCTCATGAACTGCCTTTGCCATAGATTCTTTCCCTACCCCCCAGTACCTGAAGTAACATAAAAACAAATCTAATTCTAAGGAATTCAGAGGCAGATGAAGGCATCAGTTGACCTAGGAGGTTACTGGTCAGATTAATTATTGATATGAGGAATTTGCAGAATCCTAGTCAGTTCCTAAATAGCTTAAGATTTTTACGTTGATACAAATGTGACCTGAAAGGTTTTAAATTTTTAAAGTTCCGCCATTAAACAGAACTGAACTAGAAAAACACAAGTCTCACTCATCACTCAGCAGATACAGACATCTAGGGATATATCACAGCTTGTCTCTGCAGGCCACATTATGTGATTGATGCCAGAATAAGGACCCCACTACAGGATCTATACAGGGCCTGGCTTTTCAGGTGTCAAAGACAAATCCTTAAGTGGGAACCTTCAAGAAATCAAAAGGAAGGGAATATGGAATCCCATAGTCTGGTGGAGAATTCTGTTATCTATAGTCCTGGGTGATCAGAAGAAAATCCACAGAAGTTCTATTCATTAGCCTGTGATGATCAGGGTACCAGAAGATCTCACAAGGATAAATAGGGGATACAGAAAACAGAAGAGTTAGATGGTAAGAACTTCAACAGCAAAGTGGTACAGAGGGGTTGGGAATTCTTTGGTAGCAATGTAAACTTCACATACGGAATCTGAGCAGGATCTTTCTAGCTTCTGAGCAGAAATCTTTGTTGGATCTGCTTGAATTTAAAGGCATATGGTTGCGTTGGATTTTCATATGTGGTTCCATTGCCTTGGACTAAAAGACTACAGTGCTTTCTGGATTTAACCAGCCGGGGGCAACAAGTCATCCAAGACAAACACAAGGGGTGGCAAATGTACTTCTCTCTTCTCTAGCATTCCTCAGCCAGGTTTGCCTAATATTCACTAAAGTACTGCCTTACTATAGATTTGCATCTTCAAGGCTCACAGGCCCCTTGCTGTGACAAAGTCAGCTGGCTGGAGAGCAGTAGGCACATGTTTTAGGGATCAGATTTGCATTGTACTGATACTTCAGAAATACGCAATTTGGGACAGTGTGGAAAGTAGTCTTCTGACTCATTTTCTTTTTGATTCAAGAACACTAATAGGGCTTCCCTGATGGCGCAGCGGTTGAGAATCTGCCTGCCAATGCAGGGGACACGGGTTCGAGCCCTGGTCTGGGAAGATCCCACATGCCACGGAGCAACTAGGCCCGTGAGCCACAACTACTGAGCCTGCGCGTCTGGAGCCTGTGCTCCGCAACAAGAGAGGCCACAATAGTGAGAGGCCCGCGCACCGTGATGAAGAGTGGCCCCCGCTTGCCGCAGCTGGAGAAAGCCCTCGCACAGAAACGAAGACCCAACACAGCCAAAAATAAATTAATTAATTAATAATAATAAAAAAAAGAACACTAACAGTTCTATTTTATGTAAAAAATAAAATAAAACAGCTATTTTCTTCATGTAAAAAATAAAACATCTATCTTCTTCATGTAAAAAATAAAATAAAATGTGAGCGAAAAGCAAACAAACAAAAAGAGGGAATTCCCTGGCAGTCCAGTGGTTAGGACTCTGCGCTTTCACTGCTGAGGACCCGGGTTCAATCCCAGGTTGGGGAACTAAGATCCCACAAGCTGTGCGACATAGCCACAAAAATAAATAAATAAATAAATAAAATAAAGATAAAAAATAAAATTAAATTTTAAAAAAGATGGAGGAGTAGAAAAAGAAAGATAGACTGGTGTCTTCAAGGCACACATTACTAAAAAACAAAACAAAACAAAAACAAACTTAAAACGTTATTTCCAAGAAGACAGAGAAGCTGAAAAGAAGACGCAGGAATGGGGAGAAAAGGGAACCCTCATGCACTGTTGATGGGAATGTAAATTAGTGCAGCCACTATGGAAAACATTATGGAAACTCCTCAAAAAATTAAAAATGGAACTACCATATGATCCAGCAATTCCACTCCTGGGTATATATCTGAAGAAAAGAAAAACACTAATTAGAAAATATATGTGCACCCCTATGTTTATTGCAGCATTATTTACAATAGCCACGATATGGAGCAACCCAAGTGCCCATCAATAGATGAATGGATGAAGATGTTGTTGTATATATATAAATATTACTCAGCCATAAAAAAGGGTGAAATCTTACCATTTGCAACAACATGGATGGACCTAGAGGGTATTATGCTAAGTGAAATACATCAGACAGAGAAAGACAAAATACCATATGATTTCACTTATATATGGAAAATAAAAAACACAACAAAACAGAAACATTTATAGATATAGAGAACAAACAGGTGGTTGCCAGAGGGGATGGGGGTAGGGAGGAAAGCAATAGGTGAGGGAGATTAAGAGGCAAAAACTTCCAGTTCCAAAATAAATGAGTCATGGGTATGAAATATACAGCGTGAGGAATATAGTCAACAATTATGTAATATCTTTGTATGATGAGAGATGGTAACTAAACTTATCATCATGGTGATCACTTTGAAATGTATAGAAGTATCGAATCACTATGTTGTGTAACAGGAACTAACATAGTGTTGGAGGTTGATTATACTTCAAAAACAAAGTCAGAGAAAGAAATCAAATTTGTGGCTACCAGAGGCAGGGGATGGGTGAGAGGAAGGGGAATTGGATGAAGGCAGTCAAAAGATACAAAACTCCAGTTATGAGATAAATAAGTCCTAGGGATATAATGTACAACATAATAAATATAATGAACACTGCTGTATGTTATATATGAAAGTTGTTAAGAAAGTAAATCCTAAGAGTTCTCATCACGAGAAAAAAAATTTTTTTCTATTTGTTTAATTTTGTAACTATATAAGATGGTGATGTTCACTAAACTTATTGTGATAATCACTTCATGATGTATGTAAGTCAAATCATTATGCTGTATACTTTAAACTTACACAGTGCTGTATGTCAATTATATCTCAAGAAAACTGGAAGAAAACAAAAACAATCAAAAAACTACTTACTCAAGGACTAAAAGAAGGACCTAAAAGCCATGATACTAAAGAATAAATGGAAGCTAGACAAACAAATCAGAAACTCCAAGGATCAGAAACTAGTAAAGAAGTCTCCGGGAGAGATGACCGGGAGCATCTAGAAGGAAATGCCTTAATTGTACGAAAAGTTTACTCCTCACTTTACTGAGTGAATGCTCTGGTGGCATACTCCTAGTGTGTATAGTTTGGACATATCTAACCTCGTAAAAGTCAATTTACATCTCCATTTCTTCATCTGTAAATAAGAGAGCTGATCTCTGAGGTCACTCCAAACTCTAATACTCAATGATCCTAAAATTACTCTAAATTCCCTCATGCTACCATAATGCTTAGTTTAACACTTGAACCAACTGTAGATGATAAACTACACTGATGGGAACTTTCAGGAAACCGCAGAAAAGAGACAAGAGCCTAGAACGCTGGGACATGATCTTGGAAAAAGTATCTTATATTACCATTGGCCAGCAAGAATAAAGAGGTAATTCAAGGTCCATGCTGTGGCAGGGGAAATAGGGAGGGAAGGAACCAAGTTTAGGTATAATGCTATATCTAAACTTCATGATAATATAAAAATCATTCTTGGAATTTGCTAAACAGCCTTTCTTTGTAGGCATTGCAAAAGCTATCTAGTAAAAAAGAATGGAAAGAAAAGTCTTGAACAAATCCCAAAGAAATTAGTGAGGAATTATGTAGCTGCACTACACAATAGAGCCTTATAAAAGGAACTGGGGAAGTTGATATAGGATGTAATATCAAATACATACTGAGAATATCATCTGAACAACAATCAATCAGTATAGTTGTCACTGGGTATCAGCAGGGTATTGGTTCTTGGATCCCCATGGATATCAAAATCTGCAGATGCTCAAGTCCCCTATGTGAAATGGCAGAGTATATGCAGACTTTAAATCATCTCTAGACTACTCATAATATGTACTACAGTGTAAATGCTATATAAATAGTTTCCAGGAGCGTGGCAAATTCAAGCTTTGCTTTTTGGAACTTTCTGGAATATTTTTTTCAAGAATTTTCGATCCTCGGTTGAATCCATGGATGAGAAACTGGATACAGATGACTGACTACAATTCGACAATCACAAAGTATCAAATGTCTACCCTCAGTCAAGCACCAAAAAGAATCACAAATGAAACACATAATCCTAATGTGAATACACGTTTAAAATATAACCTAATAAAACATAAAGGCCCGTGCCACTAACTACTGAAGCTTGTGCCCTAGAGCCCGTGCTCTGCAACAAGAGAAGCCACTGCAATGAGAAGCCCACGCACTGCAGTGAAGAGTAGCCCCCGCTCACCACAACTAGAGAAAGCCCACGCGCAGCAACAAAAGACCCCACGCAGCCAAAAATAATAAATAAATAAAATAATTAATTAAAAGAAAAACATAAAGGCCAAAGTCTGCTATTTACTTCCGCATAAGATATGGCACTGGAAAGCAACAGAAATAATAAAATATGCACTTAATAAATGTTACTTGGTTTGAATAATTGTCAGACTGAATCTCATAAAACAAATTATGACTGAATCTTAATGCATTTAAATAATCTTTCAAAAATTTTAGTCTATTAGTTTCTTAAGTATTATTCAATTTTGAGTTGCCATCTAAACACCATAGGATTCAACGTTAGTCCTAAGTATAACAAACAGAAACTGATCTGCAAAGATTACCTGTTTTTCCCCAACAGAAGGACACGGAGGGATCTCAGAGTAGAAAGCCCACTAATTTCTTCAATCTGGTTATCATATAAATCCAAGAATATTAGCCTCTGCAGATTAGAAATATTTTGGATCCGAGTTATAAAATTGTGTTGAAAGTTCAACAGACGAAGGTGTTCTTCCCCATCGATGATAGGACATACAGTCAGCTTTTGCCTAGAAAACATTTTTTAAAGTTAATAAGGTTCTGATTTAGCAGTCCGCCTCCTCTTACAAATATTAATAGTAGTATCTTCATGCTCCCATGCTGTGAGGAGAAAAAGATAAATAGAACCACTTCTTGCCTCCATGAACTAAGCATTCTAGATCTAAGTGTAATTCACTCATATAAAAGTCAATATACTTTGGCCAGGGTAATTATTAAAATTAAGTCTAATTCTCATTGCATTAAAAAAGACTCCAACATTAATTATTTCACATAAAATTAACTTAACATCATAAAACACTCAATGTAATTGCCTTCTGCAATAGAGGTTGAGATGATTCAAAGAACCATGTCACATAACCAGAGAAGTGCATTTGCCATCAAGCCACTGCTCAGGCATTGCTAAGCTAGGAAGTTTGCTTAACCATTTGCTGTTAGATATGCACTGCTAAGCTAAAGGTATGCACAGCAGAGATAGTTTCCCTGCTGGTCATAGTGCTAAGGTAAGGCTGAAATCCTTCATCCACCATTCTACTGCTGATACTTTCCTAGATTTAAAGATGGGGATCAAGTCCTAAACATACTTATGCATTCAGAATTTTCTGATAGTTTATTTTGTCCCAGGCTCTGTTCTAGGTGCTAGAAATACAGAACTCAACAAAACTCCCAGTGTCTGTGGAGCTTATATTCTAGTGGGAGGAGACAAACAATAAACTTAATAAGTTAAATATTTAATATGTTAGAGGGTGATAAGTGCTAAGAAGGAAAATAAAGCAGAGAAAGGGGCTGGGGACAGTCAGGGTCAAAGGAGTTACAGCTTTGGAGAGGGTGGCCAGGGAAGGCTATCCCTAGGTGATGACACTTGAGTAAAGATCTAAAGGAGGTAAAGACAGTGAGTCTACAGATATGTGGTGGAACAGCATTCCAGGCAGAGAGAACAGCAAATGCAAAAGGCCTGAGGTTTAAGCATGTTTGGTGTATTCAAGGAGCAACAAGGAGGCAGGTATGGCTGTAGCAGGGTGAGTGAAGGAGAGATTAGGAGGCTGTGAGCCAATGAGGTAAAAGGGAACTCAACTGGATAGGGCAGAGAAGCCCATGTGAGGACTATATTTTGAAGTTTTATCTATAGTACTGTTTTAGAGTATAGTCAAGCTCTTTTACATTATATAGATATAAAATTTCTCCACATACTCTTGGAAGGATAAATTTTAAAACTGGTAACAGTGATTATACCTAGGTAGAACTAAATAGCAGGAAAATAAGAGGAGGGAGAGAGACTTTTGTACCTTTCAAATCTTGTACCATGTCTATAAATTATCTAGTCAAAAAAGTAAGTTGTCCTCACCTTTCTAGGGTCAACCTGTCTGAGTAAAGAATTTTCTCTTCAGAAGAACGTTGGAGAATGGGAAATGATGGCATTGATGAGCTCACCAAATTAATATGATCACCTATTGAAAACGATATACAAATTACTTGATTAAGAAAAAGCTTTAAAATCTTGAAACTATAGTCACCTTATATTTGGAGAACTCCGGCACCTACAAATATCCTTTCTAGAAAATATAGCTTCCATAGCTCTCCATATTTGAAATTAGTTACTAAACTTGAGCTCATTTCTTTCCTCCTCAAACCAAAACTATGTGTTCCGTGTATACCAAATAATTTTTCCCTTGCCTTATAGATTGGTTGAAAGTATAGAACTACGCTAGTGCTATCTTTATCCCTTTATAATCCTGACTCCTAATACTAAATTTTAACTCTCTTACAACTGAGATGATAGTCCCTCATTACCAGATACATTTGGGCCAGCACTATGACAGCCCGGCCGGATTCTGGACTTTGAAGGTGTCTGAATGGAAGAATCTCCAAATGCTGATAAGGAGCTCATGGTAGTTTTCATTTCCAGCCCACATAATTCTGCCACATTTGTTGTGGATGAGATGCAGGATGATTTATTACGAGGTGAAGGGCTTATTACTCTTCCATCTCCTTCAAAATATCGAAAAATTTATCACAAAGCTACACAATACATGACTTTGCTACAGGAAATACAGAGAAAGTAGTTTTGGATGACAAATGTAAACCTCGCATCATCCGTTTTTCTTTGTATGTTCAGCTACTATTGGTGGAGGATATTGCAGAGACCAAAGTGGATGTCAATAAATCTTGTACACTTGTAGTTAGGGTCCACAAGGTATGTGACACCCCTATGAGGTTTATAGGTTGTTGGCTAGATGTTGTCCCTGCCATTAAGTAGCTTTCAATCTAGTGGACAAACACATATGAAATTAATAAACTGTACAGAACAACATACACAAAATGCAGAATAAAAAAAACAATATATATTTATAATTTCACACATAAATGTGTCTGGTTATTTTTTACTTAAAGAAGATGGTCACAGATGAGTTTTGGGGGAGGTGGATATTAAGATATATTCTAAAGACCTAGAAGAATGTAGAATAGTTAATAAAAGATGCTGGGACGTTCCGTAAATGAAGTAAGACTTGAGCAATGGGTCAAAGGTACCAGTTTGAACACCAGAAGAAATCAACTCTATTTCCTTCTACAAAGAGAAAATTTCCTAAAAGCAGCAATCGATGCTGATGGGAGTGATAAGCAGTAAAATAGAACTTAAGGTACCACAGAATTCTACTGCTTAAACTGACCAATAAAGCAAAAAGATGAACCCAAATATAGGAAGCTAACATATTCTTTGGGAAGCCATCTTAAAATCAAGTTCCATATATATCATACTAAAGAACTGTAAAGCAGTGGTATTTACTAACTTCTCCAGGTATGCAAGATATAAACCAAAGTATCACATACCTCGCTTCTTGAACAAAATAATCAGTGCTCACATCCCACTTTTCCGAATATCATGAAATATCAGATAACTAATAATGATGTTCTAGAGTACAAGCATTCAGAATTGAGATCATGTTCATAAATGAACTGGTCTTGTGACATGACCAGTTGCTAGCAAGGTACCCAAGCAACCATGAGTCAGTAAACTGATTTGGAAATCAAAAATTGGATGGTTAAAAGAACAAAACCCAGTGTAAGGATAAACTGATTAAGGATTAACTGGTCAGCTAAATATGATAAAGGAAAAACTCCAAACAATAGACAACCTTGATTTCCCTTGTTAGCATCAGAATTAGGTTTTTAAAATTATTTTCTTAAGGCTTCAAGCCATTCCTCAATTTAGAAGGCAGATTTAAATTTAATAAGACTTGGGATATAGAGGCAATAATCAAGGAGTAAATTTCACCAATTACTTCAGTGAATAAAGGAAGTTCATCCTCACACTTTTCAGCTCTTATCATACACAGAAGTCAAAATTACTATCTGCATGATGAGCTTACTATCACGATCAGTATGAAATACATCATACAATAAATAGCAGGATATGAGAATGATTAGATAGAAAGGCCTTAAAATCTACAAGCAAGATAATCTAAATCAGGGGTCCCCAACCCTCAATTGTTAGGAACTGGGCCGCACAGCAGGAGGTGAGCAGTGGGCAAGAGAGCAAAGCTCGCATTACCACGTGAACCACTGCTTCCGTTACCACCTGAACCATGCCCCGACCCCCGACCCCGGCCGTGGAAAAATTGTCTTCCACAAAACTGGTCCCTGGTGCCAGAAAGGTTGGGGAGCGCTGCTCTAAATGACTGGGAACCAGAGTGATCTGCAATTGAAACATTCACATTTTTATGTGGATATATAAACACCCACATATATATACAAATATGGGTGTATCAAACACCCACATTATATGTGGAATGTTTCATCCTGCATATAAACTGCACTACTATGTGGCAAAATTTTAATTGAAGCATTTTCTGTTATTGGTGATTTCATATATCACTATTTAATTCACCAGATATGTAGCTTTTGTCTTCCCAATTAAATTTATAAGCTCCTTGAGAAATGGAGCTCATTTTACATTCTTCATATTCTTTGTAGAATCTAAATTCACTAGGCAATCAGTAAATTAACTAACTGATTTTCCATTATTAAGAGTAAATCAGAAATCCATTTTACATATATTATTTCCGTTAAAAAAGAAAATCAGATATTCTTGCATTTTAGTACAAAAATGCTAATGAATTCTTTCATAATTAGGATCTCAAAGTGTTTAGAGGCATAATGGTCTATGTTTGGTAAGAGTCTTCACTGCACTGCACCCTAGATACATGGATGGATGGACGGGTGAGTGGATGGACGGAAAGATGGATGGACAGATGGGCAGTGAGATGGACAGAAGGCTGGCTGGCTGGATGGATAATACAGTACATGGTCATATATGTGTCCACTCAGCCTTACCTTTGAGATTGTTTTGGTAACAAAAATCCTGTTTCTATATTTTTCATGATTTATCATGACCTTAAGAGTCAAGCACTGCCTCTTCCTCTCTATACACATATTTTAGAATTCTTAATTAAGGGATTTAATCAATTAAGGTCTGGTTAACTGAGATTTTACTGTATAGCAGTCCCTGGCTCTTACAAAATCTCAAGGATACAGGGGTTAACTCTTAACATTAATATAAAAAGCCTAAAAAAATCACATACCAAGTTTTAGACTAAGTAGCCTAACTAAAACATAGAGTTTCTTTACTTTGGACTGAGAGTACCACTGGTTAATTTATGGTGAGGGGCGATTATATATGTCCAATTAATTTTGAAGAATAGAAAAAATAAGAATGAGGTGAAATTAATTATAATAATTGGGTATCAGGATGCATTCTATTAGATAGAGATTCCCCAACTTTTCCTGATAAACTGCTACTTATAATTTTTCCAAAGTTTTGTGCCTTTGGAGGAAGAACAGTGAGTACAAAAGTCATTATTTATGTACAAGAGTTTATTCATCTTTCAGGTTCACAAAATTCAGTGCCGCCATACTATTTCCTCATTAGCAAATATCTAGCAATACTTTAACACTTAAATAAACTTACCTAGCCAGACATACACAAATCTGTCTACCAACTTCCTCCTCTAACTCAAGAATACCTTGGGAAAAGTATTTAAGTTTTAGAAAACAAATTCAAGATTTATTATCAAAAATGTGAAGGAAATTCACAATGCAAACATAAAAAAAATTCCTACTTGAGAATTTTCAGGTTCACATTTATAGCTCTGTGCCTAATACAGTGTCTGGCACACAGTACACACTTAGTAGATACATACTGAATCGAACCAAAAAAGGCAAGACACATGCTTCCTACATTGTGGAACAGCAGTTAGGTTGATGTCATGTCCAGCAATTGACCAAGACAAGAGTGTAGGATATAGGAAAGAGAAAAGTCATGTCAAATTAGATGGGCCCAAGACGAAAGTCCAGAAGTTACAAAACAAAAAAAGAAAACTAATAAAATATTCAAAATCGCCGCATGTTCATGCAGTAGTGAGATAAACAATCTAGAGAGGCTATACTCATCAGCCCTCTCATATAAACTCCTAGGAGATGGGGATAGTACTGTATGTAAGGATTCTGTAGTGCTTAACACTAGCACATTACAGATAGCTAACAGTTGTCGGCAACCAAGTAACAACTCAAATGTTCCAAAGAAAATTTCTCCTTGAATTGAAAAATACATTTCAGAAATATAACCAGATCATACGAGGCTGTGTTTCAAAAGGTGGTCCACAAACCACATACATCAGAATCACTTGAGGCATTACTAAAACGCACATTTCCAAATCCCACCCAAGGCCTACAAAATCAGAATGGGGACGGGCACAAGGGAAGGGAAGCACTAAGAATCTGCATTTCTAACAAGATCTTGGGGGATGCACACAAAAGTTTAAGGCCTTTGATATAAAATATCTATAATTATATGTGCTAGTAAGGGAAAGAGATAGCTTCTTTTCTACTCCTGACTTTCCATTCTTTCCACTGTTTCCTTATTCCCTAAAGATCTGTGTTCCCATACTCTTACCCTCACTAATGAGCTATTTTCCTAGTTCTAAGACATTATTTGGAAGATTCCTTCCCATTCTCTTGTGCAGAGCCCACCCCAAACTAAAACACAACAGCTTTTCCTGTATTAGAAATAATCTACTATGCTGTGTATATAAAATCAATTCTGATTTAAACAAATGCCCAATCAATTTGGTAACCAATGAATGATGTCATTTTTAATTCAAGTCTCTTTGGATCTAGAAATTCAACATTATTAAACAATATTACTTAAAGAAGATAAACCATATCTGATCTCTACTCTCTGACAATACCTTGCCTACTTGAGTAGTTTCTTTCAAGATCATGTTGTAAGAGTCGACCAGGGAATGATGGCGTTTCTTTATTTAGCTTGAATTCAACCTAAAAAACATTATTTAAGAAAAAAAATTTTTTGGAGAAAGTAATGAATATAATTATAAAGTAACATAAAATAACCAATATATGTTACAACATAGATGAACCTTGAAAACATCATGCTAAGCGAAGAAAGCCAGGCACAAAATGTAACATATTATATGATTCCATTTATGAAATACTGAGAATAGAAAAATCTATAGAGACAGAAGGCAGGTTTGCGGCTTCCAAGAGGGTTGGGAAGGTAGAATGGGGAGTGACTGCTTAATGGTATAGGGACTCCCTTTTGGGTGATAAAAACTGAAACTAGAGAGTGGTGATGGTTGCACAACATTGTGAATGTACTTAATACCACTGATTTGTACAATTTAAAATGGTTAAAGTGGTAAATTTTATGTGATGTGTATTTTACCACCCCCCCCCACACACACACACAAATCAGAGTCAGTTTCATGAGGTCAGATGAAACCAGGCTCCAGTCTGAGCCACTTGCAATTCCTCCATACTCTCACCACAATTCAGTGATTACAAGAATCATTTTCTCAAAAGGAAAAGCAAAAAACATACAATAGAAACTAAATTCTGTTGAAAAATATCACAATGTTCTTATCATTAGAATTCCTTTAACAGTCCAATTATAACATAATAAAATTATATATCTAAACCTTCTAAGAAGGGTTTTCTCTAAATTTATTTTAAATTATTTGATAGGAGGACTGAGAAAAACAAAACCAAAACAACCTCTCATGATTAGCTACCAAAACCCCTAAATACATATCATAAAAGAATTATGATGTTTCTGATGCTACTATAAAAATTATAATAGCATTTACATTATATCCTTATGCACTATATGAGCTAAGGTATTTTCTCAGAATACATGTCCACACAAGAGAAAATGAGTGGTTTGGAAAGAATCTGGATGAGGCCATAGTTCCTAGAAACATACTATGTATAATAGTGGCATAGGATTTGTCCAATGAAATCAATCAGCAAAGCTTTGGAAGGAATCCATTAGGTCCAATTACAATAAAGAATATTTTCAATTAATCTAGCTAACTACTATCTATTCAAGATAATCAAATGGTCTATTTTCCAAGTGTTTATTTCCAGATACATAATGTAATCCACAGCTGCCTCCTTGACCAATGGTGTCCTTCCATCCACCTTCCTCATGCCCCTCCTTAGCCTTCTCAGGTTTTTATCTGTAAATTCTGCCCTTCACTTTAGAGTTCCTTCAGTGACACCTATTTAACAACTTTTTAGGAAAAACCTGAGTTGTGCCAGTTGGAGGTGTCCAAATTGGTCAAAGAAGGAAAATTTGTGTTGTGTCTTGAAACACAGTTGTGTGGGAGGTGGGTGAGTATATCTGAGAGCTGAGGTTGGGGCTGGGGGGGAAAACATGAGTATCTCAGAGATCAAATCAAAAGCCACAAGTTACGGAAATGCCAGGGAGAATATGGGCAAACTGGGGAAAAGAAATAGCATTTGGCCTAATATATTTCCACTGCTAATCAATTATTTTCTGGAATGTTAGATATGTGCCCCCAAATTATCACATTTTATCTATTATAAGATTCCATCAGTAGTAAGACATGCCATTATTTTACCCACTACTAAGAAGGAAAAACTTCCCCAATTAAACAAAGATGTGCCATCAGTTTTAAGAAGGGTCCTGATTTAAGAAATGTTTAGGTGTCAAAAAAAAACCCACCTTACCTCTTGTAATTGATGAAATAAGATTCAGTTTTTAAAAGAGGTGGGGTTTTTTTTGGTTTCGTTTTGTTTGATTTTTTTAATTGATGTATAGTTGATTTACAATATTATATTAGTTTCAGGTGTACGACATTGCGATTCAGTGCTTTTACAGATTATACTCCGTTAAAAGTTATAACAAAACAGTGGTTATAGTTCCCTGAGATATACAATATATCCTTCTTGCTTAGCTATTTTATACATAGTAGTTTGTATCTCTTAATCTTATACCCCTAATTTGCCCCTCCCCCTTCCTTCTCTTCTTTGGTAACCACTAGTTGGCTTTGTGTAGGCAGAAAGTAAAAATTACCTTTAGATTAGTGACCAAAGTAAATATACTTAAATTTTCAAGTTTAGACTCTGCTCTTTAAATCATGCTATTTTGCAGAATATAAAACAATTTATATTCAATTTAAATACAAATCTGCTTGAATCTTACTTTGTTTTTTTCAGGAAGCGATGATGTTTGAATTACCAGATGAAGCCCACAGTTCACCTACAATGTAAAAATTAAACCATAAAACATGCTCTTAACTTATACACACACATACCTCCCCAAAATAGTACACAAAGATATAACAAAAAATTAGAATAAAACAGAATGCTCGCTTTTTGCTTGTTTCTGGTAAATTATCATGTTCTGGGGATCTGCTGAAAACAATAAAATCACAACTAAGAATTAAAAGGTTTCACTGTGATTTATCTTCCAAAATGTCTGCAGCAATTTAACCCTCTACTTAGCACCTAAAGCTTTTGACACTTGCTATTTCAGGTCTAAGTCAATAGCTCAGTGAGACCGGTGAAGGAGGTGGCGGTGCCAGTTAATATTTTCTTAATTAAAAAAAAAAAAAAAAAAAAGGAATTGACCAGTTAAAGGAATTTAAATGAAGCTTAGCCTTTCACAGCAGACCAGCTCCACCTTCTGGGAAGCCCAGATCCTGGACAAGACTTTGAATACCCATCACACAATATTAAATACCCTCCAAGTGCCTTGCTCCAGTCCAGGAATGTCAAGCCTCGGTCAGACAATAGCTTGCGTAGACTCAGAGGTGCTGGTCCCAATAATACAGCCCATCACCTAGGACAAAGACGCCAGTCAGAAAGGACGCTACGAATGGGAAGAAAAAGTAGGAGACCCAACCTACGTTGCTCGCAGCCCGGCCAGAAACAGAGCGGTATTTCCCGGGAATCATGGCAGGAGACAGTCCAAGAAGATCAGTTAGATCTGCCTTAGAAGTGACGCTACAGCACAGATTCAGAGAGAGCGCAAGGGGTCATCTCCCAGGCAACCCGCTCAGGAGTTACCATGGAAACTACCATTTCCGGTCTGGTCCTCCACCAAATCACTGGCCGATGCCCTCGTTAGAGCCTCTGGTTATATTTGGGGGGACCCAAAACGTCAGCACTTCCTAGTTCTATTTTCCTGGCCTCATAAAAACAGAGCGGGAGTGTGGAGAGGAGGATAAGACGGGGAAGAGGCCAGCCACCTCGGTAGCTATGACAACCACCACTTCCGGTCCGTCCCTCTTTACGGCCCACCTCAGCTGGGCCCGCGCGAAATTTGTATCCCCCTGCCTGTGGCCACCTGCTCTCAGGGGAAGCTGCAGGGAGGAGGAGGATCTCCGAGAGCCGGGTACTTTCCCAGGTGGGGCCGCAGTTCGGCACTTCCGGCGGCCGGAGGTGGGGGAAGGAGACAAGGCGTACGCGGAATCCGTCAGGTGAGTGCTCGGGGGGGGGGCGCGGCCGTGCGGAGGGCGCGGCCGTGCGGAGGGCTCTCGTCTCCCAACCCGGAGTCAGCTGCCATGCCTGCCCGCTGCGTGGCCGCCCACTGCGGCAACACCACCACGTCCGGGAAGTCGCTGTTCCGCTTCCCCAAGGACCGGGCCGTGCGGCTGTTGTGGGGCCGCTTCGTGCGGGGCCGCCGCGCCGACTGGTACGAGGGCAATGACATCTCGGTCATCTGCTCCGACCACTTTGCTCCCGCCTGTTTTGACGTCTCTTCGGTTATCCAGAAGAACCTGCGCTTCTCCCAGCGCCTGAGGTTCGTGGCGGGCGCCGTGCCCACCCTGCACCGGGTGTCCTCCCCGGCACCTAAGGGGCAAGAAGAGGGAGACGGGGCGGGCGGCCCCGAGAAGGGAGGGGAGCCCCAGGCAGTCAGGCAGCCCGAGGCTGCCCCGGGGCCAGCCTGCTGTACACTCCTCCAGGCCAGGAAGAGGGCTGCGGCTTCACAGGTAAAGGGCCACCCAGGAGCCCCCCGAGGGTCGTTGGAGGACCCCGGGTCTGTGGCTAGGCTCCTTCACTTAGTGTCGTCTTGGGAAGGTCACCTCACCTCGAAGGTTTCTGTTTACTCAGTGATCTCCAAGAGCCTATTTAGCATTAACACTCTGGAATTATACTTTCTTCTACCTCCTCTTCCCCAAAACACACTCATTCTCCCTCTCTGTCTGTCTGTCTGTCTCTCTCGTCCTTCAGATTATAGAGTCGCCTTCACTCTCCGCTCCTGAGTTTTTAAATAGAAAGCGTTTAATTTGAGCAAATCTCAAGGAATGGGGTGCTTGAAACTGTTTCTGCATACCATATTACATAAGCTTGAGGAATTATCAATTATACTGTCAAAATGGCGGGGGAAGGGGGATACGAGATGCTGATGAAGATGGGGCTTGCTCATAAACTGTCCCTTCCCACTCCTAAACTTCCTCTTGACTGGCTGCCTTTAAATTAAATCGTTCCAGTGAACTGAACATTCCTGTCTTGCTCTCTTCTGCCTACTTTCTCGATACTCATAAGCATCGATTACACTTATTTTGCATCTGGTCACTACTGCCTTCTTGCCCACTTCCCATCTTAAAGAAGACTTCTCAGTCTTCTTCTTTGAGTTAGTCAAACTTCAGCCCTATCACCATAACATAGATTAAATTATGACTCTTAATTGGATCTAAAATGTGTTCAGTTTTAGAGATAGGAGGAATTCACCAAGAAGTCAGGTGACTTGTAACTGACATTTTGGCTTGGAATATATAGAGGTATTCGTTGAATTTTAGAGCTGAAGGAAACCTAAGTGCTCATCTAGTTCAGACTCACTATTTATGCGCAAGGAAGCCAGTCCAGGAGGTTAATTTCCTCAGGAGCGTTTTCTCTAGGTCTAATTGCCAGACAGAAACTCTTCTGCCATACCAACCTGCTTCCTACATTGGGGTGGATGCTTAAGACCCTTTAATGACATCCTGCAATTGTTAGGATGAAGAATAATATTATTAACACAATGTACAAGTCTCTGCGTGCTTTTTGCCCCTGCCTACCACACCAGTCCTATCCCAGCCCACCGTCCTTGTTGCTCACTGTGCACCAGTCATGCTCATCTTTTCAATTTTTTTTTCTTTTAATTAATTAATTAATTTATTTATTTTTGGCTGCATTGGGTCTTAGTTTCTGTGCGAGGGCTTTTTCTACTTGCGGCGTGCGGGGGCCACTCTTCATCGCGGTGCGCGGGCCTCTCAGTGTCGCGGCCTCTTCTGTTGCGGAGCACAAGCTCCGGACGCGCAGGCTCAGTAGTTGTGGCTCACGGGCCTAGTTGCTCCGCGGCATGTCTGGTTCCCAGACCAGGGCTCGAACCCGTGTCCCCTGCATTGGCAGGCAGATTCTCAACCACTGTGCCACCAGGGAAGCCCCTGATCTTTTCAATTTTTGAACATGCTGTATTCTTTCCTACCAATAAGCCTTTTCCCCATTATTTCATGTACTGCCCTGGAATTATGCCCCTGCCATTTCCCATCATCATCAATTGAGTCCTTTTACTTTAAAAATCTGCTCAAACATCCTTCCCTTTTGATTCCCTACTTATATATTCTCATTCTTCATACACTTCATTAGCACATATACTTCAGTTGCACTCATCACATTTGTCACGAAATAATTGTATAATTTGCTTAATGTTTGTCCTCACATTAGAATGTAAGCTCTGTGAGAGTAGGGATCTTATCTGATTTTGTTCGCTATTGTATGGCCAGCAACTAGAACAATATTTTGCAGATTTAAGGAATTCAATAAATATTTGTGGAATGATTATGTGACTATGAGAACAGTTTTTTTAGTACGCTAAAATTTCATTTCTCTGCCAGCTTCCCTTCTCACCAAGCTGTATACCAGTCAAGACATCTACCTCTTCCTTGAACCATCTATCCACCATCATTGCCTAGCCAACCTTTACCCAAGTCCATATATGTACATCTATATATAGATATATATAAATATGTAGTAAAAGAGGTAAATATTAAACATGTGCCACACACACCCTTACACCATTTTTCTTCCTCATAATTCGACCATCTAATCAAAAATTGCGAGAAGAAAAGCCAGGCTAATAAAACAACCAAAGATCTTATAATACAACAAAGGCTAACTATTGAGAAATCTAGAATAGATACCAACTCTGTTTTCCAATTAGTAAATATATCCAGCCAACACTTCTAACAATCCATATTACATTAATATACATGCTGAGTCATTAGGGAACTATGTGTAGGTTTTAACAGTAGTACTTTATATAAAGTTTAAAAAGTTTACTTAGACTTGATAGCAATAAATTTTTAGCCGGTCTGGATTGAGAACCCCAATAGCATCTCTAAGAAAGTTTACTTGTGCCACCTTTCACTCCTTCCCCCACTCACTGTTTTTCTTTCCAAGACCAACTGACTAAACAGCAAATTTCCAGTCACTCTACAATATTTATTGAGGAGCTATTGTAAACACTGTTTTGGGTGTTTTGTGCCATATGTAGATAAATAGAAGTATGAATGTAGCCTATCTTTAGGGAGCTTGAGGAAAGATTAGGGGCCACCTCCAAGGGAAAAAGGGGGTTCTGATGAGCACCATACACTGATGTTTTGCTTCGTATAGCTAGAATTATTGTCTCTCCTTAACTGTTAATTTTGCATCCTTGTTTTTCTAACCTAACTGTATTTTTTAAACTTTAATTCGAATATAGCAAAATACAGGAAAGTGCTTAAATCATTAAATTATCAGAAACTGAACATGTGTAACTACTATAGGTCAAAGAATTAGAACATTACTAGCAACTCAAGAGCCCAAGCCTAGCTCCTCCTCCATCCTCAAAGCAACCAAGTTTGCTTTCTTTTGAACTTGATGTAAGTAGAATCGTACTGTAGGCATTTCTTGCATCTGGCTTTTTTGTTCAACATTATATTTGTAAGATTCATCCATATTGTTGCATATAGCAGTAATATGTTTGCATTACTATATAGCAGTTTATGATACGAATATACCAAAAAATTTTTTTAGCTCTTCTGTTGTTGGACATTTGGGTTGTTATCATTTGGGGGCTATTAGAAGTTATCCTGCTGTAAACATCCTTCTACATGTCTTTTTCATATGTGCACACATTTCTGATGATATATACCTAGAATTTCTGAGACATAATATTATATTAAACTTCAGTAAATAATACCAGATAATTTTCTAAAATAGTTGTACTAGTTTACACTACTAGAAACATAATTAGAGTTTACGTTGTTTCACATTCTTGCCTACACTTGGATTGTCGGTCTTTCACATTGAGTCTTTTTGAAGGGTGTGTAATGGTGGTTTACTTTGCTTTCTCATTTCATAAATGACATTAGTAAGGGAACAACTTTTCAAATGTTAATTGAACATTTGGATAGCCTCTTTGGCGATATGCCGATTTTTCTGTTGGATTGTCTTTTTCTGGTTGATATAGAGTTCTTAATAAATTCTGTCTTCAAGTCCTTTGTCAGTTAAATATGCTTTAACTACCTTCTCCTCTTCACTCTTAATAGTGTCTTTTGATGTACTGAGCTTTTCTTTTTTTTTTTTTTCTGTGTACTTAGTTCTTAATTTTAATGTAGGCCAACCTAACCATCTTTTTCTGTATACTTAATGCTTAAAGCATGCTACTTAGCTGTTTTCCATAAACTTACTGTTTTTAGTCTTTACATTCATATCTACAACCCATTCAGAATTGATTTTTGTGTACGAAGTGGAGTTTGTTTCATTTTTTCCTCATATAGATACCCGATTGACTCAGCATCTTTTATTGAAAAGGCTAGCATTTCCTCATTGTCCTGCAGTGTCAGCTTTGTCATAAATCAAGTTTTCATATACACATTAGTCTGTTTCAACATTTTAAAATTCTGTTCCATTTATGCTTGCCTATCTTTACACCATTATCACAATACTTTACTATAGCTTATGTTAAGAATTAATATCCAGTTGGCATATTTTTCTGACAAATGCTTATTTTCAATAATGATTGTGTTTTATGGTATTAGTTTAAATGTACTTGCTAAAATTCGTTATGAGACCTTAATCTAAACCAAAGTTGAGGTAATCAAGTAGTTTTGCTTTATATGGAGGTTACTATTGAAATTAAAAATCACAGAGCAGAAGAAACAAAATAAAGCACTTGGTCATTGTACAGCACCCCCCCCCCAAAAAATTGATATCCAGTTGATTAATTCCTCTTACCTTGTTCATCTTCATGGATGTCTTGGCTATTTTGGGCTCTTTAAATTTCCATATATATTTTAGGATTGGTTCATCAATTTCCACAAATTATCTGTTGGGATTTTGACTGAGAGTGCATTGAATTTTTAAATGAATGTGGGGAGAAAGAGCATATTGACAATAATGATTCTTCCAATCCATGAACATAATGTATCCCTCCATTTATTTGGGTTTTTACATTTCTCTTAAAAACATTATTGCATTCTATATAGAGGTCTTCTACATATTTCATTAGGTTTATTCCTATTTGATTTTGCTATTATAAATAGTATTATTTAAAATTTTATTTTCTATAAATGTATATGGATAAATTGATTTTTGTTGACCTTGTAACCAGAAACCTTGCTAAACTCATTTATTAATTCTGATAATTTGCAGATACTTCTGGATTTTCTACATGTATAAAAAATATATGCATATAGTTTTTGATGTTTATGCTTTTGTTTCTTATTCTTCCTATTGCACTAGCTAGAACCTCCATTACAGCGTGGGAAACAGAAGTGATGGGGAATCCTTTTCTCATTCCTATTTTCAAAGGAAAAGTCATTAATATTTCACCATTTGATATGATTTTTGCTATAGTTCTTTTGGTAGCTGCTCTTACCATAAAAAGAAATGTTCCCCTCTATTCCAAGTTTTGGCTACAGATTTAAATCATAAATGATGTTGAATTTTTTCAAATGCTTTTTCTGAACCTATTAATGATCACGTATTTTGCTTATTATTCTGTTAATGTGGTGAACTTTATTGCCTGGTTTTGAAATATAGAGTCAAACTTGCATGGCTGAAGCAAACCCAATTTGGCCAAGGTGTATTATTCTTTTAGGTATTGTTTAATTTGATTTGTTAACATTCTATTTAGATTTTTGCATATGTGTTCATAGGCAAAATTGGTCTATAGCTATTCTTTCTTGAAATGCCTTTTTCAGGTTTTGGTTTCAAGATTATGCTGACCAGTTTGGAGTTTTCCCCTCTTTCATCATTCTCTGGAAGAGTTTATATAAATTGGCATTATATGTCCACTAATAAATTTGATATTAATATTTTGTGGAATTCACTGAAAAAGACACCTAGTCCTGAAGTTTTCCTTATGAGAAGATTTTTTTAATGATGGATTCAATTTCTTTAATAGTTATGGGGTTATTCAGAGTTTTTCTGTTTCTATATCCATTTTGATAAGTTGTATTTTTCTAAAAATTTGTCAGTTTAATCTAGATTTTTAAACATATTGACACAAAAGTGTTCATGATACTCCATCTTTTAAAATTCTTTATGATCTGTTAGTAATTTTTGCTTTTTCATTCTTTTTATCGATTTTTATTAGTCTTTTCAAAGAGTGAACTCTGCCTTTTGATCTTCTCTCTGATATTATTTTCTTTTTATTTCTATTATTTATTATTTCTTCCCCTCATATTATTTTGTTCAGCTTTGATTTTTAATTGATACACTAGATTTATACATTACTGAGCTAAAATGATTAACATAGACCTTTTCCTATATGTTTTCACATTAAACAAACTTGTTAAAATGTGAAAACTTCACTTAAACACTAGGATATCTTTACATATTCAGATGTAGTATTTCAAACAAAGGAGAACTTAAGGATAACTAACTTGCTTATGTGAAGACGGAATATTGAATTACCAAATATTTCAAATTTTGCCCAACTGCTTACATTTTTTTAACACACTTCTAGTATTCTTTTTAATTGAAGTATAGTTGACTTACACTTATATTAGTTTTAGGTGTACAGCATAGTCGATATTTTTATAGATTAGACTCCATACAAAGTTATTATGAAGTATTGGCTGTATTGCCTGTGCTGTACATTACATCCTTGTATCTTATTTATTTATTTATTTTTGAATTTTTGAATTTTATTTTATTTGGTTTTTTTTAGAGCAGGTTCTTATTAGTCATCCATTTTATACACATCAGTGTATACATGTCAATCCCAATCTCCCAATTCATCACACCACCACCCCCACCCCCCTGCGGCTTTCCCCCCTTGGTGTGCATACATTTGTTCTCTACATCTGTGTCTCTATTTCTGCCCTGCAAACTGGTTTATCTGTTCCACATATATGCACATATATCCACATATATTTGTTTTTCTCTTTCTGACTTACTTCACTCTGTATGGCAGTCTCTAGATCCATCCATGTCTCTACAAATGACCCAATTTCGTTCCTTTTTATGGCTGAGTAATATTCCGTTGTATATATGTACCGCATCTTCTTTATCCATTTGATGGGCATTTAGGTTGTTTCCATGACCTGGCTATTGTAAATAGTGCTGCAGTGAACATTGGCGTGCATATGTCTTTTTGAATTATAGTATTCTCTGGGTTTATTACCCGGTAGTGGGATTGCTGGGTCATATGTTAATTCTATTTTTAGTTTTTTAAGGAACCTCCGTACTGTTCTCCATAGTGGTTGTATCAATTTACATTCCCACCAACAGTACACGAGGGTTCCCTTTTCCCCACACCCTCTCCAGCATTTATTGTTTGTAGATTTTCTGATGATGCCCATTCTAACTGGTGTGAGGTGATACCTCATTGCAGTTTTGATTTGCATTGCTCTAATAATTAGTGATGTTGAGCAGCTTTTCATGTGCCTCTTGGCCATCTGTAGGTCTTCTTTGGAGAAATGTGTATTTAGGTCTTCTGCCCGTTTTTTGATTGGATTGTTTGGTTTTTTAATATTGAGCTGCATGAGCTGTTTATATATTTTTGAGATTAATCCTTTATCCTTGATTCGTTTGCAAATATTTTCTCCCATTCTGAGGGTTGTCTTCTCGTCTTGTTTATAGTTTTCTTTGCTGTGCAAAAGCAAAAGTTTTATTAGGTCCCATTTGTTTATTTTTGGTTTTTTTTCCATTACTCTAGGAGGTGGATCAAAAAAGATCTTGCTGTGATTTATGTCAAAGAGTGTTCGTCCCATGTTTTCCTCTAAGGGTTTTATAGTGTCCAGTCTTACATATAGGTCTTTAATCCACTTGGAGTTTATTTTTGTGTATGGTGTTAGGAAGTGTTCTAATTTCATTCTTTTACATGTAGCTGTCCAGTTTTCCCAGCACCACTTATTGAAGAGAATGTCTTTTCTCCATTGTATATCCTTGCCTCCTCTGTCATAGATTAGTTGACCATAGATGCGTGGGTTTATCTCTGGGCTTTCTATCCTGTTCCACTCATCTATATTTCTGTTTTTGTGCCAGTACCATATTGTCTTGATTACTGTAGCTTTGTCATATAGTCTGAAGTCAGGGAGTCTGATTCCTCCAGCTCAATTTCTTTCCCTGAAGACTGCTTTGGCTATTTGGGGTCTTTTGTGTCTCCATACAAATTTTAAGATTCTTTGTTCTAGTTCCATGAAAAATGCCATTGGTAATTTGATACGGATTGCATTGAATCTGTAGATTGCTTTAGGTAGTATAGTCATTTTCACAATATTGATTCTTCCAATCCAAGAACATGGTATATCTCTCCCTCTGTTGGTATCATCTTTAATTTCTTTCATCAGTGTCTTATAGTTTTCTGTATACAGGTCTTTTGTCTCCCTAGGTAGGTTTATTCCTAGGTATTTTATTCTTTTTGTTGCATTGGTAAATGGGAATGTTTCCTTAATTTCTCTTTCAGATTTTTCTTCATTAGTGTATAGGAATGCAAGAGATTTCTGTGCATTAATTTTGTATCCTGCAACTTTACCAAATTCACTGATTAGCTCTAGTAGTTTTCCAGTAGCATCTTTAGGATTCAGTATGTATAGTGTCATGTCATCTGCGAACAGTGACAGTTTTACTTCTTCTTTTCCAATTTGTATTCCTTTTATTTCTTTTTCTTCTCTGATTGCCGTGGCTAGGACTTCCAAAACTGTGTTGAATAATAGTGGTGAAAGTGGACATCCTTGTCTTGTTTCTGATTTTAGAGGAAATGCTTTCAGTTTTTCACCATTGAGAATGATGTTTGCTGTGGGTTTGTCGTATATGGCCTTTATTATGTTGAGGTAGCTTCCCTCTATGCCCACTTTCTGGAGAGTTTTTATCATAAATGGGTGTTGAATTTTGTCAAAAGCTTTTTCTGCATCTATTGAGATGATCATATGGTTTTTATTCTTCAATTTGTTAATATGGTGTATCACATTGATTGATTTGCATATATTGAAGAATCCTTACATCCCTGGGATAAATCCCACTTGATCGTGGTGTATGATCCTTTTAATGTGTTGTTGGATTCTGTTTGCTAGTATTTTGTTGAGGATTTTTGCATCTATATTCATCAGTAATATTGGTCTGTAATTTTCTTTTTTGGTAGTATCTTTGTCTGGTTTTGGTATCAGGGTGATGGTGGCCTCATAGAATGAGTTTGGGAGTGTTCCTCCGTCTGCAATTTTTTGGAAGAGTTTGAGAAGGATGGGTGTAAGCTCTTCTCTAAATTTTGATAGAATTCACCTGTGAAGCCATCTGGTCCTTGACTTTTGTTTGTTGGAAGATTTTTAATCACAGTTTCAATTTCACTACTTGTGATTTGTCTGTTCATATTTTCTATTTCTCCCTGGTTCAGTCTTGGAAGCTTATACCTTTCTAAGAATTTGTCCATTTCTTCCAGGTTGTCCATTTTATTGGCATAGAGTTGCTTGTAGTAGTCTCTTAGGATGCTTTGTATTTCTGCAGTGTCTGCTGTAACTTCTCCTTTTTCATTTCTAATTTTATTGATTTGAGTCCTCTCCCTCTTTTTCTTGATGAATCTGGCTATGGGTTTATCAGTTTTGTTTATCTTCTCAAAGAACCAACTTTAAGTTTTATTGATCTTTGCTGTTGTTTTCTTTGTTTCTATTTCATTAATTTCTGCTCTGATCTTTATGGTTTCTTTCCTTCTGCTAACTTTGGGTTTTGTTTGTTCTTCTTTCTCTAGTTCCTTCAGGTGTAAGGTTAGATTGTTTGAGGTTTTTCTTGTTTCTTGAGGTAGGCTTGTATAGCCATAAACTTGCCTCTTCGAACTGCTTTTGCCGCATCCCATAGGTTTTGGAACATCGTGTTTTCATTGTCATTTGTCTCTAGGTATTTTTTGATTTCCTCTTTGATTTCTTCAGTGATCTCTTGTTTATTTAGTAACGTATTGTTTAGCCTCCATGTGTTTGTGTTTTTTACATTTTTTTCGTTGTAATTGATTTCTAATCTCATAGCGTTGCGGTCAGAAAAGATGCATTATATGACTTCAATTTTCTTAAATGTACTGAGGCTTGATTTGTGACCCAAGTTGTGATCTATCCTGGAGAATGTTCCGTGCGCACTTGAGACGAAAGTGTAATCTGCTATTTTTGGATGGAATGTCCTATAAATATCAATTAAATCTATCTGGTCTATTGTGTCATTTAATGCTTGTGTTTCCTTATTAATTTTCTGTTTGGATGATCTGTCCATTGGTGTAAGTGAGGTGTTAAAGTCCCCCACTATTATTGTGTTACTGTCGATCTCCTCTTTTATAGCTGTTAGCAGTTGCCTTTTGTATTGAGGTGCTCCTATGTTGGGTGCATATATATTTATAATTGTTATATCTTTTCTTGGAGTGATCCCTTGATCATTATGTAGTGTCCTTCCTTGTCTCTTGTGACAGTCTTTATTTTAAAGTCTATTTTATCTGATATGAGTATTGCTACTCCAGCTTTCTTTTGATTTCCATTTGCATGGAATACCTTTTTCCATCCCCTCTCTTTCAGTCTGTATGTGTCCCTAGGTCTGAAGTGGGTCTCTTGTAGACAGCATATATATGGGTCTTGTTTTTGTATCCATTCAGCAAGACTGTGTCTTTTTGTTGGAGCATTTAATCCATTCATGTTTAAGGTAGTTATCGATATGTATGTTCTTATTACCATTTTCTTAATTGTTTTGGGTTTGTTTTTGTAGGTCTTTTCCTTCTCTTGTGTTTCCCACTTAGAGAAGTTCCTTTAGCATTTGTTGTAGAGCTGGTTTGGTGGTGCTGGATTCTCCTAGCTTTTGCTTGTGTGTAAAGCTTTTGATTTCTCCATCGAATCTGAATGAGATTCTTGCCAGGTAGAGTAATCTTGGTTGTAGGTTCTTCCCTTTCATCACTTTAAGTATATCATGCCACTCCCTTCTGGCTTGTAGAGTTTCTGCTGAGAAATCAGCTGTTAACCTTATGGGAGTTCCCTTGTATGTTATTTGTCGTTTTTCTCTTGCTGCTTTCAATAATTTTTCTTTGTCTTTAATTTTTGCCAATTTGATTACTATGTGTCTCGGCGTGTTTCTCCTTGGGTTTATCCTGTATGGACTCTCTGTGCTTCCTGGACTTGGGTGGCTATTTCCTTTCCCATATTAGCGAAGTTTTCAACTGTAATCTCTTCACATATTTTCTTGGGTCCATTCTCTCTCTCTTCTCCTTCTGGGACCCCTATAATGCAAATGTTGTTGCGTTTAATATTGTCCCAGAGGTCTCTTAGGCTGTCTTCATTTCTTTTCATTCTTTTTTCTTTATTCTGTTTCACAGCAGTGAATTCCACCATTCTGTCTTCCAGGTCACTTATCCGTTCTTCTGCCTCAGTTCTTCTGCTATTGATTCCTTCTAGTGTATTTTTCATTTCAGTTATTGTGTTGTTCATCTCTGTTTGTTTGTTCTTTAATTCTTCTAGATCTCTGTTAAACATTTCTTGCACCTTCTCGATCTTTGCCTCCATTCTTTTTCCAAGGTCCTGGATCATCTTTACTATCATTATTCTGATTTCTTTTTCTGGAAGGTTGCCTATGTCCACTTCATTTAGTTGTTTTTCTGGGGTTTTAGCTTGTTCCTTCATCTGGTACATAGCCCGCTGCCTTTTCATCTTGTCTGTCTTTCTGTGAATGTGCTTTTTGTTCCACAGACTGCAGGATTGTAGTTCTTCTTGCTTCTGCTGTCTGCCCTCTGTATCTTATTTATTTTATTCCCAATAATTTGTACCTTTTAATCCCCTTTCCCTGTTTTGCCCCTCCCTCCACCACTCTCCCCAGTGGTAACCGCTAGTCTGCTGTTTGTATCTGCGAATCTGTTTCAGTTTTGTTATATTCCTTCATTTGTTTTATTTTTCAGGTTCCACATATAAATGAAAGTATACAGTATTTGTCTTTCTCTGTCTGACATATTTCCCTAAGAATAATACCCTCAGGGTCATCCATATTGTTGCAAATGGCAAGATTTCATTCTTTTTTATGGCTGAGTAATGTTATATATTTATATGCCACATCTTCCTTTCTGTTCATCTGTTAATGGACCCTTAGGTTGCTTCCATGTCTTAGCGATTTTAAATAATACTGCTATGAACATTGAGCTGCATATTAAAAGATTTCCAATAGTTTTTTTAAAATTTTTTAAGGCTTTATTTTTTTAGAAAAGTTTTAGGTTCACAGCAAAATTGAGGGGAAGATGGATTTCCCAATTACCCCCTGCCCCCACACATGCATAGCCTTCTCCATTATCAACATCCCCCACCAGAGTGGTACATTTGTTACAACTGATGAGCCTACACTGACACATCGTTATAACTCGAAGTCCATCAATTACTTTACAGTTCACTCTCTCATGTCTCTACTTTTTCAATTTTTATTTACCATTCTTTCTTTAACTTCTTGAGCATTAAATTGGATCATTGATTTCCAGAATTTTCATAGTGAATGGCAGATGGGATAGCTAAGTTTGACATGCTTACTTCCCAAATGTAGAATTCAGTAGAGTTTATTGTTTGAGGGAAAACTCCTGAAATGAAGATACATTAGAAATATTTTGTGAAGTAATTTTTTGAATGGTGTTAAAATTGCAATCTAAATTAAGACTAATTTTTTCTATACTATTATGTACATTTAAGACTATATATGCCCTTCTATGCATGACATTAACTGAATCCCACAAGTGTTAGATTTTGAATATTTTTATTATTATTTAGTGTAAAATATCTTCTGATTTCCACTGTAATTTTATCATGGGTTACTTAGACGTATATTTTAAAATTTCCAAACATGCTGGTATTTTGTAGTTATATTTTTGTTATAGACTTCTAGGTCAATTACACTGTGGCCAGAGAATATAGAGCGTATGGATTTAATCTTTTGAAATTTATTGAAACTGTATTAGGCCTAACATAGGTCAGTTTTTATAAATGTTCCATATGCACTTGAGGTGAATGTGCTGCAGTTGGGTACAATTCTCCATATATGTCTATTAATCATGTTGTTTAAATTTCTTATATCCCTATGGAATCTTTGCCTGCCTATTAGTTACTGAGAGAGGTGTGTTTAAATCTTCCACCTCGGTTTTTAATTTACATATTTAGTCTTCTAACAATTTTTGTGTTATATATTTTGAAGCTGTGTTATTATGTAGCACCAATATAGCAGCACCAGCTTTCTGTAGGTTAGTGTTAGCATATTACATCTTTTTTACACCCTTTTATTTCAATCTTTGTGTATCCTTAAGAGTTTAGGCCTTACTGTGTCTTATGGTTGCCCCTTTGAAGACAATGTATCTTTTTTCCTCTGGCTCCTCCTAAGTTTTTCTCTTTGTTTTCCAGTTTTACTGTAATATGCATAGATAGGGTTTCCTTTGTTTTTATTTTAGTGAATACATTTAGTACTTTTGTAAAACCCTGTCTTAATGCCTTGTATTCATTTTGGTAAATTCTCAGATGTTATTTGTTCAAATATTGTTTCTGTCCCATTTTCTTTCTTTTCCTTTGGGACTACAACTGTTATTATATATTATGCTTTTTCATCTTTTCTGCTATATCTCTTATGACCTTTTCCATAGCCTTCATCCTTTTGTCTTTCTCTGCCTCATTCTAAAAATTTTCTTTTGATTCATGTTCCAGTTGATTAATACATATCTGGAAATTCTGTTTCTTAAATTTTTAATATAAAGAAGTAATCGTGTATGTACACAAAAATTTTTGTTCAAAGATTTCTAATATTATGGATTGTTTTAATAAATTACAGTATATCTGTACAATAGATTTTATGCAGCCATAAAAATTATATGTAGAATATTTAATAACATAGAAACATGATGTATTAAAGAAGAAAACAGGATTATAAAACATATATTCCCAATTTTTAGAAATACATAGAAAAAGACAAAAATGATACCAAAATATGAAGTTGTTAGCTATGAGTGATGGGATTACGGCTAATTTTTTTTTCTTTTTGCTTCTCTGTATGGTGCAAATTTTCCTCAGTGATACAATGTATTACTGTTATAAAGGGAACAAAAGTTATTTTTTAAAGCCTGAATAAATTCCTAAAACTCCATTTTATCAGGAGTACATCTGTTTTGTAAAGAAATATATACTTATTCTAGACCTTTATAATGCTTGGCTTAAAAGTAGAAGTAGATTAGCTGTCAAAATTAGTCATAACTATAAACACAAAGATAAAGACTTCAATTTTTATTTAAATCCTCAAAAATATTAGGTGTAATTCTTCATGTTACAAAGGGACTCTTCACAAAAGTTTCTTCATAAAGTTTCTTTAACTTGGGCATTCATAACCTGTGTTACAGCAACCAAGGATGCTTGCTAAAATTTTTTTCAGTGGCCTAGGTAAAATTACAAAGTACTTTTTTTCATTTCTCTATCACTTATTTTTTCTTCCCACAGGCCCTCTTACATTTTCCAGATATCTTTTCTTAGCCTCTTCCACGTAATTTCCAGGTACTCAGTCTTACATTACCTTCTGAATATCCAAATTCTCCTCCTTTCTACCTCTTACTTCTCCCATAAATCAAAATTTCCATTTCACGTTGTAACTTTTCTCAGGAAAGCATAAAAACACTCAAGCATATTATCTTAAATTATTTCTCTGTCATGTATAAAGGACTGATGATTAGGTTTTCTAGAACGATGCTACTGCTTTGCTATGATATATTTAATACTATTATAATAATTTAGTACTAGTAGTATTATCTCTTCCAGCTGTTGATTTAGGGAAAATTTAATGGGTTGTCAGCAAATAGCTTAATAGCATATAGATTTCTGCTTGACCACAATGCTTAGAAATAGATTTAGAAATAGTAAAGGACAGTATAGCAGACTTCTTAAGAACTTGGACTATGGAGCCAGCTTGGCTGGGTTCAAATTCCAGCCTTCCTAATATGTGACCTTGAAAAGTATTATCTATACTCTTTCACTGTTTGTAACTTTTAGGAGATAAAACCATATAAAGAAGGCCTTACCTTCAGTATAATTCTCCTCTGATTTATATTTTTAGATTGCACATGAAAATCAAGTTATACAAACACAAGTCCATGCTGATAATCTATCTAATGATGTCACTTCAGTACCTACTCACTGTGAGGAAGGCCCAGTGCACAAAAGTACACAAATATCTCTGAAGAGACCCCCTCACTACAGTGTGGGTAAGTTTTGACTTTTCAGTTGATTGATCAATTGAATTGGTCTTTTGTATATGAAAAGCAAATTCTAACTCATAGGTAATTGTGTTTATTCTCCTTCAGGTATTCAGACCAAAGTGAAAGTGTTTGGAACACAGCTATGTAATGCAACTACTCAGACTGATGAATTGTGGTCTAGAACGTCCTCTCTCTTTGACACTTAACTCCAGTGACTCAGAAACAGATGAGGACTGGGATATCAAGAGTGAACAGAGTGATTTGTCTTACATAGCTGTACAGGTAAAAGAAGAGACCTGTTAACGCAACATCAAATGATTTGATGTGCTCTAGGTTTTCAAATCTTTGCTCACATAATTATCTCTTTGCTCTTGTAAATCTTTCACCTCAAGATAACTTGACAGTTGAGTATGCAGAATTTCTTTAGCTCTAAGGGAAAAATTTGCCTGTCTGCCAAGATAATAAAGGTAGTCCCGCCTACACCTCCCCACCCCCCACTTCCACCTTTTTTTCTTTTTTCTTTTTATACTTTTGGTGCGAATCAAGTCATAAAACAAAACCACAATAGCAGCATTGCCAGATCAAGATTAAGCACTGACTGTTTAAGCTTAGTTCAGAGGCAACGCTCATATGGGACTTACTTGACATTCACGAGTTAGAATGTCACTGTTGTAAATAATTTGAAGATGAAGAGCATACCAGTGAGCACAGCTAGGTCTGATACTACTAAATGATTTGAGGGTAGAACCAGGACATTTACCCTTGATTATTATTTTCTATGTTATTTATTTTTTAGTCTGTCCAGTTGTAATACTATTACATCTATGAATCAGTCCCTGTGAGCATTTCTGGTGAAGCTATGTCATTTACAGAAAAATTTCAAAGGGAATCAATTTAAATAGAGATAGAATTTCATATACTTAGATTACCTTGATAATGAAATCCGTTTGCATCAGTTCCCATTACATCAAATTAATTAGTTTGATTAATTTAGATAGAAATTATTAACATCATGCAAAAAGAAGTATTACATTTCTAACATATCCCCATTTTAGAAATTAGGTTTTCCTCTACCAGTACCACTTTGGGAAATAAGCATGTGAAACTTAGCTGCCCCATCTGCCATTCACCAGGAAAATTTCTATGGCAGTTTTGTACCATGAAGTAATTTATTACAGTAGTTTCTGAGAAACTTATTATAACTCTGATCTTGTATTGAAAATAATAAAAATAAATGTGCATTTTACATCTCACATGTCCTGTTATCTGCATGATTGGAAGAACTTGCATGCATTTTATCCTCAAAGGTTTAAATAATACACCAAAGTGATTTTCTTCCGAAGCTAATTTCATGTCTGACTTAATTTGAACAGTATAATTTTAATTAAAAATACAATAAAATAAAGTATTAATAGAAGGTGTAAGCCTGAACAATGATTATGTAAACACATAGCATTATTATTATGATGATGATTGCTGGTTTGGCTTGAATTTAAGATAACTATTTAATGTTTTAAGAGAATGTTATGTTTTAAAATTAAGCATATAAATCTTCTGGAACTAAATATTATCGGGGTGGGGGGTACCTGTTTTCCCTTGAGCTTTGAAACAGTGTATCTCCTTAATTCAAATCATAATGAATGTTATATGCCCATTCATCCCCAAATTTCACTGCCATGGGTTTACTTCATTTCTATATGTTAAACAACTTTGACAGCCATAACAGCACTTTGTGTTCTTTTTTTACTAATAAGTTAATTTTATTTTTCCTATCAATTGAAAATTTAGATTTGGTTGGTTGATTCAGATGATTTTATAATGAATTATATAATGTTTCACTGCCCTAAAGTAAAATGAAATACTGGCTTTATTTTATTTTATTTTATCTATTTTTTTTAACATGTCAATGCTTTTTTCCCAGTTTTATTGAGATATAATTGGCATATAGCACTGTATAAGTTTAAGGTGTAAAGCATAATGTTTGACATATGTATCATGAAATGTTTACCACATTAAGTTTAGTGACTGTCCATCAGCTCATATAGATATAAAATTAAAGAAATAGAAAAAAATTTTTTCCTTGTGATGAGAACTCTTAGGATTTACTCTCTTAACAACTTTAATATATAATATACAGCAGTGCTAATTATATTTATCATGTTGTACATTGTATCCCTAGTACTTATTTATCTGGTAAGTGAAAGTTTGTACCTTTTGACCACCTGCATCCAATTCCCCCTCCCCTGACCTGGCTCCTCCAATAACCACAAATCTGGTCTCTTTTTCTGTGTTTTTTGTTTGTTTTTGAAGTATAATTGACCTCCAACACTATGTTAGTTCCTGTTACACAGCATAGTGATTCCATACTTCGCTATATTTCAAAATGATCACCAGGATAAGTCTAGTTACCATCTCTCACCAAACAAAGATACTACGTAATTATTGACTATATTCCCCACACCATGCATTTCATACCCTTGACTTATTTTGCAACTGGGAGTTTGTTCCTCTTAATCTCCCTCACCCAATTCTCTCCTTCCCCCACCACATTCTCCCCTCTGGCAACCACCTGTTTGTTCTCTGTATCTATAATTCTGTTTCTGTTTTGTTATGTTTGTTCATTTGTTTTATTTTTAGATTCCACATATAAGTGAAATCATACAGTATTTGTCTTTCTCTGTTTAATTTCTTGCACTTAGCATAATACCCTCTAGGTCTATCCATGTTGCTGAAAATGGCAAGATTTCATTCTTTTTTATGGCCGAGCATATCCATTGTGTGTGTGTGTGTGTGTATGTGTATACCACATTTTCTTCATCCATTCGTCTATTAATGGATAATGCTGCAATTAATATAGGTGTGCATATATCTTTTGTAATTAGTGTTTTTGTTTTCTACATATAAATAGCCAGGAGTAGAATTGCTGGATCATATGGTAGTTCTATTTTTAATTTTTTGAGGAATCTCCATATTGTTTTCCATAGTGGCTGCACCAATTTACATTCCCATCAACAGTGCATGAAGGTTTCCTTTTCTCCACATCCTCATCAATATTTGTTATGTGTTGTCTTTTTGGTAATAGCCATTATGACAGGTGTGAGGTGATATCTCATTGTAGTTTTGATTTGCATTTTCCTGTTGATTAGTGATGTTGAGCATCTTTTCATGTGTCTATTGGCCATCTGTATGTCTTTGGAAAAATGTCTGTTCAGATCCTTGGCCCATTTTTCAATCAGGTTGTTTGTTTTTTGATGTTGCTGAGTTATATGAGTTCTTTTTATATTTTGGATATTAACCCCGTATCAGATATATCATTTGCCAATCTCTTCTCTCATTAAGTAGGCAGCCTTTTAGTTTTGTTGATAGTTTCCTTTGCTGTGCCAAAGCTGTGGCTTTATTTTAAGTTGAATATAGGGAACTTATAGTTTATACATTACTGTTTACTTTTTGCATATATATTTTTGTTTATCTGAATTTCTTTTGTTACCAGATGAGTTTAGTGGGGGGGGGGTCTCCCATGTTATTCTTCATTTATTTATTTAATAGATACTTATTAAACATACTCTGTGCCAGACAGCTGTCCTAGACACTAAGGATACATTGGTGAACAAGACAGACAAAGATTCTGCCCTCTTGGTGCTTGCCTTTTAGTGGGGAGCCAGACAAAAAATAAGGAAATGAATGAATAATCTCAGATAGTGATTAGTCCTTTGAACAAAATAAGCAGAGTAAGATGTTAGAGCATAATTGGGGTCGGGGGAGAGCGTGTGCTCTTTTAGGGAGGGTAATCAGAAAAGGCCTCTCTGAAGATCTGACATATGATCAGAGACCTGAATGATCAGAAGGAGCAACCATGTAATGATCACAGGGAAGAGCATTCCAGATGATAGGAACGGCATGTGCTCTGGTATTTGAGGAACAGCAAGAAGGCTACGTGTAGCTGGAGATAGTGAACTAGGCAGAGAATGATAAGAGATGAGATTGGAGTGATGTATAGGACCGTACCATGTAAGACATTTGAGGTCACAGTCAAACATTTTTTTATCTTATTCTGGTCTTAAATTCTTTTTTAAATGTATTACTTGGCTGGCTAATCTGCCAGTATTTCTTTCTTATTCTTAAAAAGCTTAATTGGATACACACGTAAAACCATTAGACTTACGTGAGAGAAGAGAGAGATGTCAAGAGCGTGTGAATATAAAGTTTGGTCAGTCAAAAATATTCCTCTATGGGAATTCTGGAAAGATGATAGTGGTGAATGGTGTCATTTATTTTTAATCTCCCCAAATTTCTTCATGAAAACACATAGAGCAGTTCCTACTCTGTTAGTAGCAAAGAAGCTTGTATCAGATTAATCCTCCCATGGATAACACATATACATTCTGGGGAAAAATATACCAGACAACTTTGGAGAGACTGGGGAGCATCAAAAGCAGGTAGGACCATGAAGTCAACCTTGAAAGAGTTGAACTGCAGTAGGTGAGATGTCCTCTATGCGCCTTTCCACCTGAGTACACTCCCCATTCCATGCTGTGACGGGCAGTAGAATTCAAGCAGAAAGCTGCGGTCTTACTGGCTTCAGGAGTCAAAGGTGAAAATTAAGGGCTATCAGAATGAAAAGTGATGGGGCACGTCATGGAAAAGGAGAAACCACCGGGGAGGGGGACCAAAATCTGCTTACAAACTCCACCCAAATTCTTGACTAATCACTGAAACACACATATGTGTTGTGGAGAGACCTCAAGGGGCCCAGCAGAAAGCAGAAGTTGGAAGCCTTAGCTTAGCTGCTATCCATCATAGTGGAAACAGGAGTTTGGGTCCAGCCAAGTTAACTGGCCATTAGAACAAAATCCATCATGCTTTAGAAGAAGATAACAATTTATCATCCAAAATATCCAGTACAAAATTAAAAATTAGTAGTCATGTGGAGAAATTGGAAAGTTTGACTCAGGATAAAGACAAAAAGGAATCAAAAGAAACCAACCCCACGATAACCAGAAGTTGTGATTACCAGGCAAAAACTTTAAAGGAGCTATTATAAATATGTTCAAGGAGGAAAATATAGCAGTACTGAATGAAGAGTTGGGGAATCTCAGCAGAGAAAAAGAAGCTATAAAAAAAGAACCCGATGGAAGTTCTAGAACTGAAAAGACAAGCTATCAAAACGGACGCAAGAAGAAACAGAAAATCTGAATAGCTCTATAGCTATTAAAGAAATTGAATTTGTAATTATAATCCTTTCACAAAGAAAATTATAGGCCCAGATGACTTCACTTCGAAATTCTATCAAACACATAAGAAAAAATGCCAATGTTACACAGCTCTCTCAAGATAAATGGACTAGGGAACACTTTTCATTTCACGTTATGAATTCAGGATCACTCTATTACCGAAACTGGCCAAAAACATTATAAGAAATGAAATTACAAACCAACATCCCTTGTTGAACATAGATGCAAATATCTTTAACAAACTTTTAGCAAACCTATTCTGCAGTATATTATAAGAATAATACATCACGTCCAAGTATAGTCTAGCTCAACAATGCAAGATTAGCTTTACCTTAAAAAATCAATCAGTGTAATTCACCACATTAAGAGAGAATAAAGGGTACAAATCATATGATCATCTCATTAGATTTAGAAAGGACATTTGAGAAAAATCAATATCCGTTCATGATTAAAAAAAAACTCTTAGTAAACTAGGAATAGGAGGGAACTTATTTTCTCAGTCTGATGAATGGCAGCCGTGAAGTATATACCAGTAACATCATAGGTAATGTTCAAGGGCTGAAAGCTTTATCCCTAAAATCAGGAAAAAGGCAAGGGTATCCGTTCTTCAATATTCTTATTCAACATTGTGCTAAAGATCCTGATTAGTGCAATAAAGGCAAAAAGAAAAAAGAAAGAAAATGCACAGTTTAAAAGGAAGATACAAATCTCTCTTTTTTTCTATAGATAACATGATCATATACATAGAAATGCCTGTGGGATCTACAGGAAAGCTACTAGAACCAGTAACTGAGTTAATAAAGTCAGAGTACAAAAATCAACGTATTTCTATATACTGGTAATAAATAATTGGAAAGTGAAGTTTTAAAAATCCATACTACTTACATGGGACTTCCCTGGCAGTCCAGTGGTTAGGACTCTATGCTTCCACTGCAGGGGGCCCAGGTTCAGTTCCTGGTCAGGAACTAAGATCCTTCAAGCCATGCGGTGCAGCCAAAAAAAAAAATCCATACCACTTGCGATATGGAAGTGCAAAGGATTTAGAATAATAACCAAGTGTTGGAGAGAGAAGGAGCAACTGGAACTCTCATGCATGGCTGATGGGAACATAAAATGTCACAACCACCTTGGAAAACAGTTGGGCCAACTTTCATAAAGGTAACATACCCAAATCATTCAACCATGCAATTCCATTCCTAGGTATATATATCCAAGAGAAATTAAAATATATGTCTACCCAAAGACTTTTACACAAATGTTCTTAAGAGTCAAAACCTGAAAACAACCCAAGTGTTCATCAACAAGTAAATGGATAAACAAATTGTGGTATATCCAAACAATGAAATTCTCTCAGCAATAAAAGAGAATAAACATATATGTAACACCATGGATGAATTTTGAAAACATTCTGAGAGGAAAAAACCCAGACTCAAAAAAAGAGTACCTACTCAGTATTTCCATTTGTGTGAAATTCTGGAAAAGAGAAAAAACTAATCTGTAGTAACAGAAAGAAAATCAGTCGTTGCTCCCTGTTTACCACTCTCCCCCCTCCACTAGACTCTATAAAACTTGAAAGTGAGGATTGTCTTTCGTTAGTATTCCCACGTGCCAAGTACTGTTCTAAAGGTCTAAGGGGTTTGCATAGGTGCTTGGCATGCTTGTAATTATTTGCTAAATGAATACTGAATGTTGAGTTTGAGAGGATAATGGAACGGGAAAGCAGATGCGTTTCTTAGGCAATTAGAGTGGTCAGGCAGGGAGATGTAGCCTGGGGAGGCATTTACATAAAAGTGATAGTTGAAGCCATGATGTTGAATCCCTCAAGGAGAATTTGTAACCCTCTTGTGGCACTTAGTGTCTTCATTACTTACCTGGCAGTATTGCTCCAAAATAAGAAGCAGGAGAGACCAAGAAAATTTTACAAGCCTGCATTATCTATTAATCGAATTAACAACTTCTGAGTATTCAGGAATTGGCTCTTCAGATAGTTGGCAAAACAAAAACAAACAAAAAACCCAACTCTGTCTGGTGTTTGACGCTTGCCTCTTCCCTTTCTATGCCAAGAATAATGAAGCAGTGACATTGAGAAAGTAGGAGAAAAAATTCTAGGGAGATGGCAGCAGCCTGGATGCAAAAAATATAGCATATCTGTATCCTATTTCTCCTCACGGGCTGTTCCTATTGTGCCTATTCTGGGAAGCCTACCTTAAAAAAGTACAGAATTTATTGCTTGTGTTAGTCATTTGGTAATTAGCCGTATTGCCTTTTTCTTTCGTCAACTTTACAAAGGTATGATTTACACAACTACAGCTGTGTGCACCAATGTAACTTTCATCACATCAGGATATATAACGCTTGCATAGCCCCCAAACACTTCCTTCTGCCCCTTTGCGGGTAGTGTCCTCCCTGCCCCAGTCATAGGCAACGACTTGTAATCACCATCAACCCTTTACTCTTACATCTTGATTCGCAAGCCCGTCTTCAGTTATATCCAGTCTCTTTAGTGGCCTCTCATCAGTCAATAGGACTATTGGAGGTTTTCTACTAACTCCACACAGTGACACTAGGTGGGGTTGCTGAGCTAAAGCACCTAAGAATGGCTGGGCAGCCAAATCAGAATTTTGGAGCTGAATGAGACCTTAGGGATGATCCAGTCTGCCCTTTCTATTTTGCAGATGAAGAAATTAAAGATCAGAGTAGTTATCTGATGTAATCCCTGCCTGCAATTGTCTCAGCAATCCAGTCTCCCCATTTCTGGCAAACCCCATCCCATTCTTCATCAGAAATGATTGAATAATGAAGCTGGATGTGTTTACAAATCCTACTTTTTCCCTAAAATAATTTGATCAAGCCCAAATGATTCTGTAAGCTCCACAGGGGTGGGACCAAGCTGCTGTCATTCACTGAATGCTCTGTCTGGCATATAGTAGATCCTCAGTTAATATTTGTTGAATGAATGATAGGGATCTATCCTGTTTTTAAAGCTCTAGAGATCTCAGATCTTCCTCAATACCTGTTCCAATGCTCTCTGAAGCGGATTCCCCCGACACAGCCTCATTCCCTTGACATATGTGTCAATCCTTCTTTGTCTAGCTTCCATGAAGATGTTAGAGCTGGAAAGAACTTTGGAAATATTATCCAGCCAGAATCCCTCATTTTGTCAATGAGAAAACCAAATAAGGTGATTTGTCCACGGTCATATAACTAACTGGTTAGTGGCAGAGCCGAGATTAGAATCTTACCTAACTCATCGTCTTAAAAAAAATTCAGCTGCTTCAAGAGACTATCAGATTTCTTGCACCTGTCCTTTAAATGTTCCCTCACCTTTCCTCCAGGTCATAGACTCCAGCTTATTATTAATTTTGAAAAAAAATTTTTTTGATTGCTTCCCTCTGGGAGCAGGCTTGCCATTCATATCCTTTCTTTTCCTGATTCCATTCAAACGACTAACCTACCCTATCATTGCTACTCACGCATCTACCCTTTGCACCTCCTAGATCTTAATCCCTGCCCTTGAAAAGAAACAGTAGGTCCTCTTTCGCACCTGAATGAGTAGGGATGGGTCTTCAGATATTCCAAGGAGGTTGTCCCTGCCTCGTTAGTTTCAGAACAGACAGATCGCAGACACCTAGGACACCTCCAGGACTGTTCTAAGATGGTGTTTTGTAGTTCTATTCAGAGCCGCAAAAGTAATGTTGGGCTCTGTGATGACATAACCCAGGGCAGTCCCTAAACAGAGTGTTCCCTAGCTGGACTAAATGACATTCAGGTACTGTTTTGCTAACACCACCCAGGAAATGGAAAATTTTCTATATCCAGTAACTGTTTCCTTGATATCCCAACACTTTCTCTATAAGTTCTAAGGGCTGGTTGGTTTATTTCTTTACCAACCCTACTATCTAGTTGTGGTAGAGTTTTTACGTGACCATAAATTCTTCTGCTCTCATCAAGAGGTAAAATGTATTTGTCCACTCCTTGAATCTGGCTTGGCCGTATGACTCACTTTCACCAATGGGACATTAGCAAAAGTGTTGCAAGCTGAGGCTTTGAAAGCACCTGAGTATTGGGCGTGTCCTCTTGCTGTGCTTGGAACCTTAACATTATGGTGTGAATGAGCCCAGGCTAGCCTGCTAAAGGATGAGAGGCCATGTGCAGAAGAAACCAGACCCTTACCAAGAGCCTTGTAAATGCCAAACATCTGAGTGAGGCCATCCTAGATCATCCAGCCACTGCCAACATGCCAGCTGACTGGAGAAGCTTGAGGAAGTCCAGTAGAATCAGTCAAGACTGTCCAAACAGAAGAACTTCCCAGCCAACCCATGGAATTGTGAGCTAAATTATTGGTTGTGTTTTTAAGTCATTACATTGTGGGGTAGCATGTTATACAACAAACACCACCTGATGTATATATCCTGGTAAAGGTTCCCTAAGGAAAAGGCAATCAGTATTTTCTTCTTCCTCCTCATCTTAACCCTCATCCTCCTATTCTTCTAATATCATAGGTTTAGTTAGCTATTTTGACTGTACGTGATGTTTAACCTCAGTGAGGGAATAGCGGAGTACAATTGGTATTAAAACTGGGTCAACTGCAGGTTTAGACTTAGGTTACCTCTGCTTGACAATCCATCGTTAAGAGTTGTTTCTCTCTCAGGCCTTGGAATCTCTTGGGAAATAAGGTCCCCTTTCTCTCTAGGCATAGATCCACTCCATGGATTCAGATCAGAATTACCCTCCTCATGGACACAACATCTTTCTTGGATTCTGCTTATGGAACTTCTCTGGTCTAAATTTCCTCTTTTATTAAAGTGGCAGTAATTTTCTCCTTCTTGAAAATTTTCTCATCCTTGTAGAATACACACACTTTTGGAAACCCTAAATTGTATCACAACTTGACCCCCAGCATCTTCCCAGGCTTCTAAACCACAATTCTAGATCCCCAAACCGGACCACTCAGGAAGTTACTTCTGAGTACTCATCCCCTAGGTTCATCTCCTAGCACTATATGAATGTTTTTTCACTCATTACGACAAACTGAGGATAAAATCAAACATGACAGAAGTAGTCCTCCCCTTAAAGACCTTATGGCATATCTAAAAATTCTTAAAACCAATTCCAGTCATGTTTTAGTTAGAATTTGATTCCCAGTGGGGAGGAGGATGAGATGATGACCTTGAGAGGGATAAGAATTACCTAATAGGCTTATTCCAAGTAATTCTGTCCTGAACTGTTTTACCCTTTGGGGTTGATGCAACTTCACATGAATCTGACGTGTCATGAAAAAGCGGTAACTAACTATATGGCATTCACTCATATTTCTAAAAATGAAAAACCACAGTGGAGCTAGGGTGATACTGAAGCAGGATTTTTTATGACAAAGTGTGGGCTGCTCTGTAACAATGCTTCCCAATTCAATTTGCCGAGATGACTCACCCCTTCCATTCTTTGAGTCTATAAATCAATGGGGAAAACCAGGCTCTGCATCTTTGATTCGGCATCACTCTTTGCTGTTGGAATCCTCAGAGAGTTGCTGGGGGAAATGACAGGGCTTCGCTCTGCACAGGACAAAGATTTTGCATGGACACATTCCAAACTTAAACTGTCCCCTGGATTTTGAACCAAAGTGAAAGAAACCAAAGAAAACCTCTCAGTTTCTGAAGCTCAGCATGTCAAAAATAGGAAGGTTTGGGGGTGAGGGCGAGTACTCAACTAGGAAACATTCCAGTAAATAATTTTTTTCCAGCTGCAGCTCAGTGTTTTAATTTTCATAATAGTTTCCTGTTAATAAAAGCAACAATACATTGTGGGAGATGAAGAAAAACAAATACGCATGAATAAACAAAAGTCACCTGTTAATTTAAGACCCTGTCTGATTAGCTCAAGGCAAAAAAGGGAGATTGTTGGAAATGTAACAAGGACAAAAGCCTTACAGTTTAATGTTTACAACTTTTCCCCACCCATGCTTTTTAAAGAGGATTTGTGTGTGCGTGCATGTGCTGCTTAGCTACTGAACTTGTAGATGGTAATAACCAATAGAGCTACAGATCTGCACCAGCCTCTTCTACCTGCACACAACCTGAGATGGTCACCAGTCCTAAGTTAACATATATATGTCCCTCAGCTGCCTAACCACAGTTTCTGGGTTTGGTAGTCCAGTTTTGTGTTGGAGCCTCTGATAGGTTCACCTTGGGTCAAGTGTCTATTCAGGTCCAGTCACATTATTACACTGTTATAGCTTACATTTCAAGGTGAACATTTTTCCATATCATTTAGCCCAAACATGACACTGGAGGGAAGTTTTTAGCTAAGTTACCCCAGATGTTTCATGGTTACGCAAGAGTGCAAAACAAAACATGTTTTCCCCACTGAATGAAAACACAATATAAGTTTTCTCTAGCAGCTGTGGCTGGAGATTGCAAAATGGAATAATCTGGCCACCCTCCAGGCTATTAGCACCCCTCCCCCTCCCCCAAGGGCGAAGGACAGTCACACCAAAGAGAAGGGAAAACACAGTGCTCTCAAGTTCACAGCTAATATTGAGAAATGGAGCTGCTGGAGCATCTGAAACGTATCAGAATAGAGGTGACAGAGAGGAGGAATACAGAGCACCTTGCGCTATGACCTATGGATCAGACTAGTTCATTTAGAATGTCTTTGAGCACCATGACTCCAGTATTCGTCTCAAGACAATGCATGCCAGGATTTCAGGCAGTGTGGTAAGAGTGGTAGAGAAAGTTGGGGAGAAAAAAGTCTTTCCAGTGCCCTTCAAATAGAATATGGCATCTGGGGTAACTTAGCTTAAAACTTCCCTCCAGTGTCACATTTGGGCTAAACGATACAGAAAAATGTTCACCTTGAAATGTAAGCTATAACAGTGTAATAACTCACTATTACACGTGTTTGGATGCATACCCAGTAGGGAGTGTTCTTCACCCAGATTTAATAGTTCCCCCATTTCTAAGACTGTTTAGGGCTTAGTCCCATTGCGTCTCCAGAAGAATGCAGGGTAGTACAGTGGGGAAGGTGTAGATTTGAGGTCAGACAGTACAGGTATAACTCTTTACGTCTGCCACATCGCAGCCATGTAACCTTTAGGAAGTCACTTAATTTTGCTAAACCTCAGTTTCCCGGAAAAACACCTCATTGGGATTGCTACCAGGAGTAAGCGAGGTCATGTGCACAGTACACAGTATTTGCTCCTTAAATGGTCATTCCCTTTATCTCCTTTACTGTACTTTGGTGTCTTCTCAGTACTTCTGTCCCCCACTTTAGTGTGAGGGACACATGAAAAGTACTCTGCTGGTGCTTAAAAAAACAAATCTCATCATGCATTTCAAAATTCCTTCACAGTTAGAAAGTTCTTTTCTAAGTACTCTTGTCTATCAGTCTTTAGTTGATACTTCATAGCATCCCTCACACCTCTTTGTCTGGTGAGCATCTAAACTAAGGATTCTTGCCACTAAGTCATCCCTTTATGAGTTAGCCTGGGTCCCAACCAGACCTTCCTCTGGAGAGGGAGAAAGGAGTGAGAGAGCGTGCATTGAGCTGTGGTGTCTTCCATTTGGACTTGCCAGTCCAAGGGCGCTGGGCCTTCAAGATTCTGCTTCAGATCAGCCTCCAACTGATCCAGTGCTACTTCCAGTCTGTCACCAAATCTCCAGGCCAGAAGACTTCCCAAAGGCCAGACGTGACCTTGAGTCCACCAGAAGTTCAGGTCAGGTCCAGAATTATACCGTATTTCAACTGCCCTCCCAACCCTAACCCCTCCTTCTTGGTCTCTCAGAGACCGATCATTTAATGGTCCTGAGGGGTTCAACTCTGGAGAAAGGGACAAAGACTGAGTAGAATTATTATTTTAATTTCTACTTGATTTAACTTAATTTTCTTGCAGTGTAATTGATTTCCTTAGGACCCTAGTACTTGGGCCAGTGCTGCTTATTATTGGGTTAAGTATCTCCAGATTCCCAGATACCCCCGACTTTTATCTGTACCCTCACTGCATGAAGCCTCTGAGGACTTAGAAGCTAAGGTCTGAGTCTGATGTTGAAGATTATTTAAACTTCCAGAGTCTTACCCGGAATTGCACAGGATGCTTGTTAAGATCTCCACCAGGCAACATAACCTGACACTATTAGGTGATTAGGGGTATGGAGATTACCAACCGGGGCTGCAATCTTACTGTTTAAAGTTGTCTTCGCTGGGCATTCATAAAATATATGCTAAATTCTACTTTATATATTCAATTGCGAAGTACCTTGACATCATTAAATTATTTCTTCATTCAACAAATAGTTAATAAACACTTGTTATGTATCAGGACTGTGGGGATACAATGAGATTAGAGTAATGAGAAAGACATACATGTCCCTGCCTTCATGGAGTTTACTATTTACTGAAAAATTAGACATGAAACAGAGTCAAAAATATGATGAGTGTTGCAAAAGTATAACCATAGGATGCTTATGAAACCCTTTATCAATCAAGTGTGGCTGCATAACATTGGGTTATTATTATTTTTAGGGTTTTATCCTGCACCTTGCAACCATTAAAACATATATCCAGCTCTGTGCCTCCTTGCCTCTAGGGTGATCAGCTCATCCTGGTTTGTCCAGGACTTTCTTGGTTTGGCACAAAATTCCATGGTCAGAGAAAACCCTCAATCCTGAGCAAACCAGGACAGTTGGTTTCACTTCTTGCCTTAGGGAAAGTTTGGAGTGGAGTTCTTTGACTTTTGTTTAGAAAAGCCTTAGTCTTTCAGGTTAACTGACGTGAACCCTTCAAAAAAGTCAATTTCATGAAGCAACAACAGCAACAATATAGAAAGGCAGAGAAAGTATTCTAGATTAAAACTATATTCTAGAAGGGTATAAAGAGAAAATGCAATGTGTGACTCAATTGGATGCTGGTGTTTGTTTTTAAGCATAAAAAATTATTGGAATGGAACATTTGGGGGGAATCGAATATGAACTAGATTTTAGATGATTTTGTGGAAATACTGATAATTTTGTTAGGTGTGACCATGGTGTTGTGGTTATGTAGGCATATGCCTTTATTTTTAGAAGACACAGTCTGGAGTACTTAGAGGTGAGGAAGCAATGATGGCAAAATATTAACAATCTTTTAATCCAGTAGAATTTATAAGGATGATCATTTTATTATTCTTTCAACCTTTCTGTATCTATGAAAATAATAAAAAGTTTTGGGAAAGAAGTTAGCAACCATTGAGCAGAATAAGGTTTGAGATGGGAGTAACTTCTCCGGGAACCAGAAAATGATTCCTCTAGAATGGAAGCAAGAGGAAAAAGGAGGAAAATGGTTGTGTCAGTGGTGTTGATTCTAGGCCCACAGTATCATGGCAAACCCAGCAAAGTTCCCCGTGCTCCAGTCTTGGCCTTGAAGCAGCAAGCTTGGCATTGAGGCAGCCAAGAGAGCCCCTGACTGATGATATAGACATTTTGGTAGATAGATTCCTGGGAAAACAGATGACTGGTGACCAGATGACAGTGTGGAATTTTGATCAAAAAGTCTTCTATGGGAAGAGTGCAAACTAAAACTGAGATTCAATTTCCATCACCCCAAAGAGCTACATTTTCTCCACATCTGAGTCTATGGGCTGCATTGAATGCCCTAGACACTAAACTGGTGACTCCAGAAAGGTCCACCTGAGTGAGTGACATTTTGGCTGACAGATTAGTAGGAGTTGGCCTGTGAAAGGGGGGAGAATTAGTACTTCAAGCACCAGAAACTAAAGAGTGTGTTGGTGCCTTGGAATCAACTGAGAGAAGTTCCACATGGTTGGAGCAGAGACCTAGGGCCAGGGTGACATGAGATAAGGGTGGGAAAGTGGGCAGGGGCCAGGATGTGCTAGACCTTCCAAACTGGGCAAAGGAAATGACGCACACCTTCCCCACCTCCAGAACCCCAGGGTCCGTCCTTCTCTCTCGACACCCCTGCCCCATGCCAGTGCCCATGCCTCAGGGCTCCTTGGAGTGCTTGGTTTGGGCTACAGATTAGAAGTCACTCTGACTGGGCACTAAGTTCCTTCTGCAAAGGGGATGATAATGAAGGAAAGGCCAGTCTTCTGAATCTCCTGCCACCTGTCCCTTCTTGCCCACTAATGCCATTAATACATGATCCTCACACCCACCCACCCCAAAGACTCCCCAGGTATCTGTGGGGACTCTCTAGGGGGAGAGGTCTCACATGTGTTCACAGACAAGTCTAGCTAGTCATCACCTGGTGTCTGTAGGTCATCCCTTCTGTGCTGCCCCAGCACCTCTCAGCAGTGCCCTCTCGCCTGGGCCCAGCTGTGTCCACCAGGCACCACAGTCTCCGTCCTGCAGCTGAGAATGGGCATAGGCGGTGCCAAAGCTGTGAGATGTTGTTCTGAGCAGTGGCAAAGAACGCCTCCCCCTTTATGTGTATGCTCAATCAGTAGAGTCCCAAGGTCATTTTCCTTCTGCCCAAATGGTTTATATTGGTTATAGAAAAACAGCTCTTTCAGTTTTAATGCACAGGTTCCCAGCTTTCCATGGAACTCAGATATATAACCACAGGGCGGAAACAGGGGTTGGGTAACAGGGCCCTGGGCCATGAGCAAACATACATCAGACACTAAGCGGTCCTCCAAATCACTCCTCCTTTTGGACAGTGGAGGCTTTTGTTAGTGGGTCAGGCTTGTGGTGCCTGGCTCCTATGTCCCTGGGATGACTATTCTCCTGGGAGGAGCTTCCTCTCATAGAGATTTCTGGGTCTGCTCACTGGTTCTCTGAATGTGCCAGACCTATCTGAACCCCAGCAGAGCTCATAGCTTGGGCTCCTCCTGGGACCCACACTTTGTGTCTCCCACTGGATCAGGATGCTTGAGGAGGGGACAGGATCTTATTTGCACTTGTATCCTTGGCATGTAGGAGGTGCTCAATTTATTTTTATTGAAAGACCATCCCATACACTAGGCCAGTGGTCACCAACTTCAGCTTGATGGAAACCACTTGGAATATTGTTAAAACACAGATCTCTAAGCCCCTTCCCAGAAATCTAATTCATTAGATCTGGAATGAGGATCCAGGAACCTGTGTTTTAGTAAGATCCCAGGTAATTCCAATGCAGATGGTTCTTAAATTTCCCTTTGTCTCTACCTCAAGCAGACCTGAAACAGAGACACTATTAGCCCTTTAGCTCCTTCCTGAGGATTAGAAATAGGCACCTCTTCTCCTTCAGGTTGCATCAAGTTCAAGGCCAGGGTGACAGCTTGGTGAGCAGAGTTTAGGCTGTTGTTTCAGTCCCTTCCTCCCCTTTACCAAGCATCCTTGTACTATGTGCAACCTGCACAACTGTTTGCAGCAACCTGGTCAGAAGTCTGCTTTTGCTGAGAAATCACTTGACAAATTCACCTTCGTGTCGCCTAGTCTTTCAGTAAACTCGAGGAGACTGCTGGGATTGAATTGGGCTCTTTACTCGCACCTGGAGATCAGGCGAGCCAGTAGCCAGTCTCCAGACCTTTTAAGAGGGGTCTGGGGAACATGAACTTGAAAGATCTAACACAGAGGTTCTTACCCTTTGCCACATATCGGAATCACTGGGAACTTTGGAAGACTTTGATGCCTGGGTCTCACCCGCAGAACTTAATTGAGGGGGTTGCAGCCTGGACATCAGACTTTTTAAGAGCTCCCCAGGTGAGACTAGTGTACAGAATCTCAGACCTAAGAGAACTCCCACCCCGACCAGGCTGAAGCTTTGGCTGCTGTGTGTCTTCCTAAGAATTGGAGGGCCAGGGGTGCTGTCACCTCTCTGACCAGAGAATGCAACTGGCTCTCTTGCTCTGTGTGATCCAGCTTTGTGCAAGTTCTTCAGGCTTTCCCTCAATGAGTGCCTCTGCTTATGCTTCTTGGCACTTCTGCCAATCACCTTTACCCCTGAAATTTCTGAACACTCTCCTAGAACTAGCCCTCCTCTCACTTCCTTCCCCCCAAGCAAAATCCATCTATTTTTAATGTGTTACACTCCCCATCAGTTTGATAAACTAGTCTTCTACAAGGCATAAATGGCAGGCAAAGCTTAAACACTGTCTCTCTGAAATATGTGCCAAAACAATTTGCTAATATGCCACAAAGAAATTAATGTTAGAACAGCAAGGTGTTATTTTTAAATGGTGGGACCCAAACTTGGGATGTTGCTTTTTTGGAGAGAGGGAACCTCATACTTAAGGGAGTAGGAGACAGTAGCTGAGAGCCTTCTGGAAGCCCCCACTGTTTTTGCCACTTGCAAAAATGGCTGGACTTCCGCTAGTAATGCTGGTGATGCTATTCTTGCAAAGGGCTTAGGAGAAGGAATAAAGGATTCAAGTCCCCCATTAGAAGGTGAGCTCCTAGAAAGAGAGACCATATTCTATCCCTTTTTGAATTCGGCTTCATTCTTACCACATAATTTGTATACTTTTGTTATTCAATAATTGTTATTGAGTTGCCAGATTTTTTTTTAACATCTTTATTGGAGTATAATTGCTTTACAATGGTGTGTTTGTTTCTGCTTTATAACAAAGTGAATCAGCTACACATATACATTTATCCCCATATCTCCTCCCTCTTGCGTCTCCCTCCCACCCTCCCTATCCCACCCCTCTAGGTGGTCACAAATCACCAAGCTGATCTCCCTGTGCTGTGCGGCTGCTTCCCACTAGCTACCTATTTTACATTTGGGGTAAGCTGGGACGAAGTGAGAGAGTGGCATGGACTTATATATACTACCAAATTTTTTAAATTAAAACTTAGCACCGATTTATTGAGTGGCTACTATGTCCTGAGCCCTGAGCTAGTTGCTTCCATACATTATTTCATCCAATATATTAGTAAATCCTCACGTATTGGTTAGGATACAGGCTAAGCTGCTGTAACAAAGATATCTCAAAATAGAGGGTTAAGCAAGGTGTGAGTTTCTTTTTTTTTCAAATGATGATCCAGATTATGGTTCACTAAATAAGTCCAGGGTTTCTCTCCGCCATCTTTAACATGTGGCTTCCATCCTTGGGGCAAACATGGTTGCTCCTGCCAATGGGCAAAGGAAAAAGTCCAGGGAAGCACATCTGCATGTCTAGAAGCACAACCCAGAAGTGGGAGAAAACATTTTGCTCCCATCTTATTGGCCAGAATGTAGTCACATGATTAGAACAATATGCAAAGCATTCTGGGAAATGTAGTTTCTGGTTAGGTGGCTATTGGGGATTGATATTATTCAACAAGGGAGAATGTATATTAATGGACAGGTCTCATAGAACACCTCATATCTGTGGATGGATATCTTGATTCTTATTGAAGCTAAAAATGAACTGTAGAAAGATGCTGATTTCCTGCCCAGAGAGGTTCTGTTTTGTCAGTGTATGCAGAATTAAGTTGGCTGTGAAAGGCTACCTCAATTTATAAAGTTTTTTGCATTTAGACAAAAAAATACCAATTTCTTGATTTACAATGGAGGAAGATACATATGCAGCAGCTTAGAGTGTTTGTGTTCCCCACACAGGCTAAGCCTTTCCTGGTATGAAAGTACTTAGAAGTCCACATCACAGTGTATACCAGCATACACCAAGTATCTAATCTAGGCCAAGTGCTGTACTAGACATTTTCCACAAACTAATTTGATCCACGTCTCCAGCTTGATGAGGTAAGGATCATTCAGACCATTTTACAGGTAAGAAAACAACAGCAGGAGGTTATGGAGCTAAGATGTGGCAAGGCTGGTGTCTGACTCCAGGTCTATTTGATACCAGAGCAGGTGCTTTTTCTACTATACTCTGCTACTTAGGTGGAAGCTATTCTAATAAGTGTCAAGACATCCTTGGTGACGTTTTTACAGGCTGTGCCTCTTTGTTCAGATTTCTGCTACAACATTTATTGCAGTGGACACATTCTTATTATTGAAGCCTCTCTTTTCCAGGCTCCCTCCATCTCCTGGTATTCATGGATCATGTCTTAGTCACTTCACAAAATTGAGGCCAGCACAGGGCCTGGTATTTGTTACGTACTTAAACAAATGATTAAATGAGTAAATAAAATGCCTCCTTCACCTACAGTTATTGGAGTGGTCTCCAGGGTTGAGTTTTTGCTTTAACCATAGGCCATCCTGATGCCTTGTCAATGTTTTTCCTTTTGTTTTATACTCAGAAACTATGGAAAAAAGCCATGTCCCAGTTTGAGTTTACTACAAAAATGAGCTCTCAAGATTCCAGGGAAAGCGAACAAGGCCAACTGTGGGCTGAGGTCATGATTTTGTTGAAGGAGGCTTTGCTAATCATCTCCATACTGATGCAAACTCCCTGCAATGATGCTAAACACAGGCCTGGGTGGAAGCGGCCTCATTCCCTGGCCACAGCACAGTGTAGGAAGGAGCTGGAAACCAGAAGGGGCCCTTTAAAAGGCCTGGTTCCTTCATCAGTGACACAAATGATGAGGTGTGTGGGTAGAACTAATCAAATCAAATGTGAAGTTGCCTTAAAATTTTCATGCAAATTTTGCATTTGATTCTCTCAGTGGGGCCCTGGCAGAAAGGTTTGTACTCTTGAGGGTACCCAATCCAGAACAGGAGCTCAGGGCTGGATGGTGTATAACATCCTTCCTAGATCCAAAATTCCTTTATACAGAGTCAGAAATAAATAATACCAGAATCAGCATAGGTAGAAATATTTGGATCTAAGGGCATATAAATTCAATTTATTTTTTCAAAACTCCAACCAAATAAAACACCTCCGCAGATCAGATTCACCCACCAACTGCCAGTTTTCAAACTATAGGGGACTAGGAATCTATATTTTCAGAACAGTCCCCAGGGGACTCTTATGGTCAGGCAATTGGAAACCCTGATACAAGGTATGCATGAATTCTACGTAAATTAAAACCTGGTACCAATGGAGCCATTATCCTGGGTAGGGATAACAATCCCTGTAGTTTTTGCCACACAGAACAGTTTAAATGAGATGACGCATATTGTTTTGTGAATTTAGGGACTAAAGTTATCAGATCAGGAGGCGTGGAGGGGCTTGCAAATCTCTCTCCTCTTGCTCTTCATTGCAGTGGTGGACCAGGTGTGTAGAGGTCCTATAACCACTGTAGCCCTGGAGGGAGGCACAGATCCTCTTGACTTCTTGCCTCTTCCTCCTAGTAGCTCAGACTCCAGCCTGTGAGCTGTTCTAGGGCAGAACACCAAGGGTCCACCTCTTCCTTCACTTACTCATTCTAGGACCTCTTCTTTCAAAAGAGAGATCTGAAAAAGAAAGGGATGCAGATTCCAGTCAAACCTTAAAAAGAGGGGCTGTCCTTACTGCCCCCTTGGGTCTCTCCTGGCCCAGCTCAGGTGCCCAGAGCCCCGTGCATGGTGTTCTTTTACAAGGATGCTGATTTCCAAGACCCCATTTCTTGAGCCAAAAGGTGTTGGTCCAGGGTTCCATTCTTTTGAAGCCCTACTGTGGCAAATTAACACAACAGATTACGCAGAAGGTGCTAAATCAAGAGCGTCATGAAAGCAGATGGAAGTTTTATTCATTTCTATGCCCCTGTCCCTAGTTTCTGGGTCACATTTGAAGGGTTGAGATGGAACTCAGTATAAAGCTAAATGTGAAAAGGTGGCAGGGTTTCAAGCATACTGGCATTTCAGTAGCTCCCTTTATTCATTCAACAAATATTTGGATGCTTACTATGTGCAGGGCATATTCTAAGAGGCATAGAGGGCAGTGGGTTTCAAACTTTAGTGAACTTCAGCATCGCTTGGAGGGCTTGGTAAAGCACAAAGTTCTGAATCATAGCTTCTTAATCAGGAGGTCTGGGTGGGCCCTGAGAATGTGCAATTCTAACAAGTTCGCAGGTAAAGCTGGTGCTGTTGGTCTGGGGACCACACTCTGGGAACCACTAGAATGAGGCACGGCAAGAGCCAAGTCCCTGACGTCACAAGACGCACAGTGTAGGGTGCTTATGCCATGGAGACCTACGGTGGAGATTTCGGTCGTCTGTGCAAGTCAGAAGGGGAGACGCGCAAGGGGCACAGAAGCCCCTTAAGCTGCTGTCTGTGCCTGCCACCCCCAGAGTCATCCACAAACTGTGAAGTCAGATGTGCCGCGCCCCTTCCCTCCTCGGGGCCGCCTGGAAAGGAGCGGGCGGGAGGAGGGAGCCCTGGCACATCACTCGGGCTTGGGCCGTGTGAGCCGCGGGCGCGCACTGTTAGGACCGGTGGGGTCGGGGAATCAGTCCCGGACAGGCCTCTGCGGGAGGAGAGCAGAGGAAGGTACCTTCCCGCTACGCGACCCCGTCTGCGCTGGCGCTCGGTAGGCGGTCGGGGTGGTGGCGACGGCGGCGCGGGGCGGGGCGCCGCGACCCCAGTCCTTCCCGGGGCAGAGCCGCTCGCGTCGCCTCCGCCCCCGCCCCCTCGTCGCCGTAGTCCCCGCCCGGCTGGCTCGGCCTCGCGGCGTGGGGGGACCCGGCGGCGCCGCAGACCCGGCCGGCCCGCGAGCCATGGCCCAGCCCGGCGAGGAGGCGCTGTCCGGGCCCGAGACCGCGGTGCAGATCCGCGTCGCCATCCAGGAGGCCGAGGACGTAGAGGAGCTGGAGGACGAGGAGGAGGAGGGGGCGGAGGCTCGGGGCTCGGGGGACCCCTCTCGGTACCTCAGCCCAGGCTGGGGCAGCGCCAGCGAGGAGGAGCCGAGCCGCGGGCACAGGTAAGCGCGGCGGCAGGGCCCTGGCCCGGGTGGGAGCCTCCGACCCCGAGTCCCGGCCGAACCCGAGTTGGGGGAGCACAACTCCGCGGGCACAGCGGGTCGTCACCACCCCCCACCGCCGGCCCGGGACGCTGCTCTGGGCCGTCCCACGGAGTCAGAACTGGCTTTTGGCGGTTGTTGGTGCCCGGGTCCGCAGCCTTTAACCCCACCAAGGCTCTCGGAACTGGCGGCGGGGATCTGAGAGGCCTGGACGTGGGCATGCTCTGGGACCCAGGGGGAAGTCCTTCCCGGACCATCCTCGCCATCTCCTCCCCAGAGGGAGACTCTCCTTCCCTGAGCTCACCCAAAGACCCTCCAAAAAGCCTAGCCCAGCCCAGCCTTCACTTCCGAAGCCGGCCCACCTCCCCATGAGAGTGGTCCCACCTAGCCTTCACTGCCGTCATTTCCCTGTCTGCTTATCAGTCCAAATGGGGTTGGGGGGCCGGCCAGGCACAGCTGACACTTGCTGCTGGGGGATCCGAGGAGGAGTGATTTCACCGTGTAGAGAGCTCATTTGCCCCATTTGGGATCAGTTCAGGGCTTGCTGCTTCATCCTTCCCTGCTGGGGGATTCCCATTTTCATGCCCCTTCTCCATCTGACTTCTAAGCTTGCATCGTCATCTTGCTGCCTTGGTGTTGGGTTCCTGGGTAATGGGTAGTCTAGCACAAGAAACCACCTGTCTAACCTCGCCTCTGGGCCCTGAGCTTTTTTATCAGCCAGAGAGAGACCTTACTCTTGTGTCCACTAACACCCAGGCCTTTCAGGACTGTGATTTTGTTCCTGCTGTTGAAAGGAGATGCAGTATGGAACATCCATAGAAATAAGAGTAGGGCAGTGACAGAACCTGCAAATAATAGGAAATCCCAAGAGGCACCTATTAAGAGTCCTCTTTGCACATGCTTTGAGCTGTCAGAGCTCTGCAGGATTATTCCCTGGCAGGCATATATTTACTTCATTGGTCGAACACTCAACTCAAGGGCATGCTGATCCTGGGGCCAGAGCCATTCCCCTTCACTGCCTGACCCTTCCCTAATGGAAGAGGTCTAGATTTAAGGGCCCAGAGTTTCAGGGCATTCAGATAGAGATATTCGAGCAGGAAAGTCCAGCCCAGTGGTTTAGTGCAGGAAAGCTGGGCCACAGCAGATGACATGAGAGATTAGTACATAATATCAGCACTTTACTGTAAAGTCTGATTCATTCATTCACTCAGCTGTGTGCTGAGTATTGAAAGTATAAAAATATTGAGTCACTGACATCTCACAATCTTGAGAAGGCAGCTGCTTAATCAAATCATTTCAGAGGTCATGTAAAATAGTCCAGAGTGGCTTATTCTGCTGAATTTATTTGCCTGTAACTGTGGCAAAGAGCTGTCCCCTATCCCGGGGACTACATTTTGAGATTGTACCATTAGCAGGGATTAAAGCCCTACTTATTTCTTGGGAACCCCTATGGAGATCTAGAAGAACACGATCCTTTCTTCGGGGGTGGGGTGGTTCTTACCCCAGAGCCACCCTTCTCTCCCAGCTCCAGGGGCTGGAGTCTCATGGAGCATTCAGTCTGAAGCCTTTCCTGCTGCCCACTGGCATAGAGTTGACCCCAGAAGAATCCCTGGGGTTCTTCAGGGTGGTGGAGCTGACAGAGCCCAGCGGGCAAACATCCAGAGCACAAGGAGAGTGCAGCCAAGAACAAGAATCACGCCGTCCCCTGCTTGAGCCAGCCTGGCACAGCAGCGGCCACCACCCTGTGTGGGACACTTCTGGGCTCCCAGAGCCTACAGGAGAAAGCCCAGGTTCCTAAACCCGCTGGCTGAGATGGGTATCCACCCACATCGTCCCTCAGCCCATTGCTTCCTTCCCTGCCTGTTTTAACAGTTCGTGCTCCCCCAGTGCTGACCCCCACTAGGTCCCTGAACACAGGGTGCTGTTTTGCGTCCACATGTCTTTGTGCTCCCACCTCAGATCCCTCTGATTAATTTCTAGTCGCCTTAAAACTTCGCTCTGTCTTCCCCACCATCCTCAGTCCCTACCCCAAAGCCAAGTTTGTATTCTCTTCTTCCTGCTGCTGTAGTACTCTGTACACACCACAATTGTAATTCTATAGTTTTGTCTCCCTCATAAGAATATGAGCTCCATGACTTCAGGGACTGCGCTTACCTTGTTTTCATTGCATCCTCAGTGCCCAGCACAGCATCTGCCACGTAGTGGGTGTTCTATAAATGTTTGTTGAATGAATGTGTGTCTCTATCATAGCACTCACTCCATCAAGTTGAAATATTTGTGTGTTTCTCCTCTTCTAGACAGTGAGATCTTTGAAGGCAGAGACCTTGTCTTAATCTTCTCCATATCTCCAATACCTAGCCCAATCTCTCTAGTCTTACCCCCATCTTGCTCACTAAAAAGATGTCTTTTCTTTTATTCTCACCTTTTTAACATAAAAAATTCCAGACATAAAATGTGAAAGAGTAGTAACCTGAGCATTTGTATACCTGCCATCTAGACTAAACAGTTGTTAGTATTTTGCCATATTTGTTTGATGGATATATAATGTGTGTGGTTTCCCCTGAACTATTTGAAAGTATGTTGTACGCAAGACTTATACCCTAAGTACTTCATTTTGTAGCTCTTAATAATGACATTCTCCTATAAAAGCATAATACTACTACTGCAACTAAGAAAATTAACAATAATTCCCTAATATAATCCCTAAAATAATCTAATAATCAAGTTCCACATTCATGTTTCCCCCAATTGTCCCACATTGTATTTTACAGCTGTTTCTTTTTCACCTCAAACCAGAACCCCAGATCGAGACAGTTGTCTATTATATCTCTTTAGAATCTTTTAATCTAGAGCATCCCCACTTTTTTTTTTTTAATGCTTTCCTATTTTAGATAAGAGCCCAGATGTCTTGTTGAATGTTTCACAGTTTGAACTGGTCTGGTTATGTTCTCATCGTCTAGCGTAACTTGCTCCTTTGTACCATGTGTTTCCCATAAACTCAAGTTAGCGCAGAAGGCTTGATTAGATTCAGTTAAACATTTTGGCAAGAACACTCTTTGGGCACTGCCATAAACTTATTGCATCACCTCAGGCAGCATCCACCATTAGTGATGCTAAATTTGACTTCTTGGTTTAGGTGATCCCTCCATTGTGATTAACAAGTAACATCTGGTCTTCTTGTGAATATTCTTTCACCAACGACCTTTCACCTAATGGTGTTAGCATCCACTGATGATCTTTGCTTGAGTCAGTTCATCGGGGATTACATATTGGTGATTTTCTCATATTATCATTCTTTGTACATTTATTAGCTGACATTCGTATGTAAAATAGAGCTTTCCCTGATCATCTGGGATTGAACAAGAGTCCCTCGTAAAGAGGCAAACAGAAATGAGCACTTCCTTGCCTTTTCCCCCTCAGTTTATTTTTTTCCCCTCAGTTTATTTTTATTTTTATTTTCTTCCAGTTTTATTGAGATATAATTGACTACAGCACTATATAAGTGTAAGTTGTACAAGATAATGATAATCGTGAAACGATTATCGCAATAAGTTTAGTGACCATCCATCATCTCATACAGACACAAAATTAAAGAAATAGAAAACAAATTTTTTTCCTTGTGATGAGAACTCTAAGGCTTTACTCTCTTAACATCTTTCATATAACATACAGCAGTATTAATTATATGTATCATGTTGCACATTATTTCCCTAGTACTTATTTATCTTATAACTGGAAGTTTGTACCTTTTGACCACCTTCATCCAATTCACCCTCCTCTCCCCCATCCTCCGCCTCTGGTAACCACAAATCTGATTTCTTTTTCTGACTTTGTTTGTTTGTTTTTGAAGTATAATTAACCTCCAACACTATGTTAGTTCCTGTTACACAACATAGTGATTCGATACTTCTATGCACTTCAAGATGATCACCATGATAAGTCCAGTTACCATCTCTCACCATACAAAGATATTACTTAATTATTGACTCTATTCCCCACACTGGACATTTCATACCCGTGACTCATTTATTTTGCAGCTGGAAGTTTGTGCCTCTTAATCTCCCTCACCCATTTGTCTCCTCCCTCTACTTCCCTGCAACCACCAGTTTGTTCTCTGTTTCTGTTTTATTATGTTTGTTCATTTGTTTTTTAGATTCCACATATAAGTGAAATCATACAGTATATGTCATTCTCTGTCTGACTTATTTCATTTAGCATAATACCTTCTAGGTCCATTCATGTTGTCGCAAATGAGAAGATTTCATTCTTTTTTATGGCTGAGTAATATTCCATTGTGTATATATATGTGTGTGTGTGTGTGTGTGTGTATATATATATATATATATATATATATATGTACATACACACACACACACACCACAGCTTCTTTATCCATTCATCCATCTGTTTATGGATACTTAGGTTGCTTCCGTATCTTGGCTGTTGTAAATTATGCTGTGGTGAACATAGGGGTGGATATATCTTTTCTAATTAATATTTTCATTTTCTTCGAATAAATACCCAGGAGAGAATTGCTCGATCATATGGTAGTTCTATTTTTAATTTTTAAGGAATCTCCATACTGTTTTCCATAGTGGCTGCACCAACTTACATTCCCATCAGTGGTGCACGAGGGTTCCCTTTACTCCACATCTTTGCCAACACTTGTTATGTGTTGTCTTTTTGACAATAGCCCTAATGACAGCTGTTAGGTAATATCTTACTGTGGTTTTGATTTGCATTTCCCTGATGATTAGTGATGTTGAGCCTCTTTTCACGTGCCTGTTGGCCATCTGGATGTCTTCTTTGCTTTCTGATACTAGATATTCTAGGCTTAATTTGTGCTTTTGTCATGGAATCCCTCCATTCCCACAGGAATCCCTGGTTTTTCAAATGCTAGGTGGAAGGTATTTAGAAACCAAGACCTGGAATTAAAAGTGCTAATTTCTGCTGGGGCATCATTTCTTTCAGGCCCTTTCAATAGACAGAGCTAAGAAATATATTTTTAAAAAAATAAGTTTATGTTGATAATTCCAATTCAAATTTAACATTTCAGGGGTTTTGCCTTATTTCTTTTATTTTTATACTGAAAATCTTGATTACTAATAACATTAACACATTTACTTATTTGCTTTGTCTTACAGTGTGTAAAAATGATTTAAAACTATAATACTAAATATTAGTATGAATGATAAAACCACTGAGCACATCTGCTCTTCATTTAACAAACAAAAACATCTAGGTTTCTTTCTCTTCGTGATTTTACAGGGCCATTGCACAAGGCTATCTTTTCCCTGTTCTGGATGATGATAACGAAAGCTTTCATTTATTAATGCCATTTATGTGCCATATGTGGAACTAAGTACCTTGTGTACATTATCTCTGCTCCACACCACAAACCATTATGTAGACCTGGAGAGACATCCACTAGTTGTACTTTTCCTAGGCCCTAGGAAATATGCCAGAACAGCATGGCAGAAGACAGGATTAGAGAGGAAGGTCATGATCTCTGTAATAAATATGTAGGAAGCCGTGGACCAACCAAACATAGCATATGGCCTCTGCTAGTAGCATCCAAAATGTAGTTGTTCCCGTGATACCTTTTGCAAAGTTGGTGCATACCTATATATGTTTTCAACCTGTCCTCTTGAACCTCTATTTTTTGAATCTTCCCTCATGTTTTTATATTGCATTATCAATTTGGTTGCCTTTTTGAACCTTTTCAGATTCATTATCTTTTTCTAGAGACGAGTCAAAAGGAACTTCACACAATGGTACTGGACCCTAGTGTTTTTCATAAATGTTATTTTCTCCTTTGTGTTCACTATCCTCCATGTTGCTGTCCATCATTTTCCTGGCCTTGGTGACCCAACCAACATATATTAGACCATCGGCAAGGATAGATGATGAGTCCAAAAATTTTTTCTGTACTGAAAGTCTTAATGAGGAGCTCAGTACTCCACCATTTTAGTTTGGGTATTTTCCTTCGTAAGGTATCATCTGATTAACCATTCAATTAACAGCCAAAGTAGCTTGAAATTTTATGAGAAAAGCAGCCTTGGAGATCTTATCCTGCCCTTATTTCTCCAAATCATTTACAAATATGATAGATATTTCAACACTGGTCTGTGGAGCCCAATTAGCTGTTTCGAAATGTACCCCTTATTTCTATGCTTTGTTTCCATTTCTAGCAAGTTTACAGTCATAACAAAAGAACTCATCATCACTCCCAGTTTATAATGCTTTATTTAAAGCAAAACAGTAATGCAAATGTAAAACTTTTTCACAGTCCTCTTGAAAGGCCACTAGCAACATATTCACCAGGAACCATACTTTCTCCCTAAAAGAATTCTGATAGGTGTGATTTGCCCGTACAGAAACAGTTCACTTTACCTTGGTGATGCTTTTTAAATTCCTACTATGTGCAAGGCTCTGGGTAGAATGAAAGAAACCAATATGAATCCTACCCTCCCAGAACTTAGAGTTCAGGGCACTAATAAGATATGCACACAAGTAGCTCTGATACAAATAGAGGCAAGTATTAGGAGAAGTTGAAATGATTTCCTTCCTGGGAGAGTTACGTTTGAGATGGGCCTTGATGTGTGACTAGGATTCGGACCAGAGAGAGAGGGGCAAGGCATTCAAGGAGATGGGAACAATATGCACAAAGGCATAGAGTCCAGAAACCTTGTGATACGGGGAACTATAAGTCTTTTATTTGCTTGGAGCAAAGGATCTGCAAGGAAATAGAAATGCATTTGGAAGCTGGTTACAGCCAGATTCTAAGTGAATCTGAATAAAGAGCTAAGGATTTTGGATTTTATTTAACAGGAAATAGAAAACATTATTAGTATCAAAGCAGAGCAGTGGCATTTTATAGCTGTTCTTGAAAACGTGTAATAAGGCACAGAACGGAAGAGACTGTAGCCCAAAATACAACAGGAAGTGACAGGAGGTGGGAAGAAAGAACCCTAGAAAGGCTGTGGTTGGGAAGTATGCAAAGGAGGCAAGAGTGAAAAGGGATGCTAATATCTGAGAGGTAATTTAAATTCTTCCTTTAGAACAATTGCCCAGCCTCTCTACCTGCCAATGAAAGGTAGTAGACAATATACCCTTTACTTCCCAGGGGAAAAAAGAAACAAGATTATTTCCTAAAGGAATTGAGTGAACTAAGTGGTGATCTAGGGCTGCTAAGGTAGAGCTGGTACCTGATATAGGGCTCCTACTTAATGGTTCCCTTCCAGTTCACTCTGAAGTGAAGCCTGCCAATTGGCATGCCCCACCCATGTATATAGAGCCACCTAAGGAAGAAAAACAATAGGAGTGTACATATTCCTAGGGAGCCCTCACAAACCACCAAGAAAAAGCAACCCAGACTTCATTCTTCAGAATGAATAACTATGGAGCCATAGTTCCCTACTCCTTATGTGTGGGCTTCCTTCCAAGGTGTACTGTATGGAAAGGGGGAAAAAGGAGTCACTTTACAGTGGAGTCGTGTGACAAACACTACCTTAGTCAGGTGATCAGGGTCAACATCCACAATTATCAGTCATTGGATAGTATGTGCCCTTTATATGATGTGATGAGAATGGAAATTTACATCAGTGGTCCTCTTCCCAAAAACTCATATCCCCGGTCTAATCATGAAAAAAATATCAGACAAATCCCAATTGAAGGACATTCTACAATATACCTGACCAGTACTCCTCAACATTGTCAAGGTCATCAAAAACAAGGAAAGTCTGAGAAAGTGTCATAGCCAAGAGAAAAGAGGAGCCTAAAGAGACACAATGAATAAATGTAACGTGGGATGGGATCCTGAAACATAAAAAGGCTATCAGGTAAAAACTAAGGAAATTTGAATAAAATATGGACTTTAGCTAATAATACTGTATTAATACTAGTTCATTAAGTGTCCCATACTAATGCAAGCTATTAATAATAGAAGAATTCTGGTGTGGGATATATGGGAACTCTATGCTATTTTCACAATTTTTCTGTCAATCTAAAACTATTATAAAATAAGTTTATTTTAAAAATATTTTTAAAAAGAAAAAGATGACTTGTTTACCAGCCACGTGAAGAAAATCAGTGACATGAAAATTAAATGGAAAAACTGACCCCAGAGGATACAGAGGCAACACTGTTGGAAACAGAAGAGACTGTTAAAAATTATATATACTCCAGTTAGTACCCTGAGAGAATTTAAGATAGTGTATCCACAAAATAAGAACAGGATGCTCTTAAAAAGGAACAATCTGAAGACATAAAAGAATTTTTAAAGAGTAAATAATTACTGAAATTTTAAAAATTCACTGGAAAAGGTTGGAAGATAATGTCAAGGAAATCTCTTAGCATATAAATCAAAGACAAAGGCACAGACAGACAATGTGATAGAAAATAATAGGCACAGCGGATCAGTCCAAGTGGTCAGTCAGCTGACAGTATTTTAAGAAAAGAACTGTAATCTTAGCAGATGCCTTCTCCCTGCAGTGACCAATGTTTATATAGTAATAATAATGACCTACAACTGATTGACTTTCAGAGTTTAGTATCTATCTATAGACAAAGCATGAAATAGTAGTTCCAGAATAGACTGTAAATATTATGAACCATGACAAAATGAAATAAAGGCACATCTGATAAAATTTGGGAAGTTGGAAATGTAAGGAGAGATGAAGGAAAAGGAGGGGTAATAATATGCACATCATATGTTGTGAGGAATAGGGAAATATTTTTTAATGTTGGTGGAATAAGAAACAGAATTTTAAGTATATTATTTAAAAACACATAGAGAAGGCTAATAGAAAAACCAAAAATAATATAAAAATATAAAAGTTGAAAGAAGAGGCTTTTCAGTGACCCCAAATCCTTCTTTTGTATAATAGGACATCAACAAAGAATTTCAGAAATTGGCAAGTGATGCATAGAGCTATGAACTTATTTTATAGACCTATAAGGCAACTCTCATAGGAATTAAATGGTTGAATAGAGGTTGCATCTAGGAAAGAGGAGTGGAGAGGGGGATTGTTGCTCTCTTTATAAGTTTTCTACTATTTTATTTCAGTTGGTTCTATGTATATGTATTACTTTAATTTTTAAGAATTATTTTTTGATGAGCTATTAATAGGGTCCGAGGGAGAAGTAACGAGAACAGTTGGAATGGAAAAGAGAGAACAGATGGGAGACACTGCAGAATAAAATCAGCACTTGATAACTGACTCAATGTGGGGGCAAAGAGAAGGCTGAAAAATGCATCTTAGGCTTTGAGTCTAAGCACATAGAAGAGAGTATAGGGAAAGTCATTTGTGGGACATTATGGGAGGGAAGGTAATGTGGTTATTATAGGATAGTTGTAATTGGCAAAAAGTTGTCAATGTTCATATATAAAGAATATAAACTTCTTTAATGTTTGTGAAGGTTACATGGTCTTTTGTGTTCAAAGGCTGTTACAAGAACCAGGAAACAGTGCAGCAGGCTCCCATATGTAAAACAGGCTTTCCTGATCTTCCAAGATTCCCCTTGGGAGATGCACAGTTGCTGCTGACAGCACCCATGCAGAGGCAGGGATCCTCTGGGTGCAAGAAGCTCACCTCTGCACTCACACAGAGGTTTTCTATTACCTCCCAGTACTACCCACCTGTTCTGGAATTTCTGGTTATTTGCTCACCAGGTGCAAATACTGACACAGAGTCACCTCCCAACACATTATGGATTATTTACTGAGCGATTGTGTGGAAAGAAGATGAGCTTCCCAGGTAGAATGTCTCTTGGTAAACAGGCCCAGGCTTTGGTCCTACCTGAGGCTGAGTTCTGCAGAAGGTGACAGCTTGATTCTGGACATATTGATACTGAAGCAGTATCAGGCTATCCACGTGGAAACGTCCAGCAGGCAGTTAGGAACTGAGGACTGGACTCAGGAGTGAGAGCAGGATGGAGGGGTAGGAGGAGAGGCAGACTTGAATCAGATGAGCCAACCAGTGGCTGAAGTGTAGAGGTTGCCAGGGGATAAAGAACCAAGGAAAGATCCTTGGCAAATACCTACATTTCAAAGTGGGAGGAGGAAGAAGATCCTGAAAGGGCAGTCAGATGGGAAGAAAACCCAGAAAAGAACAACTCATATAAGCCCAGGGGGAGAATATCAAGAAGAAGGTGATCAACTGTGTCCCATCCTGCAGCCGGGGGCAAGAAAGCAAGATGGAGAAAAGGCGCCCAGATACAGCAAACGAATTCTTTGGTGGATGTCCAGACACACAGAACAAGTCTGAGGAAGGTCTGGGCAAGTCTGATTGGATGAACTTGATTTTCTTAATCAAGTCTGAGGTAGAATCATCTGCAGGGAGTAAAGTCTTCCCGTGGCTGACCTTGGGAAGAATGGGAGGATCTAGAATAGGCACTAGAGAAAGTGAGAAGTTGCATCATCTTCCTTCCATTATGTTTTATTTGTGTGTAAGTTTACTTTTAGTGATGGCATCAACTGCTCTGGTTTGGAAGTAGGACTTACTGGTCTGTGGGTCCCTTTAATGGTCTGGTCACCTGTGATATACTAGCCATTTGTAGTAAGTTGGGCCATTTTGCTTATACCTCTGAGTCCACCCAAAACTCTTCACTGGTCGTTATCACACACCTCACCCCATCCCCTGCTATTTATTGTCATCCTTGTCAGCTGGGCCCAGAATTTCCTATGCATTCTTAGTTATTTTATCTGGTATATTCAACCTATCCATTTTAACTACTATCTAGGGTGTACACTTTCTGTAATAAAGTGAAAATTTGTGCTTTCCATCTGGCATTTTCTTTTTCATTTCATTGATTTTCCCACTGACACTTTTCCTTTGGCGTGTTTTGAGCACCTCTTTTCTCAGTGTAGTGTTACTGTCCTAGTATTTGGCTGTAAGTAGTAGAAAACCCAACTAACAGTGAATTAAACAAATAGGATTTTATCTTTCTCATGTAATAATCATAATTCTGCAAGTATGTAGTTATAGTAGTTGGTTCAGCAACTCAGTAATATCAGAACCAATAATGTCAATAAATTAGGCCAAGCTGATTCTCCTGACCTTTTCCTTATGGTAGTAAAATAGCTGCTACAGCTCCAACCATTACATCCACACTCAAAACAGATAAAAGGGGAAGGGGCAAGGCCAAGGCCAAGAGATTTTCACTTGTATGTTATTGGCCATAACATGACAAATGGCTACCACCTGTAAGAGAGACTGGGAAAGTGAGCATTTCGTTTTTATAACCTCCATAGTAAAGGAGGGCAAGTGAGAAAGAGTTTGCTATTAGATGCTGGGTGAGTCAGACTGGTGTCTGCCACAGCTACCCTTTAGGGACTTCTAAAATATTCAGCTTATCTACTGTTTAAGTTGCACTTGACCTGTTATATCTAGTGGGCTGCCTTAACATATTCCCTTAGTTTATCATCCCATTTTTAAAAAGCCTTTTTAAGAAACATACTTTTAAAGTTAGTCTCTTAGACTGTTTTTTTCCTTTAGTACATACACTTTTGTCTTGTGACATCAGTAAGGTATGTTAAAAACCATTTCCAGACTCTCTACAGGCAAATAACTAAAACTCTTCATTTTTAAAATCTACAAGTGCCTGTATTTTATGCTAAATATAATTTCTGAATTTGAAAAATTGTGAGATAGATTTAGTTTTTTTTTCTCCTGCCAGAATATTCGATTTTTTTCCTCATTTTAACTCTTATACAATTGCTTTTTTTTTAAGGTTGTGAGCCAGTGAACATTTTGCTGGAGTTGAAGAACGTAAATGTATGTGCCTTTTCCGGCTTTAAACTGTCACATTCATAGGTTCTTTTACTTTATGAGCCCTTTTTTTTAAATTGGTTATTTAAATGAACTCTCTGAGCCCTTTTGGGAGCCTGGCAAGTTCTCCCAACAGAGTGGAAGTACCTTGGATGCTTTAGGAAGACTAGGATGCTTTAGGGGGATTAGGTTTGTGCATCTGTCCCAAGAGATGCTCTTTCTGCTTGGAACATGTTGATGGAGGCTCTGGGTCTGATAGTCAATGTTATTAGACATCAAACTGCCACAAAGGAAAGTAGTTCTTTTTCTTTTCTCTGGAAGTAATTTTTAACCAATACTTTTTATTGAATAATAAATATAGTATTTATATAATACATAATCTGGTAATTAAATATACAAAAGGGAACTCACCTTTGATAACTTCTAATAATGGTGTCAACTATGATGTGGATAATCACAAATTCCTTAAATATTTATGGTTTTGAAGATATTTCTAATCTCTTCATGAAAGATTGGCCTTCCTAAAGAAGCTTTGCCCAGGATTTCTTTGCCTTGTTCTCATGTCCTAGTATTCTCGGAGAGAGGGAGAGGAAGTATGTCCAGGTGGAGCTGCTGGGGGGCAGGGGGGTTCATTTAGAAGGGCCCCAGTGAATGAGACTGTTTCCAGATTTCCGGCAGTGTCCCAACAAAATGTGGAAGGTGTCATGTGTGCTGACTTCGGAGACAGAAAACTTGAGTTTGAAACCTATATCTGCCCCTTATGACTGAACAAATGAGTGTGTCTATCACTTACTGAGCCCTGAGGGTATGTCAGGTACTCTTCTAGATATTTCCATGAATTAATTAATCTTCACACAAGTCTATCAAGAAAGTGACTATCATGAGTCCCAATTGATAGCTAATGGAACTGAAGTATGGCAGTGAAGTTCCTTGCCTAAGGTGACTCAGCTAATAAATGGTGGTGTCAGGATTCAAACCCAGGCAGCCTAACTCTAGAACCAGGACTCTTAGTTACTCTGCTAAACTATCTTCTACAAATCGGGATTTGTGGGGAGGGGAGAATAGGAGTATGTGTGAAAAGCATCTTGTCAATGGCAGAGCAACATAAATGTTAATAGAGGGTGTTGTTTTTCTTTTTTAATGATCTTCTGTTCTTGTTAAAAATGAAAGCTTGACCCACTGACAGATGAATGGATAAAGAAGAAGTGATACATATATACGATGGAATATTACTCAGCCATAAAAAGGAACGAAATTGGGTCATTTGTAGAGACGCGGATAGATCTAGAGACTGCCATACAGAGTGAAGTAAGTCAGAAAGAGAAAAACAAATATCGTATATTAACACATATATGTGGAGCCTAGAAAAATGGTACAGATGAACCAGTTTGCAGGGCAGAAATAGAGACACAGATGAAGAGAGCAAACGTATGGACACCAAGGGGGGAAAACGGCGGGGGGGGCCGGGGGGGATGAATTGGGAGATTGGGATTGACATGTATACACTGATGTGTATAAAATAGATGACTAATAAGAACCTGCTGTATAAAAAAATAAATACAATTAAATTTTAAAAAAATGAAAGCTTGATTTCTTAGCTAGTTGGGGGCAAAAATCTCTCCCCTTGTGGCCATGTGATTCTCACTTCTGAGGAGCCCAGTTCAGATGTGACCCATTACAGTTTCCTAGGGCTGCTGTAACAAAGTGCCATAAACTGGGTGGCTTAGAACAGCAGAAATTTATTGCTTCACGGTCCTGGAGGCTGGAAGTCCAAGATCAGGATGTCAGCAGGGGCTTGCTCCCTCTTGAGGTGCTAGGGAAGGGTCTGTTCCAGGCCTGTCCCCTAACTTCTGATGGTTTGCCGGCTGGCAATCTTAGACATTCCTTGACCTCTGCCACATCACCCCGACCTCTGCCTTCATCTTCACGTGATGTTCTCCCTGTGTGCGCGTGGATTAGGGCCCACCCTACTCTGGGGTGACTTCATCTTTAACTAATGACATTTGCAAGACCTTTTTTCCGAATACCATCACACTCTGACATATGGGGGGGCGGGACTTAAACATACGAAACTTGGGGGCTACGGTTCAACCCCTAACACCTCGTGTCCCCTTCTGGTCTCAGTGGCACCACGACAAGTGGGGGCGAGAACGAGCATGAGGACCTGGAGCAGGAGTGGCAGCCCCCGGACGAGGAGTTAATCAAGAAACTGGTGGATCAGATCGAATTCTACTTTTCTGATGAAAACCTGGAGAAGGACGCCTTCCTGCTGAAGCATGTGAGGAGGAACAAGCTGGGGTATGTGAGTGTCAAGCTACTCACATCCTTCAAAAAGGTGAGGCTTCGTTCTCAGAAGCCGCTTTGAGGGTTTCAGAGGCGCTTTGGGTTGTGGTTCTCAATATTTTTTACCCCCTTGAAACCTGATGACTAACAACTTTTTATTTCCTCCAAGCCCTGAAAAAGGGGGAAATGATCAAGAGAAGGGATTTAGGATCATTTTTAAGAATATCCTCCCACTCTATTAAAAGGGTCCTGGGTGTTGGGACAAGTCTCAGCTGGTGGCAGTTATGAAATGACATTACTTGCTCTTAGCAAAGTTCAGGCACTCTTGCCGGGCAAGTGAGTGGCCAGGAGGATGCTGTGCCAGGACAGGGTGCTCAGTGACCTGGAGAGACACCGACCAGGCCTAGCCTAGAATTATCTGAAATCTAAGCTTTTCATTTGCCGAGTTGAATAAATAAGAGGAGGAAGGAGCTCTGGGAGATGAGCCTCCTCCAAGACACCAGCCGCCTTTGCTGTGTAATGCCAACATCCTCATCTATAGGATGGAGATGTAGGATATCTATTGCATGTCTCTGCTGTATAGATCCAGCAACTGGGTTGTGAATTCCCTGCTTCTTGAAGAGTTAACAGGCCGGTTGGAGTAAGAACTCTGTGTCTCCCTTGGGGAAAGTGTATTTACTAGTATGGAAAAGCCCACGTGGCCTGTTGCATAACGGGATGTGTAACGAGTGGGTCCCAGCCAAGTTGCCTCTGTGCTTTGTCAGAGAGCGCTGGAGGAGAGCTTTCCTCCCGGAGCTCTCCTCTGCCTCGCCCGCTGGAATACTCTGCCCTCTTCTCTTGATTTCTTTCCTTTATTCGTTCAGCAAACATATTTGCTCTGTATGCTGAGTGCTGTGTTAGGCACAGGATATACAAAATGAACATGGCATTCCCCCCTGCCCTGGCCAAGTCCAATAAGGGACACAGACCAGTGAAGGATCACAATATGACCATCAACAGTACTGCAATAGAAAGAACAGAGTACTGTTTAGAGCTAATTGATCAGAGCAACTAACCCTGCCTGGAGAATTGAGAAGTCTTCCCAGAAGCAGTGACATTGAAATAGGATCTTGAAGGATGAGTAGGAGTTTTCAAGGTACAGGAGAAGGGAGAGGGCATTTCGTGTTGTAGAGGAAAAACCTACTCTTCTTCCTCACAATACTTCTGCCACCAGATGTGCGGGAGGTTTTTGCCCATACCAAGCAATTCTGCGACACCCAGCTGGGTGTCCTACAGTTTAACCCAATTCTGACCCTGTCTACCTGCGGATAGCATCAGGTCCCTACAGGTTAAGGGTTCTGCACCACACTTCAGATGCCAATCACAAGTAGTACGTCCCCAGGGATCCACAGCTTCTGTCTGACTTGGCTACAAATCAGAGGTTCCCATGACCTCCGCCCCCTTGGATTCGATTATTTGCCACAGCTGTTCACAGAACTCAGGAAAAGACTTAATTAGATTTACCAGTTGATTAAAGGATATGATAAAGGATACAGAGGAACCACCCGATGCAGAGATGCATAGGGCAAGGTCTGGGAGGGTCCCAAGTGCGGGAGCTTCTGTCCCCATGAGGTTGGGGTGTGACACCTTCCTTAGGCTGTGTTCACCAACCTAGAAGCTCTTCGAACCCTGTACTTTAGGGATTTTTATGGCGTCTTTGTCATATAGAATGATCAATTATTATAATAATAATTATTATATTATAATAATAATATGGATATTATTATATCCATTTCCTGCCCCTCTCCCCTTTCTGGAGAATGTCAGGGCTAAAGGTTCCAAGCTTCACATCATGGCTGGTCCCATCCAGGGGCCCAGCCAGAGTCGCCTCATTAGAGCAAAAGATGCTCCTTGTGCTCTTATCGCTCAGGAACTTACCGAGGTTTCAGGAACTCAGTGCCAGTAACAGGGATGAAGACCAAATATATATATTTCTTCGTATAAATCACAGTATCACACATGTCCAGAGAACAGTGAGCAAGCCCTCACATGAAAGTGCTGGTGGGGGAACCCAAAATGGAGCAGCCAGTGGAATCATCCTGTACATTCCTTTATTCCTCCCCAGGGACCCTAAGAGTGAGCCTAATTTTCTTTCCTTTTTAAGTTGCCACTTACTGGATCTATTTAGGAGAGTTCTCTGTTGAAAACTGGCTGCAGAGTAGACACAGACTCCCCAACACCTCCAAAGTGACAGCAAAGACCCTTTTCATTCTAAAGCGTTTCCTGCTAATTATAATAGGAAACATATATGACCAGGGCCACCACAAAGTTTTGGAAAATCTTACCAAGTTCTAGTAATTGCACAAAGATGGCAGCTCTCTGGTTCCTCTTCCTAGGGGGTGCCTGGACACTCCTCCCCCAGGCTCACAGACCCAGGCCTGGGATGCTCAGACCTAACGGAGATTCCCAGTGGCCCTGACTCCTGGCTCTGGGCGGGGGGTACTGGGTCCCGCTTCTCTCTGGATTGGCCATGGCCTTCCAGCAGCTTCTCCGGCCCTCTGAGCAAGGCCACCCTGGCCTTCCCCCAGCACTCCTTGCCCAGTCTTCCCCTCCTCTCCTGAGTGCTCCCTCCCTGACTGGCAATGGAGAAGACCCTCTCCCCCCATGTTTCACCCCCACAGAGCCATTGTCCTGTGGTCATCTTCTTCACCCTTTCTGGATCCCTCATTGACCCTGTCCACCTGCAGTCCAACTGTTTGCCTGGACCTGCTTCTCTCTGCCCTTGGCTCATGCCACGGTAATAAGCCCATTGATTCTGTGTGTAGGTGACCTGTGATTCCCATACCCTAAGCCCCAGTCTGGGCTGTTTCACCCAGAGGCCACAGGCTAGAGTGGAGAGTGCCCTCTCTCCAGGAGCCTGCCGGTACTACTCAGAGCTCTGCCAGGGCTCCCCCCACCCGGCCCTGTTTGGGAGCCCTCCCTTCTGAGTTCCGGGAAGTTCCTGTTTGTGTCAGGGTGCCTCTGCAGAGCAGCTGCGCTGGCTCCGGGTGATCTCGCCATTCCTGGCTCAGGTTACCCACCCACCTGCACCATTTCTTCGGGATGACTCATTCTCCATGGCATTCCCTTCACCAGAAGTGGGCCTCTCGAAAATTACTGTTTTACAGTATAAATATAGCTTCCATGCGCTGCAACATTGATACGCACAATTTCCACCAAAGGAGGAGGAGAGAGGGACCATTTCATCATTCTCCTTGACACCCAAGTTGCATTTAATTCCAAGTTGAAACAGCCCACATCATCTTCAGGAGATATTGAAAGATCTTTTGGCACCTTCTGTGTCTTGAATGCAGAAATGTGGAAGCACCACTTCAGAGAAGGATTTGAATGTTAAAATCTCCAGATCCTGTCAAAATGGTAGCATGTAATATTTGAAATAATGATAGCACATAATATTTGTTGAGTACTCACTGTGAGCTGGACACTGTCCTAAGTTTTATATATGTAAAATGTGTGTCTGGGGGTAGATATGTATATATTTCTTTATTCATTTAATCCTCATGATAGTTCTATGAGGTAGACACTATTAATGTCTGCATTATACAGATGAGGAAGTTGAGGTACTGAGGGACTGAATAACTCTTCAGGTCTTACTGTCAGTTAGAGGTGGCCCCTGGATTTGTGTTTCCAACAGCCTTGTTCCAGAACCTGCGGGCTTAACCTTTAAACCTGCACAGAATAGAATATTTCCATACCTCGGAAAGATCTGTTGGACAGCACTGTTCTAAACCGTGCTGCCTTGTTTGTAACTGCAGAAAGTGTATTCGCTCACTCACTAGGTTTTTGAGTGCCTGCACACACCAGGTATAATTCTAGATACTGATGTTCCAGGGGTAAGGAAAGGAGGGAGGGAGATTATAGAGGACACCAGGAGGACACGGACAGTACGTACCGTTTCTGATTTGCTCTGTGTTCTTCAGGTGAAACACCTTACACGGGACTGGAGAACCACAGCACATGCCTTGAAGTACTCAGTGACCCTCGAGTTGAATGAGGACCACCGGAAGGTGAGGAGGACCACCCCTGTCCCACTCTTCCCCAACGAGAACCTCCCCAGCAAGATGCTCCTGGTCTATGACCTCTACCTGTCCCCCAAGCTGTGGGCCCTGGCCACCCCCCAGAAGAATGGAAGGGTGCAGGAGAAGGTGATGGAACACCTGCTCAAGCTCTTCGGGACCTTTGGAGTCATCTCGTCAGTGCGAATCCTCAAACCCGGGAGAGAGCTGCCCCCCGATATCCGAAGGATCAGCAGCCGGTACAGCCAGGTGGGGACCCAAGAGTGCGCCATTGTGGAGTTCGAGGAGGTGGAAGCGGCCATCAAAGCCCATGAGTTCATGATCACAGAATCTCAGGGCCGGGAGAGCATGAAAGCTGTCCTGATTGGTATGAAGCCACCCAAAAAGAAACCATCCAAAGAGAAGAACCAGGACGAAGAACCCACTTCGAGCATCCACCTGAACAAGTCCCTAAACAGGAGAGTTGAGGAGCTTCAATACGTGGGGGATGAGTCTTCCACCAACAGCTCCTCCGACCCCGAGAGCAATCCCACGTCCCCTATGGCTGGCCGGCGACCTGCAGTCACCAACAAGCTCAGCCCTTCTGGCCACCAGAATCTCTTTCTGAGCCCGAATGCCTCCCCGTGCTCAAGTCCTTGGAGCAGCCCCTTGGCTCAACGAAAAGGCGTTTCCAGAAAATCCCCACTGGCGGAAGAAGGTAGGCCGAACTCCAGCGCCAGTCCTGAGATCTTTCGCAAGTGCACGGATTATTCCTCGGACAGCAGCGTCACTCCCTCTGGCAGCCCCTGGGTTCGGAGGCGCCGCCAGGCTGAGGTGGGGACGCAGGAGAAGAGCCCCAGAGCGAGTCCCCTGCTCTCTCGGAAGATGCAGACTGCAGATGGGCTGCCTGTGGGGGTGCTGAGGTTGCCCAGAGGCCCTGACAACACCAGAGGATTCCACAGTGGACACGAGAGGAGCAGGGCCTGTGTATAAATACCTTCTATTTTTAATACCAGCTCCATTGAAAACCTCCTGTGTTTTCAAGGTTCTGACAAATAACCTGGCATGACATAGAGTGAAATTAAGTCCCTTTGAAAGATTTTGTATACGTGTAGACCTCTTAATTTATATGTTTGTAATATATATGAATTGCCTGGTATGCTCTGGTTTTAAGACCCTCTTCTAGTTCAGAGCACCCATTCCTCCCAGCATGACCATTATTTTGATGATGCCCAACGTGTGTGAATGGCTCTGCAGGGCTGTGGGACAGAGGCTGCCCAGAGAGGGCCTGGCAGTGGGTCTCTTCTTCGTGGCAGGGTTCTTCTCTCCAGTGACTGAGCCATCCTCAGTTGGCCATGCAAGGGCTTCTTGAAAGCCCAGAGGAGTTCTGTTCTACAACAGCAACTAGTTAAGCCAGTAGCATGGTGTTTTATACGACCAAATGTATGTTTCCTGTCAAATGAATAAATAATAAAACCCCTAACTGGGAGTGCTGGCTCTGAACCCATAGACTGTGCCTGACAAAATCTGTGTGCATCTCACAAGGCTGTGGGTGGTGTCATGAGGCACTGAGGAGCTTAACAGGGACACATTTCTTGAGTGTGCCCCAGGGCTCTCCTTGGGGCTCCCGGCAGCCTGAGAGGTCAGCAGAGTTTGTGCAGATGTTAGAGCACCACAGTCTTTCATCACAATGAATCGTACCAAACAAAGGCAGCTTAGTATAGACCAAGTTCTCTAGATGTGGTCCCCGGGCCAGCAGCATTGACACCATCTGGGAACTTGTTAGGAATGCAAATTCTCAGGCCCTACATCAGCTGACTGAGTCAAAAACTCTGGGAGAAGGGCCTGGAATCTGGATTTTAAGCAAGCCCTCCAGGTGATTCTGATGCACTCTAGAATCTGAGAGCCACTGGTATGGACAATGGTTGTGGGACTTGAGGTCAGACAGTTTGACTCCCATATCCCCAGCTTACTAGTTCTGTGACCTTAAGAGAGTTACCCGCCCCCCTTGGCCTCGTCGTATCCCTGTGAAGTGCTTTGCCTTGATGTCAGTGTCTGAGATGCAGCTGGCCCTGCATCAGTGTTAGCTCCTTTTCAGTGGAAGCTGCCTGGGCGGAGCAGAAAGGGTACTGGCCTAGATTCCAGGGTTGGCTTATCCACTTGAACCTTGGGGGATTTTAGGCAAGTCACGTTTAATGGGATTCGTTAATAACTATTGAACAGTGATTGGCTGCCAGGGACTATGCTAAGAGTTTTCCATGCATTATCTCGTTTAATCCTCCCAACCACCACACAAGAAAGGTTCCCATGTTATTTCTGTTTCACACTGGAAGAAACAGAAGCTTTGTGTGGGTAACTAAGTTGTCCAAGGTTTACGAGCTAGATGACTGGTGGAGCTTGAACCTAGCAGTCTGGCTCTGGATCCCACACTCTGAACACCAGATGGGTCTCAGAATGTGGAACCTCACCATCCACGTTCCAAAAAGAAGAAACCCCAAATGGCGCTAATATTTATTCAGCACCTTCTATGTGCTAGGCATTTGGCTAGACACATCCTCTCATTTATCCTCTTAGTGTCCCTGTGAGGTATTATTGTACCAGTTTTACTCATGAAGCTGCTGAGGTAGGATAATACCTCAGGCCATTGTGAAAACGGGAAAAGAGAGTTTTGTTTTGTTTTTTTTAAATTTATTTATTTATTTATTTTTGGCTGTGTTGGGTCTTCGTTTCTGTGCGAGGGCTTTCTCTAGTTGTGGCAAGCGGGGGCCACTCTTCATCGCGGTGCGTGGGCCTCTCACTATCACGGCCTCTCTTGTTGCGGAGCACAGACTCCAGACGCGCAGGCTCAGTAATTGTGGCTCACGGGCCCAGTTGCTCCGCGGCATGTCTGGTTCCCAGACCAGGGCTCGAACCCGTGTCCCCTGCATTAGCAGGCAGATTCTCAACCACTGCGCCACCAGGGAAGCCCGAGAGTGTATTTTTAATTATACAGCTCTGTACAAATTAGCAGGTGATTGTTATCTGGTTAGTAAGATAGTGTGTCCCTAAAGTCCCAGAAGAATTCCTATTAACTGGTAAAAGCCTCCAGGAATTACTCAGATTTGCTATTTCCACCACTACAACTGTAGGTGGCCCGAAGGCTTATATCTGGAGCCCAGGCCTTCTGACCCTGGGCAGTGCCACTCCAGGTCCTGCCCTGGGCCTCCCTCTCTTACCCTTAGTCCCACTCACCCCCTGCCTGGTCCCTCCCACAGCCACCTGCCAGTGGGACACCTGGGCTCCACCAGCTCTTACTGGCCTGGCTACGTTCCAGGTGTTCCACCCCTTTACACCCTGGCACACAGCTGCAGCTCTATTTTAAGATCCTCTCCTGTGGATCATAATTACTTTAAAAAGTACCTACACTCTCACCTTTCTATGTGAATACAGATGAGCTTGGCCTTCCGTCCTTGGCACTGCCCCATGTGACCTTATGAAAGAACCCTGAACTTGAGGTCAGCAGATCTGGATTCTAGTCGTGGCTTTTCCGGTAAGTAACTGTTTGGCCTTGAGCAAGTCATTTCTCTTTGTGAGTCATGGTTTCCCCTTTCAACCAGTGAATAATGGTAAGATGCTCCTTAAATAAGGCCATAAGGCCATGTATGTGAAAGTGCCTTATGAAGTGAAAAGTACTTTATAGATGTCAGTCATTACCCTGCTCTCTGATCATCTCCAGAGGCAAATCCTCCTTCCGTGCTCTGGTGCTTAGCCTCACATGGGAGTCACCTAGAGAGCATTTCAAAACTGCCTGTGCTCACCCTGACATAGTCTGATTTAATTGGTTCTGGGGTGCGGCCTGGGCATTGGCGGTTTTTAAAGCTCCTTGGGTGATTCTGATGATCGGGCAGTGTTGAGAAGCACTGATTCCTTGGAATGAGGAGGGGACTTGGGATAAATTGAGGGAGTCTCAGAGACACTGATCCCTCCTCCTTATTCAAGGCTGGGGTGTGGTCTCCTTTGTAGACCTCGGTGCGGCCCAGAGACCCTGAGCACCTTGCTGATGAACCTGATCTTCCTAAATCTCTGGCCAAACCTTTAGCTGGGGCATGGGATTCCTGTTTGTGAGCATAGCAGGACTTTCTGGAATAGTTTGACTGGGAAAGTTAGCCAACAGCCTTTTTACAGATGTTTCATTATTTTTAATGAAAACCAGCTCCCTCTCCATGTGGGGACCCGAAGCCTGCTGTACATCTCCACTTGTGGTGCTGGTAGAACATCCACATTCCACACGCATCCAAAACGCCACCTTGTCTGCCCTCCCCCACCCCCACTGACCCCCCCAAACACTCACCTGCTGCTCCTGACTTCCCATCGCAGCCAGTGACATCACCGTCCTCCGCGTTCCCCGGACTGGAGAAGAGACCTTGTAGCATATGTGACGAATGGAGGTTCTGGACTTTGACTCCCTGGGTTCAAATGCTAGTGACCTCTGACAAGTGACTTAGCCTCCCTGTGCGTCAGTTTCCTGTCCCAGGAAAGGTGGATGATGATAATTCCTACCCTCAGTTTGTCAGAATTAAATGAGTTAATTTTTGTAAACTGCTTGCTAACCTGCCCATAGTAAAGGCTCAAAGAATGTGAGGTTGTCATATTTATACTGTCTTCCTTTTTTCCCACATTCAGTCAACAACTCAGAGCTGTTAGTTCCAGCCCTGAAATGTTCCTTACATGTTCTTTGCCTCACCACGTGCTTACTTACGTCCATACACCCTCCTCCCTGTCTTCAATCCTCGTCTTTAATCTATCCCCCATCATGCCACCAAACCCATCTTACTAAATCAGAGTTCTGTTTGCACAACTTCCCTAACTTTAAAAAAAAATTGCTGGCTGCCCCTTTCCTAAACACAGAATAAGAGCCAAGCTGCCTCAAATTCCTGCCGTGCAGTGCATCTTGGAGGGAAGTCTCTCTGAACATTAGCTCAGTTGATCCACAGTCTGTTGGACTGTAGGGTGACCTGAGCTGCAGGCCAGCTTCATGTCCAGAAGCATGTCCGTGCCTGTATCTTGTTTACTATTGCATCACCCCAGGGTGTGGCCGGGTTGAAAAGGCTCTGTTTGGTTTTAACCAAACATGGTTGGTCTCATGTGGGACTGAACCACATGAGAAAGTACTTTTTGAAGACACATTGGTCAGTGATTATTTTTAAATACTTCCCCTAAAATGTGAATTAGTTTTTTCCAGTAGTTTTCAGCTACATATTCTACTTCCTATGAGTTGTAAAACATGCTGGGAAAGCTACCTAGAAACTAATGGCAAAACTCTAAGGAGGAAAGGATTGAAACAGCAGGGAGTGTTGACTTCTTGTTTCCAAAGCCATCTGGCGCTGCTGAGTGCTCCTTCCCTTAGTGAAGAGGTAATCCTGTAAGTGACAGCCTGAGAACTTCCTCCTCATGAAGCATCTTTCAGGATGATAGTCATGCGGATGGATCAGTCCTTTGCAATGCTGCCAATGGAGCCAATGGAGCGGGGGCCATAAGAGCCACTCATTGCTCTGGGAGCTGGAATGAACGGGGTCGTGGGGGGCATGTCAGGAGTGTGTAGGCAGCCCACCGGTAAACTGCGCTACTTTCACTTGGACCAGTTACTAGTTGAGCAGCTGTTTGCACAGCAGCCCTGGTTTGGAATCAGCTATAGGATAAGCAGAAGCAAGTGAGTTATGTGTTGTGACTGTACACAGACATCAATAAATTCCACAAACATTCCCTAATATGGGTAAAAGAAGCAGCGGGCTGAAGGGCTTTGGATGAAAGATGACTCCTAAGTGATCCTTGCCCTTTTCTGTAACTGGAATGTTCAGTAGGTTCAGATCTGCCTTCTCACCATTGCAATTATAGTTAATCCACCTTCAAAGATGAATTTGGGGAGGTCAATTTGTTGTGGCTGTTCAGAGAGGTCGCCCAGAGGCAAATTCTTCTCATTACTTTACTCTCTTAGTGCCCTCTAGTGTCCACATTGGGACACAGCCCTGTCTAAAGGGAACATAACCTGGTACCTTCAGAGTCCAGCTTATGTTCCCATGGTTGGGAAATAAGAACGACCCTAAATACCAGACTTGCCACTTGTCAGACTGTGAGGCCTGTTTCATCTCTCTAAGCTTCAGTTTCCTCACCTGTAAAATGAGAATAATACCTACAACATCAGTGTTATTGTGAGGATTAAAGGGGATACTGTAATACGTGGAAGTACTCCAGCATAAGGAAATAGCTCCCCAAAATACATCGTCATTATAACTCTCGGCCATAAACTCATTCAAAGAAGGATGGGAAAGGCTTATTTATAGTACTAATCAGTTTGCATTATAGCGATTGCTTATGCACCATTTCTTTGCTGGATTATGAACCAGGAGGTAAGAACCACTATCTCAACACTTCTTATAGCATCTGGCCCATGGCTGGAACTCAGGAAATAATTGTTGAATGGATACTGGATAAAAATTTATTTTCAGTCTTAAAAATATTGTAGATTGTAATATAAATTTAGTGTTTCCAAACATCCAAGTAGGCCATATAGATTCTAAGGGCTCTGTAATTCAGCACTGTTTGACAACTTCACCCTGTCCTGAAATTCTCTGGCCCTGGAATCCACCTTGGAGTGTCCGTACGTCCCATCGTAAAGTATGGAAAAGCATATTTTGCAAGATTAAGTCTAGAATGGGGACTGCTGAGCTCTGAACCGCCGAGGAATCTGAAAAGCAGCATGAGTACCTAGGACGAATGTGGAAGAATTTAGGAATGATGGAGTAGAGATTTTTTGGAAGTCAGGACCAAGAGACTACCCAAGCTGCCTCTCTTGAACGTAAAATGAGGGTGATGGTCCTACCCTGAAGCACACTCTGAAGGGCCAACCCAATTAACAAGCACCCAGATGAATTCAATTATACAAATGTACTTGCGTCTTTAAATGTCATCTTGGGCAGACTTCAGAGAGAACAGACAGTAACTGTTAAGAACATGAATATTTTCTTTATCCAAAAGTGATTCTTCTAATACCACAAGTCCACAAACACACAACCCAGAAGAGAAAACAAATGAGACCAACAATAGATTAGTTTTAAGCACAAAAAGTATGCGAGAAATGTCAACCGTGTTTTCACTTGTAAGGACCTAAATTTTGGAAGAGAAACATACTTTTTCTGAGTTGCATAGCCCCTTCACAAGATGAGGAAGCTGACTTTGACCTTGAGAACTGATTAGAAGCTGGTAATTGCAAGATTCATAGAGTGTACCATCTGTTCTTCGTTTATAGCCTTAAAATAATGTAAGGAAGATGGAGCCTATAAAACCCCAACATTTTTGATATTAACAACTTCACAAGGGAATGTAACAGTAGGTGAAATTAAAGTGCTGGGGTTTGTAGCCTTTACATATTGGCAAATAACCAGATTTGGGGGCCATGAAATGATGGTGAAGAACTCCTGGAGGGGATGTAGTCTCTGCATCATCAAAATCTTGCCCTCCATCCAAGGAGAAAAGAGCTAGGACATGTATGTGAAGAGCTGGGATCCCTTTGAGACAAAGAGTGAGGCTAACCTGAGGTCTTATTCTTTAAATAATATCAAAAATAAAATACCCGTCAACTACAACACATCACCTATTTGAGAAATGATATTAGAAGTAATGTGCTGGTAAAGTTCATTGTTTTTAACTGTTTTAGTTGCTGGGAGTAAAGGAGTGAACGTGGCTCAGGTACATCCTGTTTTCATGGCGCTTGTATTCTTCTCGGAAGAGGGAGACAATACACCAATAAACAAGACACTTCAGATAATAGTTTAGAAAAAATAAAACAATGTAACGGAGTAGAAAATGACAACAGGTAAGGGTGAAAGGCAAGGTTTTTTTTTTTTATTTTTGTAATGAAAACATTTCAAGCAAATACAAAAGTAGAGTGTAATGATTTAATACATTCCCCAGATTCAACAATGATCAATTTTCCCACATTTATTTCATTTGGCCCTTTTCCTTCTCTTTTTTTTCTGAAATATTTTAAAACAAATTCCAGATTTCATTCACTTCACCCCTACATACTTCAGTATGCATCTCTAGTAATTAAGAGCTAGGTAAGGTTTTTATTAAACTTTTGTTGAAATAAAGTTATAATTCATAAAAATTGTGTAAATTATAAAATTATAAATATATGAGAATACAACATAACCTGACATTTTAATAGTAATTATAGTTATATAAATTATATAACATACTATTATAAAATTATAAATTATAAAACAATTACTAAACATTATAAAACAACATTAAAAATAAAATTATATAGATAACTAATAAGGACCTACTGTATAGCACAGGGAACCCTACTCAATACTCTGTAATAATCTATATGGGAAAAGAATCTAAAAAAGAGTGGATATATGTATATGTATAACTGATTCACTTTGCTGTACACCTGAAACTAACACAACATTGTAGATTAACTATACTTGAATAAAAATTAAAAAAAAAAAAAAAATATATATATATGGCCATAATCTAATCACCCAAACTTAGTAACTGTTTGAATTTAGGTGCTTTTTCTTCCATCTTTTAAAAAAGATTTTTATTGCAATATAGCAGACTGTTGAAAAGTACACATATCATAAGGTTATAGTTTGCTAAAGTGTCCTCAAGTGAACACATCTGTGTAACTACCACTGTGGCACTCCAGGGGTTTTTTTTGTTTGTTTGTTTTGCTGTTTATTTATTGACTAAACTTATCATCATCCTATTGTTTCCCACATACCAGATTCATTCAACCTTTCTTCTATTCCTGTGTTTTCTGTAAGACAGTCATTAGATCCAGACTCTAGACCAGGGTCAAGATCAGTCATACAGCTGAGCCGTAATGGAACCTGGGGCAAAGGAAAAACCAGTAATTCTGATTCTGTCTTTTTAAAATTTTTGATATTTTGTTCATAAATGTTTTGCATTAATTTCTATTTTTAAAAACATTGCATTAAAATGTTGTTTATCTTGATCATTGACTTTTTTGGCATCCCCTAATATCAGCTCTGGCTAGAGGCTTGGTCAGTCTCAGGTTCAATTTTTTGTCAAGAATACTTCATAGCTGATTGTTCATCCCTTATGCATCACATTAAGTGGGACTGGTATCCAGAGTATACAAAGAACTCTCAAAACTCAACAGTAAGAAAGCAAACAACCCAAGTTTTTAAAACAGGCAAAAGAATGAACATGTACCTCACCAGAGAAGATATACAGATGGCAAATAAATATATGAACAGCTATTCACATCAGTAGTCATCAGGGAAATGTAAATTAAAAACCACAGTGAAATACCATTACATACCTATTAGAATGGCTAATATAAAAATTCTGATAATACAAAATGCTGACAAGGATATGGAGCAAATGGAACTCTCATACATGGCTGATGGGAATTCTATATGATACAGGACAGACACTCTAGATAACAGTTTGATATGTTCTTAAAAAGTTAAAAATATACTTAAAAAATTAAACATATATTTACCTTTTGATTGAGCAATCTCCTCTGTAGGTATTTATTTATTATAGAGAAGTGAAAACTTATATGCACACAAAAACCTGTGCATTAATTTTTAATAACAGCATTAACAGCAACATTATTCATAATTGCCCCAAACTGGAAACTACTCAGATATTCTCCAATGAGTAAATGGATTTAAAAAAAAACTGTGATACATCCATGAATGGAATGCTACTCACACACACAAAAAAGGAATGGGCTATTGCTACAACACAACAACGTGCATGACTCTCAAATGCATCATGCTAGGTGAAAGGGGCCAGCCTCAAAAGATAATATACTGCATGATGCGCTTCACATCACAGTCTGGAAAAGGCAAAAGTATAAGAACAGATGAGTGGTTGCCATGGGGTGGGGACAGAAACTGACTACAAGGGGGTAGCATGAGGGAATTCTTTTGGGTGTAGGCATTGTTTGGTATCCTGTTTGTGGTGGTGATTACAAAAATCGATGTATGTGTAAAACCTCATAGGACTGAACAACAGCAAAAATGGAGTTTACTGTATGTAAATTTTTAAAAAGTAATGAAAATGATTGATGCATCGTTTCAAGTGTATATGCCAACTAATCCATCCTTATCAGTCCCCCAAACCTGAAGTGCTTAGTAAATAAACAAAGGCCAGTGTGGCTGGAGCTAAGGGCTGGGAGGAGATACAGTGAAGTCAGAGAGAAGGGCAGGGCCAGCCCATGTAGAGCCATAGAAAGAGTTGGAAAGGAATCAGTTCTGGCTGCTAGGTGGAAAATGGATCTGTAACAGTGAATAATGGAAAAAGCGATTTTTCATTTAAAAAAAAAGATTAATTAAAGAGGAAAGTAATCATTCTTTGAGAAGAGAGTTCCAAATAATTGGAGCATTGAACTGAGACTGAGAGGACTGGGTGGGACAAGGAAACAGTTTGCATTTAAAAATGTGGTTTTTTCTTGTGGTTAGAGAGAATTTCCGTGTCTGGCTAACTCGGATGACGAAGGGTCAGGGCTCCTTCCAATGTGTTTTCTTGGCTTCCTGCCTCAGAATAAACAAACATGGTGTCTCCAAGCTTTCTTGAGGGTCCCAGGTACAGGGTGACCCGATCCAGACCACAGAAGCTTTATGGCCAGCTTACCGCTTGGGTCCTGTTGCTATAAACACACCACTCGGGGCAAGTTTGAACACCTCCTGGAACTCTTTTTTATGCCATCCCGACTAACTCTTCATGGGCAAGTGAGGCTCAACCATGGAGCACAGTGCATCACGGGAAGGGCTAGCACCTCTGGCCTCAGAAAACACTGGAAAATGAGGCTACTGAGAGGCCCATGAGTCACTACTTGAAATGCCTTCTCTTTTAACGCAGAAAAGAGATGATACTTGAGCACCAACAGAGGTGTCTATTTGCTGGCCTCTGGCTGGCAGCAGAAATGCCAACCCAAATGCCAACAAAACGGCTCTACAGACATTAATCCTGTGTGAGAGAGAGAGAGAGGTTTAAGCCTGAGCTCTGAGAATCACTGACTCCCTTTCTGCCACCCCAAGGTAGCCAGTTCCCATTCAAAGGAAGCATTTCATCTGGTTCCTGGGTGGTTTCTGCACCTCTTTCCTGCCTTCATTCTCCTCTTCAAAGCCCTGGTCACCCTGGTCATGGGCGAATGTCTCCACTTGGAATCATTTAGCATGAGGACCGCAGCCAAGCTCTGTGGCTCAATTTCAAATTCCCTTTTAAATGGGACCATTGGATACACTTTGCGCACGCAATCCTAGTCTTTGTGTATACTGAAAACAAAGAGGAGACTCTGACTAAGGGATTTAATTCTCTGCCTACACAAACATTGGTAATTACTAAAAACAAAACAAGGCAAAAATAGACTTAAAAAAAACTGAAAATAAAAATTTCCTTTAATTAACACCAGAAAACCCAATAAAGGAGAATTGGTCAGTGAGTTCCCCAGAACATCCAACGCATTGCCTTTCATGTGTTCATCAGCGTCGATGTTAAGATGACCAGGACCAAGATGACACCTGGGAAAATAACAAACAAAAACAAGACGTGAACTGGGAGTCAGGAGAGGTGGGTCCATGCCATGGATCTCAGGTCAAATAACTGTAGCTTTGGAGATGTCAGTGAGCCTTGCCCCTCCTGGGGTCTCAGTTTCCTCAGGTGGAAAATAAAAGGCTACGACTTGGTCTATATCTCCAAAACCTCTTATATCTGGAACATTTCCATACTGCTTAAACTGTCCAATTTTTATTTTTGGTCTTAAATTTTTCAACTTCTGTTTACCATATATGTCCTCATGTCTGTGGGAAGTCTCTACTTGAATGTCCTGCTATTACCCCAAACCAATTAAGTTAAAATCTCTCCGGATCAGCCCTCTCAGTCAACCATCCTTCTCTCCCCCTTTATCTCAGTGATGAAGGAATTTATGGTACAACCTAAATGATAGTTTTCCTTCTTAAGCGTTCCCTTCCTCCTTCTATATTTGGGAGAGAAGTAAGGGTTGTCTCCCTTCTCCCATGTCTGAGTTTCCCTGGCCTCTGTCCCTCTGAGTCCAGCTCTCTTCCTGGTGACTCTGAGCTCTGTGTGGGTCACAACTCAGGTCAACACTGGGCAGGCGCCCCCAGCATCCTGCTGCTTCCTGAATAACGGCCTACGTGCAGGGGAAGGCAGACGAATGCGTCTCTTTTCTCTTCACAATGTTATCACACAAGCAGGAATAAATAAATGTTTCAGGCTTTCCTAAAGGTTGGAAATACTAAAGTTACAACAAATAAGAGAGAGAATTTTAAGCAGCCATCAATACCACTTTTCTTGGAAAAGAATCCAAGAAATTAAATGTCTCATAGGAGGAAACTCTTTCCGTGCGGGCTCTCCAGAACCCAAGTTTGCTCCCTTGATCTTACATCTGCCTTCCTTTCGAAGAGACAGCCTCCCTCTGCAAACCTCCCCAGGCTGGGGTGTGCATCCCTTCCCATGTTTAATAAATACCACCTCCCACCTATAGGGACTGGTCTGTCACACAAGGATCTCCACCCCAACCCAACTCCCCAGGAGTTCATTTAAGCCAAGGCTTAGTTATTCCATCCAGAGTGGCTCAGCCAAATCGTCCAAGCTGTACACGGGCTCTGCAAGTCCTCCAGAGCCAGGTAAGCTGTGGGGTATGTGGGAACCCCATACCTGGTCCTAGTTAAGGTCTTCCACCAAAACGTGGCCTGAAAATGGACCTCCTTACCCTCCATCAGTGAACGACAGCAGTATGTTAAATCTCCTATTATGAGAGTGAATTTGTCTATTTTTTCCTTGTAGCTCCGTTGCTCTATGTAAGTTGAAGTTAAGTGCATACAAATTTAAAACTTCCTGGTAAATTGGACTTGTTGATATGAAGTGCCCTTGTTTATTTCTCGTAACGCTTTTGCTTTCAAGTCTACTGTATCTGTTATTATATAATTTCCTTTGGGTTTATATTTGCACAGTATATCTTTCCAAATTCTTTTACTTTCAACCTTTTTGTACCATTACGTTTTATTTTTTTAATAAATTTTTTAAAATTTAAAAGAAAAAAAAAAGAAAATGGACCTCTTTATTTTTCAAATACCCGTGGACTAAGAGTTGGTGCACACACACACCCTTTTAATGACAAACATTAATTCACAGGATAGCATAGAGTACCTTTAGACCCATAAGGAGAAAAGAAAACCTTGTTTTCCCCTAATTACTTTGCAAGGCTGCCCCCTTGAAATTTTACTTTACATTCTTTTGGGGACCAGAATATGCTTCTATGCTCAACTCTTCCCCCACCCATTCTTCTTTCAAACTGTACTCCCTTAGTCTGGCCAAGAATAAGAAAAGGGGCCTATTGGTCATATACCTTTTAATAGTAGCTTGTGGAGCTTCTCAAAGATCCCCCCTAGAAACTTGGGAAATATTCCTTGTAATATGAGAGACAGATAACTCTTAGATGATGGAGCCCTGCTGCTCCCAATTCCTCTCTGAGTTGGGGGCGAGTGAGGAAGGCATGTGTATGTAAGGGAGAAATTCTCCCAGTTATGATAGCAATAAAATGGGTGACGCCTGACCCGTGCTTACCAATTTTTATAGCATCTCTCAATCCTGACTGCACATTAGAATCACCTGGAGAGCTTTAAAAATACCAATGCCTCACCCCTGAACTATTAAATCAGAATCTCTGGGAATGAGATCTGGGCATCACTGTTTGTCAAAGCCTGTAGGTGATTCTGACGTGCAGCAGGGCTGAGAACCACTGATGTGTAGGGATGGGAAATTCTCACAGCTGGAAAAGGTCACGTTTTGTTGTGCCTGAAATGAATTCTGCAGCCCCAGGCAGCCTTGTTCCATCAGGCTCCTTTCGGCATCCAAGATTCTCAGTGAAATTTCAAATAGATTGGAGAGTGAGATATAGGGTTCCTATGATGCAGCTGTTATGGAGGGTCTGGAATGACTGTTATCATCCACTCCAGTGGAAGTTTCCCACCACATATGCAGACTCTTATTTTTAATGTAAAGAGCTGACTGCAGTTACCATACAGCGCCTCATAGAGAGTGGACTCTCAACAAATACAGTACTTGCTGAAATGACTCGTTATTTCAACAGAGCATAAATGGGCAGTTACCCTCTTCTACCACGAGATGGCGACCTACGAAAGATCACTGTAGAACAATGTTTCAACTCTGCCAAAACAGAAAGAGATGAATAGCAGAACCTGGAGATAAAAAACGGAGCGTAGGTGTGGGCATATGGGTGTGTGGGAGGGAGGGGGCGGTGGCTTTTGTTTTTGGTTCTTTATCCTTTTAGATAAGCGGATCAACAAAATTCAAGGTGGTTTAAAAAAAGTGAGAACGCAATGCATTCACAGGACTCATCTCTCTCCTAAGAGGCTGAGCTCCTTGGTTGACATCTGTGTGCTCGTGGCATCCCGGGAAGGTAGGCCAGGGCTGAGCACTAAGCTACTTCACGTATAAGGTCAGTAAGTGGCCCCAGTTCGGTTGCTCTGCCAATAAATCCTCTTCCAGGAAACATGTTTCCAAGTCACCCTGGTCCCTAGCTCTCCTCACCCACCCACCTGGGGAGTTTCAGGGAAACAACTAATCTGCGGAAACAGATACAATCAGTTATACATCAATTAATACAACCTCTGGACAAGCGCCTTTTAATCAAGCTGGCCTTGGCACCAGGGAAGGGTGGTGGGATGTCTTGTCTACATGCTGGTCCTCGGAGAGGCAGTGGAGTGGCATCTCGTGAGCAGTGTTTGATTGACAGGCTGAGATCTAGGTCCTAGTGTTTAAAGAGCATGTATACCCCAGGCGACGGGCGGCTCCACCCTGCCTTGGTTGCGTGCTGCCTCCTGGGACACTGGGCTCCAGGAGATCAATCACTGCCAGGGAGGCATGTCTCCCTACCTGGCCATCTGCTCCTGCCGTACCCATGCTGATGCCGTACCCACGCTGTCGCCGTACCCACGCTGTCCATAAAGCCAGTCACTTGACCCTGGAGGGGAGAGGAGGCAGACAGCACACGGGGATGGCCCGCTGGCGACTAAAATCTTGGTACTGCTGGATGGCCTCTACTGCTGGATACTGCTGAAGAGGAAATCGTAAATTCACAGTCTTCAGGGCATCGGGGCCCTGAAAGATAGAAAGTATCCTGTCCCTTCCCCGCGATGGCTATTCCAGATCTTCACCACTACTCTCTAATTCCACCCTTCCTTCAACTCCCCTGTCAGTAGATGGCTTTGCCTCCTGGTTCCCAGAGAAAATTGAGATCGTGCAGCATGAAATTCCTCAACTTCCAGCTTCCCTCCTACAGATGTGTCTATGTCCGCACCCCTACATCCCCCCACCGACGTCGGAGAGCAGAGGTGTCCCGCTCGTATGGAGACCAGAATCTCTTCACCTGTGTCCTGATTCCAGAACCTTCGACCCCTCCCAGGGTTCTCTGGGTCTTTGCTCCACCAACTTTCATGTCTCTCTGTCTTTCTGGCTCTTTCCATGTGCAAGCTCCCCCATCATCAAAAAATGAAACAGAACAAAACAAAACCTGTAGTAGCCCATCCTCCAGCCTGTCTCCGTTCCCTCACACCTAAGTGCTCAGCTTCAGACGTGGGGCAGGTGTAGAGACACAGCGGGGTGAGGGAGGAGGGGAAGCCCCTTCCCCTCTTCTCCCCACCCCACCAGTGGTCTGTTATCACCCAGCAGTGGAGCAGTGAAAGTAGACGCAGGACCCCAGCAACAGCACTGCTGTGCAAAAGTGACAGTGACCTTGAGGTTGAGCTGCTGACATGCGAGGCTTCTGTAGGCCGCCGAGACTGAGCTCAGTGAGCCCCTGTCCTAGGTTGCCCTGGGCCTCATCTCCCGCCAAATCGTGCCCTCTGTCTCCAAGACCAAGGCCAGAGTGGACACAAGCCAGGCAAGAAGCCTGTCCTGTCTGAGGATCAAATGGGGGCAGGAGCTGCAGCAGAAATAGCACTGAGGGGTGGACATGCTCCGGGCCGAGGTCAGAGTGGGCAGCCAATGGGTGCGTGCAGCCCTTGGAGGAAACGTTGCGAGGGGGGGCGGGGGGCTTGGACTAATGTTCATGTCACCCTCCATGTTCAAAGAGCAGAGAACCCCCATGCTCAGAATCCAGTCTGGGAAGTCTTCCAGACGGGCCTCGGTGTCAGAGTCACGCCCCTCCCTCGGGCTGAGTATGTCGCTCTCGCAGACGCTGTTGCTGAGCGCTGACTCAAAGGCCTCCTGGATGCCGACTCCTCAACCGTCCTAATCATTACAACAAAAACAGCACTTTCTGAGCTCATCCTATGTGCCCAGCAATATGCTGAATATTCTGCATACCTTATCTCAGTTCATGTAATCATCCCCAACTCCATGAAGTTTTATTATCTCCATCTCACACAGGAGGAAACTAAGACTTAAAGAGGTCATCACCCAAGTTTATGTACAGAACTAGTGAGCGATGAAGCCAGAATTTGAGCCCCAGTCTGTTTGACTCCACGCCCTCTTGATTCTACGGCCCAAATGGCTGTAGCAAGTATGAGTTTGTTCCAACAACTCAGGGGCAAGAAGAGTCGTATGCTAATTGGCAAGCTCTCATTGGCCAGGGTCAGCAAGAGGGAGGATACCAGCCCTGGTCTTAGCCCATTTGCTCTAAAAAACAAGAGGCAAAGCTTATATTGTAAAGCTTTATGGGGAGGGGAGTTAATCCCATGGCTGAGACTGAGAGAAAGAGGAAGTGGGGCAGACAAAGAGCAGAATAAATGCAAAGTGGTCCATTACTGAGCTGGCTGTGGCACCACAGGAATTAAAAGGATGGTTCAGCCATGCTGGATGTTTCCAGGAGACCACATGAAACCACGGCACTGTGGAACGGTCTGCTGGGGAGAAGAGTTAGGAATCTCTCGGTTGTTTCCTCCCTGTTGTGGGTCTCTCTCTGGTCAAAATTCATCCTGTGGGGCATTAACTCTCTTGTACTTACGGGTTGTGTAGCTGGGCCCTCTGGGCAGCTATGGGGCCAAATTCAGTGGGTCCAGGTCAGGGTGGACATGGGTCTGGGGGCTGTTTCAGCTCCTCCCATCACAGGGGACATAATAAAGGTCATGCCCAAACCCAGGGCTCACTCCGTGGCGGCTGAGGCAGCCTGCTGTGTTAGGAGGTGGGTGACAGCCTCAGTAGAGCCTCTGCATTGAGCAGGGCCAGGAAAAGAGCTTGGTGGGAGGCCAGTGGGCTCGAGCACATTTGCTTTCCATTTCCTTTAATACTAAGTCCAGTTTCCTTAGCATGGCATCCAAGACCCTCCACGGGGAGGCCTTAGCCGATTTTTCCAAGCTAGTCCACTGCACCTCCATTCACACCCCCGTTCAGGGCCACCATCAGCCCATGAAGCACCTACATATGAATGAGAAAAAGGTACCTCTCTGGGTGGTCACAGCCCTTTGGCTCTGGCTTTGGCTGGCAGAACGACGTTTGAGTGTAAATTAGAAAAGTAAAACACTCTTTTCCTGGTCACAGCTCACGCCAAAGTGTACAGCTGGATTTTAATGTGCCCTCTGGCCACCGTGCATGGAGGCTTGGCCAATCACATTAAATCCCAGATGAGGAAACAGGCCTGCCGAGGCAGAGGCCCTTGCCCAGAGTCACAGAGATCCAGACACAGGGCTCAGTTTCCGACCTGAATTCAGCTGCTGCCTCCTACTTCACCCCAAGGCCCAGTGGGCAGCTTTGAGATTACTCCTCCCCCAGCCCACTTAGAAATAATTCTTTTGTGGAATTTCCCAGGTGTGTCTGGCATTGATCCCATGTCTGGCCTGTTCTAGTGCCCACAGCTATGAGAAAAGGGTTGTACCCCAGCTTTCTCTCCCCCCACCCCACCCCATGACCTCCAGAGAATCAGCCCCTGGGGCCTGTGCTAATGACCTCATGGAGAACTACTGCCTGCTGACTTCCTGTTTTTATATTCTTTCCTCCTCTGTTTGTTTTTTCTACTTTGTTGTTCTTTGATCATTTTTAGTTCTCCTCCCCTAGCCCATCTGCAAAAATGAAACTTTATTTTCTGTGATTATTTTAAATCCATGTTTAGCCAAGGAGATGTTATACTTCTCTTTTTTGCATTTGGGGAATTGGAGTCGAGGGTACTTTCTCCCCACTCTGTTTCTCCCTCCTCATTCCCCATGGTTTATTTCCCAAATGATAGTCTTCAGGTTCCACAGCTCAGGAGAAGCAAATTCAAAAGCTGTGTCTGCAAGTACCATGTGAATTCAGGATTCTGTCTCTACCAGAGATCTCCCCTCTATTGGACGCTGTAGTAGGCAGAAGGGATGAGATCTGCCAGCTTCCCCACTGTGATATTCGCAGCTCCAGGAAACAAAAGAGAGAGCCCCTGCTTCAAAACCACACAGACTCTCCATTTCTTCCAAGATCAAGTACAAATTCCTTAGCATGCATCAGAGAGCCTCCAAAGGGTGGGTGGCCCAGCGTAGCTTTCCACCCTAGTTCACTGTTACTCCATCTGCTTCTCCCTCCCTCCACCCTATTTCCTCTCTTCCAGCCACGCTAATCTTCTTATCTTTCCTGGAAACACAGTGCGCCTTCCTACCTCCCTACTTTTGCACTTGCTGTTCCTCTGCCTGGAATTCTGTTCCCTTTCTTCCTTGGGAACTCTTATTCACCCTTCAAAGCCTAACTCAAATGTCACATTCTCAAGGCTGCCTAACCACGTCCTCCAAGCTGAATTTGTTACCCCTTCCTCTGTGTTCCTTTGGCTCTTTTTTCCTAAGAGTAAATATAAATGTATTATAAGAGTAAATATAAATTTCCATAACCTCATTTATATGCTGTCTTTGGTGGTATTTGATTCATTTGAGCATTGCCTTTTTTTATTGTTCTAGTTTCCTCCTCTCCTTCATTGAATTAGCCCTGTGTATTTATTTGCTTATAAGTCTCTGAGATAAACGTTTCTCTTTCTCCTATTCTGTGCATGCACATGAATGTGTGTGTGTCTGTAGTATGTACGAACGTTTTGCTAATTATAGTGTTGAAATATGATTTATGCCAAAGGGCCTGTGGGGCAAGGCCCCTGTGGGAAGGTGTGAACTGAAAAGGTTGGTCACTCACAACGTTGATCTCTCACAGGAGGTTGTGGCCCATTTAACGGGAAGCCAGAACCTGGGGCAGGTGGGAAAGGAAATGCTTGTGTCTTCAGGGCAGTGCTTATCAACATAGAGCTTGTGAATCAACCATATCAGAATCACCTGGGAATAGAGGTCGGGAGATGGGACTTGTTAAATATTCAGACTCTGGGGCCCAAATTCAAGCTTTTTGAATCCAACTCTCTGGGGGTAGTTCCCAGGAATCTGCATTTTAATAAACTACCGGGAGGTTTTTTTGCACCAGCGTTTGAGAACCACTGACCCAGGTGCTTTGGGAGCTGGAGTTCATGCCACTGAAACTGTGCTTGTCAAGGTTGCTAGTTGTCACACCTCCTGAATGTCCAATCTACTGGCTGCTTTCAGGCCTCTTCATATGCTCCCTGCTGGCTTGGGACTCAGGGGAGCATTGCCTCTTTTCTGAAACTCTTCACTCCTTCACGCTCTATGACGCCCCCTGTTCCTGGTTCATATCCTAACTCTTTAATCATTCTTTCCCGTACTCCCCAGCAGGCTCCTCTCTCTCCAAATGCTCCCTCACTCTTGGGGCCTCTCCCAGGTCCTGACCTCAGCCCTGTCCTTGACATTCCACACCACACCTATGGCTTCCACCACTGCGTGTGGATGCTGATGGTGTCTAAGTTCATGTTTCCAGCACAGACGCTCTCCTTGGCCTCTGTCCTGTACACACACCTCCCTACGGGAGCCTCCACTGGGATGGTCCCAGGCCTCCCAAATTGCACATTTCTAAAACTTTTCTGTGTATCTTCCTCCTATATTTCCTATCTTTGTGGACACTGAACTGGTCATCTGAGGGTCATCCTACCCCTGACACTTACTAGCTGTGTCACCTTGGACAAGTTACTTAGTTTTCTGTGCTTCCACCTCCTCACCTGAAATATGGACATCATGACAGTTCCTGTCTTTCTGGATTGTGAGTATTAAGTGAATTCGTGCATATAAAGGGCTTAGAATAGTACCTGGCATGGTTCATGTGCTCAATAAACACCAGCTATTAATAATAATAATGATGACACTAATAATACTTAGTAGTTAACCATCATTTTTCTTACCCTGCTCTCCTCCTTCTCCTCACTACCTGCCCCCTAGGCAGTCACCTCCCACTTTCTGTCTTTAACACTCTCTTCCTCTGATATCTGCCCCATCTTCCCTATCACCTCCGCTCAGTCTTGGTCAGAGTATCTTCATGTCTTCCCTGGACTTGTCTAAGACTGGTCTCCCACCTGGATTCCTGTCTCCTTTCTCACCTTTGTGACTCCTTGATGGGCCCATGCCTTGTTCCTCTTTGTGTCTCCCAGCACCTGAGTGTATATTAGGTATTTACAGAATTAATCGGGGAAACGATGGATGGATGGTTGGATGGATGGATGGATGGATGGATGGTTGGATGGGCAGACAAAATCAATGCATTACATAGAAATCTTTGAAGGGGCAAGATGCCTTATAAATCAAGGTGGCGATGGATAGTTAGGAACTTGGGAAAACAAACTCTAATTAAGGTTGAATCCCCAGAAGGTGCTTCTGAATAGAAAAGGAGCAATGGCTTAGTCAATTATATTAACTTGTCTGGGGAAGCATGTCTCTCAGAAGGAATGGGATCTGCAGAGATGTTGCAAGAGGAATCAATGTCTACAAGTGGCCAGTGTGCCTCCACTTATTCTCAAGGGAGACAGGCACTGGACCTGAGGGTCTGAGGTTTTCCCACTGCTGGGGAGAGGGCACTGTTGTCAGACCAGAGATATTTTATCCGCCTTTCCTGACCCATGTGAAATATTCACTCTGAACCTTCCCACTTCCTTTCCTCTCATTCCATCCTCTTCATGGGACTGAGCCTTTTCGATGACTAATTTAGTCTGGGGAGCAGATAAGCTTTGCTGTACCCTTGGAATGTCCTCACATTTTATTTTGCTGTCAGTATGCCATGAATGTGGTTCTTGTAGATCTCTTCCCAAGAGCCCAGTCCGCTCCAGATGCACTAGCAAGACTGAGTTTCTGGGCCTATGAAGCTGAGGAAGAGATCTGTGGCCATAATAAAGCCACTTGTGACTGCCCCAGGGAAACCTGGGTCACCAGCTGGAATCCCACGTTGTGGGTTTCCTTAGTCACAGAACTGTGTTCGCTGGTGATGTCAATAATATCTGGTTGAGTTCACTCAAGGAGTTCTGCCTTCACCATCACTGTTCCAGGGAGATGTTACCTAATTCATTGGAAAATCCCCTTTCCAATTAGCCCACTTAACATTTAACTTTGGTTATTCTGCTTTCGTTATTCATTGATCTCTGATCGATAATATGGAACAAGGATGGCAAATCTAACCAGACATATTGCCACAATTCCCGCCCATGTTCTCTGCAAACGTTACTGGAATCTTGGTTTTTTTCCGTTAAGTTGTCCTCAAATTCTTCTCAACACAGCCTTCCAGGAAAACACTACGAATCAATAAAGTTAATAGATGAGATGTAACCTATTTATCATTCCTAATCTAAAGGTGTCTATATATTTTTTTACAAAGAAGTAGTATCTCAAATATCTGTTACTGTATAACATGCCAACACTAAAATTCAGTGGCTTAAAACTACAGTTATATTTTCTTATGATTCTGTGGGTCAGCAACTTGGGCTGAGCTCACCTGGGCAAGCCTTCTGCTGACTTTGGCTGCAGCCATCTGGTGGCTTGATAGGGAATGGAGGGTCTAAAACGGCCTCACTCACATGAATGGTAGTTGGAGCTGGCTTTTGACTGACCATGCGTCTCCAGCAGCCTGGCACAGGCTACTTCATATGGTGTGCATGTTCTGATGTGTTTTTCAAGCCCCTGTTTGTATCACGTTTGCTAAGGTCCTGTTGGTGCCAAAGCAAATCATGTGGCCAAGCCCAGAGTCAATGTAGAAGAGGCTACACAAGGACATGGATTCAGAGAGGCATGATTCATTGGGGGCCATTTCTGTAACCATATACCCCAGACTGGTTGGTACTTCATTGATCAGAAACTTACTGAGTGCCAGATACTGTGCTTGGCACAGAGTATAAAATGACAAAGAAATTGGGAAGAACTTTGAAGACTGGAAAGGCTCTGAGTAGGTGCAAAGAGGGAAGAATTCAAACTGCTATTTGAATCGTGGTGGATGAAATATTCTCTGCACCTGCGTGTGTGTACATGTTAGAAGGATGAGGAGTGTTGAATTGTTTAGATAATTTCTTCTATTCTCCATTTCGTGTGGTTTTGTGCAGCCTTGGTTGAATGAGTAACTTTATTGTTGTCCATTGTGATATGTCCCTTAAAGATTTTCTTCAGACTCTAAAACATTCAAAACAATCACAGAAGTGTGTTCTTCATGACCACAAAGAGGTACTTGAGACTTTTTTTCCCCCTAGAAACCTGGCCAAGTCCTAGACTGAGGCCCATGCTTGCTAACTCTGATATTTCCTCCCTCCCCACATTCCTGCCACCCACAGCTGCTCTGGTCTAGAGGGAAAGTTCAGAGGCCAAATACTTATGGTCCAAACAGCTCTCCAGCGGTGATGGCAAAGAGACAACTCCACTTACGAAAACAAACAATCATTCCCTCCGTTTATATAGCTCTTGAGCCTTCTTTCCAATGCATGTTCACATCCTTTCTCTCATTAGATCATCCCCAAGACCCTTTGAGGCGGGCAGGGCAGATAACAGACGGGGAAACTGAGGCCCAGAGAGGGGAATTGACTTTCGCAGTGAGGGACAAGGCTGAAAGTATAGCTCCAGCTTCCCAATTCTAGATCTTGGCGTGTCTGATACTCACACAGCCACGAACTGAGCTGCACGCTCCTTCCAGGTCTCGGAGGTCTGCTTTAAAACCCTGCTGGGGTTTTCTACTCCACATCTTAACAGTTCCACTAATAGCCATTTTAAACTTGTTTTACTTTGCATTCCCACGGAAAGAATGAGGGGAAATATCAAACATTTCCCTGTGTGCCAGCTTCTAAATCTTTTGTTGCCAGAAGATAGTGGATTCTCTTTGAAGTTCCAATTTCCGGGCCATAAATGATCCAGCCAGCATCCTCCTGATGGAAGAACAGAGGCCTGGAGCCAATCGCTCTGTGAGTACCCACCCTACCTCCTCAAAGCAAAATGTGATACAGGAGAAAATTTTAAATTAACATCAAGAGAAGGCTTGGAGAGGATAAGCCACCACCTAAGAGGAGAAAACCATTTGAGGAAGTCAAGTGTACAGGTGATAGGAGACAACTTGCCTCCAAGCTGTTAGAAGGCTTTGGGTGCCACGCAGCCCTGCTTTTACAACACCTCCTTCTTCCTTGAGAGAGCTGGTTTTCTGTGTCTCCATCGTGGAGCACAGGAACCCTTCGGAAAGCTGGAACTGGAGCAAACATGCTGATTTTCACGGAGAAGCTCGGGGAGGGTGAGAAATGGTGATGCCACTGCTTCCCACATTCCTTCCTCAGGGCAGACATGGTGATCTTTCTGGATGAGAATGGGAGTGGCTTAGAGCCCTTTTCAGTATAACCCTTGATTAGGCTGCCATGCTGGATGAAATCTCCCTGCCAACTCTGTAGTCCCCGGTGACCCAAAGGCATTGCAGAAAGGAGGAAGAAGTGGGGAAGTATCCAAGTATGTGTGAGGTGGACATTCCTCGCTCCTAGGGGCCCCCATGTGCTAGGTTTTAAATACAGGGGGCATGGTCAACTAGAAACGAGAGCTTGTTGCTATAGGAGAGGTGACTGAAGGACTTTGACACCGGCATCAGAACATCAAAGTTTGCCTTGGAGTCTTTCCATGGCATTAGTGCAGGATCAGTACTCATCTATAAGATTCAGAAAACACAAAAGATTGTCAGAAGTCACAAAAGGGATGCTCTAAACCATGTTACTTAACACATTTATCAGATGAGGGAGGAAAACAGCGGAGCAGCTAAAGCAGAAAGGAACACGAGAACTCATCTGGTCTGGTGCCCCTGGTTAACTGATGAAGAAACAGGACCAGAGTAGGAAAGCAACTTCTTCAAAGCCACACAGCACTGGCAGAGCTGGAGCCCAGTCTGCTCACTCCCAGGCTGACCCTCTGTTGACTCACTGCATGCCTTCTCCTTTCTTCTACACCCCACCATGTATTCCTCTATTGCCTGACCCAGCACCCCTTCCCTACCCAGCCACCTCCCTCCTCAGTGGGGAAGGTCATTCGTTTACAGATTTAGTCACTAGGTGGCTCAGTTTAAATTGTACTAGGAGGGTGGGGTGGGGGGTGGTGGATGGGAGGAATCTTACCCTGATTTCTAACAAATATGACAATTTGTTTTTCTGTTCTGAGGCCTTTGAATTGTCCTCCAAATACCCTCAGGGCGGAGATGTTAAGTGAGAAGTAGCCACTGTGTAATAGGCAAGGAAATTCCTATAGAATTTCAAAAAACATTTATATACCAATTCATCCTGCCGGTGGCCAACAGGAGAGAAAGAAGGTATAGAGATGCAACATCCAAGGAGGTAAATACTGACCGGTCTGTTACGTGTAGTACACATCCCAAGAGTACCCCAGACCTGGGTCTCTATTTGATGAGTAACTCCCATAGATGACTCTGAATTCAGAGCCTTTGCTTTTACTTGAAGTTGTCGTACATTTGTGTCCCCCATTTGCACAGCTGGCCCCCATCCTCTGACACCAACTGTCAGAGGAATCTGGCGAGTCCCTTCCTCATCTCGTACAGTGCAAACAGCCGGTAGGCCTGGGCTCTGGTCCTGGGTTGTCTGTTCTGCCACCCCACCACCTTTTATTCTTTCTGTAGTACTTTTGGCCAGTCTCTGGGTTTCATTTTCCTAACATATGGAAATCAAGAAGCTGCAAGCAATTTGACTTCTGGGAATGGATTCCAAAAAAGCGTTAAGAATTTATGCAAATATTTAGCTGCATGAATGTTCGTTACAACACTGTTATTAATAGAGAAAAAGTTGGAATAACCTAAGTGTTTAGCAACGGGGGACTGGTTAAATAAACTTAGTACTTCAGGTAATAGAAATGGATGCAGGCATTAAAATGATGTTGAGAAATGTATCTACAGCCACAGAAAATGTTAGGTAAAAGACGGGGGAAAAAAATCACAAAAACGGTATAGACAGGATGAACCCATTTTTGCTTGAAAAAGATACATTTGTGTGTGTGTATATAATTATATCATACATAATATATATAGTACCTTATATATTATATATAGTACAATATATATTTCTTATATATAATAACATATAGACATATATATATTTCCTGAGGAGGGTATTCTAATTATCAAACATGGTGTTAATGTTGTAGAATGTTATACAAATTGTAAACAAAATCTTTATTTATCTAGGGGGATATTTTACTTATCTAACATGGTATTACTGGTGATTGTTAAAAGTAGGTGAGATTGTGGATATTTTACCATTTCTTCTTTTCACTTGTCTATATTTTCTAACTTTTCTCTAATGAGCAGTGGTGTTTTTGAAAAAGAAAGCAATGAAAAAAATTGTATTTTGACAAAAACGGGGGCTTGACTATGATTACTGAAGTTCAATCATGCTCAAGAATTCTGTAAAGAAGACACACTCTCTATAGAACAGTGGTGGGATGGGGAGAGGGCAGGATGCCACACCCTGGGCTCAGGGCTGAGGAAGCCACCGCCTCCTTGACTCTGGCCTGTGTGCGCCACATAAATATCCTCTCCGCCCAGCTCATGCTCCATCCTGGAATTATTCATCCCTAGTCTTCCGGCCTTATTTTGACTCACTCTTCAGATTTCATTTAAAAGGAATCTCTGTTTAACCACAGCAGCCACAGGAAGAATCCTACTAAACCTTCATTTTAACTAAGTTCCAGCAGACAGATGACTTAAATAAGCTACACTGGGCTCAGAGGAAGCCCCCAAATCCCCAACTGCTGGAGCAGTTGTTACTGGTGGGCCTGATCAGCAGGTGGGCAAACTCCATTTTAAACACACACACACACACACACACACACACACACACACACTCGCCCTCTACATCCACAAAATCCAGGCATCAGTTGACGACATGTGCCCTCCTCTGCTTGAATTCCCAGGGCGGACTGGTCACCAGGGCTGGCTCCTGACGTGCCCCTGTCTCTACTCCAGTGGTTGAAAGGAAGCCCCTGTGGTACCAGGGACACTTGTAGCCTTGGATCCAGAGTGACAGAGAGCTGTGGGTACACTATTCCATCTCACAGGGCGCTCTGACATTTTCCCTGCATTTGTCTCGCCTGAATGCTGATTGTCCTTCCTGTTTATCTTTTCCCTCAGGCCCACCCAAGGGGAGCTCTCCTATCCCTCTTCTCGTGCTTTGAGAAATGTGCATGGGTTCGACATTCACTTGGCTGGCCCCTTGGGAATGCCTTGATGTGCTGTCATTTTTCCTTTTATGTTTAAGGTCCCCTGGGGTCCCCTTGGCTGTTGTGGGCTGGTTACACTTGGCTCAAGCCTGGACTCCACTGTGTGTGACCAGAGGCAGTGTAGCAGGGTAGGGCTGGTGGGAAATGGGGGTGGGGGCCTTTCCAGATCTTTAAAGATAACATAATAACATCACGCTTAAGACGAGGACAGAAATATGTTAGAGGAAGCAAGATTGTGAGCCAGATGGAGAAAAGCAGCTCCCGCTACCCTGCCCACCAGTGGTGGAAGCTCTGCTGTCCCCAACCCTGCCATTAGGCGGGGTCCTGCCAGCTTAGCTCTTGACCAGCCCCCCAGCCCCCCCGCCTGTGACAACAAAGCTCTCCCTGGGATTTCTTAAGAGTCCTGGGGCTTATTTCCCAGGATTCCTCTGCTCCCCGCACCTGCAGTCTTACTTGCAGTGTGTCTCTGTTTAACCCCATGACAACTCAGAGGCTCACCTCAGCCTCCACTGGTTTCCTAACAGCATCTCTGCACCATCTCCCATGCCTGGCCCCCCCGGACAGGTGCTCCAGCCCCTCTCCCCGACAGCACACACTTGCTGACATTTAGGGTCTCCACTCCCTACTCCCGGCTTTCTTCACTCTATCCGTGGAACAGGCAAATTTTCCCTTTCTCAGCACCAGGTCCTCTTCCTTTAGTTCTCATTCAACTGTGAACCATTTGTCAGGAAAATTGCTCCTCCTCCACCATCCTTTCAAAGGTGAAGATTTGTCTCACCCTTCCCATCCCCCTCCCCCATCCCCTCAATCCGAGGCCCCCAGGGAGCACTTGGTACAGGCTTCTGCTTTATACCTAGCACTTTGAATCATAACTAGTTCTCTCTCCTCTGGCTGAACAGTGAGCTTGGTAAGGGCAAGTACTGGGTCTTTCATATATGTTTCCAGCTCTGCTTATTACCTATTTCTTTAACATGTGTTTGAACAGGTATTGAATGAAGTTGGGTTGGTGACACTGGAGACAAGACTGAGAAATGCCTAATTGTAGGCCGGGTTGTCCATTCTGTGCCTGCCTACCAAGAGGAAAGCCAGAAAAGTGCCTCCTTGGACAGAAGAGAACTGGTCTGAGGCAAGTGGGGTATGGGTGTGGTAGGGCAAGGGAATGCCATACCATATGTCTCTTCTCAAGGAGGAGAAGCCGACGTGAGCTTTCCCCAGGGGCCTGCTTGATGAGACCCACCCTATCTTACCCTTTATCATCATCTATCAAGCATCAGCTATATGCCAGGTCCCATCTCGAGGTTAAATGGGGAAACTGAGGCACAAATCATGCCACTTGTCCAAGGTCCCCCAGCTAGTTAGTGGAAGAGCTGGAAGACAAATGTGAGTCCCACTGCAGAGCCAGATGTTTGCGATGAAGGGCAGAACTCCTGGGTGTTTCCTGGGTTTTGTCCAGCCTGGAATCTGCTGGGAATCTGACCTCCCAGCAGCTGGAGTCTGCCTGTGTTTGGAGCAGCAGAGGGAAGGGGCAGAGCACACCCCTGCGTCTCTAATGGAGTCACCTGTCCAGCTGGCAACTGGCCTCGGCTGACTCTTGCTGGTGGTACATGGGCTGGGCATTCATGTGGACTGGTGAGTCTACCTCCAGTTCTCGGGATAAACAAGCAGCACTCGTTGGCCAAGATGTTTGGAAGTGCCGTTTCCATTCAACAGCACAACCCAGATTTAAGTTTCTGAGACTTGCTAAGCAGCCACCCCCTTGGATCTTTATACTTCCTCCTGTGTCCTTCCTGCCACCTGTAGTCTAAATTTAGAGACAAGCACAGTAGAGCACCTTCTGGCCTGGGTCACTTTGGCAGGCCATTGAGCTGCTGCTGGGCTGTATTCCACCATCCCATCAGGGCCACCGTGGACGTGGGGAGTTGGTGTGGGAGCCCCATGAGAATCGTCCTAGGAGGGTCTCCTGCACCGTGGGCTGTCTTAAAATTTTTTTTCTTTGAATATATAAATAATATATAACTTGGAAAATGCAGAAAAATATTAAGAAGAAAATAAATAACGATTGTATTCCCTTCATTAGGATGTCTCATTGTTAATATTTTGTCCAGTTTTGTTTCTTTATATTTGAATCATATTTTTATTCTGATAATAATAAAAGCTTATTGATAAAAAAAAAAATAGATGAATATGAGCCAGAAAGAATCCCAGCCTCCAGAAATACCACTGCTAACATTTTGATTTTTTTTTTGGATATTTTTTATTCATTTTTTTGGTTTACAGAGTTAAAATCATAGCATACAATTAATTTTGTCTCTCACTCTCTCCACTTATCACTTTGGAAAATAAGCAGTCTCCAAGTTTTTATTTCAAACTCTTTAAGACCATTTGTCAACACAATATTTCATTGCTTCAATAAACTACGACTTAACCATCCCTCTCTTCTGAAGTTGCTTCTAATATTTTACAATTATAAATTATACAACTTGATGATGAACATCTTTATGCCTGAAGGTTTAATGACATTTATTATAGAATTACTTCCTTAAGATTGCTATCTTAGGATTATAAGATAAAGGGCTATGAATATTTTCAAGCTTGTGATCCTTCATGCGGAAAAGTTTTCCAAAAGAACTAGGTCAATTTATGTGATCTCCTCCCAGAGTGCAGGGGAGTGAACATGCAGCATTTTGATGTGAGTGAAACCAAGTTCAAAGAAAGAAAGAAAGAAATCGGGCTCCCTGGCAAATTTTAACCTAAAGGAAAAAGTCAGAAAGGGAGAGAGTGAAGTGTTACCTCTTGCAAAGAGAACAACTTTCACAAAAGGGTTATTGTAGGAATGAGAGCCTCTCGGGACTTTTTGCAGATGTGTTGGGAACGTCATCTGCTTTTCCTCTGTTCACCATTTTGGGTAACTCCCTTGTCCACTTCTCCTAGGACAGAGGCCTGAGCAGTGGTACCAGCCAGCTCCCCTGCGGACAGATGGCTCTTCCTACCACAGTCACCATCCAAAAGGCAGAAATGTGCCAAAAGGAAGAGACCTGAAAGATTCTTTGGTCCAACCCCTCATTATGTCAGATCAAAGCCTAGAAAAATGATGTGACTTGTGCCCAAGAAGTGATTCACAGCTAGTTTGTTGGAAAATCTTGGACTAATACCCATTTCTCCATCCACTTTTGATGACAAATAAAAGCCATTGTACTTCAGTACAATCCTGTATACATAATTCCTTGTACACGTTTCCCTCATTAACTTTTGAGGATGTGTACAGTTGTCTACAGTGCTTAGAAGATGCACTTAAAAAAAAGTCTGAAACAAGTAAGTTTTAAAGTCTGATTGATTGGTATACATTGCTAAGGTGCATGGTTTCTCGTGTCTTTGCTAATTTTCTGGATGTTCTTTAAGTTAATTAACGTGAGGTCTACGTCCACCTGTGCTCCAATTCATCTCTGTACTTTCTGCTCTTGAAGTATCATGACCTGTCATGGAGAGAACTGTAGCATGTAGGTATGAGTCTTATGGCTTTCTTCTTTTATATACATTGGGACACGTGAAATGGGTTGAACCTCAGATATGCCCTTGCTGTTAAAAGTTTAATCATTATTCAAGGATCAATTCAAATCCCATCTCTTTCAGGAAAAAAAAATCCTTTGACCCATCTAGGCTAATGTGTTCATTTTCTTTTCTAAATTTTGGCTCTCTATGCCAGTGGTTTGAACAACCCTATTTGGGTATGATAATTTCTCTTTTTTAACTTCAAAAAAATGTTCTCATAACCCACATGACAATAATTGTTCTTTTAGAACCTATTATAAAAATTCATGATGACCAAAGGATAGCATAGAATCCTAGGCTTTTAAGTAGCTATGTATTTCGCCAATCATAATATATATTTGGACAGCAAATATATACACCTTCTAAGATGTGTCTGAGTCATCTTACATGGATTTTTGATGCTCAGTTCAACCCATAAATTACAAGAGATTCAAGGTCCAAAGTTTGGGAATCACTGGCCTATTGCATTTATTTACAATGAATCACAGGCCAAGGGATATTGCTTGCACTGTCATGTAACTCTTCAGGTTGGACTGTATCCTTCATTTAGACTGAATCCTTCCTGAGGACAAGAGCTTCCTCTTACATGCCTTTGTACATCCACAGTGCTAATGAACCAATCAGTTAAGGATCATTAATTGAGCACTAACGGTGTACAGGACACTGAACTTGACTCTGTGGGAGATACAAAGCATAAGATCCAGTTCCTACCCTTGAGCTCTCACAGTCTAGTTATAGAGACATGACAAATGTCTCTATAAATGGATTAATGAACTAATGAAATAAGGCTCTGAGAGCAAGGCTTGAGATACAAAGTAACAATTTAATTGGTAAACTCTATGGGTTATAGGATGAATTATGAAATGAGTTGAACAGACACGAAATGCTATGACTACAGAAAAGAAGGAAAGTGTGCCAGTGAGCAGGAAAGCTTTGTAGAGGAGAGCTTTGAGTGTGAACCAGAAAGATGATTAGGACTTGCCAGCTTCCCTCAGTCCTGGAAAGTGCTCAGAGAATAATTTAATGAATGAATGGGCACAAAAAGCATTTTGGGCCATTTGTTCCTAGGTAGATACAAGTGAAACCCTCATTCTTTTAAAGAATAACATTCACTCTGCAACGCACAGTAGTCAACTTCTTGAAGGGAGCAGTGGCTGAAGAGGAGAGGGGCTTTCCTATTTCCTTCCAGGAGCCTCTGAATCCCATAGTCTCGTAGAATGTTGTTGCTGGGGGTCCAGAAATCATTTTGTTCAACCTTTCATAGTGGACAGTATTGAGGCTCCCATGGTGAAGTGACTTGCCCAGGATCATACAACCAGTTAGTAGCAGAGCCGGGACTTGGCATGCGAGCGCTGGACTTCAAGGCTAGTGTACTTTCCACTCTATCCTGTTACCCCTGGAATTCCCTCCCTTTTACTGAACTTGCCAAAACAACTTGTATAAAATAAGTTTCCCTGAGGCTAACCCTTCCTACCGCCTTCTTATTCTAATCACAGTGCTAGACAGGGCTTTCTTTTCTTGCTATCCAAACATGCCCTAATTAGAAACTAGAAGCAACTCCTGGACCCCGGCCAATGCTTCAAAGAGACTGTGTATTGGCACCCCCTATGCCAAAACCATCTTATAAAAGACAAACTATTAATTACAAAATCCAAACCATTGCTTTGTGGATTGTGGGGATCTCATGAGTGTCAGTGGGAGATGGGGGTGGTTCTGGAGGGCCCCTCTCCAGTGCCATTAGGTTTCACCCACAATAGAGAGCTGCCTTCTCTAGGATACCACAAACCAATTAGGTTGGGACCCTTCCAGGAAGCTGTCACCATCGGGTGAATATTCAGACAGCCTGGGTGATCTGAAAAGACAGTGGGTGGGCACTGGGATACACAGACATGATTTTTGGCCAAGCATGCTCCAGGCTCAGGAACCTGGAAGGCAAATGCCCTTAAGAAATTACCTCCAGGGGCAGAGTCAAGATGGCAGACGAGGCGGACACGAAATTCGCGTCTCCGCACAACTAGGGCACCTACCATGCACCGTTGGGGGACCACGGACACCTAAGGGGACGGGAGGAACCCCCAGCAACGGGGTAGGACGTGGCCTGTGGGGGAAAGTGAGGGGGGAGGAGAAGTGGAGGTGGGACAGGACTGGCGCCCCTGAGGGGAGGCTGGGGGAGGGGAAGGGATGCCACGCCCACAGGGGGAAGGGGGGCAGACCATTGGGAAGGCAGAGGATCAAGAGGGAGCATGGCCACCATTTCCCCTGCCCACCTGGGCCCCCGGGGAGCCTGCTGAGATCCCGGGCCTGATCCTCTGCCCACTGAGGCCCCCCTCCAGCCGCCTGGATCCTGAGGGAGTGAGAGGGAGGGAAGGGGGAGCAAAAGTAAATGCCAGACCTACAGGACCGGCACCCCTAAGGGACAGCTGGGGGAGGGGAGGAATTCCTACAGCCAGCAGGACCCACCCACGGTTAGGGGTCCAGTGGCGTCGCGGGAGACCCTGGGGGAGGTGGGCAGAGGAATGGAAGGGAACGCAGCCAGCGCTTTCCCTGTCCACTTAGGTCCCAACAGGCTCCCGGGCCTAATCCTCTGCCCTCGGAGCCTCCCTCCTGCCATGCAGACCCCAAGCCCCGCCCCTCCACCCCCAACCAGGGCCCCACCTCTACACTCGGAGACCCCCCTCTGAGACCCTCTCTAACCGCGCTGGGCCTAAACCCCACCCACACACCCTCACGCAGAGCCCTACTGCCAATCTCTGTAACTCCACACTCTGGAAGGCCCCCTTTGGACGTGCTGCCTCTCCCCTTCGGTGCAGGTCCTAAGCAGAGGCCCCGCCCCACGCTTAAACATCACCCTGCCACACCCCACCCCACCCCCCCAGCCCCACCTAGGTCCCGCCCCACCCTAAACCCCACCCCTGCCTAAGTTCCACCCCTGCCTAAACTCCACCCACCATAGCCCCAGCCCTTTTTTTTTCTTTTAGGTTAGGGTTCTGTTTTACCTTGTTGTTGATTCATTTATATTTTTATTTTTTCTAATAAATCTTTTATTTTTCTAATTTTATTTTATTCTTTATACTTTGTTCTTGTTCTGCTCCTTTTGGCTTGCTCCCCCTCCTTTATTTTCCTCTTTATTCTGTTGTGGTTTTGTTTTACCTTGTTGCAGTTGTTTCAGTTATATTTTTATTTTTCCTAATATATTTTTTATCTTTCTAATTTTATTTTATTTTGTATTCTCTGTTATTGTACTGCGCCTTTGTTTCTTTTCTTTTCTTTTCTTTTCTTTTTTTTTTTTGCCGCACCACATGGCTTCTCGGATCTTGGTTCCCAGGCCAGAGGTCGGGCCCAAGCTCCTGTGGTGGGAGCCCCAAGTCCAAACTGCTGGACTAACAGAGAACCTCAGACCCCAGGGACTATTAATCGGAGTGAGGCCTCCTGGAGGTCCTCATCTCAGCACCAAGACCTGGCTCCACCCAACTGCCTGTAAACTCCAGTGCTGGATGCCTCAGGCCAAACAACCAGTAAGACAGGAATACAGCCCAACCCATCAAAAAAAAAAAATTGAAACAGCAAAAAATATGTTACAGATGAAGGAGCAAGACCAAATAAATGAAGATGAAATAGGCAACCTCCCTGAAAAAGAATTCAGAGTAATGATAGTAAAGATGATCCCAAATCTCAGCAACAGAATGGAGAAAATACAAGAAACGTTTAACAAGGATCTCAAAGAACTAAAGAGCAAACAAACAGTGATGAACAACACAATAATGAAATTAAAAATACTCTAGAAGGAATCAATAGCAGAATAACTGAGGCAGAAGAACAGATAAGTGAACTGGAAGATAAAATGGTGGAAATAACTGCTGGGGAGCAGAATAAAGAAAAAACACTGAAAAGAATTGAGGACAGTCTCCGAGACTTCTGGGACAACATTAAATGCACCAACATTTGAATTATAGCGATCTCAGAAGAAGAAGAGAAAAAGAAAGGATCTGAGAAAATATTTGAAGAGATTATAGTCGAAAACTTCCCTAACATGGGAAAGGAAATAGCCAATCAAGTCCAGGAAGCTCAGAGAGTGCCATATAGGGTAAACCCAAAGAGAAACATGCCAAGACACATATTAAACAAACTATCAAAAATTAAATACAAAGAAAAATATTAAAAGCAGCAAGGGAAAATCCACAAATAACATACAAGGGAATCCCCATAAGGTTAACAGCTGATCTTTCAGCAGAAACTCTGCAAGCCAGAAGGGAGTGGCAGGACATATTTAAAGTGAAGAAAGGGAAAAACCTACAACCGAGATTACTCTACCCAGGAAGGATCTCATTCAGATTCAATGGAGAAATCAAAAGACAGCCTCTTCAATAAGTGGTGCTGGGAAAAATGGACACATACATGTAAAACAATGAAATTAGAACACACCCTAACACCATACACAAAAGTAAACTCAAAATGGATTAAAGACCTACATGTAATGCCAGACACTATAAAACTCTTAGAGGAAAACATAGGCAGAACACTCTGTGACATAAATCACAGCAAGATCCTTTTTGACCCACCTCCTAGAGTAAGGGAAATAAAAACACAAATAAACAAGTGGGACCTAATGAAACTTAAAAGCTTTTGCACAGCAAAGGAAACCATAAACAAGATGAAAAGACAACCCTCAGAATGGGAGAAAATATTTGCAAACGAAGCAACTGACAAAGGATTAATCTCCAAAATTTACAAGCAGCTCATGCAGCTCAATATCAAAAAAAACAAACAACCCAATCCAAAAATGGACAGAAGACCTAAATAGACATTTCTCCAAAGAACACATACAGATGGCCAACAAATACATGAAAAGGTACTCAGCATTTTAAATCACTAATCATTAGAGAAATGCAAATCAAAACCACAATGAGGTATCATCTCACACCAGTCAGAGTGGCCGCCATCAAAAAATCTACAAACAATAAATGCTGGGGAGGGCGTGGAGAAAAGGGAACCCTCCTGCCCTGTTGGTGGGAATGTAAATTGATACAGCCACTATGGAGAACAGTATGGAGGTTCCTTAAAAAACTGAAAATAGAACTACCATATGACCCAGCAATCCCACTACTGGGCATATACCCTGAGAAAACCATAATTCAAAAAGACACATGTACCACAATGTTCATTGCAGCACTATTTACAATAACCAGGACATGGAAGCAACCTAAATGTCCATCGAGAGATGAATGGATAAAGAAGATGTGGCACATATATACAATGGAATATTACTCACATAAAAAGGAATGAAACTGAGTTATTTGTAGTGAGGTGGATGGACCTAGAATCTGTCATACAGAGTGAAGTAAGTCAGAAAGAGAAAAACAAATACCATATGCTAACGCATATATATGGAATTTTAAAAAGTGCTACTGATGAACCTAGTGGCAGGGCAGGACTAAAGACGCAAGCAGAGAACCCACTTGAGGGCACAGGGGGTGGGGAGGGGGAAGGGGAAGCTGGGATGAAGTGAGAGAGTAGCATGGACATATATACACTACCAAATGTAAAATGGATGGCTAGTGGGAAGCAGCCGCATAGCACAAGATCGACTCATGCTTTGTGACGACCTAGAGGGATGGGATACGGAGGGTGGGAGGGAGGCTCAAGAGGGAGGGGATGTGGGGATATATGTACACGTATAGCTGATTCACTTTCTTGTACAGCAGAAACTAGCACAACAGTATAAAGCATTTATACTCCAATAAAGATGTGAAAAAAAAAAAGAAAGAAAGAAACTGCCTCCAACCCCCTGGCCATCTGTGGCCTGAAGTCAAGCTATTGGTTTAGCCTGTTCCATTGTGAAGCAATTAGCAAATTCTTTGCTAAGAAGTCTTGGCCTCTCTTAACTGTGTACTTTTCTTGTTTCAGTGATAACTTTCTTCATTACTATCAAAGACTCCTGGGCCTTTATACTTTCTCTTTCCTGATCTACCCCCAACAAAGCCTTGTTCTCAGAGCCTTAATTCATTAATCCACTCACTCAATGTATCTATTATGCCTGTTTAGTCGAGTGAAGTCACTACTTGAAGGACTATTAGGTGACGTCACTTCCTCTGATTCTAGGGCTCACTAGCTGTGTGACTTGGGCAAGGCATTTACTTTTCTGGTCCCTCTGGTCTAATCTCCTTACCTATAAAGTGAGGGAGTTGTATGAAATGATCCTCTCTCCTTCTACCTTTGTCATTCAGGGTAGGAGACAGAAACCACATGGTACTAGGAACAGGGGAGGTTTAATTTAAAGAATTATTAACTCATAACAGAGAACTGGCAACTCAGGGGTAGAGCAAACTTTGAAGAATACTGGAACAGCAGATAGAGGGAGCAGCCTAGGACCTACTCCAGGGCTGAGGCAGAGTACCCAAGGAAGGGACAAATTTGGAGAGTCCCCACTCCCAAGGCTGAGATAAAGACCTTATAGCTGTAACCCAGTGAATGGCACAGAAATTCATTGAGGTATTACAGGCTGGGGCTGGCAGCACGAGAAAAACTTGTTGAGGAGCTGCCCATGGGAGTGCTGCTGGTCTCACTGGAAAGTCAGCTGAGGCGCTCGTGGAACTCCACAGAAGTGCCTGTAGGGTGCCATGGAAACTGTCTTGAGGTGAGTATGCCTCCACCAACCCCGCCCCTCTTCCCCTGCCACAGGAAAGCCACAAGAGTAAGAAGAAAAGAAAGCACACCAGAACCAGGAAAGGAAGTCCCTTTCTCCTGCTTTTTTGCAGTACCCCTCCAGAACCCTCTACTGACAAAGCTTAACGTCATGCCATCATGTAAAGAGAAATGTTTACAGCGTCTGGTTTGCTGGGCAATGAAGGGTAGGTTTGGAGATGAGAAGCAATAGATCAATAACTGGCACATCATCATTATGTAATGTGTGATTCTTTGATTTGTTGAATTTTTACATTAAAATGTAAGAAATAAATGAATCAGTTGTATTGTACCTAGCCTAGACATGATCTTAGCTTATTTTTCTATGCCTTCCTCAATAATTAACAAATTGCTTCAGACTATAACTCATCCTGAGTAGGATGACTTTTGACCTTAAGACTATAAACATGACACAATCATGTTTATGTATGATTATATATATGTCTATATTATATATATAGTGGGTAATTAGGTATTACCTATGCCAAGGACAGAGGTGGATGTGAGCTTCCAGGGGAATGAATAGAAGATGTCAAGGCCTTCCATATTCTTCCTAATGACAGCAAATAACTCAGAGGTGAAATAAGATCAAGAGTAAAGTTAATCTCAAACCAGATATCATCAAGAACCAGATGAACAAAGAAACTGTGATAAAAGTTCATAGGAAGGAAAAAGATCCATAGGCTGAAACGGTCAAGGAAGGAAGGATTTGTGACGGCAGCCAGATTTGAGAAGAATGTTGAACCATGGACAGAAGTTGTACATTAAGTGCAAAGGGAATAGTCCAAGATGTGGCTACCGGTGAGAAACAGACTAATGATGCCTCGACCCCAAATTTGCTAGCCTCAGCTTTGAACTGAGCCATTCGGTTGCCAACAGACATGTCATGCATGTAGTACAGATGCCATGGAGATCAGCATGCAGGACCTCTAAGAGTCACTGGATCTCATGTGAGCTCTTTGTGGAAACATCATTATACAGACCTTCCCCATCATGTAGCTAAACCCATGGCTCTCATATCAATGGGTTGAGCATTTGCTAGTATAGAGGATTTACTGCTATAATAGTCAACTTCTCTGCACCTCGTTTCATTGAAATACCAAGATATAAAAGCAAATAAATGTCCCAAATAATTGTGATCAACGGTGCAAACACAGCCTTGCTGTGTCCGGCCCCTCAGGTTTATTTGCTTTCTCCTGAGTGAAGATTGGGCAGAGGTGCGGCTCAGAAGTGTTCTGAGTGTTCGACAAGCTGTGCTCTGCGTGAGGATGTCAGAAGGAAACTATTGACTATTGGCTATTGACTTCTGTCTATATCACTCGCACTTAATATTTACTGACATTTGGCCTCTGTGACCCTAGAGTTTGCTGGCCTAGGTTTCTCCATCCATCCTCTAAAAGCTGCCATTCCTTAGGCTCTGTCCTAGGCTTGGCTTACTCTACACCCTTCCTGGGCCTTCTTATCTGTTCCTATGGCTCAGATTACCACTTATATTTGCTGACAGCATCTGAGATTTTATCTTTAGCTCCAGACCAGAATAGTGTCCGTGCTGCTAGATAAGGATGCGGTATAGGCAACTCTAGCTCAACATATCCCAAACTGAGCAAACTGTCTTACCCCACAAACTTGTTGCTGCTCCTGCTATGCCCTTTCAATAAAATGCAACATTATTTCACCCAGGTGTGCAAGTTAAAAACCAGGAAGTCATCATTAACTTTCCACTCTTCCACCCACTACGTCCAAGTCAGTCATCAAAGGCTATTAATTCTTTCTCCAAAATCTCTTAAATACACCTCCTGGCTTTCACCCCACTCTAGTCCCTGTGCCACAACCTGGTTCACCCACAGCCTTCCTCACCTCAGTGATGACAACTTCTAGGTGCTCCAGTTCCTAATTGGCTCTCTCTTATCTTTCCTATCAATTCATCAGAAATTTTTATCAGCTTAATCTTCAAAGTATATCCAGAATCTGATCACTTCTCTACTGCTACTACCCCTGGTCACTACTGCCTCTCACTTGGATTACTGCAAAGCCCCGATGTGGTTTCCCATGTCCCTCAGAGAAAAGTCTGGAGCCCTTATAATATCCTACTGGGAACTACATGATGTAGCTTTCCACTCCACCTTACATCTCTCAGTTCATATCCATCTCTTGCCCTTTTTCATTCTGTTCCAGCCACATGGGCACTTCTCACTTTCTGTTCTTTGTCCTTGAGGAACAATGATTAATCTCAAGGAGTCTGAACAGTGCCTGGCACTTGAAAGGTACTCAATAAGGGACTTCCCTGGCAGTGCAGTGGTTAAGACTTCACCTTCCAAATGCAGGGGGTGCAGTTTCGATCCCTGGTCAGGGAGATAAGATCCCACGTGACTCGCGGCCAAAAAACCAAAACATAAAACGGAAGCGATATTGTAACAAATTCAATAAAGATTTTAAAAATGGTCTACATCAGGGACTTCCCTGGTGGTGCAGTGGTTAAGAACCTGCCTCCAATGCAGGGGACACGGGTTCGAGCCCTGGTCCAGGAAGATCCCACATGCCGCGGAGCAACTAAGCCCGTATGCCACAACTACTGAGCTTGTGCTCTAGAGCCCGCGAGCCACAACTACTGAAGCCCACGTGCCTCGCGCCCGAGCTCCGCAAAGAGAAGCCACCGCAATGAGAAGCCCGCGCTCCGTGACAAAAGTGTAGCCCCCGCTCCCCGCAGCTAGAGAAAGTACGCGCGCAGCAACGAAGACCCAATGCAGCCAAATAAATAAATTTATAAAAAAACAATAGTCCATATCAAAAAAATCTTTTAAAAAAGGTAGTAAGTATTGAATTAATTAATTGATTAATTTTCTCAATCACAAACTCTCATGTTGCTTAATTTTTCCTGTTTTTAATGATGCTGTTTGTTATTTCAATTGTTTTGTGAAATATGTATTTAGCATCTCAATTTTGGACAGCGTTGACTAGATTTTTGTTTAAAGTGGACAAGAGAAGGCAGTGCTCCTACAATATCAGGAACATTGGCAAAATAAATAAATAAATAAAATCTGGGGAACACGTCTGAAAGAAAACTTGATTCCACCCTAGAGTCTTGTTTCAGCCCTGGACTGTAAACCATACTTGTTCTGACATGAACCAGGAATGAAACTGGGAAGACATACTTTTGAAAGTTCACATAATAATCATCCATGACTTTATAAATGCACCACTCTGGTGAATATTCATAGTCTTAAACCTGAAACTAGAAGGTCAATGAATCCTTTGTTTAAGGTGACATTAAGCTGAATCTCTGTGTGTGAACTGTTTTCATACAGAGAACTCAGTCACTTGCATTATCCAGTAAGTCAACACCAATTTCTCAGCACTTACTTGAGGAAGCCGTATAACTACTGCTTTAAAAACATAGGCCTGGAATCACACAGGGATGTTGAAACACAGGAAGTGACCACTCTGAATCTCTATATGTGATTATACCTTATTCACTTCATTATTTCAATATTTTAGAAAAAAGAGAGAAAATATGAACAAAAGACAAACACTGGAACAACATGGTCTCTTGCACCCATTCCTAACCATAATATCAAAAATACATTAGAATCAGTATTCTTCATGGCTAGAGTTTTCTTTTTATTTCATTCATTTGGCCCATAGGAGAGGGCCTATAATGTCAGACCAATTGAAATTCTGAGATCTCAAAGTTATCGTTGCTAGACATACCCAAGGAAGCATGAGGTCTGGTGGTGCCAGAAAGGCTCATACTAGTTTTTTCCAATGATGTGCTGGAGCTAACCTATAACAGCTGATTTGTAAATTTTAAGGAATTTTTACGAGCTGGTTGAACTCCATGCTAGCTTGAACTCCGAGGTGGGAGTATTTATACCATGGAGACTGGCAATCACTGCAAACTAGGATTCCACCCACCAAAACAACAACAACAAAAAAAGCCAGCTGTTAAATTACCAATACTACACCACTGGTTCAGTCTTTCAGTCTCTTTGACAGAATTTGTAGAGTCAACAGGGGTTTCTAAATTCCCATTTTTCAGTGTTGGACTTTCTGAAGTATTTTAACTTTCTGTAGTGAACCCTATCCATCTACAGGTATAGGTCTTTGATTTCAGTTTTGGTTTTATAGATTTTTTTTCTCTATGGGCAAATTATTAACAAGCATGAATAACTGATTAGGATTTGGTTTTACATTTATTTACAAACTTCTTTTCTAATTACATGACATGATTAATAATTGCTGACTCTCTGTCCTTCCCATCTCATGGGCAACTTCATGGTCTCTCATATTGACATAATTTAGCCTTTGTAAACTTCAGATTCATCACTTATAAAACTGAGATAATATTAGTACATGCTGCTCACTTAGTTGTTGGGAGTATTAAAGAAATAACACATGTAAAGAACTTAGCACAGTGCTTGGTACATGATAGTATCTCAATAAATTTTAGTTATCATGTAGTAACAGTAGTAGTAGCACTTTGTGCTGTGAGGTACATACACACAAAAAGGTGAGATGTGGTATTTTGGTGGACAAATATTTTGACCAATCCCTATACAGCTCAGGAACACAAATTAACCAATATTTGCTGCTTGGTGGTTTAGATATTGGGTGTCCCTGTCTGAGTGGATCCCTCTGCAGGTAGAAAGAGATTAGTTGAGTAGTTACCTTCATACTCCCAGAATAGCACTGAGGATCTCTTAGATCAGGAAGAGCAAGTTGATATTTTGGAGTTGTAAGACTGAACGATATTGGCTATTTCATACTTTCTCATTTCTCCTCAAACTTCTGAAAACCCTGTTTCCTCACTGCCCATCTTTCCTTTAACTGATGATCATGATCCATGAGAAAATACAAGCAGCCCAGTTGAGACCTTCTTCTTTTCTTTCTGCTAAATATACCAACCTATACGTATCTGTACCTGTATTTTCTGCCTTCCTTCCTGTTACTACAGATGATGGGTTCAAGCTTCTATGCGAGGAGTCAGACCCCTTTTTCACCTTCTCAAGGACTTAACCTGTACGAATATCCCCCTTCTCTGTTTCGTCAGTCCTTCCCCCTCTACTGGATCATTCTCGCAGCTTACAAAAATGTTTTAGTAGCTCCCACCTTAAAAAGACTTCTACTGACCCCTTGTCACCCTCCAGCTACTATCCCCATTTCTCTGCTCCTCTTCACACCACATTGATTATAGTCTCCACCCCATTACCTTCCATTCTGTCTTGAACCTACTTTAGCCAAAACTGATGGAAACTGTTTGTCAAGGCTATTAGTACCATCCATGATGCCAAACCCAATGGTCTCTCATCTGTCTTCATGCTTCTCCAACTTTCAGCGCTACTTGGCAGAGCTGAACTTTGAAAAACCATCCTCTCTTGGCTGCTGCATCACCACCCTCTGGTTTTCTGCCTGCTCTCTAGCCATTCCTTCTTACTCTCCTCCTCCTTGCCTTCTCCTCTGCTTGTTTTCTAAATGTTGCAGTATCCATGTCTTGGCCTTTGGCCCTCTTCTTCCATAACAGAGCTCATCTGGTCCCATGGCCTTAAAGTCCATTTCTTTGCCCTTGATTCCCAAATCTGTGTCTCCAGCCCCACCTCTCCAATGAGTTTCACTGTTGCTGTTTAGGCTGTCTACTTAACATATCCCCACTTGGATGCCCAGTGGGAAGTTCAAACCAGCATGACCAGAATAAAACTCTTAACTTCCCCTTTGAAACACAGCTCCTGTAGTCATTCCCACTCAGCAAATGGCACCACGATCCACCTAGTTGTCTAAGGTATTATCCTCTCTGTATCCAACCTACTAGCAAGTCAGTTCTATCCCTAGACTATAACTCAATCCTCTTTGTACCCTTCTGCTTTCCCTCTTCGTCATTTATGATCAGTTTTTTCCCCAGAAACAGAAAGATCTTTTGGGTATATAAATAAGATCCCAACATCCCCTGCTTAATTAGCTTCCTATTAGAACCTTAACTAGCTTCCTGTTAGAAAACAATCCAAAATGCTTACTTTGACCCACAAGGCTGTGTTGGCCCCAGCCTGCCTCTCCAAACTCATCTTCCTCCCATACTTCCCCCATTATGCTGCAGTGATGCTGGTCTTCAATGTGCTCCTTCAACTTGCTAAGTTGGACCTCCACTTAGGGCCTTTGCATTTGCTGTTTCCTCTGCCTGTAGTGTTCTGCCTCCACATAGACACTCGGCAGTCTCCTTTCAGTCCTCCAGACTTGAGTTCAAAGTCACTTCTCCAAGAGACCTTCCTTGACCACCCATTCTGCAGTAGCCTCTCCTCTCTTGTTCTCTAACACGTGACTCTTTCTGTTTTCCTCACATACCACTATTTGAATTTGTCTTGGTCACTTATTTGTGTGTTTACATTTTCTCCTCCCTTCCACCATGCTTGTGAGAATTAAGCTCCATGACAGCAAAGCCCCTCATCTGCCTTGTTCCCTTGTTTCCCCTGCACTGCCTCGCACATCACCTGTGACTAACCAACAATTGCTGAGTGAATGCATGACCATTCTGGACACTTAACAAGGTATTTCTAAATACTGCAAGGGTAAATGTAGGTGAGAAACTGGCTACTACACTGCTCAATGTCCTGTATGTAATGCCACAACCGTATGAGAAATGTACTCTAGAATGCAGCCTCAGGAAAACTTACTTCTGTGGAGAACCTGCTGTGCCTCTTCCTTTCCCCATATTACAGCTGTCACTGATGGTTTCCATCTTTGATTTGCCCTGGCTGTTAGGAAGTGGGAAGGCTAATTTCAAACCCAGGACAGCAATAGTAGTTGTTCTAACAGTCCCTTCCTCTGGTTTATTTCCTACTTTTGTTATGGGAAGTATGGTAGTGAGATTTGTTATGTCACCTCCGTTTCTTTTTGGAGAGAAGTATGATTTAAATGAAAACATTGAAAGGGTTGACATCTAGTGTTGACTTGGAGCAATGTGATATTGGATGGGAGCTTTCTGGCCATAAGGGTTCATGTGGTAGTGTGAGCTTTGTTGTTGTTAGGGGTTTGCTGTGATTCATATTTGTGGATTCCCTAACGTTACTTTAATTAGGACTTACTTGGCTAATCAGAGCCCAACCCTCTGGGTTGTCAGGCTTATTTGTATTTGTTGACTTGACAAGTGTCACTTCAGAGTTATGAGCCGAAAAGCTGCTGCATCTTGAGTGTTTGTTATTCTCTTCCTGTCTCAGGCGTGGAAGAAAGATGCCTTTTAGTTTAGGCTTAAAATGCTATGCCTTGATCTTAGGCTAATTCATGAACCACACCCTCCTGAGGTTCAAAGGAACTGTTCTTAATTGTTGTTTAGGTCTGGGGATGGTTCTGAAGTTTATGGAGCATAATAGGTAATGCTTCTCCCTAGTATGACAAAATTAAAATGTAACTCTTTTGAAGTCCAGAATGGGTTGGCATTTTAATTGATTAGTTATTTTGTATCTTTTGCTTGTAGCAGTAGCATTCATAAAATAGCAATAGGGAAAGCATACATCAATCCATTATTATTGAATGTCTTGATGCTTGTACTAAATCGATGTTGATGGTGTAAAGAATATATACATGGTTAATTCATGAGGACATCATAGTGGACAAATCTCTTTGAATAGTTAAAGTATGCTTTTAAAACAGCCCTCATGGTTTATATGCAGTGTGGAATAATGCCACTGTATACAAGAATTGTACCTTAATTTAAAATTTTCTCTCAAATAAGCATTGTAATTAAGTATTACTGAGAAATTTGAAACAAAATTAAATTTTAATTTTTGATAGTAATTTAAACATTGGTACAAATAATTTTGAAGAAGGGGCATAGAGGAAAACTTTTTGCAAGCTATTCTCATCCAGGAAGCAAAAGTTTTGATAACCAAATCCAAACATACATACATACATACATAAATCCTGTATGACATTGATTTTTAAGATTAGTCTGTTGAAATACAAGTTTACCCACACTAATGTGGGTTCAATATTTTTATATGAAAATTAGGACTTACATAAAGATTTATTAATTTGTGAAGATTAATTGGTGAAGATATTTTATGAAAGAATTCCATAGTACTTATAAGTAATAATATAAGTATAAATAGTACTTATAAATAATAATATAATATAATCTTGTATGATATAAAATATAATATCTAATGTACATAATAAGCTGTGTTTACATATAGCTTTATTAGAACATCTAATTATCCAATATTTTGCCTATGACCTTCTTTTCAGCATAACTTAAACCACTCTAGTCAATGGTAATTTTAATTTAAGCTACTGTAAGATCACTGTTAAATATGTATCATAAAGTTTGGGGCATTTACCAAGCATATTTGAAAGTGAGATTTACCTTGACATTATTCTGTCTGGAATGTCCTTTCATTAGGATGAGTAGCAAAGATCGGTGTGGAGTAACTGAAGGTATACCAGTCACATAATTTACTAGTAATTATTCAATCAGGAGCATTAATAATACCTTGCCAGAATTTTAAAAGACCCCTGGAGATTTGGAAGGGAAAAATTATAAGGAGGACACATAAACTATCATTTAAAATCCGTAGAGATAGTCTTTATTTGCCATATTTTCAATTCAAAAGCAAGAAACTTTTCTATTCCACTTCGACAGTGCTGAAGGCTTGAAAGCCTTTTGGCTCATTGTTTGTGCATATCCTGGCGTGCTGGCCAAGATAAGAAAAATCCAAGGTCTGGAATCCAGGAAAGTTCATTATGGAAGTCAGATGGTTACTGATTCCTGAACCAAATGCTCTGCGTTTATCTGGGTTCCAGGATGAGTAGCCTGTTTTAAAAGGAGCAATCAAGAGCTTCTGCCATGAGCACTGAGGGCCGTCAATCTCATAAAGTGAGGCCAACGGTATTTCTGGAACTGTGTGTAATGAAGACTTGATAACAAAGGTTAATTTTCACCAAATGAAATGGGTTGGATTCTCTGACATTAAAACTGAATTCAGAGAAAAAATTGTGGGTATCTCGGCAGCTTTTAGGTGTGAGCTCAATTATGTCAGGGAAATCTGGTTTTGTTCCTGACCACGCCCCTCCTTGCTTTTCTTCTCCCTCTTTCAGTACTGAAACTGATGACACACTTGATGTGTCATAGGTGAATGACAGTCTGTAAATGCCAAGGAGGACAGAGAGTTAGATGGAAATCAGCCCTCTTCAGGAGGTAATTGGTAGGCTCAAGATTGCTATAGCAGAGCACAAAACAACCATCATCGGGGGAGATTAAAGAAGTTTCTGTAAGAGGGAAGCAGTATCTCTTCTTCCCACTTTTCTTCCTCCCACCCTAGTTTTCCAGGATGTAGTCATTGGAGAGCTTACTAGAAATGCAGATGGTTTTAAAATTAGTGCCAAAGATCACCTATTTATTTTTTTAAAGCTCTCTTATGCATCGTGTTTTCGTTTTGACTGTGGCAACAGAAGAAGGTGTGAGAACGGCCTCAGGTCTTTCATCCTTGGGGCTGCCATATGAGTTGTAGGTGGAGGTGTCTTTCCTCATGACCCCCTGGCCACATGTGGTTCTGCCACCTGTCTGCTTTGGTATCTGAGCTGGCAGAGAATGACTGATATTCTGGGATCCTCCATGGAATTATTGACTGACTTTGTTGGCTGGGTTCCCTGGGGCTACCGGAACTGGCAGGAAGCTCTGAAAATGAAGAGGGAAGTCGTTGGATATAAAATTCATAACTGAAGATTGTCTGAAGGAGATCTTCCTGCTTGAAAGGGGATCGTGTTAAGTGTAAAATTTTGATTCTGTGTGTCTGATTCATCTTGTCTTCGTCGTCTTGTTGCCATTATCATCACATCATTATCAGTGAGCAGCTCCCAAAGGTGCTTTCTTATCTGCTATGGCTGGTCCCCTGGGAATCCTTTGTCATCTTGGTGTCCCTTCTCAGTACACTCGCTGAAGCTCCTCCCAACCTTGGGTACCCTCCCTTCATGCAGACTAATTTCCTGATCTTTCCTTCCCTGAATACCACCCACATCTGCAATCTACCATACAGCTCAGTAAATAGTTGTTCTCCAGTTAAGCTGTGTATGTTAGCTTTGTCCCCCAGTCTAGAACACAAGTTCCTTGACAGTCAGGGACAAAGAATAGAGGTGGTGAGGAGACTCACTTTTCCCCTTCTGTATTTGAGAATCTTTACATTGTGCATGTGTAACCTATTAAAATAATTTTTAAAGATGCATTTCCCTTCTGGGTTTCATATCTTATAAAACACAAGAAGCAAAACAAACAAAAAAATTCATATAGATTCAACATGGTACCAAATAAATTCCTTCTAGATTTGATAAGTGCCTTTTGCTCTGAAGGGAAGATAAAAATAAATAATAGTGGTAATAGGTAAAAAACAAAACCTGTCTGGCTGAATGCTAATAATAGTTACTTTACTTCATGTGGGGAGCTTCCAGATCAATATAAAAAAGATGTACTGCACATACACAAACCAGTGCTATTTACTTAGCAGCTCTCAAATGGGAATAAGCAGACATCAGCTATCAAGTTTCTAGCCTGGAAAAATCCACAAAGGCCACTGAACACAAGACACCATGGGGACATTGTGCAGACAGTTCATAAAAATAACTTGCCCAAACATTTTTGGAAACTGATGCAAGCTGTACTGTGGCTCTGTCTGCTTCCTTTGCTTTATCCAGTAACAACTGAAAAGAGGCCAGGACTATGAGAACTTGGATGCTACAGGAGATACCCAGTATTCACCATAGGGAAAGTACCAATCCTGTGTTACATGAATACACACAACAAACTATAATTCACCCTGATAACCAAAAAGAATGCATCAATCTATTCAGAACTATTTATTGAGCACCTAGTACATGCTGAGCACTCTAGGGAATTCAAACATATATCAGTTATTCCCTAGTTTTAAGAAGTTTGAAGTCTAGTAGTGAAATAATGCTTGTTCAGAACATATGTATTAGTATCATCTGAGAGGTTCAAGGTAATCATTCTGAGGATGGAGAGATCACTCTCAGTTGAGTGATCTAGTAGCCCACTACCTACTAGAGAGGTGGGCACTTGGAATGGATGTATGATTTTAAAAAACTTTTTTATTAAAGTATAACACACACAAAAGTGTACATATCATAAAGACTACAGGCTAACTGAATTTTCACAAACTGAACACATTAGTTATGTAACCAGCACACTAGTTATACAATCAGATAGAATAGTGCAATACTCTAGAAGCTCCCTTTGTGCTCTCTTCCATCATTCTTGGGGGGGAGTAGGATTTTGTTAGATGAATGTAGACAGAGAGAAAATTACTGGAGGAGGGATCAACATGCATAAAGATATGGAAATTAAAAGGCAAGACCCGGGGCTTCTCTGGTGGCGCAGTGGTTGAGAATCTGCCTGCCAATGCAGGGGACACGGGTTCGAGCCCTGGTCTGGGAAGATCCCACATGCCGCGGAGCAGCTAGGCCCGTGAGCCACAACTACTGAGCCTGCGCGTCTGGAGCCTGTGCTCCGCAACAAGAGAGGCCGCGACAGTGAGAGGCCCGCGCACCGCAATGAAGAGTGGCCCCCGCTTGCCGCAACTAGAGAAAGCCCTCGTACAGAAACGAAGACCCAACACAGCCAAAATAAATAAATAAATTAATTAATTAAAAAAAAAAAAAAGGCAAGACCCATGTTTGAGGAATGGGCTGAAGAGTTATTTGCTTGGAGTGTCAGCTGGAGAACAGGGTTGGGTTCATGTTGTTGAGCCTTAAATGCCAAGTAAAGGAGTTAAATTTTATTCATTAGCTGCTGAAGGTTTTTGAGCAAGGGAGCAATATTTTGTAAGATTTTTTGATGATGGTTGGTAGTTTATTGGTGACAGGAGAGGTGAGACTAGAGATCGGGTGACCGGTTGGAAAGCTTCTATAATATCCAGGTATGAGATAATTTTGGATATGCAGTGGCAGCTGAGGACAGAGGAACTAGCCATCCACAGATACTATGAAGAGCCAACAAAACTGAATGGCTGTAGATCTTGAGGAAGGAGGAGGAGTCAAAGAAAATTTCCTTCCATAGAACTAATCAAGAGAAAATTTAATAATTTTCTCAAGTAGTTCATTGTTACTTACTATTTTGTTAAGGGTTAACACAGTCTTTAAATACTCTCTCTCCGAAAGAGTTCTGAAAACTTTCTTACACTATTTGAATAAAACCTTGAGTTATTCTAAGGAAACTCCAAAGAAGCGACTGACCTTTCAGACAGAAAGAGTACTTTGCTAGTCGGAAATGTGGATTGTTTGTCTTTTCAAATGGGTGAATGCTAGAATAAACATTTTGCTGGGAAAAACTGACTCCAAGGAAGACTTCTGAAGATGTCACTGTAACAACAAATTATTGGGTGTTGCTCACTTGCCTGTTTACCCATCCTTCCCTTAAATAATTCTCAATAATCCAGATTTCTGGGCAGGATGAATTAATTTCACTGTATGCTTTTACCAGTAATGTGTTTCTACAGGAAACAAAATTTTTTTTTGAAGAAGGGACAATATTTTTTTCTTTTACAGCTTTTTATATCACTTTGGCCATTTTTTAATTAAAGCTCTCCCCCTCCATTTTCCATCTCTTTCCCTCCAAAGCAGTGGTTTATGGACTCAGCAAATAACTATTGAGCACCTGACATGTGCTTTGATTTTTCTATAACATCTTTCAAAGTCTGTTCTTAACTATTTGTATTTCTGTACAACAGGCACGTTATTCTTTAGAAACTGTTTTATTTTTCTGTAGTTTCTGATGTGCGTGGTTGTTTCCAGATACTGGGATCTGTGTAGTAAAACATCAGCAGATGTAAGGGAAGTTGCTCTTGAAAGCCGGTGTGTGTGCAGGTGACCAGGAGTGCTTTCTGGGATCAGACGGAAGGAAGGGAACTCTACTTGGGAAAGAGCACGTGGGTGGGAAGAGGAAGGGAGTCGGGGAAGGTGAGAGCTGGTGTAGGCTGGACCCCATGCTCTCTCTAGACCTGAGGCTCCATCACCCAGGTAGGCGGGCGCCGATGGTCTGGAGCCTGCCTCTTGCGTCTCTCCAGACCGCTGGCCGCCCACCTCTGCCACCCCCCCCAGCAGAAGTTCCAAACTTTTTCTCCAGCAGGGAGAGGAAGGGTGTTATTAAGTTTGAAAGGGAAGTCCCTCCCCCTTCCAGGATTCCTATTGGTCGGGGTCGGCCCCATCCCCGCCAGGGTCGCAGGCGGATTGGCTGTGGTAGGGGAGCCGCGCCGCAGGCCCTGGGCCGACCGCCGCTAGGGGCCCCCAGGTGGCAGGCAGGTGGGGCCGGGACCGCCAGCGCTGCCGCCTCCTCTGCGCGCTTGCAGCCCTCAGACTCTAAGGTTCGCGCGCGGGTCAGACGCGCCGCGCTCGGCGGGAGCGGGACTGCCAGGACTTGGCCATGAAGAGCCTCAAGTCCCGCCTGAGGAGGCAGGACGCGTCCGGCCCCGCGCCGTCCGGCGCCGCCGCCGCCGCCGCCGCCAGCGCGGTGAGTCCCGCGGCCGGTGGGCGCCCCGGACTCCCGGCGCTGCCCTCCCGCGAGCCGCGGAGTCCTCCTCTGTTCGGCTTTGCCTCAGGGCGTCCCGCTGGGTCGGCCCCGGCGACTCCTCCTCCCTCCTCTGGCCAGGGCTTCGCGTCGGCCCGGAGACCCTGGGGACCCTGCCCACCGCCGCCCCCGGGCCTCGACGGATCCCTTTCCCGCCCCTCATCCCCGGGTCTCCCAGCTCCTGGTCTTCGGGATTGGATCGCACCCTCCTCCTCAATTCGGTTTTCGGGGTTGTCCCCCACCCCGGCCCTTCCCCGGCGACCCCAGCCCCTCCCCTCTCCCGGGCTGGCCCCCTCATCCCACGCGCGCTCTGACCCGGTCCGATTCCGCGGGGCCCAGGCGGGCGCCCCTCAGTCCCCGGAGCTGCGGGCCGGGCGGGGGCTTGGCGCCCCGCAGTCCAGGTGGGCAGGGCAGTGGACCTGGCGCCGCCCCGCCCGGACTCCGGACCTTCCGTGGGTGAGCGCTGCCGGGCTGGGTGGACGTCGTGTGCTGGACGCTGTCGCGGGGTCCCTGGGAAAGTTTGATTTCTGAGTGAGGCAGATGGAATCGGGTGTAGTTGTAAAGACAACGCCCCCAGTGGGTGGTGACCCTGGAAGTGAAGGTGGTTGTCCTGTGGGACCGTGTAAGTCTCACCTGTGGGACAGACCCGTGTAGACCTCCATTCGGCGCAGATCTGCAGCCCGGCCTCAGTGTGCACGCTAAGAAGTTCTCCGGGCCTCTCAAGTTGGCAGGAGAACAGAAATCTTGAGAAACAGCCTGACTGCAGATGTTGGGATTTAGATAATTTGGCAAGTTAGAAGAGTTGGCCATATCACCAACATTCTATATTATTAGAATAAACGTTATTTTAAAAGTCTTGGAAGAGTCAGAAACGTAAACGAGATGTAATGCTCAAAATGCCTGGCTGCCCATTTGGAGTAATTAAAACGGACCTTAATAAGTTTACATAGGTTTTACCCAATGATTATATGCTTTTTATGAGAATACGGATTAATGAGCTTTGGCTTTTGAGTGAATTCAGAATTGGGCCTTTCTCCCCACCTGACTACTTCTAGGATGATTTTACTTGGAGTTAAAGGAAATTGTGGCGAAACTTGGCTCTTTAATTCCCAACTGAAAAAAAAAAAACAAAAAAAAGGGATAGCTTCATATGGCATGATATTTGATGATTTGCTATTGTTTAATAAAGCATGAAATTGTTTAATTAGCCCATAGAAGGAATGATTACTTTCACATTATTTTTTAAAATAATTGGCAGAAACGTCATTTAGTGATATCAGAGGTCACTATAGGTAGTTGAGTTAAAGATTCAACTTCTTTGTAGTGCAGGTTGTTTTCAGCTTTAAAGATGTACTTTTCTAGGATTATTCACAGTATTATACCCATTTGGTTTGCACTAAGGATTCACATCCCATTTCTAGGTTTGTACACCTTAATTTTAGCCTGTTTTCTCTTCTAGAAATGCAGAGTGTTTAGTTGTTATTGGTATTATCAGCATGCCAGTTTGCATTTTATACATTCGGCACGTGAAGCGCATCTCTCTGAGCTTAAATCTTCAGCATTTGTTACACTGAGCATTCTGTTATTTTTCTTAAAATAACGGCATAAAAATAAAGAGAAATATATGGTATAAAAAAATAGAATCTACCTGCTTAGAAAAAGTGAACATTTCTCAGTATTAGTTAAATATTCAAATAAATTTGGTAAAATATTCAAATGAAAATAAACGAGTGTGATGACTAATAAAACCAAACCAAGCATTGATAGAGTACAATACGTGTACAAGGGAAATAGATTCCTTCTGCTTTTCAGTCTATAACCCATAATCTCTAATGTCCTATTTGGTCACATGTGTATGTATTGTTATGACTGAGCATCTTTTTTTAAATCTTTTTGCCTTCAAAAATATTTAAATTTTATTTATTTGCTTTTGAATAGATAACATAGCACATGGCTTAATATTTAAAAGGAACAAAATTATTTACAGCAAAAAGCCCCTCTCCCACCTGTGTCCTTCAGTTTTTCTGCCTGCTCCCCACCATTCCTCAGAGGCCAATGGTGTTATCAATTGCTTGCATATCTCTCCAGAGAGAGTTTAGCATATACAAGCAAATATTAATACAAGTATTCACCCTTTATAGAAATGGTAACACATTGTACCCGCTGTTCCGTATATTTTTTTAAACTCCAGTATTTAGGCCCTTTCAGAGCATCCCCATTCAAATCTTTTGCTATAATAAAAAATGCTATGATGAATAAACCTGTATATATTTCAAGTGGGGTGTGTGTGTGTGTATATACTTGTAGGATCAGTTCCTAAAAGTGGGATTGGTGGGTTAAAGGATATGTGCATATGTAATTCTAAAGAATGTTGTTAAATTTCCTCTGTGCATCATGTACCCAATGTGTGAGTAATTATCACTTCCCATGCTTTTCTTTAAAGTTCGCTCAGATTTTTAAGTTTTGCCAGCCTGATAGGTAAATACGGTATCTCAGGATAGTTTGAATTTGTATTTCTTTTATTATGGGTGAAGTTGAGTATCTTTTCATATTTTTCAAAGCTCCTTCCATGTTCTTTTCTGTGAACAGTTTACCCTTTCCATTTTTCTATTTGGTTGTTGATTTCTTTCCTATTCATGTGTATGTACTTTATATTAGGGAAATTAACCTTTTATTTTATTTTTTTAAATTATTTTTGGCTGCACTGGGTCTTTGTTGCTGCACGCGGGCTTTCTCTAGTTGCGGTGAGTGGGGGCTACTCTTTGGTGCAGGGCGTGGGCTTCTCTTGTTGCAGAGTACGGGCTCTAGGCGTGCGGGCTTCAGTAGTTGTGGCACATGGGCTCAGTAGTTGTGGCTCCTGGGCTCTAGAGCGCAGGCTCTGTAGTTGTGCACAGGCTTAGTTGCTCCGCGGCATGTGGGATCTTCCTGGACCAGGGCTCGAACCCGTGTCGCCTGCATTGGCAGGCAGATTCTTAACCACTGTGCCACGAGGGAAGCCCTAGCCTTTTTAATATGAATGTTTTTTCTTAATTGGTTGTTTGTCGTATGACTTTGTTTATGGTGGCTTTTGCTAGGCAGAGTGTAGTTATTTTTGTACAATTAAATTTATCAATCTTTTATTTTGTGACTTTTTAAATTTATGTTATATCTTGGCCTTTCCACTCTGCAATATTCAGCAAAAAAAGAGAAAAATCTCCCTGGTTTCATCTGGTTTTTTGTTCGTTGTTTCATTTTTTTTTTTTTTTTTTTACATTTAACTCTCTAATCCATATAGAATTTATTCTGGTGTAAGGTAAGAAGTATACATCTTGTTTTCTTCTTTCTCTTCCACTTTCCCCTCGTGGCTACCTATTTTGAATCTTAAAGCATTCATTTAATCATCAGGGAAATGATCACGATTTGTACAACTTTGAGAAAAAATTTTAAAATGTGTGTTTCATAAATAGTTTTCTTCATGTATTTATTTAAGCTTATCTGGGGACACATTAGAAATAGACTGAGGTATGTAAATATTTTATGATATTATCGTATGTGAAATATAGCATATTAGCTTAACATGCTAAATTATAATTATATGTTATATAAGGCATTTCAAATATTCTGAGTAGTACCGTGGTTATAAATATGTCAATGAGTTTAGAGTTCACTAAATGGGAGTGTGTTTATACACATATAAATAAATATAGTTCACAATTATAAGTTGTGCATAGAATACATTTGAGAGTCCTTTACTAGCTAAATCTGGAGATAGCTGCAGCTTTTGATCATAAAATAAGACAATTTTTGTTGTTAGATTTATTTTTAATTACTAAATTGGAGCTTCGGGTTTCTGAAAGGGATAATTAAATGACTGTAGGGACTTCCCTGGTTGTGCAGTGGTTGAGAATCCTCCTGCCAATGCAGGGATCACGGGTTCGATCCCTGGTCCGGGAAAATCCCACATGACGCAGAGCAACTAAGCCCGAGTGCCACAACTACTGAGCCTGTGCTCTAGAGCCTGCGAGCTGCAACTACTGAGCTCGCATACTGCACATACTGAAGCCTGCGTGCCTAGAGCCCGTGCTCTGCAACAAGAGAAGCCACTGCAATGAGAAGCCAGCACACCGCAATGAAAAGTAGCCCCCGCTCGCCACAGCTAGAGAAAGCCCACGCGCAGCAACGGAGACCCAAACGCAGCCAAAAAAAAAAAAAAAAGTAAGAGCGGTAATTAAAAAAAAAATGACTGTAAATGCTATTTCAGATCTAGTCAATTATATATACAGTCAGTTATGTGTACAGTTATATGTACAGTGAGAATAAGCTTGTTTCATTTTCACCTAGTTCAGATTAGGAAATTTGAGTAGTAATTACACTGCAAAGCAGTATTGCAAGGCGACATTTTGGAAGGGGGTTCCACTTTAAATTGTACCTATACTGGTAATCTCTGACCTGGGAGGTTCTGCAGTGATTATTTTTGCTGCCCTTTCTTTAGGCTTCAGTTAAAATGGGGCAATGAATTTTATAAATCAGCAACCAAATATGTTCTAAAGCATCTTCGTAAGTCTCAGTACCCTGAAGAAATTTCGGTATTTCTAAAAGAATTTAGAGTTACAAATATAGCAACTGAAAAATCTTTAAAAAACTTCTTTTGGTTCCCACCAAGAGTAGAAGTTTGAGATATTTAGAAAGCATAAAGGATTAAATTTGATTTTGTTTTAGTTGTGATTTCGAGAATGAGGCATTTGTGTTTTCCACTCAGGGATATGGGCGTGTTTGAAAGGATGTTATTGTTATTCTTATATGGATGATTTTGTGGTAATGTGAAAACTAAGATCACAAATAGTTATGTTTAGTTTAAACTCATGATACTTAATTGAGCAGTGTTTACTCATTTTCATTAAAGATGCCAACCTTTAATTAAAAATGTTTACCTTAGTTAAAGCTTTATTCAGACAGTTTCCTAGGGTTACCCCTGCGTTGTATTTCTTGTGGTTCTTGAAGGAAGATCACAATAAAGAAGCCCTCTTTTTATACTTCTGGATTTCAGCCCAGCAGCAGTTTTGCCCAGGTCACCACGCTGACTTTAATTGCTGAACTTTATTATAATACCAAAGCAGAAGGGTTGAGTTGCTTTGGTATGTCTTTTAGTACATAATGAGTCCAAGAACTTAAATGAGGAGTAGTTAAGCATTTTAATTACTTCTTTTAATAAGAGTGGAGTAATGATTGTGCATTTATTTATTGTGCATCATACACATTTTTCAAATTTAAAATCATTAGTTTCATAATAAGACAGTTGCTTTGTTTAGTTTGGGAAACATTTATGGCACACATGAGCTAGGCTCAAGACTGAATTAATCATTAGGTCATCTTTGAAGAAATGGATAATTCCAAGTGGGGAGCAGAAAATGTGCAAGATGAGCATGGCATCCTTTGTCACACTAGAAGGCAAAGAAGTTATCAAAGATCAGGACTCGAGAGGGAGCCAACTTGAAGAGGCGACCAGTGATGGGGACTGCTTGGTCATCAATAAGGGTGATATGGCAGTGGACTGAATTCTGTAATAAATCTTTGAGTTCATAATAAAGAACTGATGTGTTCTTTTAAGATCCAGAAAATAAAGAGAAAGAATGAAACTTGGGCTTTTTCTCAGGGTAACCAAATACTCAATAAGGGGAAGTTTCTTTTTTATAAAAGGTATTTTACCCCAGCTAATAGATGAAGAAGGGACGATAGAATTAGTATATCACAATTTTACAGCTCCCCATGAATCAATGGCTATAGAATCCAGACAGTCATTTATGAGTAGCTACTAATGTCTCAAAAAAAAAGACAGTTGGACATAATTTATCTCCTGATGGAAATATTCATTTCTACTAAGTAATAGTCTTGCCAAAAAAGCCAAACCTGAATACGATAGGCCTCTAGAGCTAACCACCATTTTACAGAAAATACAGAGGACAGAGAAACATGGGGATGCAATGAGCAAAATTCTAATCATGGGAAACTCTAGAACAAATGGCCTCGTTTTTTCAAAAATACATTATAAGAAGAAGAAAAAAATGGAGGAGAAATCTAGATATTAAGAGAGATTTAGGAGACATATTAACTAATCACAGTGGTAGACTTCATTTGACCCTGATTAATTAATTGTAAAAATAAAAGTTTATAAGACAATTGAGGAAATGTAAACGCCAGCTGGATTTGTGTTGATATTATGGAATTATTATTTTAAAAGATTTAAGTGTGACAATGGTAGTAATGGGGTTATGTTTATAAAGAGGTCTGTCTTTCAGGGAAACATTTAAAAGTATACTATTTACAGGTGAGATGATGTGAAGTCTGGAATTTGCTTCAAAATAGTCTGTGGGTGGGTGGGAGAAGTAAGTGGGGGGTATAGTTGAAATAGGATTAGTTGTGAGTTAATAATTATTGTAGCTGGTTGGGTAATGATACTACTGTATTTACTTTTGTGATATTATTTTGTATATGTTCTAAAGTTTCTATAATAAGAAAGATCAAGTCATGGCCTTCATGAATTTTAAGGGAGCTAGACATAAAATAACAATGCTACAGTATGTTAAGAGCCATAATATATCAATAGGTGTGTATAAATTGCTGTGAGAACACAGATGTGTAGGGTAGGGTCAGGGATAAAAGTAGAAAGGAGAAGCTTGAACCTGGGCCAGACAGACAGTTCGAAGGGCACTGCAGGCAAAAGAGAAGTGAGCACAATGGTGTGGAGCTGTGAAATGATATTGCCTATAGTGGGAGCATCGGGTTTGAAAACAAACTTTGGTGTTCTGTTAAGGGATGGTGCAGATGAGTTATTGACAAGAATTTCAGTGAAAGTAAGGAGTTATAGGGTGACAGCTTGGGGGGATAGTCAAAGGAAGATTTTTCTTTCCTTTTTGTTTTTTACCTTGAATTAAAACTTTGAATTCCTTGACAAGTTTAAACTGTCATTTAGAGAGATCTCTGACTGGAGTTAGTAAAGTTTCATCTTCAGAAATTATCCTGTTAATAACTTAACGAGTTCATTTTCCCTCTTATCCCCTCCCCCCCTAGAATTAGCTAATAGCCAGCAAAATTTTGTTCTCATTAACCCTGTTTAACTTATGGTTGTAGACTTGGTGAAGAAACCTAGATCCCAGAATATTAGATTTAAACATAACTCACGTATTCTCTGTTTCATCTCTATCATATGGAAACCTTTACTGTCCTGTTACAGATTATGCAAGCATTTGTCTAACCTCACATAAGGGATATAACAGATTGTTGAAAATTTCCACCTGCATGAGCTTATCTATGCAAGAGAAGTCAAATTGATTTCTGTAGGCAATTTGCCTAAAAATAGATCGTTGAAATGTACTTCCTGAAATTATAAGCAGAATGATAGGCTAATACATGCATGTTGCCTTTTCCTAAATCATAAAACAATTAAAAGCTTTATATAGCTTTTATATAGTTAGAAAGAGTAATAGCTCTTCCAGGTTTAAAAATATAGCACAAAAACACAAGAATAAACTCACTTGTCTGTAGTTATAAAAACAGTTGTCTGTTGGACTTTTTTTATTCTGAGGAATCCTGAATATTATTAATGTGGACTAATTTATTTCCAAATAGTATAGTCTCCAAAATGAAGTGTAAAACACGAACCGATACAGTTGAGTGACTAAAGCTCTGACCAAGGATGGGATTTGATGAACTGTATTTATATAATTGAATCAGACTGGCAAGTGCCCTTGAGAGAGAGTAGATGCCTGACTGAAACAATGAGGATAAATGGCTATCTGTTGTTTTTAAAAATCTTTTTTTCCCCCATAAAAGTCATACATGCTCATTGTAGAAAACAAAATATAGTTGAAGATAAAGAACAAAACAAGTCAATTGTGATTCTATTCACCAGATTATAAACCACAGGTTAGGCTATTTTTAAAGATTTCATAGTGCCTCTTTGTTATTTAGTCAGCATTTAATTACCTTAATGCTCCAGTAATGATATGTATATCTTTTTGAATCATATTTGATTCTAAGAAACTTTATACTTAAAATTACAAGTAATTTGAAATGATTTGAGCAGATACAAATGTCCCATTAGGAGAACTCAGTAAATGCTAGTGAATTTACTTAAAAAGAAATAACTTATAAGAAGTCCAAGTGCCAATAGCCAGTATTTTTTGAGCATGTATGTCCCAGGCATTGTTCTAAGTTCTCTACATGAACTCACATAATCCTCACAGCAACCCTAAGAAGTGGGTACTATTGCCATCATTTTATAGATGGCAGTTAAATAATTGACTTGCCCAAGGTGCTATCGCTAATAAGTGGAGAGCCAGGTGGCTTGACTCTGGAACCCGTGTCCTTAACCATTGTGAGCTGATATAATTTAAAATTTAAAGCTATGGGATTTGTACCTTAAGCCAAAGACCAAAAAAATTGTGGGGTGGGGTATTTGGGCAAAAGGAAGGCCTTTTATGGTAAGTCTCAAAACCAATTTGTGTTCCATCTAGCAGTATATAAAATTGTTGCATTCCACACACCCTTCCAGTAATGGATGCTATTATTTAAAACATATTTATGAACCAAAAAATTTACTGCTTTAACCTGTGTTTTTAATTTCTAGGGAGTGTGATGATATTTTTATGCTTGTTGGCAGTTTCACTTCTTGTTTTAAGAATTGTCTATTCATGTTATTTGACCATTTTTTCTGTTGATGCCTTGTTCATATTGATCTTTAAGAGCTTTATATCTTTATTTTTGCTATTTTTTGGCCTATTGTAGCTTTGAGAGTAGTGTGTCTTTCACTATAGTTGTGTTTCTGTCCTCTCACCTGTATATTTCAGTTTTTGCTTTATGTACTTAATTTTGTGATAATTGATACATTAAGTTTCCTGGCTACTTTATATTCTTTTAAAGTGTAACTGGTGGTTATAAAAATCTGTAATTTGTCCCATTATAACTTTTGTCTTGAATTCTACATTGTTTGATATTAATACTGTCATATTGTATCCCTTTTGCCTTTTGTTGTTGGGTATATTTGTATGTTCACCCAGTATATTATCCCATCATCCTTGGTTTTAGCATTAGATGGAGGATGTATGGGTAAAGTAAGTCCTGAGAATCCAATAGAACTAAAAATTGTTGGCTTACTCTCTGGAGAGGGGTGTGTGTGTGTGTGTGTGTGTGTGTGCGCGCGTGTGTGTGCATGTATACATGTGTGTCTAAAAGGGTATATGCTTTTTGGGGTGGGGGGAAATGATATGTTTTTAATATTGACCTTATTGATATGTTGTCAAGGCTTGACATTACCTCTGTAGTAAAGTTTTCCCTTTCAGATGCACAAATATATTTTTAAAAATTTCATTGACTTTTGGTTAATTTTTTTCTTACCAGATTGTGGCATTATTAAAGGTGGGGGGGAAGGACATAAAACAATCATGCTTTCTCAACCAAAAAAGTGAATGTGTAATTTTTCTTCTAGCTGGTTTTTGTTATTCCATGGTTTTCTTATCCGCAAGATACTTACCCTGTGCAGAGGTTGGGGTACCATGAAAATGAATCTCCGGTGGGGAAGTCTTTGTGTGTGTGGTTCTAGTGAGGCTGGCATACTCTGATCTTTTCTGCTGTGTACATGAGGAATAGCCCATAAACACTTGATGATTGACATGTGAGTGGTCTTTTTAATGGGAGATCTACTTTATGATTCACCTCTATTTTTTTTGACTGTTGGAATCTTTTAAAAAATTAACATTTTGTATTTTAAAAACACTATGAAATATAAACAACATTCATGGCAATGGTTAAGTAGATAAATGTGGAAAATGGAGTGTTTTCTCAGCCTTAGAAAAGGCACACTGTGGGCCAAAGACTGTCCGTTCATAGCTCTTGAAACTATGCCTGGAGCAGTGTGAAGGGGCAGGTTGGTGTGTTAGTGTTAAAGGGTCAAGGTCTGCAGTCTGGATGACTTGGACTTGAATCTTGCTGCTCCCAGTAACCAGCTTTATGACCTTGGGCAAGTTACTTAAATATATTTGTTTCCTTATTTGGAAAATGGGGTTAATAATTGCAGTTAGCTCAATAAATATTAGTTCTTACTATTACTCCCTGAAAAAAATCTCACCAGAGGTCATTCCATTTTTATCCTTTATAACCAGATGAATAGCAGTCTTTCCTGATCTTTTTCTTTCCAATTAATACATGCTCTCATAGACTTTTTTAAAAAATTTATTTTATTTATTTTGTTTTTGGCTGTGTTGGGTCTTCGTTGCTGCGAGTGGGCTTTTCTCTAATTGTGGCGAGCAGGGGCTACTTCGTTGTGGTGCGCGGGCTTCTCATTGCGGTGGCTTCTCTTGCTGTGGAGCACGGGCTCTAGGCACGCGGGCTCAGTAGTTGTGGCTCGCTGGCTCTAGAGCTCAGGCTCAGTAGTTGTGGTGCACAGGCTTAGTTGCTCCATGGCTTGTGGGATCTTCCCGGACCAGGGCTCGAACCCGTGTCCCGTGCATGGGCAGGCGGATTCTTAACCACTGCGCCACCAGGGAGGTCCTCTCACAGGCTTTTATATAACCTAGATCTTCGAAAGATCATCTGCCCTAGCCTTTTACCCCAAGGGAGGTAAATGGTATCTCTATTTTTTTTATTTATTAAAAAAAAATATTTCTTGAGGGCCTAGGCTAAGCACTGGGGCATGAGAAGATGAGGAAGATAAAGAGGCTCAAAATACTGTATAGGAGCTCTATAAATGGATAATATAAAGTAATAACTGCTGTGATAGAGGAGTGTACAAGGTGCTGATCCAATCTGGGGCTGAGGAGTTGGTGAAGGTTTTTTTTGCAGGGCGAGCTGCTGCTGCAGCTTTTTTTTTTTTTTTTTTAATTGAGGTGAGATTCATATAACGTAAAAGTAATCATTTTAAAGTGAACAATTCAGTGGCATATAGTATATTAACAGTATTGTGTAAGCACCATCTCTGTCTGGTTCCAAAACTTTTTTATTACTCCAGAAGAAAACCCTGTAAGCATTAAGCAGTTGCTTCCCAACTCCCCTGCCCCCTGGCAACCACCAGTCTGCAGGATGAGGCTCTTAACCTGAAACTTAAAAGAAATGGGTAGGAGTGGTCCGGGAAAGGAAGAAATTCCTTTCAGAGGGAACAGCAAGAGCAGAGGCATGGAGAGGAGAAATGTCAGAGTTGGGGGAAGGGGCAATTGGATTGTCAGCTTACCTTTTTGCCACCAAAGTAATAGGCAAGGGGATTGAAGGGGAGGTAGGCAGGAGGGGAGGTTGGGGTTAAATCTTGGAATGGCTTAAAATATGCCACACTGTAAGTGTTGGACTTTGTCCTGTGTATGCCGAAGTGGCGAATCATATGATCAAAAGTGTTTTATTAGGTGGATTACTGTGGTAGCTCTGTTCAGGATGGATTTGAGGTGGGCAGATTGTTTATGAGTGTGCTACCGCAGTATAGGCAAGGATTGGTGAGGGCCTGAATCATAACAATGCTGGAAGGGATGGAGAAGAGGCATACATTAGAGAAACATGGGTCACCTGAGACCCAGAGAAGTTGTGACTTGCCAGCCACACAGTCAACAGACAAGTGGTCAGAGCCCTTGCCTGCTAGCCTTGAGCGAGTCCCACTAAGTCCCCTGCACCTGATGCAGTGTGGGGAAGGTGCAGTCCCAGACTGGACTTAATAACTCTCAAGGGGGGCGGGGAGAACACTGTCTCCATCTTCCTATGGTAGCAACTTAGCCTTGTTTTAAAGTACACTGATTCATAGTCAATTTGGATGAATAGCTCAAAGTTCTGATGATGTTGTTTGAAAAATACTTTTGAAAGCTTAACTTGCTATGCTAATAATCATTATAAGCACAGGTGAATAAAGAACCCTCGATTTAGAGTGTTTTGCCAGCTGAGGAAGACGTTATGTGTACGTTTGATAGAGTTGAAGCTATAGTTAGTGTTTTATATTTACAACTGTATGAGCTTCTCATTCCGTGGTATCATTCATAGCTATCAATATACTCTTTCCACTGGTTAATACAAATAGGCAGAATCTCACTTATTTTGCTGGGAACAAGTCTTTGGAATTCTGTTGAGGGACATTCTATCTACTTGTATATTTGCCATTGTATAAATTACAGTTACTCTGAGACTAAAAATTTCACTTCCACTCATATTTCTCAGACTTTTTTTTGGTCTTAACACTTTTATTGTCTGCCCTCATTTTCTTCTTTCGCTCCCAGGAACTGCTATCCAGTCCCCTTGAAGATTGCCCCACCTTGGACCCAGTGTCAGCCTATTGGCAGGCTATTAGTAGTGTTTAGCCCATTAGTGGCTGAGATTTAGAAAGAGTTCTCTTCTCTGTCCAGAGGGGGGCAGTTCCTGAAGGCTAACAAACATTTATGGTCTATTACATTCTACTTTCATTCAACAGATATTGATTTAGCACCTTCTATATGCCAGATTTGGTTCAGTTTGGTTTGGTTCCTTCCTTCCTTCCTTCCTTTCCCTCCCCTTTCCTTTTTTTTTTTTTTGCTTAGCTAGGTTTATGTGGTGGGCATGGGGACTATCTCATACCAAGCTCAGCTGGCCGAATCACTCTGAAATGCCTTGCCAGCCTGATCCCAGGGTTGTATCCTTAGTCTTAGTTTTCCATAATGAACCTTGGGTAGAATAGCCAGTCTATGAGCTAGGTTTTCATTTGGCCCATTTACCTCCTCTACTCTTTTTTTTCTTTTTAATTAATTAATTAATTAATTTTTATTTTTGGCTGCGTTGGGTCTTCGTTGCTGTGCGCGGGCTTTCTCTAGTTGCGGTGAGCGGGGGCTACTCTTCGTGGTGGTGCCCGGGCTTCTCATTGTGGTGGCTTCTCTTGTTGAGGAGCACAGGCTCTAGGCATGCGGGCTTCAGTAGTTGTGGCACGTGGGCTCAGTAGTTATGGTGCACAGGCTTAGTTGCTCCGCGACATGTGGTATCTTCCCAGACCAGGGCTCAAACCCATGTCCCCTGCCTTGGCACGCAGATTCTTAACCACTGCGCCACCAGGGAAGTCCCCTCCTTTACTCTTTATAGCAAGAATCAAACTAGAGTTTTGTACTATAGAAATTGTCACTGGTTTCAGAGTTCTTTGCTTCTGGTTCACCCAGGCATTATGATTTGGTGCTAACCTTTGTTTCCACATTCATGCTTCGCCTTTTGGTGTAACTAGAAAATTGGCTCCAAAAGGTGACAATTTTGCAAAACCATGTCTTTTTTTTTTTTTTTTTTTTAAACTAGGGGGAAGTTCAGCTCCTTTTTCAATTTAACTAATTTTTAAATTCATATAATTTTATTTTCTTTACAAGTTTTAAAATAACCTTACACTTTATTTCTTTAACATGTTTAAATATTAGATTTTTTAGCATTTTAGGATTAGAAAGGATGTTAAAGTTTTCTAGCCCAGTGGCTAGATGACCTTTAAGCTTTTTGACTATATAATCCACAGTTAGAAATACATTTTCTATTGTGACAGAGATGTAGTGGGCAGAATTCTAAAAATGGCCTTCCCTGATTTCCCATCTTAATCTCCAGGACTTTGAATTTGATGAGATACTGTGCCCATGGTTATGTTATATTACATGGTAAATGAGATTTTGCAGATGTAATTGAAGGTTACTAACCACTGGAATTCAAGTTAGACAAAAGGGAAATTATCCAGGTGGACCTATTCTAATCATATGAGAATTCAAAAACAGACTTTTCTCTGGCTTGCAGCAGAATTGGAAGGCAGAGAGATTTGAAGGACAGGAGGGACTTGGTATGTTGTTGCTGGCTTGAGGATGGATGGGGCCATGTGAGAAGGAATGTGGGAGGCCTTGAGGAGCTGAGAGAGAGGCTCTGGGCTGACAGCCACCAAGGAAACAGGGACCTCAGACCTATAGCTGCAGGGAACGGAATTCTGCCAATAACCTGAATGAGCCTGGAAGCGAAGTCTTCCCAGATGAGAACCCAGCCTGGCTGGCACCTTGATTATGGCCTTGAGAGGCCCTAAGCAAAGAACCCGGTCAACCCCACTTGGACTTCTGACCTGTGAACTCATAAATAACTGTTTTTAAGCCTCTAAGTTTGTAGTTAATTTTTACACGGCAGTAGAAAATGCAGGACTGTTTTGCCATAGTCTATACTGCTATATGAAGAAATTCTATGGAAGAAATGAAAATCTTATAAGTGAAAAAAATCAGAATAAAAAATATAGGTACAACCTGATAATAGTCATGTAAAAGTCACATGGGAAAAGACCAGCGGGGGAGATACAAAGATGATCATAGTTATCGATTATGAAATTTTTATTTTCCTTTTCTTTGTTATGACTTTAATTTTTATAATTAAAATATACTTATATTAATATAATTTTAATACACTTATTTATGTAAAACTATGAACTTAATTTTATTTGGGAATTTATTACTGAGAACATGCAAGTTCATAGCCCTGAAAGGCTCTTACCGGCAAGTGTTACACGTGAAAAGCTTCTGAGTGTTTTCCCTTGGCTTAATTATTAAATATATGTAATTAAGATCATTGGTAGAAAGAACCTGTTGGTAATACACTAAAACCCCTATATTCCTTATCATTCACCACATCACTAATTTGCTGAGGAAATAGCTTTTGCTGTCTTGTTTTGAGAGGAACGCACAGGCCTGCACAGTTTTGGAAAAGAGATTCTGTGTAGAGGTCAAGACGTGGCCATTGGAAAGGTAGATTTAAATTGCTTATTTATGGCTTTTAAAATAAAGATGTGAAAGGCCTTGTTCCAAATATTACTTGTCTTCAAGCCACTTGAAGTGATTTAGCCTTAATAAGGAGCTTTATTGCAAGGGGTCGTACAAGTTAAGCTCTACTAATCAGAGCTCTTTCTATGCACAATTGAGGAGATGGGACAGCAGTTTTCCTAATTGCTTAGATCTAATTGCATTCCTGCTGTTGAACTGTTTCGATAGTGTGGGAAAGGGTGAGTCACAAAAGAGGAAGGAACTCCACTTAGCACCCTTGACAAACACTGCTGGGTGTGGTGGTGTGTTTGGGTGTACTCCTAAGACAAATGAAGTGTCTCGTTTTATGCAGTGAGGTGATCATGTAGGGTTTTTGTTGATTCTAACTTATAAGATAAACTTCCTGTGTCTGCTCTTCAGTAGCATTGAAGAGGACCGTAAGTAGGAAAAGAATAGTATTGCATCATGAAGATGAAACCCTATCCTATAGTTATTTTTTGTATGAAACTGCTTTATTAAAACTAACATTGTTAACAACAAGGTATATACTATTGCTTTTCAGCGTTCCTGGGTGATAACATTGATTCAGTTAAATAGCAATAATTGGGAAAATATGTTGAAAATGATAACATTTCCATTGAAAGTGTGAATACGCATGCTTAAAAATTATAAACCACTTTTAAACGCAAGGCTAACTTTATAAATAACAGAGTTTTGGAGCTCCTGGAATGCCTCTTTTTTCCAACCTTCATAATTTCAAAACTTAAGTGTTCCAATTGTATACGTGTGGGTGACTCTTTCTGCTGGGTTCCCCGGTTCCTTGTTTGGTACCATCAGACTAGCAGGTTAGGCAGGCCCTGTGGTTCTTTGAGGGGTCACAGAGATGATGAGTAAGGTGTAAGTGCCAAGGTTTAGTATAGGACAGACCTTGGGGATGCGGAAATCAGGGTGCTGTTTCTGCTGTTAAGTGCAATTCCTGCTGGACTGGAGGTGAGAGTAAAACAGCAGGTGCTTGCCTCATGTTTTGGCTCATTGCCTGCCCCTTAGAGTGAGTCCTTCCTTAAATTTGGTGCCATAAGCACTTCACTCCCCTTACCCTGGTCCCAGCCCTGCTCACTGGTGCATCACTGGGTTAGCAGGTTATCCCATTTTCTTTTCTTTTCTCTGAAGGAGAAACTATTATTTTTTCACCCAGAGAATACAGAAAGTGTCTTTAAATTGGTTCTTGTATATATGACTTCACTTGGCCAGAGCTATCACAGATTTGTATATGAATGTAAGTTAGAGAATATTTAGTTTATGCATCTGAAGCAGTTTGGTTTGTATATAGCATTTTATGAACATAAGTATTGTGAAAACAGTTTAGATCAATAAATAAATATTTCATGACTATGACTGCTAGGTTTGCAATATGCCCAGGGAGTGTTCTGATTTGTTGTTTTCTTCCTTCTTTTATTGAGACTTTCTACTCCTGTAATTTATTACGGAGGTTTTCTAGGTGTGTTTCACATTTGTAATCGGTGCTAGAGTCAGAGGTGGAATTGGGAGGTATATTGCCATTGCCTTGAAACGGGAAGAGAGGAGGATTGGACATGAACTGTAGTTTTGAGACAGAGTTTTATATTTGGAGGTTGGGAGAGAAACACCACCATTTCTTTTATTTCTATTATTTATATTTTTATTTGTTATAAAAATATAAATAATAGACCAATCTGGGGTTTATATATGTACCACACCAAATCCTAGAGCCAGTACTGTTAGTTTAGTTGAACTTCTGACAATTAACGTCTTTCCTGTTGACTTCAAAAATCTGGTAATATTTTTGGTTAAATTAGCAGGAATCTAAGTATTGTCAATGAAGTTTTGAATTTTTAATATGTAAACTGTTAAGAATTTGGTATACATCTTACATGTCCGTAAGTAAAGTTTGCATTTTAGAATCATTTGAACGGCCTTTTAAAGTAAAATTAGGTTATATTGTCAAGAATAAGACCAAGTTGTCTTTACCTTAATTCATTCCTCTGTAGCAGTGGTTCACAACTACAAGTGATTTTTGTTCCCTGAGAGACATTTGGCAATATCGGGAGACCTTTTTGTTATTACAACTTGGGGGCGTACTACTGGCATCTAGTGGGTAGATGCCAGGGGTGCTGCTAAACGTCCTGCAATGCATAGGACACACCCTCCACAACAAAGTCTTACCTGGTGCAAAATTGGAATAGTGCCAAGATTGAGAAACCAGGCTTTATAGGATTTATAACAAAGTATAGTTTTTTATCATCCTTTATATTTTTCGTTCCCCTCACCCCCACGTCTTAGATGTACCAGCATTTTGAAATAGTGCTCTTGTCATGATATGTGGTAGATTGATTACAGAATGGCCCCATTCTCTACCCTTCCCTGTATCCATAGTCTTTGCAATGTGACTCTTCCTATTTCCCTGCTTCTTGAATATAGGTTGTACGTGTGCCCTGCTTTGGACAATAGAATATGTTGGAAATGATGTTGAGCCTAGGTCTCAAAAGGTCTTTCATGCTTCTATTCTCTCTTGTGAACAAGCCCACACTTGCCTGGCTAGACTGCTGGTTACCAGTTGCTCCTATTGTCCCAATAGACATCTAGCCAATCACCAGACGTGGGAAAGAGGCCATTCTAGACCAGTCAGCCTCCAACCAGCTGGGCCATTTGACTGTAGACACATGCATAGCCGAGATTACTCAGTCTCACCCAGCACAGCAGAACTGCCCAGTTGACATGTAGACTCCTGAGCAATAATACGTGGTAGCTATTTTAAATCTCTGTGTTTGGTGACAATAGAAAACAGCAATAGAAAACTGATACATTGTGATATAGTAAGCTTTTTGGAGGGAATGGAGTCTGCTTTTTCCTCTAATTACTAATAATTCTAGGCAGATGTCTTGTTAAAAAGCCTTGCGATGGGATTGTATTTGCTGCCTTCATAATTCAAAGACAGGGAGGCCATGAAGATTGGAGTGAAGTGAGCAAAGGGGAGAAAGTGGAAGGAAATTTTATCAGTGATCTCTTGGGGGTCCGGATCATATATTAGTAAGGATTTTGGATTGTGTTTGGATCCCAATCTAAAGAGTCCAGTAGGCCAGTTTTTTGTTTGTTTGTTTGCCTTTTACAGAACATCCCACGGTTTGGGTTTGCTTGACTTCTTCCTAATTATTACTTTCAGGTTAAATATTTATGGCAAGAATACTAACTACTAGAGGGTTTTAAGCAAAGGAGTGACATGATCTGACTTACGTTTTAAAAAATATTCTGACTGCTGTGTGAAGAGTAGACTGTAGCTTACAAGTAGACAAGGGGGACAAGGGTAGAAGTGGGGAGGCCAATTAGTAGATTAATTTAGTAGTCCAGGATGCAGAAACTAAAACAAAAACAAAAACAACCCCCCCAAAACAGAACCATAATAGTTCTTCTTATTGCCATTAATTAATATAAATTAATTTTATTGTAGACCATTTAAAAACTTTCTTCTGCATTTTCCATATACACTCGCTTGAGAAAAAAATGAAATGTTTAAAAATTGGCCTTTTAAAATAATAAACTCATGGATCTATTTAAAAACTCATCTTTCCCCCAAAACATAAAGGATAACTCCAGGAGAAAGGTGAACAGGGAATAACAAATTACAAAATGTGTGAGGCTGTGTTATATCTATATTACTGGAAAATCTAAGCAAATTATTTATTTGTAGGAGTGAACCTCTGAATGTGGCTTGGTTTCTGTTTAAGTACTGTGGCTGATCTTGTTCTTTTTTAAAAAATTTCTTACATTTTAAGTAAAAGGCTGTGGTTGAAGTACAAAAGATATTCTTTTAAAAATAACTAACCATCTTATATTTAAAAAAAATTATATTGTATACATACACATAAGTAAGTAGATTTAGCAAGTGTTTTTAAATATAGAAAAAATACTGTGCAAATTTAAAACTGAATAAAACTTATTAGAAAGAATGTAACATAAAGTTTAAGATTTTGACCTCAAGAAAATGCAGTTATTTTTCTCTTTAATGTATTTACTTTATATAAGACTTTGGATGAAATGTTCTGCTCTTCTTAATTTGTTCACAATATGGAAGTGGTTCCCAAATAGGGTCCTGCTACACTCAAAAGGGACAGAAAATCTTCCAAGACACTCTCCCACTCTGAGCCCTGATAGCCACCTATTCAAATTCGTCTGTCAGCTCAGAACAGTAATGATTTTAAAGCACCACAGCTGTTCTGGAACTCAGATCTGCTCATCATTAAACATCCTTGAAACTCAGAAAAATAAGGTAATGGATATGAGCCACCCTCATACCTCTCACAATGCCTGAGAGTATCACTAGGCAGCATTTGAGAACCAGTGAACTGAAACTCATATTACACACAGTGCCTAGCCCTGCCTTTAGCAAAGTCATGAGCTCTGTCACCATCAGCCAAGAGGTTATAAGCATAAGCATTTATTAATTCCAATTAGAATAATCACTGCAATACAGATAACTACAGTCCTCTGTTAAGATGATAATAAAGATATTGAATTTTAACTAAGCTCCATAATTTCTCAAATACAAAGTATTATTTGAAAGCTGTTGAATATGCCATTTTATTAAAATCAATACAAAATATCTTAATTCCAATTGTATAGTGAAATACAGTTGTTAGAATAGTTTGCTATAATTTGACTATAAAATAATACTTAAAGCGTACTAATTAATTTGAAAACTACTTATTCATGCCAAATTCAAATTATTCTTCATATACAGCTACTTAACTGATGTAAAATATGTGAAAAATTCAAAATTGCTTTTAAGAGTTATTAAATATTTCCAAAACATGAAAACTATAATTAAACTAATTAACCAATTTAGAAATCTGCCAGTTAACTTCCAAACCCCAAACCGAGGGTATGTCCCATAAAGGTATCTTCCAGTACAATATTAATATTATAATCCCCAACATTAAATTCTAAAATCAATTCAAAGTACTCAAAATAACAAAACTAGCAAAACTGAAACGTTTGTTATTCATTCCTTTTTAAAACTTTTCTCTGATTATAGAAAATTGTAAATCTTTAGAAATTATCATTTAGATTGTGAAAAATCTCCATATTTACATATATGTGACATGTCAAGATATCCAAGATACATTATGTGAAAAAAGCAAGGTGGAGGACAGCCTATTAGTATAATCCTAGTTTGGTTAGTGGAGCTTTTTTATTTTAGTTGGAAAAGTATACACCAAATTCTTCATTAAACTCTTAAAAATAGTTTCCTGTGTTTAAGGGGTACAGGAATGTGGGGTTCTCAAAGATATTCCTGGACCATACTTTAAGGAATGGGTTTAGATTTAGAGTGGTGTCATTCTGCATGTTGAATAAACACATGCACCAGGTCATTTTGGTGCAGATCGCTTGCCTGCTACATTCTGGCTGAGCTGCCCTGTGGAGTATTTTAGGTGATAGAGGACAAAGGAAGAATACAGCCAGTAAAGGGATGCTACCTTCAAAGAGAAACTCCTCTTCTTTGTTTATTTCAGGACTTCTTTGAAGAAAGTGTCTGGAATTAAAAAGACTTGAAAACCACCATCTGAGATAGCTGTCCATATCAAGTAGAAGTTCTAGGACAGTTTGAGGGTATTCAGTAAACTAAATGTCACTACCTTAATGTATATTTGGAGTTTTTAGTTTCTGAGAACATTTTCTCAATTATTTTCATTTTAGCCAGTTTAATCTGAGCAGGACAGATGAAAAGTGTATTAGAAATGAAAATATTTCTACTATGACGAAGTATTTCAAATAATTTATAAATAGGTTGCCAATATAAATTTATCTGCTCTGTGGACAATACAGTTCAGAAAAAATATCTATTTAAAATGGAACCAATCAGTTTTATAGTGCTTCATATTATTTCTATGTGATGCGATGTCAAATAATTTTAAAGTAACCTATTTGTTTTATTATGTGCATTTTCTACTTGTTGTACAATCGTTGTTTATGTAATAAAGTGAGGAAAAAACTTTATGGGTATTGCTCTTTGTTAAATAATATTTTTACGATTTTTAGAAGCATAAATATTAATTTTCCCTTTATAGGTGACTCCCCCCACCCAAAATGCCAGGAAAGAGGAGGGAGACTTTTCCTTTTTATATTCCCTTCTCTATACTGTTGGCTCTTTCTAAAAACCATGGGTATGTATTCAATTCATAATCTAAAAAAGTACAATTCAGTCCTTAAGCAAAAGATACCTGTTTTCCTAACCTTCTTATACCTTAACCACAGCCTTATGCTTAAAATGAAGGAAATTTGGAGTTTAAGGTGGAAGCAAAGGAAGCATGTCTATGGCTGATAGTGAGAGTGGAAGACATGGATGGACTAGAACTGAACAACGTATGTGGCCGAGCATTGGTGGGCAGCTCCTGTCAGTATTCTTCTTGAGGTTCCTGGAACAGAATTGATGCCAGGGCCACCGCTAGCTCCAGACTTTGTAGGGCTCAGCTCAACTGTGGTTTTCTGTGAGATTTTTCTTGCAGCTCTTTGAATATCTTTATGATAAATCCCATTTTTCTTAAGGCAACTGAATGGGTGTTTTATTTCTTGCAAGTAAAGAAGCTTGAATAGAACAATATTCATTGTAGAAAATTCAGAAAATACAGAAAATATAAAGAATTCAAGTCTTCTTTAATCCCACATTCTGTAGCTGTTAACTCTGGTTATTTCCTTCCATTATTTTTCTGAATGTTTATTTCTTAAAATTGTGACCTTACAACCTAGATTAATGTTTGCATGCCTTTTCAATGTACTGAGCTCTGTGATCTTATTTCTAGTTCAGAAGAAAATTAAAGCCAAGGTAAATGAGAATAATTGGGTATATGTACTTTTAAAACCTGCATTTTGGAGAGATTTAGTTTTATTATGAAAAGATCAGCAAAGAGTATGCTTCTAAGCTAATGAGAAAATCAGTGCCGTTTGCAGTTTTTTACACTTTCCTCTGTGTTGCTCATGTATTATATGTCTTGTAAAAGTTTGAATTGAAAGTTTTGTTAAGGAAGACCCAATTTCTTGTTGTCAGGAAATACCTTTTGTCACTTTGATAAATTCATGTTAGGCTTGTTTAAGCAGAAACTCAATCTTGATTGGATTAGAAGAAGCTGAGGAACACTGAAAGTCCATTGAGGTATTAAATGTCATCTTACTACTGTATAATGAGAACTAAGTAGCTGACTAGTGGGCTGGATACCTCCATCCAGTCTATCCCTATAGGGAAGCAAGTTTATCAGAAGCTTGTCTGGTAAAGGTAGCATCAGAAGAGTGGGAATGAGTCATACCATTCAGATGTTTAAAGCTACTGTATTTTGATGACTTGGTATCCCTGTCATCTTCCTTGGATTGTTCCTGCGTGGTCAGTACCTGAATTCCTGAAAACCTTCCCTCTTAATGCACCTCTGCTCTCATTCCAGTATGTTCATAGGTACTTCAGTTGTGCTTCCGCTCTTCGTTTCTATTTTTTGGTTAAATGATAACATAGGAAATTTTTAGATTTTCTATACATCATAATGCAACTTGTGGGGACAAAATAACAGTTGCTATTTTGGAGTCATAGAATTTGCTAAAATCATCAAATAAAAACAAAAATCTATCTAATACATCTATCAAATGAATTTATCAAATATTCTATCAAATAAGATTTGAGTCTAGGAGATGTGTTGCAAACCTTGTTGCTTTTTTTGGTTGGAGCTTTCCTTGTTTTCTGGCTTTGGTATAAATGAATAGAGGAAAAGCCATTTGGGGCCAAAATTTACTATATAGTTGGGAATGCTTACTATGTAAGGAAGGAGTTAAATCTATAAAAAGTTCTCACTCTTTAAGGCAATTGGAGGTATGTGTTGGTTTAAAATAGTACAATATGCATACTTGTGAAAGAAGCCACGAAGCACACCTTTTAGCTGGTTATTGCTAGCTCTACTATTTTGCAACCACAGATTCCCTTGAAAAGTAAAACTCTGTAGTACAGTGTAAAGCACTCAATTTCAGACAAATTTTCAGCTGAATATTTGTTACAAAAGCAAGTCACAGACATTGAGTTTTAAAAAAAAATTAAATCAAATAGTGTTAGAGGACTATCATATGTTTAGGTTTCTGTGCTCTTAAAAATTCTTCTCTTTGAAAGGCACAACATTTTCGTTGAGTGTATGTGTTAAAGATATTTCTGTGTATTATTGTCTATCAGATTTTATGAATAGACTTTATGAGCAGCTTGCCTGAGAAGTAATACAAAGGAAAATATTCATAATGTTGCTTTATATTTATATGGCCACCTTTGTATGTGAAATAGTCAGGTTTAGAAAGAATTCTTTGATTTCAGTATCGGTTAATTTAAGTTTATTCAGTCACTCAACAGATACTTAAGTGCCTGCTCTATGCAGTCAAGTGGCTAGGTTGTGAGGATACGGAGTGCTACTCCCTGATCTTGAGGAACTTGTAGACAGACAAGTGGGGGAGACAGTATTACAGTGCTAACACATTTAAATATAAAGCTACAGCACTGTGTAATAAGCTCTGTGAAGGAGAGGTATACCATAATATACATAATAGTGAAGGTCTGACTTGGTCTGGGAAGTCAGAGAAAGTGTCTCTAAAAAAGCTGAGCTGAGATCTAAAAAAATGAGTTATTGTTAAGTAGCACAGAGGAAGGAAATGCTGTCATCAGGTACCGTGTGAGGGAACCTGGTACTTTTGAAGAACTTCACTATGAAAAGAGATTAGAGGGCTGGGAAAAGAGTATCCAGCTTCAAGATTACACTTCAGAGGTCAGTAGGGACCAGACCGTGAAGAATCTTAGAGGTCATGTTAAGGATTTGGTTTTGAGAGCAACAGGAAGTTATTAAAAGAGTGTAAGTACAGTAAGTTTACATTTTAAAAGTTAATCTCTTTGCATTTGATTGCTGTGTAGTAATTCTTAAGGAGTTATTCTGTGTAACCACAACTCAGCTCCTTGGTGGTGGTGGCGGCGGCAGTAATACTTAACTGCCACTTATTTTGCACTTGTTCTGTTAACTCTAATCCTTATGACTAATGAGGTGGTTGATATTAGCTTCTTTTGACAGATGAGGAAACTGAAGCTCCGAAGGAATAAATGATTTGACCAAGGTCGTTAGCAAATAAGTAATCAAGCTGGGAACTCACTGGGAACTTAGTCCCGGATTTTCTGATGCCAAATCCATGTTGGCTAGTAGGCGCGAGTGCCCTCAACAATAGACCATTGTACCCTTTCTGGCCAAACTGTACGTTCAGACAAGTTCCCAAAGATGTTTTTAATAATGATAAATTAGTGCTTCTCTGAGATTGAGTGTTTAAACGAATTGAATAATAATAATAAAAAGCTTCTCTTAGTGTCCAGCAGGGGGAGCCAGAAAGACTGATATTTGAATACACTTTGGAATTCTCCAAGTTAGGAATATTCATTCGTAAGCAATTCTATTGAACGTGTATTAAGAATAACCATTTAAATGAAAAGTGTGTATTTTGATTTAAAAGTAAATATATATCTAAGTATTGAAAATGAGGAAGGATGTGTAACAAAATATAAAGTTGTTATTATCCCTTAATGATGGTTTTGCTAGGTTGTCTTTGCTGCTTTTGTTTTAAATATGTATTAGTCTTGTATAATTTTTCTACCAGGAGTTTCTGTTATATAATAAAAAAAAACTCTTATTTTTTGTTTATATGGGTGAGGTAAGGGCTATTAAATGGTTTATAAAGTGTTTAAAATATTCCTTTAATCTAAAATGTATCACCGATCATTTTAATGCATTATTGATTTGCTTGAGAAATCCTTTTCATATCAGCAAGGTAAATTTAGGCCATCACTTAATCTGAATCTTCAAAATTCTGAATTACTGTAGTCTGAATTTAAGAAAATGTATTCAGTAGAAATAAAAGATGTATTATTTTGGAATCTTGGTTGTCACATTAATAAGAACATCTTAGAGTATAAAAGAAGAAATTCGTTATGAATAATATATTTATTTAATAGGATTCAGACTTAGAACTGAGTTCATGGTATCAGCTTTCTCTCGCATCCATTTTGTAGAATTGGTAAAAAGTATAAAACCAAGGTAACCCTTCTATGGAATGATTATTAAATAATCTGTACCCTTTTTTTTTTTGCCAGCATGGTATAGAAAAAAGTTGAAGTTTAGAATTAGATAGTCTTGAATTTGAATTTTTACTGTGTCACTTGGTAGCTATTTAACGTTGGCAAGTCAGTAAATTTTTGACTCAGTAAATTTTTGATTTTCTTGACTCAGAGATTTTCTTGACTCAGAGACCCTCCATCTCTCCAACATACAATGTTGGAGCAGGGATAGGCTATCCACAGTAAACCCTCCTGTTAAGAAAGGGGAAGAATGGAGGCACATAGCAATCACACTACAATTGTCCCTGGCAATTGTAAGAATATTCTTGGGTAAATATAGTGAGGCCTCCTTTTCTTGCCACTAGGGGATGTTCCTTGATTAGGCCCTGGTTTTGGTCCTGTGTGAGGCGCTCTAGTCCGCTGTTTTCCGTGGCTATTGGCTATGCCCTCTGTGAGGTATTTCCTTTAATATACCATGTTCATCCATATTGGAACAGAGTATTGGAGGGTATACCCTTCTTAGCTGGGGAATGAGGTAAGTGTTGAGCAGCTCTCCTGGCCTGCTTCTTGTCTACAGAAATTTGGGGACCCAAAGATGGTCTAGAAGAGTAACAGACCCTTAACTCAGTCTGTGGATTGTTTTGGAAGTTGTCTTTTGTCTTCTTATCTATTTGATTTTAGTCAGATCCATGTGCCATGAGCTAGCTATATCCTCAATTCTTTGAGATATGCATTTTTCTCTAGATATCAATACAATTATCTTGAACTTACCAGGCTTCTGTGGGACCACATCCTTAGTCTCTTCCTGTGGGGAGTTCCCCTCCAAGCCATTTTGTTCCACTGAAAGGGTTTACTGGGTGAAAGGAAAACATTTATTTCCTTTACTCACAACTCACTGAATACTTTTGCACTCCCAAGTATGTGTGGGTTTTCCCACACCAAGCAATTCTCCAATTCTCTGTGGGCACCGACTGGGTGTCCTATAAGGTAACTCAATTCTGACACTACCCAGAATTAGCTCAGACCTTACAGGTTAAGGGCTCAGTCCTGCAAGACTGCCCCTCTCCCACTTTAGATGCCAATCACAAGTCCAATCATTTCACCAAGTTGTCTAATATTTTATGCCTAACAGTTTTATTTACCACTACACTATGTGGTTTGCCATTAGAGTTTCCTTGCTGTCTGCCACCTGGCCTCAACGCCTACATCACATACTTTTATTATTTTTGGTGGTGGTGGTGATGAAAGTAGCACCCTACTTCTGGTACCAATTTTTAAAGTGTTCAGCTTTGTTGTAGTAATTACCTCTGCATTTCAGTGGTTTCTCAAAATAACAAACATATTTCCTACTGACTTTATGTTGCAGACTGTGAGTCAGCTCTGTAGAAATAGCCTGTGACTCCCCTCCAGAACCAAGGCTGAAGGAACAACCCTTATATGAAATCTCTCGACAAAGTACTGAAGGAAGAAGGCTGGCCCAAATTCGTGTTGCTGCTTCAAGTTTTTGCTTAGATGTGATGTACATCACATCTGTTCACATTCTATTGGCCAAAACATATGACATGGGCAGTCCCCAAATCAATAACCCAGGGACATCTATTCTTTCCCTATGAGATATGCACAAGTCACACATCTACATGTGGATGTATATATATAATCATCTTGCAAGGAAGTAGGGGATTGAATAATCTCAAATAATAATACTGTCTACCACAACTTTCTCACATACTTTTGGATAATGCACAAAAATCAGAGTATATCCTTTTTAAAATTTAAGGTCATATTACCTTAATATATTGTATCAATCAGGATTCTCCAGAGAAGTAGAACTAATAGGAGATATCTATATATTTGTATCTCATAGATATCTATATCTAAGAGAGAGATTTACTTACTTTAAGGAATTGGCTTACATGAGTATGGGGCTGAAAAATCTGAAATGTGTAAGGCAGGATGGCAGGCTAGGAACTCAGGCAGGATTTCTGTGTTACAGTCATGAGGCAGGATTGCTTATTCTCTGGGAATTTTTAGATTTTGCTCTTTAGGTCTTCAAGTAATTGGATGAGGCCTACCCCAAATTATCAAGGGTTATCTCCTTTACTTCAGGTCTGCTGATTTCAGATGTTAATCACATCTACAAAATACCTTCATAGCAACATCTAGACTCCTGTTTGACCAAACAACTGGTCATCATAGCAGAGGCAAGTTGTCATATAAAATTTACCCTCATATGTACATAATGCTATTTTGCAGAGAGTAGAGTATGAATACAGAGAGTACTTTCTAATAGGTCTCGTGGTAAGGCAGCAAACAAATTAGCTTGATCACAACTAATAAACTAGATGTATTTTGGCTGAAGATATTTGAGCATCTAAAACAGGGGTTGGCAAACTGTGGCCCACTGCCTGTTTTTGTTTTTTTGTTTTTTTTATAAATAAAGCTTTATTGTAACACAGCAAATGCTGGGGTTTTTTTTTTGTTTGTTTGTTTGTTTTGTATATTATCTGTGGCTGTTTTCATTCTGCAGTGGCAGAGTTGAATAGTTACAACAGAGACTGCGTAGCTTGCAAGTCCTAAAATACTTACCGTCTAGCCCGTTACAGAAAATGTTTGCCAACCCTTAAAGAATACATAGAAATGGTGCTTGCGGTCCTTGCTCTGTTATGGTCCACTCCTAGTTCAGTATTTCCATTCAAGTAGGAATGTATACTTATTAAACATTACAGTAGCAATGTTTTATTGTTGAAAGCCACGTATTTTATTAGATTCATAAAATTTAATAATTTCTTAATTGTTTCATTGCACAGCCATTCAGATTTTTTAGATCACATGCTGAGTTCAGTTTTTATGGATAAAATATATATGAATGCTGTTAGTTTTTAGATGAATACTTGTGTATCTTTGGGAATGAAGAGAAAGTATTTTTTCTATAAAATTTGATCAACTTCATATTATGACAATTGCAGAATTCATTGTATGTATCTATTTTCCTTCTTTTAAGATGGTTAAAAAGGTATTTCGGTGCCCAGCTTATCCCCTTTTTTTAGACAATGGGTTAAAAAAAAAAGTAAACTATTATTTTTTAATTTGATTGCTCTTGTATCTGTAAAATTGAGTTAGAGTACAAGATGCATTTGTTCCCCAACCAAATAGTAAATTGCAGCTTTTGTTAGTAGAGAGAGTCTAGGCCCTGGATTCAGACAGTCCTAGGTTTAAATGTAGTGTTTTAAAACAACAGCCATTTTACTTGCTGCCGACTTCATAGGTCAGCAATTTGGGCTGGGCTCTGCTGCATGGTTTTCCACTGGTCTTGTCTGGGGTTACTCCTGTGGCCGCCAAGTCATCTGGTAGCGCCTATAGTGCTGGGTGGTCTAAGTTGGCCACGCCGATGTGTCTGGCACTTTATGCTAGATTGCATGACTGAGTGGCTGGGCTCTTTCTCTCTTAAGCTCTCGCATGCTCTGGGTCACTAACTTGTTTACGCTGTGTCAGCAGCATCCCAAGAGGGGAAGCTGTAAGGTCTCTTGAGACTTAGATTCAAAGTTCTACAGGGTCACTTCTGCCACATTTTATTTGTCAAAATAAGTTACAAGTCCAGCCCAGATTTACGGGATGAGGAAATAAACGCCATCTTTTGATGGGAATCATGGCCAAGTCATGTTGCAAAGGGTGGGCTTACAGGAGTGAAAGGAATTAATAGTAGCTGCACAGTCCAACGCTGTAAATTGCTTAGTTTCTTTATGCCCCATTTGGAAAGTAGAAATAACAATATGACTTAGAGAGTTCTTATAGTGTAACAAGTATTTCTTAAAGAATTTTGAAACTGAATCTTTATTTTAAATGCTGTGTTTTCTTGTTATATACCTAGATATCATGAGAGTATTCATTCTTTCTCATTATTAATTTGGTCATGTATTTTTAATATGGGAGAGATATATTAAGACTCACTGGAAGGAAATCCTGCTTAAAAAGCTGTGCGGGAAGAGTTATGCATATGTGTAGAACTATTATTCATTTCATAATTTAAAAACAGTTAACTTCTAATGTGTTTACAAAAACATATATTTTCTTATAACCCTCTGTTTGTACATATTTTTATATTTCCCGCTTTTAATTTAAAAAATACTAGCTAGTAGTGTAAGATTTATTATTAGTTCAATTCTTGAAGGGTCTTTTGAGTTCTAGCAAACATATTTTTGTTTAGCTAATGTTTCTTTGCAAAGCCAAGAAAAAATAGAAAGCCAAAGAAACAAAAATATCTCTTATTTTTCACTGTGGTCAAACCCCATCAGAGGCTCTTTTTTAAGTGTATCTGTTTTGCTTTTTACTTTATCAAGAATAAACATAGAATGCTTCCTAAATCTGTCCTGTTTTGAGATATATATATATATATATCTATATCAAACATTAGCCAAAATGTTTGTTAAAACTCGTCAGAGGTATTACTCTGTTCATTGGTGTATGTAAGGTGGGGTAGGAGGCATAATAGACCCTTCTCTGTTTTTACCTTTATATTGAAAAAATTTCACTCATGACATTTAGGCATTTAAAGAGTTCTAATTTGAATACATTTTTTTCTAAAATTTTCTAGGGAAAAAGTTCATATTTATTTCTCCCGAATAACCAATTGCTTAACATTTTAAAGGGAATCTTAAACAAAATCTTATTTATCCAGCCTGAGAGCTCTATTCTTATATGATATACATTTATAATTTTTTGTGTTTAAGACCTATATATATATTTACTTTAGAATTTAATGCTTCTTCTGGTGAGGAAGGGTGAAATAAGTAATATTATGAAACAAATGATGCTTATTAAAATTGGAGAGGCAATTTCCTGTCTATTTTAAATAACCTCTTTTGGGTCCCTAGACAGTTCTAATAAAGGAGCAAATACCTGCAATAGTTAGGGGTAGACAGTCTGGTATTTATACAACAGACTAGAATAGAATCAAACCGGGTGGTTAGGAAATCTTATCAAAGCAGTGCTGCGTCTTTTTGACTCCAGTTTAAAGTTTTTTTAGATTTCATAGCACCTTCAGTCCTTAAGATGTTAGATTTATTAAGTAATAATAATAGTTATTATTATTGTTGTCTTTTTTGTGCTTGACATTTTTATGTAGAGAAATCCAGTAAAGCAGGATTAAGCCTGTTAACATCTTAATCAGAAAAATGATTGATGGGGTATAATTTTCCCTTTCCTCTCTTTGTTCCATTGAGTCCTGACTACATAGTACTTTCAGATCACACAGTGGAAGGCTTGAGAGGATAAGATGGGGCCTAATTAAATAAGGATAAGGAAAAATCAGAAAGGGAAGAGAGTCCGGGGTCTGGGAAGAAGACAGTGGATGTGCAGCTTTTGTTTTCCTGGTTTATTTTAACATTCTTTTTTTCCTTGTTCTATTATGTAAGCTCTAATTTGCTGTTATATAAGAAAGAAGAGTAAATAATCTTTGGACTAAATGGAACGGGGGAAATATTTCTAACTGTCATCAATCCAGTGAACTGTAGAACAGCTTTTAATTGTGCAGCCTAATCTTCAAGGAATGTTTATGCTTCATGAGCTTTGCTTTCTGCTGTTTGCTCCATTTTCAGATGTGGCAGAGCTCGTCTTGGGTTTAGTAACAGGAATGGTGATAATCGTAGGATACTGTGGAAGCCTGTTGTACTTTGTTTCAATTAGATATGTAGGGGTTTGCCTAAATGTATGTGTTATTTAGCTTTTATTTAGGATTTTTTTCCCCTCGGAGAAGACTTTATTTAGTTGCCTCTATGTTCTTTTTCTTGAAGAGCCTTATCTTGAGGATGTGATTGTGAAATTCTGTTTTTTGGGGTGCTATTTCTCTTTTATGGTGGTTTTTTTAGTGTAGTTCATTGCAAAGTTTGTTTCGGTTTCCAGGTCTGAGGTGGGTGAGGTACATTATGATATTTATTATGTTAAGATAATTGATTAATCTTATAAACATTTCAAGGCAAGTTAAGACTTAGCTGTGTATTGTTCAATATAAATGCTTGGAAGTGAAAAAAAGTAGCACTTTAGGATGAATTATTTTTTTAGACTTGATTCTAAAGTGACCAAAAGAACCTTATGAAGAAGAGTTGCTTTAGTTCCTGAATAAGTCCCTTTTGAAAAATTTTGATGACAAAACTGGGGAATCTCACATTTTAGATCTGGTAGTGCCTGCCCCCCTCCCCCTCCTCATCCCGTGATCCCTCTTACTCATTATTAGTCAGCTAAACTGGCCTTCTTTCAACCATGCCAAACTCACTTCATTGCTTGTTCTCTTCTGAAATGTAAATTCTCTCAGTCTGGCTCTTCCTTTTCACTCAGATCCCATCTTCAATATCGCCTTCTCAGAAGTTTCTGGGTTACCCAACCCAATAGTCTATCCCCAGCATTCCATCACATCTCCTTCCCAATTCTCATCTGATAGTTTTTTTTTTTCCTTAGTTGTTTAACCCTATTTTGTTCCTTTAGAACATCAAATTCCATTAGAAGAGAGACTTTGATATGTTTATGGTCTTGATGGTGGTGGTGGTTTCACTGGAATCGACTTATTCTCAAACTCATTGAGTTGTATACATTAAATATGTACTGCTTTTTACATGTCAATTATACTTTAATAAAGTAGTTTAAAAAAGGAGAGAGACTTTGGCTGTCTTACTCACTTCTATATCCCTAGTGCCATGCATGACCTGTCGTAGGTGCTTCATGAAAGTTTGCATATGCAAATGTGGAAATTTTTGTCCTTTTTTTTTTTTTTTGCTGTAAAGGACATCTAAGTTTATGATGTTTAAATTTTTTAAAGATACTTGCATTTTGAGATCAAAGATTTATTTTCAGATGATTTAAGAAATGAAAATAGCTTAATTAGTGGAAAGGACTGGACAAACAAGTCATAACAATAGGATTCTCTAATCATTCTGCAACTAACTGCAATTGCCTTATACGAAATCCCATAATCTCCTAGTGACTCAATTTCTGCATGGATAATATGAGAAACACTGTTAGCATTTCATATGATGGGGCTGAGGGAGGTAGTAGGGGTAACACCATTCAGGGATTTGTAGACATCATAAAGGAATTTGTCTGTCTCCTACAAGAACAGAAAACTACTGAAGGATTTTAAGCGAGGTGGGAGAGGGTATTTGGAAGGGAGTGGTGTAGTGGTGGTGGTATGATTAGGTTTTCATTTTGAAAATCACTCTGGCTACAGTGTGGAGAATACAAGGGAAGGGGCTGGAATGAATATAGACAGACTGTTTAGGAGATTAATGCAGTCATCCTGGTAAGGAATGGTGCTAACTTGAAGTAGGATAATGTCGATGGACCTGGAGATGAGCAGGTGGATTTGAGTAATAATGGGCAGGTAAAGTCACCGGGATTTGGTGAGTCAGGTGTCAAGACTCATTTCTAGGTTTCTGTCTTGTACAACTAGATGGATCATAGTATCATTTACTGTGTTAGTGAAACTTGGAATAGGATCAGATTTCAGGAGGAAGAACATGTTTATAGTTTGGGACATGGAGGCACTTTTAAGACACTGAAGAAGAATTGTCAAGAAGATATTTGAATACATGGGCCTGGAGATAGAGAAGCCTGGGTTGCAAATGTGTATGGGAGTCATATGTGAATAGATTTTTAAATTGATATATCATGAATATGAAGTGCTTCATAAACCATAAACGGCTACAGTTGTGTTTAGTTTCCTAATTTGTGGTGCTATTTCAAACCTGGTGATTTCTCTACTCATCTTTTATTTTTATATTATTTTTTATTTATTTTTTATTTTTAGAATAACAAAAAATATTTTACTAAAACATAAGATTTTTTTTAAATGGCCAGACCTTAATTTGTCTATTTTTAATTTAATATAATTTACGTCATTTTATTTATTTATTTATTTATTTATTTATTTATTTATTTATTTATTTATTTATGGCTGTGTTGGGTCTTCGTTTCTGTGCGAGGGCTTTCTCTAGTTGTGGCGAGTGGGGGCCACTCTTCATCGCGGTGCGCGGGCCTCTCACTGTCGCGGCCTCTCCTGTTGCGGAGCACAGGCTCCAGACGCGCAGGCTCAGTAGTTGTGGCTCACGGGCCTAGTTGCTCCGCGGCATGTGGGATCTTCCCAGACCAGGGCTCAAACCCGTGTCCCCTGCATTGGCAGGCAGATTCTCAACCACTGCGCCACCAGGGAAGCCCCAAACATAAGATTTACAGAAGTTTCCAGACAAGCCGTACAAAATGGTCACAAGCTTTTTCTTGAAGGGAGGATTCTACACTTGACAACAAAGTCACAATGTTATTAGTGAGGGTTGTGATGTTTGTTTAATGTTCCCATTTTGGTTCAAACAATCAAACTTGTCCATCTGCAGCATCTAAATAAAGTTAGACTTGGCTAGAGAGCATATTCTAAAGAACTGGCTAGCTGCTTTTAACCACTGCAATTAGATCATCAAAAAAAGGGGGAAAGGAGCCCATAAAATTAAAATAAAACTAACTTCCTCCTCACCAAAAAAAAAATAAAGAAAATAAAGAAAAACACCTACCCCCCTGCAGCTAACCCTGACAACTACCTTCATTCACAGTGCTTTCTCCTTAAACCATGATGGGGGAAATGAGTAAAACCAGAAAGGGACCATTGCTTTTAAATGTTTCGCAACAATCCAGATGATACTTCTAGCCTCTGCTCATGCTTTACAACAGTGAATCAGGACAAGACATATTTGCTAATGGGCATTTAATCATCAAAGGACTGAGGATGTCTAGGCTTTTATTCTGTAATGTTTCTAAAACTGTGTCCATTAAATGCAAACAAAAAAGGAAGAAGTCTTGGCAGAACTGGAGAAGTGATGCACACTTGACGATCGGATTGATTTAAATATTATTCATGGCATATAGCCTAGTCCATGCTCTAGCTGTTACTATGGCTTGGGCTTCATTGGGCTTCCACTGCTTTGCTGCTTCGCTACATCATTTGCTAATGGATCATCTGGATTGGGAGCACTTAACAAAGCCTGGATCTGTGCGGATCTACAGTGCTGGGGACCACTTATCTTTCAAAATATCTAAACATATTCTTCCCAAATTGTCTACATTAGGATGATAAATTTTGGTCATGAAACATACTTTAGAGGCTGCCATTGGGTATTCTTCTGGAAGGAATAGTTCAAGTTTAAAAGTCCCTTCCTCAAAAGGGGAATCCTGAGGCTCAGCAATGACCACATGAAAATAACAGGTGTTGCTCTAATCTGGTTCTGCTTTAATGCCGGGAACTGGTTCTGCCAGCAAATGCTGGGTTTCCTTGATAATCCTGAGGGGTAGCCCAGCCATCTTGTCAGATCCAGAGTTCAGCCTCTGGTCTCGTCTCCCTACTCATCTTTTAGTAGATAGTTTAGTCATTTTTTTCTACAAATTTTTTTCTGATTTCCATCTTTTGAATTACTTCTATACTTTACATGTAATTAATGTGGTATTATAGCAGTGTATTATGATTATGTGCATGTTTACGTATATATCTGTGTCTTTTTCATATTGTGAGATCAGTTAAAGAAAGTGACTGGGGGCTTCCCTGGTGGCGCAGTGGTTGAGAGTCTGCCTGCCAATGGAGGGGACACGGGTTCGAGCCCTGGTCTGGGAAGATCCCACATGCCGCGGAGCACCTGGGCCCGTGAGCCACAATTACTGAGCCTGCGCGTCTGGAGCCTGTGCTCCGCAACAAGAGAGGCCGCGATAGTGAGAGGCCCGCGCACCGCGATGAAGAGTGGCCCCCACTTGCTGCAACTAGAGAAAGCCCTCGCACAGAAACGAAGACCCAACACAGCCATAAACAAATATATAAATAAATAAATAAATAAATAAATAGATAGATAGATAGATAGATAGATAGATAGATAGATAGATAGATAGAAAGAAAGTGACTGGGTTTTATTCCTGTGAATTGCCTGAGGCCAGGTCTCATGTATGTTTTGTTCCCTATGGTATATCCAGCACCTAACGTGTGGTGTAGCACATATCAAATGATCATGTATATTTGAATGTTGAGTCAAGTATTCATATTCCTTTACACATAGATGCTCAGTAAATTTTTACTGAACAAATATCCCATCTTTTGGCAGTTATTCAGTACTTATTTTATAAACATTATATAAAGACAAAACTCTTTTGCTGCTTCTCCTTATCTATATTAGGGGTTTTTGATCTTGAGGCTCATGGACTCCATACTTGTAGAGAGGAGCTCAATGAACCCCCTGAAAAAAAATGTAAATTTTTCTGATTCTGTGCTTATGTATAATTTTTAAAAGAGGGTCCATTGCTTTCATCAGATCTTAATGGGGTCTATGACACCAAAATGATGAAGATCTGTGAATTAGGTACTTCTCTTTAGCATGACTTTTCTTGGTTTTAAATGAAAGTTTTGTGGTAATCCTGTATATTTCTCTTTTGGATAATGTATCCAAAATTGCCTTTAGCCTAAAACTGGTCTTCAAATCATATTAGCTGTGGTCTGTTGAGTCCATCCCTTAAATATGTAAGTACTTTATATGAATTTGCGTATATTTTAAAGTCTACTTGTTTATTTGCATCTATAAAGTTCTTCTCAGGAGACCTTCTATCCTAAATATTGCATAAATGAAACAACTGTTGGACTTATTTATGTTTAAAAAATTTTGTTTAAACCTTTTAACAGAGAAGAAATTTGAGCTTAATATACAAAATTTTTGCTAATTTTTTTCTGCATGGTGGAATTATAGGTCATTTCTATTTTTATATGTAAAATTAAATATATTACAGATTTTCTGCATTGAAGATGAATTACTTTAAAAATTTTTTAAATATCATTTAATTTCTGAAAATGTTACGAATTTGCAGTTGATGCTAATATGAGGGAATCACTGTCAGAACTTTTAAGTGATTTCCTTTATGGTGATCTAGAGTTTAAAGCTATCATCCATTTAGGTTTACCTAGTGAAATAACTGCTTTGTGTTAGAATGTTATATTTATTCTCTAGAAATAGCTGTATTTTGACTTTTACCGTAGATGTGTTGGCTTGCTGCATTCTGAGTTTGATGAATATCTTCTTTTCAAACCAGTGCAGTACTGAAGTATAGAAATATATTTATTATAATATGTGGTAAACATTAATGCTTTTTTAAAAAACTTACTGCTTTTTAGAATGCTTTCATTCGATGGCACAGGGCTCATCTTGTAAGTATATGGCTATGAATGACAATAGTTTCATTTTAATCCAGAGAAGACTGAGTGGAAAGGATATGTACTGCGTTTCCTGCCATATTAATGAATCAGTGAAGGGTCTTGGTAATAAGCATGGAATATAGTTTAAAAGTTTATACATCAGATTTATTGGACCATGTATCAAAAGTACATGAAATATACAGAAGTTGAGAGAATAGTTTAGTGTAATGAACCCCAATGAACCTATAACTCAGCTTTAACAATTATTAACCTATGGCCAATCTTGTTTCATGTATATCCTCACCCTCTTAATTTTGTTTTTGAAAAGTTTATTAATTGATATGAATCATGCTAATGATATTGTGAGAGACTGCATTTTTGTTTTATTATTTTTACTTTTAATTGTGGTAAAAAAACACACAGTTTACCATCTTAACCATTTTTAAGTGAATCTTTCAGTAGTGTTAAGTATATTCACATTGTTGTGTAAATTATCACCAGAAGGTTTTCATCTTGCAAATCTGAAATGCTATATCCATTAAACAACAACTCCCCTTTTTCCTCTTTCCCCAGACCATGGTAACCACCATTCTACATTTTGTTTCTATGAATTTGACTACTTTGGATACCTCATATAGGTGGAATCATACAGTGTTTATCTTTGGGGGGCTGGGATTTATTTCACTTAGCATAATGTCCTAAAGATTCATCTATGGTGTAGCATATGACAGAATTTCCTTCCTTTTTATGCCTGATTCATATTCCATTGCATGTATATACCGCCTTTTGTTTATCCATTCATCTATCAATGGATATTTGGGCTGCTTCCACCTCTTGGCTATTGTGAATTATGCTGCAGTGAACATGATTGTGCAAATACCTCTTTGAGTCCCTACTTTCAATTCATTCAGATATATACCCAGAAAAGGGATTGCTGGATCATATGGTAGTTCTATTTTTAATTTTTTGAGGAGCCTCCATCTTGTTTTCCATAGTGGTTGCACCATTTTTCATTCCCACCAACAGTGCCCAAGGGTTCCAATTTCTCCACATCCTTGTCAACACTGACTATTTCTATTTTTTTGATAGTAGCCATCCTAATGGGTGTGAAGTGATATCTCATTATGATTTTGATTTGCGTTTCTCTAATTTAATGATGTTGAGCACCTTTTTATATGCTTGTTGGTCATTTGTATATCATCTTTGGAGAAATGTCCGTTCAAGTCCTTTGCCCATTTTTAATTGGGTTATTTGTTTCTTTATAATTGAGTTGCAGTTCTTTACATATTCTGCATATTAAACCTTCATCAGATATATGATTTGGAAATGTTTTCTCCCATTCTTTAGGTTGCCTTTTCACTCTGTTGTTTGTGTCCTTTGATGTACAGAAGTTTTTAAGTTTGATGTAGTCCCATTTGTCTATTTTTGCTTTTGTTGCCTGTGCTTTTGGTGTCATATCTAAGAAATCATTGTTAAATCCAAAGTCATGAAGCTTTTCCCCTATATTTTCTTCTAGGAGTTTTATATTTAGATGTTAAATTTAGGTCTTTAAATTTAGCCTTTAATCATTTTGAATTAATTTTTCTATATGGTGTAAGATAAGGGTCCAACTTCATTCTTTTGCATGTGGATATCCAGTTTCCTCAACACCATTTGTTGAAGAGACTGTCCTTTCCCCATTGAGTGGTCTTCGCACCCTCGTCAAAGATCATTTGACCACATATGTGAAGGTTTATTTCTAGGTTCTTTATTCTATTTCATTGATCTAAGTATCTGTCTCTATGCCAGTACCATACTGTTTTGATTACTGTAGCTTTGTAATATGTTTTGAAATCAGGAAGTGTGAGACCTCCAACTTTGTTGTTCTTTTTCAAGATTATTTGGCTATTTGGTTTCCCCTGAAAGTCAGTATGAATTTTAGGCTGGATTTTTCTATTTCTGAAAAAAATGCCTTTGGAATTTTGATAGAGATTGTGTTGAATCTGTGGATTGCTTCGAGTAGTATTGACATTTAACAATAGTAAGTCTTCCAAGCTGAACACGAACTGTCTTTCTATTATTTGTGTCTTCTCTAATTTCTTTCAATAAAGTTTTGTAGTTTTTGGTATACAGGTCTTTCGCTTCCTTGGTTAGGTTTATTCCTAGTTATTGTATTATTATTATTTTTTTCAAGTTAGTGTTTTTGTTTTTGTTTTGTTTTTAACATCTTTTTTGGAGTATAATTGCTTTACAATGTTGTGTTAGTTTCTGCTGTATAACAAAGTGAATCAGCTATAAGTATACATATATCCCCATTATTGTATTATTTTTGATGCTATTGTAAGTGGAATTGTTTTCTTAATTTTATTTCTGGATTGCTCATTGTTAGTGTATACAGAAGCACAATTGATTATTGTGTGCTGATTTTGTATCCTGCAACTGTGCTGAATTCATTTATTAGTTCTAACAGTTTCTTTTTCTTGTGGAATTTTTAGGGCTTTCTATGTATAACATCATGGCATCTGCAAACAGAGATAATTTTACTTCTTCCTTTCCAATTTGGATACCTTTTATTTCCTTTTCTTGTCTAATTGTTCTGGGTAGGACTTCTAATACTATGTTGAATAAAAATGGTGAGAGTGAGAATCCTTTTCTTGTTCCTGATCGTAGAGGATAAGTGTTTCACCATTGAATATGATGTTAGCTATGTGCTTTTCATATATTACCATTATTATGTTAGGGTAATTTCCTTCTATTTCCAGTTTTTTGAGTGTTTTTATCATGAAAGATTTTAAATCTTATTTAATGATATTTCTACATTAGTTGAGATGATCATGGACTTTTGTCCTTAAGTCAGTTAATGTGGTGTATTACATTGATCAATTTTCATGTGATGAACTGTCCTTGCATTCCAAGAATAAATCCCACTTAGTCATGGTGTATAATCCTTTTAATGTGCTGTTGAATTCAATCTGTCCCCCTGATTATTCTGATTACTTTTGAAGTAAATACCAGAAACAGGCATTAAGCTGATAAACAGGTAAACATATGATATAAGGGCAGATACTGATAACTATTATGAAGATAAGTGAAACAGGGCAGAAAGATAAAGAGTGGCAAGGGTAGAATGGGGCTGGTACTGTTTAGATACAGAGGTTTGAGAAGCCCTCTAACGCAGTGATATTTAAGAAGAACCAGAATGAAGGTGAGGGAAGAACCTTACAGGCACAGGGGACAGCAGAGGTGGGAATTTGCTTAGAGCTCTTGGGAAATACCTGGGAAGGCGGGAGCGAGAGTAGGAACAAGAGAGTAAGTCACAGAGGCTGGGGAGGTTCTGGATATCTGCAGAATAGGAGGGCACGTAAATCCCATCTCCTGAGCCTTAGTTATTAGCACAGATAGCTCCATATATGGCTTTTATTACTCATTACAGATTTCCCCCTGTCTTTTTATTTCCTTTGCCTTTGCTGTCCTATATATAGAAAGAATGTGCTTGCTTTGTTAACCAAAGGACAGGGCCTGAGTTCTATCCCACCCAGATTTCCTCTGAAGAGGGTGAAATGGAGTGGGTGGAGTCACTGGGTCCAGCCAAGAATCCACTGTGATGTCTAATGTGATTTGGGGGGAAAAAAAATCATTGTTTCAAAAACAAAGCATTATGGTATATGATCTTACATATTTTATAATTAGAATATGTACTTAATATTTTAAATTTAAATAGTAGGAAATGGATTTCTTGATGAAATTCGTAACAGAACTTTTAACTGGCAGCATGATCTATAGTATAGAGTTACCTCCTTCCTATAAACAGTTGTGTTGGGATGTTTAGCATTCCCATGAAATGATTTCCCAAATCTGCCTTTTTGGAGAAAGTGTAAATTACTCTTGTGTTACTGTGGGAACTAGAAGGTACAGAACACCCTGGAGCTTGTAGACATTTGTCACCATCCTTGATAATGTAAGGAATGTTGTGGTACAAGCATGTTAAACATCATGGAGAATGTGGAGAGGTTGTTTGCTTTGTCCCCACATGGAGTTTTATTTATAGTCTTGTTCAGTGATTTATGCATTTGTCTCCTCTAGTATTTAATCATTTTATTTGTTTGTTAAAATCCCTGAATCTAGATAATTTGATTCCACTGATAAAATATTTACTTGTTATATTAGGCAGGGTGCTAAACTTGGAAATTAAGAGTACTGAGTTAAATTTAAAATTTGTTGAAAAGTATTCATCGTAATGCAGACTATTTAATGTCTTGGCAGTGCCTCTGGCTCTTCTCATTTAACGTGTTAGGAGACAGACTGGCAGCAGTTGTAAGCTGAAACCTGGTTGTATGCGGAACGAGACTGATAGGGGTACAAGGAAAATGGAGAAAATCTGAAAATGTTTCTGTGTGTGTGTGTGTGTTTCCTTAAATTAAAGTGTGACACATTTGCTTGAAATAGAATTTTATATTCTGTTTATCAAGTTTATTATAACTTCATGTTAGAGGATCCTAAGACTGAAACTGGTTTTAAATATTGTTTTGTGGAATAACCAAATTTGTCTCTTAACAATTTTGTCGTGATGTCACGCAAGTTGCTTTGATATAATAAGCATGTTTTACAATGTGTTTGAGTCATTTTTCCCTAGCAGACCTCAAGTTTATTACTCAGAGGAGAAGCATGAATTTACAGTATATTCTTAGCTGCTCTTCTCTATCTATCACTCAGCTGTCAAGGCCTATGGAATCTAAAATAGATCCTGACCAATGGGAGACAGCCTACACACTGCTTACGGGGTGATTTGGATGTGGACAGCTTTATCGTGCACAGACGCTGGTCTGTGTTGCAGTGTTGAGGCGGCAGGATGCAGAGTTGAAGTTTTCCAGTGGAGTCCCTGAAAAGGGACAACTTTGAAAGACAGCTTCTAAAGAATAACAAATAGGAGGAGTTACAGTACCTGATTTGGGGCTGCTCTTACTCAAGTGCTGCACAGCAAGGAAGATAATTTTCAAGCGTTATGA